>NC_092087.1:44294392-44894392 GCF_045679555.1 Salvelinus alpinus
AGCTTCATCCAATAACTTGAATGAAATGTCTTGTTACTTTAATCCCTTTTGATTTTTGTTAAATCAGGTCAGAAACAGACCAGTCATCCAACAAGCAATCTAAAATGTATCCTGATATTGTTTCAAACTGGTAAAGCAGAGATTAAAATCATGGTTGACTGACTTTTACAAATACAATAGTGCAATATCATTTACAGAAGGAAAAGCCTGCATGTACTGTGCATCTATTGTACTCTGTTGCATGGCTAATTGTCTGGCCCTAAATGTCACCCTCAACCAGCACATTCTTGACAAAGGCTCCAGACAGAACCCTTGAGTTTACGTGCTGAATACCAATTTAAATCATATTAACATTTCTTTGGATTACAATGCTACTTTCTCAAGTTTGGATTTTGCAGCTAGGAGTTTTCCTGAGTACATACAACGAACAGACAACGTTTAGTGTACAGTCCCGCCTTTAATGTTTAATACATGTGCAAAAATGTCTAAATACCTGTTTGCTTCGTCATTATGGGGTATTGTGTGTAGATTGATGAAGATTTTTTAACATTTAATACATTTTAGAATTAAGCTGTAATGTAACAAAATGTGGAACATGGGAAAGGATCTGAATACTTTCCTAATGCAGTGTGCATACGCATGCTTCGCGTTATAAATCAGACCCCTCCTGAAACTATGTGTGCGTGAGCGAGTATTAAAACTCAGCCAGAAAAGAAAAACATCATTCACCTTTAATTTTCATAATAACGCCCTCATTTGCTGTACACTTTGGAAGTATTGGAATTATGCCAAGGCACCCACTGGGCACAAACTGCTTAAATCAGCTTGAATAATTAAAAAAATAATAATGGGCAAATATTGTACAATCCAGGTGTCACGCCCTGGCCTTAGTTATCTTTGTTTTCTTTATTATTTTAGTTAGGTCAGGGTGTGACATGGGGGATGTATGTGTTTTTGTATTGTCTAGGGTTTTTTGTATGTTTATGGGGGCAGTGTCTAGTATAGGTGTTTGTATGTCTATGGCTGCCTAGATTGGTTCTCAATTAGAGGCAGCTGTTGTTCATTGTCTCTGATTGAGAGCCATATTTAGGCAGCCATATTCATTGGGTATTTCGTGGGTAATTGTCTATGTCTTGACGTTAGTTGCTTGTGTCTGCACTTTCGTTTTGTAGCTTCACGGTCGTTTGTTGTTTTGTCTAGTTTGTATTAGTGTTCGTGTTCGTGTTCATCTTCTAATAAAAAAGAAGATGCTGCGCCTTGGTCCTCTCTCTCACAATACGAAGACAATCGTGACACCAGGTGTGCAAAGCTCTTAGAGTTACCCAGAAAGACTCACAGCTGTAATCGCTGCCAAAGGTGATTCTAACATGTATTGACTCTAACATGGGTGTGACTACTCATGTAAATGAGATATTTGTGTATTTCATTTTCAATATATTTTCAAACATTTCCCTTTTTTTTATCACTTTCTCATAATGTGGTTTTGTGTGTAGATGGGTGAGATTATTATTTACTCCATCTTGAATTCAGGCTGTAATACAACAAAATGTGGAATAAGTCAAGGGGTATGAATACCTTCTGAAGGCACTGTATTTGGCCTTGTGTTTTTTGTCCTGCTGAAAGGTGGATTTGTCTCCCAGTGTCTGATGGAAAGCAGACTGAACCAGGTTTTCCTCTAGGACTTTGTCTGTGCTTAGCTCTTTTCCATTTATTTTTATCCTAAAAAAACTCCTTAACCTCTAACGAGCCTCTACCCCGGGTCCCGGGTGCACCCCCCACCCCCCCACACACTGATTAGCATAGCTAGCATAGCTTCACAAGTAGATAGTAGCATCTAAATATCATTAAATCACAAGTCCAAGACACCAGATGAAAGATACAGATCTTGTGAATAAAGCCACCATTTCAGATTTTTAAAATGTTTTACAGGGAAGACAAAATATGTAAATCTATTAGCTAAACACGTTAGCAAAATACACCACTATTCTAACTCCATCAGTTTCTTACTCCTTCAGGTGCTATCACCAATTCGGCTCAACTAAGATATTGATAGCCAATAACCTGTAGAAAAAAACCCATCAGATGACAGTCTGATAACATATTCATGGTATAGGATAGATTTTTGTTAGAAAAAAGTGCATATTTCAGGTAGAAATCACAGTTTACAATTGCACCGACCATCACAAATCGACTAAGAATTACTAGATAGAGCAACGTGTATGACCAATTTACTCATCATAAAACATTTCATAAAAATAGACAAAGCATAGCAATGGAAAGACCCAGTTCTTGTGATTTCAGACCATATTTCAGATTTTCTAAGCGTTTTTCAGCGAAAACGCAATAAATCGATAAGTTAGCATACCACATGTGCAAACGTTACCAGAGCATCGATTCCAGCCAAAGAGCGCTATAACGTAATCACCGCCAAAATATATTAATTTTTTCACTAACCTTCTCAGAATTCTTCCGATGACACTCCTGTAACATCATTTTACAACATACATATACAGTTTGTTCGAAAAGGTGCATATTTAGCCATACAAAACCGTGGTTATACAATGGAAATAGTCACAACTCAAGCCTCAAAATGAGGAACGTGCAGCTTTTTCAGAGTGATCTAGTTTAATCGAAAGCTAATCATATACTTGACTAAAAAATACCAGGGTTGACCAGGAATCGAAAAACAAATTAGTTCTTAATGCAACCGCTGATTTACATTTTTTAAATTAACCTTACTTTTCAATACAGGGTTCGCCAAGTGAAGCTATACCAAACAAAATGGCGAAATATGCGTTTAAAATATTTCGACAGAACAACGATTTATCATATTAAATATTGTTTACTTTGAGCTGTTCTTCCATCAGATTCTTGGGCAATGTATCCTTTCTATGTTATAAACGTCTTTTGGTCGATAGATGTCCTCTGTCCTTCGAAATATCCACTAACGATCGCACGGGACCCCAAAACGTGTCCAAAGTTTCAGAGTGCACAACAAAGAAATTCCTCAAAATCGCACTAAACGGATATAAATTGCTATAAAACGGTTCAAATTAACTACATTATGATGTTTTTAACAACTATAAAGACTGAAAACATGACCGGAGAAATATTGCTGGTTAGACAAGGATTTGGAATGAGGCAAGTCCGATGTCCTTCACGCTTCAGGCGCGCGACGAGAAAGGGCGGTCCCTATACATTTTGTGGTTTTATAATGGCTGGGATTGTGCAATAGACTCCATTCAAAACGTGATGACGTACAGACACCCAGAGGAAGACGTAGGCAGTGTCGGTTTCTTCATAGCATTCACTGTCGCCTTAAAAACAGACTCCAGATCAGGGGTAAAAATTTCTGAAATCTGACCCCTGTCATGAAAAGTGCTGTAGATATTGTTCTGTACCACTCAGAGACAAAATTCCAACTTTCTATAGAAACTAGAAGGTGTTTTCTATCCAATAATAACAATAATATGCATATTGTATGATCAAGAATTTAGCACGAGGCAGTTTAATTTGGAGACCCAAATATGCTAATGCGGAACAGCACCCCCTATAGTTGCAAGAAGTTAATCCTTGTTGATGACAAGCATACACATAACACGATGCAGCCACCACCAAGCTTGAAAATATGAAGAGTGGTACTCAGTGTAACGACCTGGGTGTCGGGGGGGGGGTGCGAAGTCAAACGCAGGAAACAGCAGAGCTTCAATAAGTTGAGTCTTTAATCCCCAACTGTCCAACACAATGTCCAACACGGACGAACTGGGTGAACATACACGGTTCGGTCCAACGACACGAGCCACAATCCCAGTCCACAAATACAATCTCCACTCCCGAAATCCAAAAGGTTACAAAGTAATAATCCCGCACAAAGACGCCTACGGGCTGGCTGACAAATAAAGCCATACTAATTACCCACTTAACTGAACACAGGTGTAACAAATAAACACATAAGGAGGGGGAGGAAAAAGAGTCAGTGGCAGCTAGTAGGCCGGTGACGACGACCGCCGAGCGCCACCCGAACGGGAAGGAGAGCCTGCCTCGGTTGAAGTCGTGACAGTACCCCCCCTCTGACGCGCGGCTCCCGCAGCGCGCCGACACCGGCCTCGAGGTCGACCCGGAGGACGAGGCGCGGGGCGATCCGGATGGAGGCGATGGAAATCCCTTAACATAGATGGATCCAAAATGTCCTCCACCGGTACCCAGCACCTCTCCTCCGGACCGTACCCCTCCCAGTCCACGAGGTACTGCAGGCCCCTCACCCGGCGTCTCGAGTCCAGAATGGCCCGTATCGTGTACGCCGGGGACCCCTCGATGTCCAGAGGGGGAGGAGGGAGCCTCCGGCACCTCACCGTCCTGCAGGGGACCAGCTACCACCGGCCTGAGGAGAGACACATGAAACGAGGGGTTAATACGATAATAGGAAGGGAGTTTTAATCGATAACACACCTCGTTTATTCTCCTCAGGACTTGGAAGGGCCCTACACACTGCGGCCTCAGCTTCCGGCAGGGCAAGCGGAGGGGTAGGTTTCGGGTCGAGAGCCAGACCCTTTCCCCCGGTGCGACCACGGGAGCCTCACTGCGGTGGCGGTCAGCGCTCCTCTTCCGCCTCCTAGTAGCTTGTTGAAGGGACTCCTGGACGGACCTCCAGGTCTCTTTGGAGCGCTGTACCCACTCCTCCACCGCAGGAGCCTCGGTCTGGCTCGGATGCCATGGTGCCAGGACCGGCTGGTACCCCAACACACACTGAAAGGGGGACACATTAGTAGAGGAGTGGCGTAGTGAGTTCTGGGCCATCTCGGCCCAGGGAATGTATCTCGCCCACTCCCCTGGCCAGTCCTGGCAATAGGACCGCAGAAACCTACCCACCTCCTGGTTCACTCTCTCCACCTGCCCATTACTCTCGGGGTGAAAACCGGAAGTCAAGCTGACCGTGACCCCCAGACGCTCCATGAACGCCCTCCATACTCGGGACGTGAACTGGGGGCCCCGATATCAGAAACGATGTCCTCCGGCACCCCGTAGTGCCGGAAGACGTGAGTGAATAAGGCCTCCGCAGTCTGTAGGGCAGTAGGGATACCGGGCAACGGGAGGAGACGACAGGACTTAGAAAACCGATCCACAATTACCAGAACCGTAGTGTTTCCCTGAGAAGGGGGGAGATCGGTCAGGAAGTCCACGGACAGATGAGACCATGGCCGTTGTGGAACGGGGAGGGGTTGCAACTTCCCTCTAGGAAGGTGCCTAGGAGCCTTACTCTGGGCGCATACCGAACAGGAGGAGACATAAACCCTAACATCCCGAGCTAAGGTAGGCCACCAATACCTTCCCCGAAGGCTCCCCACTGTCCTCGTCACCCCAGGGTGACCCGAGGAGGGTAGGACATGAGCCCACCGAATCAGTCGGTCCCGAACACCAAGCGGTACGTACTTACGGCCCGCCGGGCACTGAGGAGGCGCGGGTTCCGCCCGTAACGCCCGCTCGATGTCCGAGTCCACCTCCCATACCACTGGCGCTATCAGCCTCGAGGCGGGGATGATGGGAGTGGGCTCGGTGGTCCTATCCTCCGTGTCGTAAAGGCGAGACAGTGCGTCAGCCTTTACGTTTTGGGAGCCGGGTCTGTAGGACAACGTGAACCTAAACCGGGTGAAAAACATGGCCCACCTTGCCCTGACGCGGGTTCAGTCTCCGAGCTGCCCGAATATACTCCAGATTCTGGTGGTCGGTCCAGATGAGAAAGGGGTGTTTAGCCCCCTCAAGCCAGTGTCTCCACACCTTCAGAGCCCTGACCACCGCTAACAACTCCCGATCCCCCACATCATAGTTACGCTCCGCTGCACTGAGCTTACTAGAGAAGAAAGCGCAGGGGCGGAGTTTTGGTGGCGTACCCGAGCGCTGTGATAGCACGGCACCCACCCCAGCCTCGGACGCGTCCACCTCCACTATGAATGCTAAAGAGGGATCCGGATGCGCCAACACGGGAGCATCCGTGAACAGAGCCTTCAACCTGTTGAAAGCTCCGTCCGCCGCCGCTGACCACCGCAACCGCACCGGGCCCCCCTTTAGCAGTGAGGTAATGGGAGCCGCTACCTGACCAAAACCCCGGATAAATCTCCGGTAGTAGTTGGCAAAACCCAAAAACCGCTGCACCTCTTTCACCGTGGTTGGAGTCGGCCAATTACGCACGGCCTTTATGCGGTCACTCTCCACCACCACCCCCGAGGTGGAAATGCGATAACCCAGGAAGGAGACGGCTTGTTTGGAGAACACACACTTCTCAGCCTTGACGTATAGGTCATGCTCCAGCAGTCTGCCAAGCACTTTGCGCACCAGAGATACATGCGCGGCTTGAGTAGTTGAGTAGATCAGAATGTCATCGATATACACAACTACCCCCTGCACGTGCAGGTCCCTGAGAATGTCGTCTACAAAGGATTGGAAAACAGCTGGAGCATTCTTTTAACCCATACGGCATGACGCAGTACTCATAATGGCCCGATGTGGTACTAAATGCGGTTTTCCACTCGTCCCCCTCCCGAATACGCACCAGACTGTACGCGCTCCTGAGGTCCAGTTTTGTAAAGAACTGCGCTCCGTGAAATGATTCCACCGCCGAAGCGATGAGAGGTAGTGGGTAACTAAACCCCACTGTGATGGCATTTAGACCTCTATAATCAATACACGGACGCAAACCTCCCTCCTTCTTCTTCACAAAAAAGAAACTCGAGGAGACGGGTGAGATGGAGGGCCGAATGTACCCCTGTCCCAGAGACTCCGCGACATATGTCTCCATAGCCAACGTCTCCTCTTGGGACAAAGGGTACACGTGACTCTTGGGAAGCGCAGCGTTAACCTGGAGATCTATCGCACAATCCCTACCCGGTCGATGTGGTGGTAATTTCGTCGCTTTCTTCTTACAGAAAGCGATTGCCAAATCGGCATACTCGGGGGGAATGCGCACCGTGGAACCCTGGTCTGGACTCTCCACTGACGTGGCACCAATGGAAACTCCCAGACACCTTCCAGAACACTCCTCTGACCACCCCTGGAGAACCCCCTGTCTCCACGAAATATTGGGATTGTGCCGGGCCAACCAGGGAATACCCAGCACCACTGGAAACGCAGGCGAATCAATAATAAAGAGACTGATACGTTCCCTATGATTCCCCTGCGTCACCATGTCCAGGGGAACTGTGGCCTCCCTGACCACCCCTGACCCTAATGGCCGGCTATCTAGGGAGTGCACGGGAAAGGGAGAATCTATCGGCACAAGCGGAACGCCCAACTCTCGGGCGAGTCCGCGATCCATAAAGTTCCCAGCTGCACCTGAATCTACTAGTGCCCTATGCTGGGAAGAGGGGGAAAAATAAAGGAAAAAAATTGAGACAAACATGTGACCAACAGGGGGTTCTGAGTGAGTTTGGTGCTGACTCACCTGGGGTGATCGAGAAGCGTTCTGCCTGACATCTCGACTCCCAGACAGACCCCCCCAGCACCGATCGGCCGTGTGTCCTCTCCGACCACAGCTGGTGCAGGGGAGGCCTCCTCCTCCGGTACCCCTAGGCGCGGCCCCTCCCAATTCCATTGGGATGGGAGCCGGGGCGCTGGGTGGTGGAACGCACAGGACCCTCTCCGAACGCCCGCGGGCAGCCAGCAGATTGTCCAGTCGGATGGACATGTCGATAAGCTCATCCAAAGAAAGAGCGATGTCCCGACACGCTAGCTCCCTGCGGACGTCCTCCCGGAGACTACACCGGTAGTGGTCAATAAGGGCCCTGTCGTTCCACCCTGATCCCGCGGCCAAGGTCCGGAACTCCAGCGCGAAATCCTGTGCGCTCCTCTTCTCCTGCCTAAGATGAAACAGTCTCTCACCCGCCGCTCGGCCCTCTGGGGGGTGGTCGAACACGGCACGAAAGCGACGGGTAAACTCCGGGTAGTGCTCCTTCGCTGAGTCCGGGCCATTCCAGACTGCGTTGGCCCACTCCAGAGCACGACCCGTTAGGCAGGAGACGAGGACACTCACCCTCTCCGCTCCCGAGGGAGTAGGGCGAATAGTGGCCAGGTATAGCTCCAGCTGGAGTAAAAACCCCTGGCACCCTGCCGCCGCTCCATCATAATCCCTCGGGAGCGTAAGACGGAGCGCGCTGGAGCCGGGGGATGAAGAGTCCTGAGGAAGGGGAGCTGAAGGTGGAGAGAGGAGCCCACTCCTCTCCCATCGCTCCATTCTCTCCATCATCTGGTCCATGGCGGATCCGATTCGATGGAGGACGGTGGTGTGGTGGAGAACCCGTTCCTCCATCGATGGGAGAGGGTTGGCTGCTGCTCCTGCTGACTCCATTGCAGGTGCGGGATTCTGTAACGACCTGGGTGTCGGGGGGGGTGCGAAGTCAAACGCAGGAAACAGCAGAGCTTCAATAAGTTGAGTCTTTAATCCCCAACTGTCCAACACAATGTCCAACACGGACGAACTGGGTGAACATACACGGTTCGGTCCAACGACACGAGCCACAATCCCAGTCCACAAATACAATCTCCACTCCCGAAATCCAAAAGGTTACAAAGTAATAATCCCGCACAAAGACGCCTACGGGCTGGCTGACAAATAAAGCCATACTAATTACCCACTTAACTGAACACAGGTGTAACAAATAAACACATAAGGAGGGGGAGGAAAAAGAGTCAGTGGCAGCTAGTAGGCCGGTGACGACGACCGCCGAGCGCCACCCGAACGGGAAGGAGAGCCTGCCTCGGTTGAAGTCGTGACACTCAGTGATGTGTTGCATTGGATTTGCACCAAACATATCGCTTTGTATTCACGACATATAGTTAATTTCTTTGCCACATTTTTTGCAGTTTATTTTAGTGCCTTATTGTTTTGGAATATTTTTGTTCAGTACAGACTGTGTTATTTTCACTCTGTAATTTGGTTAGGATTGTGGAGTAACTACAATGTTGTTGATTTTATTTAACTTAACTAGGCAATATTGTTGATCTTCCTCAGTTTTCTCCTATCTATGGAAATAAAAGCGAAGTCAGACACCATTTCAGTTGATGAGATAGTGTGTTGCTGTTGCAGGCTTAGTTGTATTATATATTCACTACAAGTCATATTTTACCTGTTGTAACTCGAGTATTATTTTTTACTGCAGAACCCATAAGTACTCTGGTGGAGGTAATGTAAAATATCTTCAAGCAGAAATAATGGTTGTTATACTCAGGCACTAAGCTATCAGCTCTCTTCCCTTCTGGCCTGAAATGTCAAATAGAAAAAGGGTCCAAATGTCATATTTTATCATTTAACATATGAATGCAGATGGCACTTTCACTCATCACAGTCACACTGAGAGATCTCATAGTACCACATGCTGTAGGCATGTTGTACGACCCGATAACTGGCACACTTTTAATAGGCACTCTGTCTTACCTTACTCACAACGACAAACTTGTCAAGCTTCCTCATATTTGAATTGCAAGGAGCACAGAATATATATTTTTATTCATTTATTTTATTTCACCTTTGTTTAATTACTTCATACCCATCCCGGATCCGGGAGCATCCTCATCAAAAAAGCTGACTAGCATAGCCTAGCCTAACGGGAAGGGGATATCATATAATATAATTTTCATGAAATCACAAGTCCAATACAGCAAATTAAAGATAAACATCTTGTGAATCCAGCCATCATTTCCGATTTTTAAAATGTTTGACAGCGAAAACACAATATGTATTTCTATTAGCTAACCACAATAGCCAAAGACTCAACCGCATATTTTCACCATGTTTCTACCGCATAGGTAGCTATCACAAAACCGACCAAATAGAGATATAATTAGTCACTAACCAAGAAACAACTTCATCAGATGACAGTCTTATAACATGTTATACAATACATTCATGTTTTGTTCGAAAGATGTGCATATTTGAGGTATAAATCATAGTTTTACATTGCAGCTACTGTTAGGGTTCGTTCCTTACGTCCTTTGTCAATCATTGGTTCATTGGTGAAATTAGCATTATTACAATATCTTTAATTAAATCATTCAAAAACCTTTATTAATGCAATTGCAGACAGAAGTTGACAAACAGGAACATAGCACGCATGTAAGTAAGTTCTGCCCCCACCAAAAGGTCTCCAGTGGTTTTATTAAACCCTAAGTCGCGCCCTGGTGACGTCACTACCTATATCATCATCCTCTACTCCTGGGACCAAAACCATGCCTACAAAGCTGTATAAAGAGGGCCCTTATTGTTAGCTAAACACTTAGCAGTAAATGTCCCCTTCCCCCAAAGTTGACCCATTGTGGAATGTTTACCTAGTCTTATCTCCTTCACTCCCGTGCAGAGTTCTGTCTAAGGGCCTCTTTATAATGAGGCAGAGAGAGAGAGAGAGAACTAAAATACAAATGTAGAACAATACTAAACTTCTACAATGAATATATATATATTGTTAATCAGTAGTCTAAAACCCTATAAATGTAAGGGTCTTTTAACCCCTCCCCTTCTATTAACATAACATAAGCATAATCAATTATTCTAATACACGAAACATTTGTACAGCCCCAATCATGACCCCTAGGTAAATCCTAACACTACCATCAAAAATAGCACCGAAGCAGCCAGAATAATTACAGAGAGCAACGTGAAATAAATAAATACTCATCATAAAACATTTATGAAAAATACATGTGTACAGGTGTACAGGAAATGAAAGATAAACATCTTGTGAATCCAGCCAATATTTCCCAATTTTTTAAGTGTTTTACAGCGAAAACACAATATAGAATTATATTAGCTTACCACAATAGCCAAACACACAACCGCATTTATTCACCACAAAAGGTAGCTATCGCAAAAACCAGCAAAAGATATAAAATTAATCACTAACCTTGACCAACTTCATCAGATGACAGTCTTATAACATCAGGTTATACAATACACTTATGTTTTGTTCGAAAATGTGCATATTTAGAGCTGCAAACCGTGGTTATACATTGTGAATATGTAGCATCGATTCACCAGAATGTCCGGAGCTATTTTGGACAGTCACCTAATCTGACCAAAGAACTCATAAACTTTACATAAAAATACTTGTTGTATGGCAAATGAAAGATACACTGGTTCTTAATGCAACCGCCGTGTTAGATTTTTAAAAATAACTTTACCATAACAAACAGCTTGCGTTATTGCGAGACAGCGCTCGCCAAAACGGCAGAGAATAGGTATCAACATTTTCCACAGAAATACGAAATAACATCATAAATGGTTCTTACTTTTGCTGAGCTTCCATCAGAATCTTGTACAAGGAGTCATTGGTCCAGAATAAATTGTTGTTTGGTTTTAGAATGTCCTTTTCTTCTGTCGAATTCGCGCCAACAATGCTAGCCAAGGTTGATAACATTCCCACCCTCTCTTGACGCAAAGAATGGAAAACTCCAAAAGTCCCAATAAACGTTGAATAAACTGATAAAACTCGGTGGAAAAAAACTACTTTACGATGTTATTATCACATGTATCAAATAAAATCAGAGCCGGAGATATTCGCCGTGTAAACCGAAAGCTTTTCAGAAGCTAATGTCGAGCTCCGCCTCGCGCCTTGGTAGACAAAGGAAATTCCTGACCTGCCACTCCAAAAGCTCATGTTCGACCTCAGATCAAGCTAGACACCCCATTCCACCTTCCACTGCCTGTTGACATCTAGTGGAAGGCGTATGAAGTGCATGTATATCGATAAATATAAGCCAGTTGAATAGGCAGGCCCTGAAACAGAGCCCCATTTTCAGAATTTTCACTTCCTGTCTGGAAGTTTGCTGCCAAATGAGTTCTGTTTTACCCACAGATATAATTCAAACAGTTTTAGAAACTAGAGTGTTTTCTATCCAATAGTAATAATAATATGCATATTGTATGATCTAGAATAGAGTACGAGGCCGTTTAAATTGGGCACGATTTTTTCCAAAGTGAATATAGCGCCCCCCTATTGACAAGAAGCTTTAGGGAACATTTGACAGTGATGGGGTGGTTACGCGGACCGCGGACCCATTACGCACGTAGGCATTGAGGCAGTGATCGCTGAGATCCTGGTTAAAGAGAGCAGAGGTGTATTTAGAGGGCAAGTTGGTCAGAATGATATCTAAGAGGGTGCCCATGGTTACGGATTTAGGGTTGTACCTGGTAGGTTCCTTGATCATTTGTGTGAGATTGAGGGCATCTAGTTAAGATTGTAGGATGGCCGGGGTGTTAATTACAATTGACCATATGCGATCAATTCACATATGGTCTCCCCAGCACAGCTGGGGGCTGAAGGGGGTCTATAGCAAGCTGCAACGGTGAGTGACTTGTTTCTGGAAAGGTGGATTTTTAAAGTAGAAGCTCGAATTGTCTGGATAGTATGACAGATCTCTGCAAGCTATCTCTGCAGTAGATTTCAACTCCGCCCCCTTTGGCAGTTCTATCTTGTCGCAAAATGTTATAGTTATGGATGGAAATGTCAGGATTTTTGGTGGCCTTCCTAAGCCAGGATTCAGACACGGCTAGGACATCCGGGTTGGCGGAGTGTGCTAAAGCATTGAATAAAACAAACTTAGGGAGAAGGCTTCTAATGTTAACATGCATGAAACCAATGCTTTTACGGGCACAGAAGTCAACAAATGACAGCAGCTGGGGAATGGGAGTGATGCTGGGGGTTGCAAGGCCTGGGTTAACCTCTACATAACCAGAGGAACAGAGGAGGAGTAGGATAAGAGTGCGGCTAAAGGCTGAAAGAACTGGTAATCTATTGCGTTCGGAACAGAGAGTAAATGGAGCAGGTTTCTGGGTGCGAAAGAATAGATTCAAGCAGTGGCGTGCCGTGGGCCTGGGGCCTGGGCCTTCAGTGAGGTATTACACAGTCCCACCCGAATTAATCCACCTCATTATGATGACATGGCTCTAGACACTATACATTTAGACAGAAACGCAGTATAACCAGGCGTTGCGTCACCTTGAAATTGACAAATTAACATTTTTGGGTAAACAGTGTTTACCCAAAAACATGACACAATCAATGAGTCTTTTCAATATTTCCCTTCACCTTTTCATTGTGCAGCTCCGTTGCCCTGCGCGCGTGTTCTTTGAGCTGTAGATCCACTCCGGTGTCCCCAAAAGTTTTCAAAAGCACCATTGCTTGTTAGTGCCCAGCCGTACTTTGGTGTCTCGTTGCTGCCTTGGTTAGACAACTCAAGTTTGCAAAGCCAGTGTGGCTCCAAACACCAAATCGATCACTTGCAAATAATAGGCATTCCCAGCAGTACAGTTTGCAGTGCTTCTCGGAGCCAAGGAGCCATTGACAGCGCTCGTAGTTGGAACTTTGAAAGTGGCGAGCGAACGAAGCCCTTTCCCGCCTGTGACAGGCTTTGTGGCGTCGGGCGACCTCTCCTTACAATGTCTAACTTTTATTGAAAAGTTTGTCTTGAGAATGGCGTTATAATTATATCCTCGACCAAATCGATATCTTCTCCTCCTTCCGCCATTGTGGGTTGAAAAAACAGCTTACTAGTACGCGAGTTAATTCGTTTATCAAATTCAATTCAATAGCCAACTCTAAAGCTGATTGGTTGACACTAAATTTTCATTTCCATTCACTATAAGAGACAAGCGCCCGCACTGTTGATTCTGAAGGCCTGAGGGCAGATTTTAGACCCCTGGCAACACATGATGGCTGAATATGATTGGATAAAAGATCTAACATAAAGACCAGCCCTTCAAATCTCAACCTGGGGCTGGAAGCAGTGCAACCAAGAGGAAAGCTATGAAATGAAGAGTATAACTCTTACTCTGGGGAATAATTTAATACATATTTGTGGGAAAATATATTTAAAAAAAAATTATATTCTGATGATGTTTAGGCCAGCAGAGAAGGCCTTGCAGGCCCTGCCGGCCCACCACTGGATTCAAGGCATAATGTACAGACAAGGGAATGGTAGGATGTGAGTACATTGGAGGTAAGCCTAGGCATTGAGTGACGATGAGAGAGGTTTTGTCTCTAGAGGCACCATTTAAGCCAGGTGAGGTCACTGCATGTGTGGGCGTTGGAACATGAGTGCTAGCTAAGGCATATCGAGCAGGGCTGAAGGCTCTACAGTGAAATAAGACAAAATTGAATCACAAAAACAGCAATTGACAAGGCATATTGATGTTAGGGAGAGGCATGTGTAGTCAAGTGATCATAGGGTCCAGCGAGTAGCTAGGTAAGCTGGTGGCACGGCGATTCAGACAGCAAGCAGTCCGGTGCTAGCTGCAGGCTAGCAGATGGCCCTCAAGGGGACATCGCAACGAGAGAGCCTATTTAAACCCCCTCGAACGGTTACATCGGCAGATAAGTCGTGATGGATCGGCGGGGCTCCGTTGTCTGCAGCAAAGGGTTCAGGCCAATTGGCAAAGAGGTATTGAAGCCCAGGAATTATCTGATGGATATCAGTTTTGTTCTGTTCTTTATTTTACTGTAATGCAATAACATAACAGGGCAACAAGGGACCCTTTCAAAGGCCTGTTATGTTAACTTCGGCATTATACCTTGTCAGTCTCTCCCTGGATTGGCTACTCTTTGAAATTTCAAATCAGTATTAAAAAAAGGTAGGAAACAATGGGCCAGTTTCCCAGACACAGACACGCCTAACCCAGGTCTAAAAGGCATTCTCAATGGAGATTGAGAGATATGTTGTGTGAATTCATTAATTATAATTCAACTTCTTCATCCAGAAAACCTGAATGACCCAGGACTCAATCTGCATTGCATAAATTCATCTTTGCAGAGTGATTGAGATTTAAAGGCAATGTTCCTGATTTAGTGGAGACTGCATTCACTGTAAACACTGTATATGTCGGTCCAATCGGAAATTACCTTGAGATTTATTGCAGAATCTGTAACGCTTCAGATTTACAGATTGAATAGAGCTGGTTAATTAAAGTTAAATACACCTCTGCTGTTTTCAACCAAGATCTCAGTGATCACTGCCTTATTGCCTGCATCCGTAATGGGTCAGCGGTCAAACAACCTCCACTCATCACTGTCAAACGTTCCCTGAAACACTTCAGCGAGCAGGCCTTTCTAAATCGACTAGGCCCGGGTATCCTGGAAGGATATTGACCTCATCCCATCAGTAGAGGATGCCTGGTGATTTTTTTTAAATGACTTCCTCACCATCTTAAATAAGCATGCCCCATTCAAGAAATTTAGAACTAGGAACAGATATAGCCCTTGGTTCTCTCCAGAACTGACTGCCCTTAACTTCTTATGGCTGGGGGAGGTATTGAGTAGCTTGGATGAATAAGGTGCCAAGAATAAACTGCCTGCTACTCATGCCCAAGTTGTGAATATATACATATTATTATTATCCAACCAGGAAGTGTGAACTGAGGTTTGTAGGTTTTCAACTCTATTGCCTATCGGAGATACAGTGGGATATTGGTCAATGCGAGTGTAGCGAAATGCTTGTGCTTCTAGTTCCGACAATGCAGTAATAACCAACAAGTAATCTAACCTAACAATTCCACAACTACTACCTTATACACACACACAAGTGTAAAGGGATAAAGAATATGTACATAAAGATATATGAATGAGTGGTGGTACAGAACGGCATGGCAAGATGCAGTAGATGGTATAGAGTACGGTATATATATATGAGATGAGTACTGTAGGGTATGTAAACATAAAGTGGCATAGTTTAAAGTGGCTAGTGGTACATGTATTACATAAAGATGGCAAGATGCAGTAGATGATATAGAGTACAGTATATACATATGAGATGGGTAATGTAGGGTATGTAACAACATTATATTAAGTGGCATTGTTTAAAGTGGCTAGTGGTACATTTTTACATAATTTCCATCAATTCCCATTTTTAAAGTGGCTGGAGTTGAGTCAGTATGTTGGCAGCGGCCGCTAAATGTTAGTGGTGGCTGTTTAACAGTCTGATGGCCTTGAGATAGAAGCTGTTTTTCAGTCTCTCGGTCCCTGCTTTGATGCACCTGTACTGACCTCGCCTTCTGGATGATAGCGGGGTGAACAGGCAGTGGCTTGGGTGGTTGTTGTCCTTGATGATCTTTATGGCCTTCCTGTGACATCGGGTGGTGTAGGTGTCCTGGAGGGCAGGTAGTTTGCCCCGGTGGTGCGTTCTGCAGACCTCACTACCCTCTGGAGAGCCTTACGGTTGTGGGCGGAGCAGTTGCCGTACCAGGCGGTGATACAGCCCGACAGGATGCTCTCGATTGTGCATCTGTAGAAGTTTGTGAGTGCTTTTGGTGACAAGCCGAATTTCTTCAGCCTCCTGAGGTTGAAGAGGCGCTGCTGCGCCTTCTTCACAACGCTGTCTGTGTGGGTGGACCAATTCAGTTTGTCCGTGATGTGTACACCGAGGAACTTAAAACTTTCCACCTTCTCCACTACTGACCCGTCGATGTGGATAGGGGGGTGCTCCCTCTGCTGTTTCCTGAAGTCCACAATCATCTCCTTTGTTTTGTTGACGTTGAGTGTGAGGTTATTTTCCTGACACCACACTCCGAGGGCCCTCACCTCCTCCCTGTAGGCCGTCTCGTCGTTGTTGGTAATCAAGCCTACCACTGTAGTGTCATCCGCAAACTTGATGATTGAGTTGGAGGCGTGCATGGCCACGCAGTCGTGGGTGAACAGGGAGTACAGGAGAGGGCTCAGAACGCACCCTTGTGGGGCCCCAGTGTTGAGGATCAGCGGGGTGGAGATGTTGTTACCTACCCTCACCACCTGGGGGCGGCCCGTCAGGAAGTCCAGGACCCAGTTGCACAGGGCGGGGTCGAGACCCAGGGTCTCGAGCTTGATGACGAGTTTGGAGGGTACTATGGTGTTAAATGCTGAGCTGTAATCGATGAACAGCATTCTCACATGGGTATTCCTCTTGTCCAGATGGGTTAGGGCAGTGTGGTTGATAACACCTACAATGATAGTGGTAACACTTAATAATAACTTACAAGAAAATGCCTTCATAAATGTTTGTAATAT
The DNA here is from genome assembly GCF_045679555.1 of Salvelinus alpinus. Taxonomy (NCBI): domain Eukaryota; kingdom Metazoa; phylum Chordata; class Actinopteri; order Salmoniformes; family Salmonidae; genus Salvelinus; species Salvelinus alpinus. Next base: position 44,311,408 of record NC_092087.1, read on the forward strand.
AATACAAGGTTTAGATAGCTGGATAGACTAACTTACCCAGCAAACTATAACATGGTAGCTGACATGGGCTAATTGGGTGACTGTCAGTGACTGACATAACAAGAGGAAAACTGCGGATGCACTACCACGTTTCAAAATGTCACATTGTGTATTCTACTATGTTAACTAACAGTAAGTTGAGACCCCGACTGACATCGAACAAAAGTGGTTGCGGGCCCTAAGCGACACTGGGAGTAGGCCGGGCTAACTCACCATAAACCCAGCTGATACACACTGACTGTAGTATAGCGAAGAGAAGCAGAGTCATCCCACTGCAGGCATAGTAATCAAACAGCTGGAAGATATACAGGCCTCCCTGCAAATAGAGGGGTAGAAAGAGAAAGAAAGTATAAGGTCTTACTGAGCACAACAATAAGACTATAATCTATCTCCAGAGTCTACAAAACACTCAGACAATGATCGTAGGTGTGTCCAGCAGCCCAATCGCTTACGGAATAAGTGGAATCAACCAACAATTCTGCGGAACGAGGAGGTATGTTGAAACACAGGGATATGTTGAAACAGATCACTTGGGAGGTAGATTATTGATCATATATCTCGTTACTGTCATGATTGATCTAATAACGATGGCCTTGAAATTATATATTGTATATCCTATATCCTTATAGAATGGTGACTTCAAATGACCTCTCACCTCTGTGACCATGACCAGGCCGATGAAGAAGCTACCCGCACTGATGATGATGAGGAGGATTTTACGCCGATGGCCAACCAGGAAGAAGGAGGGATTCATGTCTGAGATAGCTGTCATCAAAGACTCCAGAGCTACAAACTGAAGGAGAGATGATGGGGAAGGTCAGTGGAAACTCTGTTCTTTGAAATACTAGCTACTCCTTCACAGTTTCACATCCATTAGTTTAGTGATGATTGTAGCATCTATCGTAGGTTATGTAATTATCCTTCACTAAGGAAATATTCCGTAGACCTTCAGGACCACTCTAACACACCTCACTGTCTAACCCCAGTAGGATTATCATGATGAAGAATAAGATGGCCCAAAGCTGGGGTAATGGCATCATGGCCACGGCACGAGGGTAGGCGATGAATGCGAGGCCAGGACCTGTATGCAGCAACACAGGTAAACCCATTACTGAACTCTCAGAGGCAGAGGGAATAGTTAGATCCCTGAAATGCTAAGACACCTGTCTTGTAACAAACCAGAACTTACAATGGTATGTTAATTTGTTTGTTTGTGCATTTGTAAATTTGTTTATTCATTCATTCATATCTCACTTACCTGATTCGGCCACGGTTGAGATGTCTGTCCCTTGTTCATGAGCCATGAAGCCCAGAACAGAGAAGATCGCAAAACCGGCCACAAAGCTGGTTCCACTGTTCAACAGACACAGGTACACACAGTCCCTAAAAAGAGATTCACTTCCCTGTTAGTCACAACACGAAGGCATCCAAATGACCTACAATATGGAGATCATCAAACTTTCCAGATGCCCTACCATTTCTGCAACCCAACCTCCAAAGAATTATGTGCACAGGGGAAGTTTTTGCAGGCAAGAAAAAACGTTCTGCCAACACATTTTATCTTGCAAGGCACATTTACTGTTTGTGTACATAATTCTTCCACTCACTTGTAACAGTTGTTGTTATATTTGTTGTAGCTGCCAAGAGCAGTCAGGCAGCCGAGGCAGATAGCATAGGAAAATAAGATTTGTGTTCCAGCATCCATCCACACCTGTGAGACACACCAGAGAGAGACACAATAGTCTTCATAGTTTCACAATTACGATACACTAGTCTCATCCCAGGGTATTAGAGGTTAATTCAAATGGTTACTATTTTGACCTTGTACATTTGCAAGAAAAAGTAAGTGAACCCTTTGGAATTACCTGGATTTCTGCATAAATTGGTCATCATTTTTTATCTGATCTTCATCTAATTCACAACAATAGACAAACATAGTGTGCTTAAATTAATAACACACAAATTATTGTATTTTTCTTGTCTATATTGAAAACATAATTTAAACATTCACAGTGTAGGTTGGAAAAAGTAGATGAACCCCTAGGCTAATGACTTCTCCAAAGGTGAATTGGAGTCAGTAGTCAGCTAACCTTGTGTCCAATCAATGAGACTAGATTGGAGATGTTGGTTCAAGCTGCCTTGCCCTATAAAAAACACTCACAAGATGTGAGTTTGCTATTCACAAGAAGCATTGCCTGATGTGAACCATGCCTTGAACAAAAGAGATCTCAGAAGACCTAATATTAAGAATTGTTGACTTGTATAAAGCTGGAAAGGGTTACAAAAGCCTAGATGTGCATTAGTCCACAGTGTCCTAACGTTGCCTGCTTGGGTATAGCAAGCCCCATCCCCCTCTCCCTGCCTCTCCCTGCCCCTTCAACCCATGCTGTGGTCACAGAGAGACGTCGTAAATTCCTGAGAATCTCCTCATGGCCAAACAGTATTAGAGAGAGGGTAAACTTTCAGGACAAAGGGTTTTCTTCCACCTCACAGAACTTGAGGTACGAACGGATTTCATGTTCCGGAAAAAGTATAAAAGATCGGTGAAGAGTCCAGCTATTAACATGTCCGTTTGTCCCAATGTGGGATACTCATGGGAGACTGTGTGGCTACATTACCATACCGCTGTTTGTATAATAACCTCAGATATGAGGTTTACATTTGTTTGTTGTATAAAATGAATGAGTGAGTATGATACTGTTTGTATAATTGTGTAATATGATTTTGGACTGTTTAATGAAGAAAAATACAAATCCCTTTTGATTTGAACTAAATCCAAGGACCGCCCCTGAGCCCAGTTAGGGTCAGACATCCTGGGACAGCCCCTCTCTGCTATCCGAATAAAAGCGCAACTCTGAGAAATTATCAACAGACCATGTTTTTTTCCATAGGAGGAGAACGAAGGTTAATAAGTACCATTGCTGAATCTTTAACCATACCACGTGGTTAAACTCTTAGACGAATAAGAACAAGTCTTTGATATTGACTACTAGTCTGCAGCTAGGAATTCGGTATCATTGAGTGCGAAGAAAGACAACCGCCGAAACATCCATTCTACAACGAATGTCACTCTGAACTATCCACAATAACCAAGATAGAAAGACGGACCAAACTCTCCAACAAAAACGAACTTCTCTCCAACGATCAAGACGACACACCGAGCGTAAATATATATATATTGATTGCAATTGTTCCCGAATGAGTGAGCGTTCATGTGTAAAGGATTAGCATGTCAATTGTTATAATTATGGACTCTGTAGTGACTTCCTAGTCTAACCCAATTTTTCCCTTTGTCTAACAAGCCGCCATGCCGGTTCAGCCCACTAGGGCATATTTCTCCCATTTCATGTAACCATTTTAAGTTTGTTTGTTTGTTTGTGCATTTCTGTGAATTACTTAGTTAGTAATAAATAAATGATTTAAGACAATTGATGTATGGATGACTCATAGTGAAGACTGGGTTCGTGCAGATAACCAACAATTTACGACGTTTGGAATGAGACTAACGTGAGGTAAAAATAAATAAATCATTAATCAGATATGAAAATATCTGAAAGGTTATATTGGGAAATTATAACTTTGTAATCTGAATACTTTCCCTGGTGCCCTCGAATTCATAGTTAATTAGTTACGTTATTAATCAGTTGATCGCGTAATAACTAATTACAGAGAATCTTTGATAAAAACTATAAGTATTCAATTTAATGATAGCAAAGACACGACAACGGTAAGACATATTGTCTGCAAATGGAGAAAGTTCATTACTGTTGCTACTCTCCCTAGGAGTGGCCATTCTGCAAACATGACTGCAAGAGCACAGCGCAGATTGCTCAATGAGGTTAAGAAGAATCGTAGAGTGTCAGCTAAAGACTCGTCAGAAACCTCTTCTGGCAGCACTACTGGCTCAATATTCTGTGGACAGATGAAACTACAGTTGAGTTGTTTGGAAGGATCACACAACACTACGTGTGGAGAAAAAAAGGCACAGCATACCAACATCAAAACCTCATCCCAACAGTAAAGTATGGTGGAGGGAGCATCATGGTTTGGGGCTGCTTTGCTGCCTCGGGGCCTGGACAGCTTGCTATGATCGACGGAAAAATGAATTCCCAAGTTAATAAAGACATTTTGCAGGAGAATGTAAGGCTATCTGCCCACCAATTGAAACTCAACAGAGGTTGGGTCATGCAACAGGACAATGATCCAAAACAAAGAAGTAAATCAACAACAAAATAGCTTCAACAATAGAAAATACGCCTTCTGGAGTGGCCCAGTCAGAGTCCTGACCTCAACCCGATTGAGATGCTGTGGCATGACCTCAAGAGAGCAGTTCACACCAGACATCCTAAGAATATTGCTGAACTGAAACAGATTTGTAAAGAGGAATGGTCAAAAATTCCTCCTGACCGTTGTGCAGGTCTGATTCTCATCTACGGAAAACTTTGGGTTGAGGTTATTTTTGCCACATGAGGATAAACCAGTTATTAAATCCAAGGGTTCACATACTTTTTCCACCCTGCACTGTGAATGTTTACACAGTTTGTTCAACAAACACATGGAAACGTATAGTTGTTTGTGTGTTATTAGTGTAAGCAGACTGTGGTTGTCTATTGTTGTGACCGAGATGAATTTCAGATCAAATTTCATGACCAATTTATGCAGAAATCAGAGTATTTTTTAAATCAGGTATTGATGTCGGAACAAATCTGATGCTCTTAAAACCACAAACTGTTCCATCAAGGGAGTTACGTTTATTGTGTCAGTGGTAATGGTTGCTGCCCTCGGTCATGTTGACCAGCGTTCAAACACCGACAGAGACGTTACCATTTATCCCCCACGAATCACTACAGTATGTACTGATAGTTTTTGTTACACCTGAACACAAATTATACAGTGAAGTGTGTTCCTACCTGTGGGTCAGTGAGGCGGGCTGGGTCTGGGTAGAGGTAGAACTTGATACCATCTATTGCCCCCGGCAGTGTGAGTCCACGGACCAGCAACACCACCAGCATCAGATAGGGGAAGGTGGCAGTGAAGTAGACCACCTGAGGGGGGGGGGGGGGGGGGGGGGGGGACCAGACCAGCGTTACATTCACTCAGTCTATGGCTCATCCTAACAACTCTACAGTATTCATGGTGTCATCAGGTTGAATGGCAGAGATCCCACCTTACCTTCCCAGTAGACTTCACTCCTTTCCAGACACAGAAGTAACAGAGAATCCATGACAGTAGAAGACACAGAGCCAGCTCCCAGCGAACACTGCCTAGCTTGTTTGGACTGTCTGTGAGATTCAAAACTCTTCTCCTGAAAATCATATTTTGAGTTACAATCCCACCACTTGCTTTTCACCATTCTCTCTGCGCCTCCTAAGGCAAATAGCCCTGATTTCCATCTGTAAGGACTTAATAAGGAGTTGATGAATTGGAATGATTTTGTGTACTCACTCCCAGAACTCTCTCACTGGCGACGTTGCGTTTCCTGCTACTGTCCAATTTAGATGTCCCACTACTCTTCTGTCAAACTCCATGCAGGTTGCTGGTTAGGAGGAAATTAGACAATAACAAGCATGTCTCAGAACTCTCTGAATCTTTCCTGGATAAGGAGACATTTACAAAAATAAAACTCACTTGTCAAAAACAGAATATCTCAGTTTGAAGTAGTGTACATAAATGTAAGATACTATCTATCATTTGGGCATGACAAAGTTATGTCAACGTCAACATGTCTACACACTGAAGTTAACCTGGTCCCAGATCTGTTTGTGCTCTTTGCAATGCCAACTCCATTGCTGTCCTTGTCAATCCAAACAGGTTTGTTATGACAATGAGTGACAAGCAGTTGGTATGACAGCACAAGCAGACTGGCACTCAGGCTATACTGAAGTACATACCTGTGTTCCAGCTGTTTCTACAACTGGCCCAGGGGAGCTCAGAGCTGAATGAGGAAAAGAGGTAGAAGAAGGCCCAGGCTAGAATGATGATGTAATAGATGCCGGAATATAGAACCACCACCTGACTACCATAACCCAGTCCTGAGGAGGAGGAGGAGGAGATTTTACAGACAAACGTGGAGACTCATTTCAATATCATCAACCCTGATTAATGAATGATTGCGCCATTCCAACAAGACAGACATTTGTGAATGTCTGAACACAGGACAAGTGTCCTGAATGCACGTGTCATGTCACTTTAAGGACTGTCACTTACTCTATCATGTAATAGCTCATGAATTGGTGTGAGCCTGAGTAAATCTGTTGATGTTTAATCCAAGCTTCATCCAATAACTTGAATGAAATGTCTTGATACTTTAACCCCTTTTCATATTTGAAGTTAAATCAGGCCAGAAACAGACCAGTCATCCAACAATCAATCTAAAATGTATCCTGATATTGTTTCAAACTGGTGAAGCAATGTGATTAAAATCATGGTGGATTGACTTTTACAAATACAATAGCGCAATATCATTTACCGAAGGAAAAGCCTGCATGTACTGTGCATATATTGTACCTATTATGGCTAATTGTCTGGCCCTATATGTCACCCTCAACCAGCACATTCTTGACAAAGACTCCAGAGAGAAACCTTGAGTTTATGTGCTGAATACCAATTTAAATCATATTGACATTGCTTTGGATTGCAATGCTACTTTCTCAAGTTTTGATATTGCAGCTAGGAGTTTTCCTGAGTACGAATACAAAAAACAGACGAAGTTTGGTCTACAGTCCCTCTGAATGTTATCTTTTCTTTTGGCACAGTATACGTCTATTTCCCCCAATATGGCATTCACATTAGGAAGTAAATGCCATCAATTGTCAGACAAACACTGACAATTTAATTCCTAATATGGTTGCAATACGTACAAGACCCCGTGGCCACATTCATATAGCAAACCAGTAGGATTTGTTTATTTAACTAGAAAAAAATCTTAATTACAATGATGACCTAGGAACAGTGGGTTAACTGTCTTGTTCAGGGGCTGAACGACAGATATTTACCTTGTCAGCTCGGGGATTGGATCTAGCAACCTTTCGTTTACTGGCCCAACGCTTTAACCACAAGGTACCTGTTATCCTTAGGATGGCTGATCTAGGGTCATATTAGCCTTTTAGATCATAATGACTAAGCTTATATGGACAGAGGGGACCTGATTCTAGATCAGCAGTCTTACTCAATGATGCTTTATAAATATGAGCCCTGATATTTACCTTCAAACAGGGGGAAGATCTTCCTCCAGCAGGTGATGCTGCCCTGCGTGGTGTACTGGCCCAGGGAGGTCTCCAGGAGAAAGAGTGGAATGCCACAGGTGAACAGAAAGAGCACATAAGGGATGAAGAACACCCCTTACGAACAACACAAGTTAAACCACAATTAAACATATGGCCAAGACCATAACTTAATGTTTCATTTCACGTGATAATTTTTTCACAATACACATTTTTTTACTCAACCACCTGAACCCCCCCCCCCCCCCCCCCACACACACACACTTCAGGTTTGAGTACATCTCTACGGTCCAGAGAGGAGAACACAAGTATTTTTTATTCATATATATTTTTGGGGTGGAGGGGTGGATCGTCTTTAATATTGCAGATAGATTGTCGCTTCCATCAATGTAATTGTCTGCATCATTTCTAATCCCCCATATATTTTGGGGGTAAATATATTTATATACATACATACACATATCCACATATATATACATAAACATACATACATATACACATACATATACATACATACAAATACACATACATATATAAATATACATATTATTTAGAATATCTTTTTCCTTTATTATTCCCCACAAACCTGATGAGGTTCACCTTGGGGTCATGATAGGGGCTGCACCAAATGATTGATCTATTATAATAATTGATTATGCTTATGTTGTATTAATAGAGGGGGAAGGGCTATAAGACCCTCCCCCACTACATTTATAGGGTCCTGGACCACAGATTAGCAATATACGCATTATAAGGTTTAATATTGTTCCACAGTTCTTATCTAGTCTCTGCCTCTTATAAGAAACTGTCTGAGAGATGTGTGAGTTATTGCAGTCAAAACAGGGTGTCTGTGAGAAAGCGCCTCAAGGCTAAAAGAGATTCATAGACACAGAACCCTGCAAGGGAGTGAAAGAGATAAGAGACAAGTCAGACATACCACTATAAGCCACATGGGAATGGAAAATTACTGCTGAGCCCTTAGAAAACACTGGACTATTGTTTATCCTGCAAGTTTGTATAACTGTACATGCATGGGCTTGGTCTCATGAGTAGAAGGTGTTGACGTAGGCAGTTACATCACTAGGGGTTGACTGCAAACATATTAAAGCAACTTTGACCTTTTTTATTTTGCAGAACTTACTCTGAAACATGCGTGCTATGTTTCCGTTGTCAACTTCTGTCTGCAATTGCATTAAAAAAGGTTTGGTTTGATTGATTTACTTAAAGAAGATATTGTCTGATTGCTGATTTCACCAATAAGCCAATGATTGACAAGGAACAACCTTCCACTTGCCTCTTCCATTTTTGTGGTAATGTTGCAATTACTTGGTTGTAATTTTGGGTAGAGCAGACATTTCCATATGTCTGTGTTAGCTGCATGTGTGACATAACTCCACCAGTCCTATTTATGATATCATTTACAAAGATGATAATTTAAAAAAATTGTATCGAAAAATACAGTTAAAAAAAAAAATCTATTATTATATTTGAGTTGAACCACAGGAACGCAAATATTTGTTTGTGTGGCTGGCGGACTTAGCTAGCACCTGAAGTGTTGTGCGTCCATTTGGCATGTAAGTGTTAGGGATATTATCGTGGGGTATCTGGGACACGTTCAGTAGCCTAACATCATCGAACATTGCAGATAGAAAGGCCATGAATAGAGTCATTGTGATTCCTAATTCTACATGTCAGAGAGGCATGTTTGTTCTTCATAGCATATTTCTATCAGAGCGTAATAAAACGTTGTACAGTAGTGATGTGCATATCAGTATAGAGATTCTGGAAGCACCTAGAAGGTTTTGGTTCCTTTTGTGCACCCAGACATGCACTGTTGTTTTTATGATTGTGCCCGCCAGATAACATCTAGCCCTAGTGTGTAAATATCCCTATAATATTATAGCAACCACCGATATGTTTATATCAGGCCATGATTACACATATCTTAATGATTATTCCATTACCGTCTTGTAATTGTGTGATTTCAATATTATCCTAAGATATGAAAAGAACAACTCTGTACTGTCTCCACCACAATGAAGTTAAATGAAGTGACTAGCTCTTTTGCATTGATAATGTAAATGACAAAGGCTCACCTTGCCATAAATTTAATGTGAGTCTAATTGTATGACCATGTAAAGATGTGATGTGAGACTCACCTCCTCCATTTTTGTAGCACAGATATGGGAACCTCCATACATTCCCCAAGCCTACGATCTGTCCGGCCACAGCCAGGAGGAACTCCAGCTTGCTGGACCACTGTCCCCTGGTCTGGGTGCTTGGCACAGGGACAGGCTGGACCAGACCCATCTCCTGCTGGGAAAGCTTATTGAACCTCAAATTGGGATCATTATGCTTCTCCATAACACTGAGAAAGACAAAGTTGGTTTTATGCGGTGAACACACGTTTATCTAACATAGTCTGTGTGTTATGAAGACAGTATAAGGACACACAGTTAACAGCTACATATGACCAGCTACATATGAACTGCTACATAGGCACACCTACATATGACCAGCTCCATATGACCAGCTACATATGAACAGTTACATATGACCAGCTACATATGACCAGCTACATATGAACAGCTACATATGACCAGCTACAGTACATATGACCAGCTACATATAAACAGTTACATATGACCAGCTACATATGACCTGCTACATATGACCAGCTACATATGACCTGCTACATATGACCAGCTACAGTACATATGACCAGCTACATATAAACAGTTACATATGATGAGCTACATATGACCTGCTACACATGACCAACTATATATGAACAGCTACAGTACATATGACCAGCTACATATAAACAGTTACATATGACCAGCAACATATGACCTGCTACATATGACCAGCTACATATGACCAGCTACATATGTCCAGCTACATATGAACAGCTACATATGACCAGTTACAGTACATATGACAAGCTACATATAAACAGTTACATATGAACAGTTACATTTGACCAGCTACATATGACCAGCTACATATGAAGAGTTACATATGACCAGCTACATATTAACAGTTACATATGACCAGCTACGTATGACCTGCTACATATGACCAGCTACATATGACCAGCTACATATGTCCAGCTACATATGAACAGCTACATATGACCAGTTACAGTACATATGACCAGCTACATATGACCAGCTACATATGACCAGCTACGTATGAACAGCTACATATGACCAGCTACAATACACATGACCAGCTACATATGAACTGTGTGGGAGCAAAATTGCAGGATCATGTTATAATACTGTAATTGCAACAAATGGTTGTTTTATGCAACATAATAGAGGGTTGTTTTAACTCTATTGTGTGTGTGGGAACTGAAAGTGGGCCTCTGGGAGATTTAACACTGACAGGAGATTCACAATGTCTTTGGGTGATACCCATTCCAGAGCATTAGTTAATGTTTCTGTTCTATAAGGTACCAGGGAGAGATGGCTCGGGGCCAGACCCGGGTTTATACACAATGAGAACAGTTTTTACAGCAGATACTGTCTGCTGTGAATTCTAAGTATTTTTCATACAAATGTTTACCTTGTGACCCATTCCATACATCTGTTGTTTGTCATATAGACTGAAGGGGGTGTATCTTGGCTATTAAAACTTCTTATGGAACCCTTCGCGCGCCAATCCCTTTAGTGGGATTGATTTGACAACACCCAGTGAAATTGCAGCGCGCCAAATTCAAAAACAGAAATACTCATAATAAGAATTCATAAAACATACAAGTGTTATACATCGGTTTAAACTAACTAACTTAACCTGTTGATGATAGAGGGCGCTATTTACACTTTGGGGGAAAATCGTGCCCAATTTAAACGGCCTCGTACTCAATTCTTGCTCGTACAATATGCATATTATTATTACTATTGGATAGAAAACACTCTCTAGTTTCTAAAACCGTTTGAATTTTGTCTGTGAGTAAAACAGAACTCATTTGGCAGCACACTTTCTGACCAGGAAGTGGAAAGTCTGAAAATTATGCTCTGTTCAAGGGCCTGCCTATAAATGGTTATGATACGTATGAGTATACATGCACGTCATACACCTTCCCCTAGATGTCAAGAGGAAGTGAGAGAAGAAATGAAGTGATTATCTTGGTCTGAGGTGGAATAAATCCTCTTGGAATGACGTGTCCGCCATTTCCTGTTTTCTGGAAAGCGCGAAGATGGACCTGGAATTGCCTTCTGAAAAGCTGTCGTTATAGGCGACTACTATCTCCGGCTTTGATTTTATTTGATACATGTCACAATATCATCGTAAAGTATGTTTTTTCAATATAGTTTTATTAGATTATTGAAAATTTTTCGGGACGTTAGGCGTGTTGCTTTCTCTGTGTTTGTTGACGTTGGAGAGCTTCGCGCCACTCGGCCAGTGTGCTTGCTAATTCAAGAGGGAAAAAGGACGTTCGAAATCCAAACAACGATGGTTCTGGACAAAGGACCCCTTGTACAACATTCTGATGGAAGATCACCAAAAGTAGGACCCATTTTGTGATGCTATTTCATATATCTGTCGAACTGTGTACTAGTAGTTTTGCGCCCAGGTTTTGGCCACTCTCTCGCTATAACATAAGCCTTATGTCGTAATGAAGATATTTTTAGAATTCTAACACTGCGATTGCATTAAGAACTAGTGTATCTATCATTTCCTATACAACATGTATTTTTTTGTAATGTTTATGAATAGCTATTTGGTCAGAATAGGTGAGAGTCTAATAGAAATATCCGCACATTCTGGGAAAAAGATGCTATGTTAGCATAATGGATAACCACTGATTTCAGCTCTAAATATGCACATTTTCGAACAAAACATAAGTGTATGTATAACCTGATGTTATAGGACTGTCATCTGAGGAAGGTTTATGAAAATTAATATATTTTGCTGGTTTATTCGCTAACGCTAACGTGCCTATAGCTATCGCTAACGTGCCTTGATGAATGAATGCGGTTGTGTGGTAGGCTATTGTAGTAAGCTAATATAATGCTATATTGTGTTTTCGCTGTAAAACACTTAAAAAATCGGAAATATTGGCTGGATTCACAAGATGTTTGTCTTTAATTTGCTGTACACCATCGATTTTTCAGAAATGTTTTATGATGAGTATTTAGGTATTTCATGTTGGTCTCTATAATTACTCTGGCTGCTTCGGTGCTATTTCTGACGGTAGCTGTGATGGTAGCAGCAATGTAAAACTGATTTATACCTCAAATATGCACATTTTTCGAACAAAACATAGATTTATTGTGTAACATGTTATAGGACTGTCATCTGATGACGTTGTTTCTTGGTTAGTTTGGTTGGTTCTTGGTTAGTTTGGTTGGTTTCGTGCATGCTACCTGTGCTGTGAAAAATGTCTGTCCTTTTTTGTATTTGGTGGTGAGCTAACATAAATATATGTGGTGTTTTCGCTGTAAAACATTTTTAAAATCGGACATGTTGACTGGATTCACAAGATGTGTATCTTTCATTTGCTGTATTGGACTTGTTAATGTGTGCAAGTAAAATATTTCAAATAAAATGTTTTTGAATTTCGCGCTCTGCCTTTTCAGTGGAATGTGGGAGGAGTTCCGCTAGCGGAACGCCGGGGCTGTAAAGGTTAACTTCTTGTTATTCCAGCCGCAGTGTCAGATTTCAAAAAGGCTTTACAGCAAAATCAGACCATGCGATTATCTGAGGACAGCACCCAGCATACCAACACATGAAAATCAGATTTCAACCAGGCAGGTGCTACACAAAAGTCAGAAATAACGATATAATTCATGCCTTACCTTTGAAGATCTTCTTCTGTTGGCACTCCAAAATGTCCCATAAACATCACAAATGGTCCTTTTACTCGATAAATTGTTTCTTTATATCCCCAAAATGTCAATTTATTTGGCATGTTTGATTCAGAAAAACACTGGTTCCAACTCGCTCAACATGCCTACAAAGTATCTAATAAGTTACCTGTAAACGTTGTCCAAACATTTCAAACAACTTTCCTAATCGAACTTTAGGTATTTTAAAACGTAAATAATCAATAAAATTTAAGACGGAATATATTGTGTTCAATAGCGGATAAAATGAAAGTGGAGCGAGTTCCAGGTCGCGCGCCCCAAACAAAAAAGTACACTTGGCTTGACTCTCAGAAAGGAAAGGGCTACTTCTTCATTTCTCAAAGGAAAAACATCAACCAATTTATAAAGACGGTTGACATCTAGTGGAAGCCATAGGAACTGCAAGCATATTTCTATTAAAAGGGATTGCCAAAGAAAATTAATGGAAAACAGATTGAGCTCAACATTTTTTTTCCCTGGATGGATTGTGCTCGGGGTTTCGCCTGCCAAATCAGTTCTGTTATACTCACAGACATTATTCAGTTTTAGAAACTTCAGAGTGTTTTCTATCCAAATCTACTAATAATATGCATATCCTAGCTTCTGGGCCTGAGTAGCAGGCAGTTTACTTTGGGCACGCTTTTCATCCGGACATATAAATACTACCCCCCCCCCAAAGAGGTTACACCTTTGTAGCTTTGTCTCAGGGCTCTCAACGAATCATCTGAGGGTGATTCGTCGACTAGCTATCACTATCGTAGATCACTCAATTGATTCACTTTGTGTGTTGTATTGATTTGCTCCCTTATTAATACGTGAATAAAGATTTAGTTTAAGTATAACTCTGACTTGTGTGATTAGTTTGTTTGTTCTCATTTGATAGTAAATAAATTAACCACCACATTTGGCAATGAGGATGGTATGTGAATCTTCACTTGGTGACCACTCCTGACGACCTGGGTAAATGGTGCACGAGGGATCCCTCAAACTTGGGATCTCAGGGAGACCACACTTCGGGAACGAAGCAGATTGACCCACCTTTGATCTGAGAGACAGCGAGCCGAGTGGATACCACGTCCCGAACTTAGTTTAAAACAAGAAAGAGGTGAGTGAAACATGCAGAGTTGAGTTTTTAAGAAAAGCTCTGAGTGTGTATTCCTGTATGAGGGGGGCACCTTGGAGGCGTAAACAGGGCTGAGTCAGTGGAGGATGATCTGAGAGTTAGTCGACTCAAAGACACCTAACATTGGTCAGTTGCGGGCAACCTAGAGCCGTCCTGACACTGAATTGATCACAGAGGGGATTGGTGGGGTCTGTAGGAGTGAGGGGCCAGGGTGACTGTGGATTCTGTGTGAAGCACGGTACCTGGTGAAGCCCTATTGGAAGAAGGACCTCATTCTGAAAAGTGTCTGTGTGACCGTCCAAGTGACCCTCAGAAGTGGTGAATTCCAATTATTTTTAATTTGCTAACCAGGTATGCCCTGGGTTTGGTCATTTAGCGTTAAACATCTAGTATCTGTGTGAACTAGTTTTGGCCATTTAATGTTAAAACATCCGGAATCTGTGACCTGGATGAAAACTAGAATCTGTGCGAACTAGGTAAGACCATTTATGATATAGAATAAGAAAGTAAGGTGCACCTGTAATTGTTTTAAACCTGTACCCCATTTTAGAAGTATTGAAAGATTTAAATGTATGAGTTGCATTATCATAGTAACTAACCATGAGATAGAAATTAGAAAATATTCCTGCAGGTTAAACTCTAATTGATTAGGCATGTTTGGGAATAGCATTGTGTGAATGTGATATGAGAGTTGTGTGAGTGTGTAAATAAGATTTAGACATTTGCATAATAAGATGATTGAAATTTGGTAATAAGAGTTGATATAATGTTATTTTGGGGTTCTGTCCACCACTGCCCATCATAGAATATCTCTGGGTGGCATTGAGAGCGGGATGTTAGCAGCAAGTCTATTGTTTCTGGGAGGCTAGACTTTGCCGTGGTTTCTGGGGGGTTAGAAAACCGTTGAGGATTCCATGACAGGCCGGCCATTGGCCGGGAAACAAAAGTTGGGAGTATGTTTGGAGAGCTGCTTCGTAGCTGTGGAGAGTCCTTGAAAACGCAAATGGAATGGTTGATGTGAGTACCTAAGAAATTCTTACGCTTTATATGGATTCTCTGACGATATGAAAATATGATGAATTGTATGTGTGTATAATCAATTACTGGAGCTTTGATGAAGTAATACTGGGAATATAATGAAAGGCAACTTAAACAAACCATACGTAGGTTTTGAGTTGGTCCCTTTAATGGATCATTTGATAAAGATGAGGTTTTGAGTTGATCCCTTTAATGGATTATTTGATAAAGATGAGGTTTAAGCATTATTAAACTGTCTACAAAGTCTGGGCAATAGTCTCAGAAACTGATTGGAGTGTTACATTTGATTACATTTTAAATAAAACTCCCCTTAAGGCCTGAAAATTCATTTTTTTCTTCCTAGTATGAGAGGAGTTATTGAATAAACCTTTTTCCATAAAGTTAGAGCGAATTAAGATGGAATCTCGACGTCATTTGTAACGTCAAACAAAGCCTAGGCTATCCATAAAACTAATTATCATTGCGGGATTAATGTGATGTAGTAAAGTAATTGAAATATGTTGCATGAGAAAACATAATCTGATTTTATTGAAAAGTGCAAGATCTGTTTCCTAGTCAATGAATGTCGATTTAACTCATTGACTGCAAATCCATTCCTTTTGCGCATGTGAGAATCTCTACAGAGAAACACTTTGACCATTAATTAAGACTATTTTCTGGGAATTGTGTCGTTATTATGTGCCAGATGTTAAGACTACAAACCATTGTAATTGGGTTATTTGTAGGATTTATTTGTCATTTCAATAGCACTGGGTCTATGATATTGACAAAAAATTGAAAGGCTAATTTATTCAACATAGATAGCGAGGCGATTTCGATGTAATACGTTGTCTGTTGCCTAAATGGTCTGCTGGAATAACAAATGAGAATGGAATCGTATTTAAATAACTTAGTTCATTTTTTTTTTTATGGACTGACTGATGTATTTTATAAATTTGGCGCATTACATGTTACTTTTAAAGTCATGTACTTTTCATAAGTAGGAAGCCGAAAGAGAAGAGATAATTGTCAAGTTTGTTTTTAACCTTACGATAGAGGTAAGCGCAGAACGTGGTTTGAGAATGGGTTATATTGTTTTCCTACTGGTAAGAATAGAAGAGTTAGTCGTGCTCGCTGGGCTATAAGGGATGCAGTGGGTCATTTGCAGTGGAGGTCTGAATAGTTGAATCGGAAACTTTCTGTGATTTCGGATTACTCTTGCTGGGTTTTATAGTTTAGGTAACCCCAGTGAATTTGAGCAGGAAGTTAATGTATTCTAACATTATAATCTGTTTCCATTACGTGGAACAATGTCCGGTCATTAAAGTGGATTGCAGTTTTGAGTTTATTTTTTACAGGAACAGTGCACATGAATCAACATTTCAGTAAAAGTGTCAGTTTTAGCCAGCAGGATCATTTTCAACCGCAGTCCCTGGGCAGGTTATCTTCTTATGGCTGCAGGGGCAGTGTTGAGTAGCTTGGATGAAAGGTGCACAGAGGTGCCCATAGTAAACTGCCTGCTCCTCAGTCCCAGTTGCTAATATATGCATATTATTATTCATATTGGATAGAAAACACTCTGAAGTTTCTAAAACTATTTGAATTATGTCTGTGAGTATAACATAACTCATATGGCAGGCAAAAACCTGAGAAGTTCCACTTCCTGTTTGAATTGTTTCTGAGGTGGCAGATTTTCAACCAAGCTCTCATTGAAATCACAGAGAGATATTGATGAGTTTTCACTTCCTACGGCTTCCACTAGATGTCAACAGTCAATAGAACTTTGTCTGATGACTCTAATGTGAAGGGGGGCCGAAGGAGACAGGAATTAGTAATCACTGCCATGAGGTGACCACGCATTGAACATGCGCCTTCACATGAGGAGGACATCCGTTCCACCGCTCTTCTGAAGTCAATCTAATTCTCCGGTTGGAACGTTATTCAAGATGTATGTTAACAACATTCTAAAGATTGATTCAGTACATCGTTTGACATGTTTCTACTGACTGTTACGGAACATTTGGACATTTCGTCACGTTATAGTGGATGCGCTTTGTGACTTTGGAATTGTTTACCGCTAACGCGCTAACCAAAGTAGCTAATTGGACATAAATAACGGACATTATCGAACAAATCAAGCATTTATTGTGGACCTGGGATTCCTAGGACTGCATTCTGATGAAGATCATCAAAGGTAAGGAAACGTTTATCATGTATTTTCTGGTTTCTGTTGACCCCAACATGGCGGCTAATTTGGCTATTGTTCTGAGCTCCGTCTCAGATTATTGCATGATTTGCTTTTTCCATAAAGTTTTTTTGAAATCTGACACAGCGGTTGCATTAAGGAGAGGTATATCTATAATACCATGTGTATATGTCACGATCGTCTTGCGGTGAGAGATTGGACCAAGGCGCAGCGTGTGAATAATACATCTTCTTTTATTCTTTGAAGAGAGAAAACACGAAACGAACACTAATCACAAACTAACAAAATAACAAAACTGACGACCGTGAAGCTATAAATACAAATAGTGCTGACACAAACACTACACATAGACAATTACCCACAAACACCTAAAGCCTATGGCTGCCTTAAATATGGCTCCCAATCAGAGACAACAATAACCAGCTGTCTCTGATTGAGAACCAAATCAGGCAACCATAGACTTTTCTAAACACCTACACTGAACACAACCCCATACATACTACAAAACCCCCTAAACAATACACACACCCTAAACTAGACAAAACACACAAACATCCCCCATGTCACACCCTGACCTAACTAAACTAATCAAGAAAATATATATAACAAAGGCCAGGGTGTGACAGTATAACTTGTATTATCATCTACATTTATGATGAGTATTTCTGTTGAAACCATGTGGCTATGCAAAATCACTTGATGTTTTTGGAACTAGTGAATGTAACGCGCCGATGTAAACTCAGATTTTTTGTTATAAATATGAACTTTATCAAACAAAATATGCATGTATTGTGTAACATGAAGTCCTATGAGTGTCATCTGATGAAGATAATCAAAGGTTAGTGATTAATTTTATGTCTATTTCTGCTTTTTGTGAAAGCTATCTTTCGCTGGAAAAATGGCTGTGCTTATTGTGGTTTTGTGGTGACCTAACATAATCGTTTGTAGTGCTTTCGCTGAAAAGCATATTTGAAATCGGACAATTCGGTGGGATTAACAACAAGATTACCTTTAAAATGATAATAGACACATGTTTGTTTGAGGAATTTTAATTATGAGATTTCTGTTGTTTGAATTTGGCGCCATGCACTTTCACTGGCTGCTGTCATATCGATTCCGGTAGCGCAAGGTGCAGCCATAAGAAGTTATTAAAAGAGAGGCTGGAATCAAGTATGATGCCTTAAAATGTACTATAATCAGATACCACCTGGAGCTTCTCCCCTGACACATAGACATCTGGCTCAGTAGCATCAGTTGCCCTCTTTGTGAGGAACATGCAGACTGTTTTTTGAGATGCAAACATGAGTCACTGAGCCACTTTGTAACCTGGACCATTACAATAGTGAGTTCTTGTGCAGCTTGTTGCTTGATCTTTGCATGCACATATATCGCTGTATCATCTGCATATGTTTGAACTTTAGACCCAGTACAGACAGAAGACAAATCATGAATGTACAGTATTGACTCTTGGGCGGCATGGTGGCAGGTAGCCTAGTGGTTAGAGCGTTGGGCCAGTAACCGGAAGATTGCTGGATTGAATTCCCGAGCTGACAAGGTAAAAATGTGTTGTTCTTCCCTGAATAAGTCCGTTAACCGCCTGTTCCCCAGGTGCTGAAGACGTGGATGTTGATTAAGGCAGCTCCCCACTTCAGAGGGGTTGGGGTACATGCAGAAGACACATTTCAGTTGAATACATTCAGTTGGACAACTGACTACGTATCCCCCTTTCCCTTGGGGCAAGCCCACATCATAGCTAAGAGTTGGCGACAGTTAGTTTTGACTATTACGCTGCTACGCAAGTCAGTTAAGAACAAATTCTTATTTACAATGACGGCCTACCGGGGAACAGTGGGTTAACTGCCTTGTTCAGAATGACAGATTTTTACCTTGTTAGGTCAGGGATTCGATCCAGAAACCTTTCAGTTACTGGCCCAATGCTCTAACCACTAGGCTACCTATCGCACCGAATGTGAATGCTGAAGGGACATGGATTTGTGTAATGTGAACAAATAAACTCTCTGCATTATGACTTTACAATGGATAGAGGATAGAGGGTGACAGAACTTGAGCACTTAAATGAATAGGAAAAGGGGGCATAATACATCTAATGTATATTACTTGCAAAACTTTTGAAATGTAATGGAGAGTGATAATGTTACATCTAGTTTGACAGATGTATGTTTTTATTACCTCATACCAAAGTCCACTGATTTCAACAGTTTAAAATATGCTGTACTTTATGTAGTATTTCAACATATCAGCATGATCAACAATTGCTAGTTGGATGGACGGTGTCTAATGACTGTGGATTTAATCTTAATAAACTTCAGCCAATGAAATAAGATTTAAATAAAAGCATTCTGTCAAGGCCTCTTTAAGGCCCATAGTGTCACGCCCTGACCATAGATTGCTTTGTATGTTTCTATGTTTTGTTTGGTCAGGGTGTGATGTGGGTGGGCATTCTATGTTTTATGTCTAGGTTGTCTATTTCTGTGTTTGGCCTAGTATGGTTCCAAATCAGAGGCAGGTGTCAGTCGTTGTCTCTGATTGGGAGCCATATTTAGGTAGCCTGTTTTTCTTTGTGTTTTGTGGGTGGTTGTTTCCTGTATCCTGTGTTAGTGTTTTCACCATACGGGACTGTTTCGGGTTGTTTGTTTGTACTTTTGTTATTTCGTTCAGTGTTCAGTTTGATTTATTAAATATTCATTATGGACACTTACCACGCTGCATATTGGTCCGATCCTTGCTACTCCTCCTCAGACAAATAGGACGAAACCCGTTACACATAGTGTGATTCCATATGTGCTATTTCATAGTTTTGATGTCTTCACTATTATTCTACAATGTAGAAAATAGTAAAAAATAAAGAAAAACCCTTGAATGAGTAGGTGTGTCCAAACTATATTTTACAACACATAAATAACCAGCCATTTACTAAGAAATAGCATGCTAATGACACAGTAATTATGTTAAAGTAGTGTACACACATCCAGTGACCGGTGAGGGTCACGTCAAGAAAATCTGTTACATTTTACAATACAGTGTAAGTACAATATAACAATGAGTAATTACAATACTGTTGCACTAGACTTACAGGAAGAATACCACTGTACTAAGGGCACTGTAATATAAAGTGTTACCAAAACATCTATCTCAAAGCAATTAAGGAAAACTGTAGTGCTCACCATTCTCCATGCTTTGTAGCTGAGCAGTATTCTTCAAGAATTTCCTCTGGATGCCTTTCAACTTCATTCATCACAACGTTTTTCTTGTATTTTTATGATTTGAATGTTGTGCTATAATTGCCTATGTGGACCTACTGTCTGGCAGAGCGCTCTGAAAAGACAACACTGAGAAAGATGCTCCTTTATTCTAAATGTTAATAAATTATCTCCATTTCACGATTATGGCCAAAGGTTAGAGATCGCTAAACTGTGTCACTACACAAAACGTTATGTAAGACTGTGATATAGAGGTGATGTTAGTTACTTATAAACAGACCCATTTAGGCTCCTTCACTGTTATCCCCCTAAAACCCCTACCCCCTATAAAAAAAACAATCACCTTACTGTTATACTTGTTTTCTTGTACTAATAGGTGTCTTTTTCTACTAGCACTGACTTTGTAATGACTGGTTTTTACAAATACTGTCATATCTAGCAACCTTTATGTAACGATCGTCTAATGCCTCCTCCTCGGACGAGGAGGAGGAGTAAGGGTCGGACCAAAATGCAGCGTAGGTTGAATCCATAATGATTTATTATATCAAGACGAAACACAAAGAACACTATGAAAATTACAAAACGACGTAGACAGACCTGAACATGTGAACTTACATAAACACGAAGAACGCACGAACAGGAACAGACTACATACACGAACGAAAACGAAACAGTCCCGTGTGGTGCGACATACACAGACACGGAAGACAATCACCCACAAACAAACAGTGAACAGCCTACCTTAATATGGTTCTCAATCAGAGGAAACGTCAAACACCTGCCTCTAATTGAAAACCATATCAGGCAACACATTAAACCCAACATAGAAACACATAACATAGAATGCCCACCCCAACTCACGTCCTGACCAACTAAACACATACAAAAACAATGGAAAACAGGTCAGGAACGTGACACTTTAGTTGAATGAGCTGACTGTGTGGCTCTGGAGAAGAGTGTCTGATAAATTCTCAAAATGTAAAAATGTAAAATATTGTTAAATTAAAATATATTGAATTTGACCATCAATGGCCCTTCAATAATTTGGTGCGTGACACCTCTAGTACCATAATAATAGTCTTATTATTATTACAAAAGTATAATCAATGTATGTAGTTCAATCAATATGACTTTACGACAACCATATCCATGTCACAGTTGTGGTGCGTTAGTACCACCAACTGTTCATGCAATGTTACTACAGGTGGTTTTCAGTTCCTTGGTGAGTGAGTGGTGATTGTTTTTGTCCCACTGAAAGTAAGTCATTTATCTACAAGTAGTTGTACTGTAGGTGGCAATAGCGCACTAGTTTCAAGCACTTGTCATGCAGTCAGTCCCATTTGAATGATGGCAAAATGTAAGACTGTAGTGGTCTACGGGCATGGGTGGACTGTGACCAGAATTTGGCCCTGGCATTTCAAACACACCAACACATTTTTTTCCTTGTGGTCACAACACCGGCCCATTTTTCTTCTCAAGGACCCCATTATAAGCCAGATAGTGATTATTTTGAGCAAAAAACCTAAGTTAGACAGGCCCACTGGGCTAAAGATGGCCAGTCTGCCCCTGGCTACTGGACACTAAAGGCCACATATATTTGCTGTATGGTAAATGGTGGGATCTTACTGTACACAACAGTCAACAAATGAATTATGTGTTATACAATTACATTTAAAAAAGTTCCAAATGTTGTCCCCTCTTTTGTTTGATATGAGAGGAATGCTTAATGGAATGCATTTCATGTCAGATGGATTCGTCTTGTTTGCCTTCAGTTTGTCATTTTAGGTGCCAGTGCTATAATCCCCAATGTTGGTGCAAATGTTTGCAACAGTTTCGACCTCTAATATTAGCATTGTCTAACCAAAAATTGTATATAATAGGTGGAATCTACCGCACACCCAGAGCTGATTAGTGAATAGTTAGTGATCGTAAGATGGCTCCGGAGAAGAAGGCTGACGTTTTACATGTTCCTAACCAATTGTGTTTTTTTGTTTTTGTTTTTCATTTTTTTACCTATTTTGTACATAATGTTGCTGCTACCGTCTCTTTTGACTGAAAATAACTTCTAGACATCAGAACATCGATTACTCACCACGAACTGGCAGAATACTTTTTTTCCTTTAATGAGTCTGAGGAGCGCGACGTGAAGGACATACTGCTTTCTCGGGAACAGTTCCAGATCCCCGTCATTTGTGTGAAGAGGAGGCAGAGAAAAAGGGGCCGGAGGTCGGACTGCCTTCTGAGAATTCGTAGGCGATCGAATAAACCCCCATTGCCTTGCGTTCTGCTAGCAAACGTGCAATCTTTGGAAAATAAAATCGATGACGTACGCAGAAGATTAAACTACCAACGTTACATTCAAAACTGTAATATCTTATGCTTCACGGAGTCGTGGCTGAACGACGACATTATCAACATACAGCTGCCTGGTTTTACGCTGTATCGGCAGGATAGAACAGCGGCGTCTGTTAACACAAGGGGTGGCGGACTGTGTATTTTTGTAAATAACAGCTGGTGCACGATATCTAAGGAAGTCTTGAGGTTTTGCTCACCTGAGGTAGAGTATCTCATGATAAGCTGTAGACCACACTATCTACCTAGAGAGTTTTCATCTGTATTTTTCATAGCTGTGTACATACCACCACAGACCGATGCTGCCACTAAGACCGCACTGAATGAGCTGTATTCTGCCATAAGCAAACAGGAAAACGCTCACCCAGAGGTTGCGCTCCTAGTGGCCGGGGACTTTAATGCAGGGAAACTTAAATCTGTCTTACCGAATTCCTGTCAGCATGTTAAATGTGCAACCAGAGGGAAAACAACTCTGGACCACCTTTACTCCATAGACAGAGATGCATACAAAGCTCTCCCTCACCCTCCATTTGGCAAATCTGACCATAATTCTATCCTACTGATTCGTGCTTACAAGCAAAAATGAATAAAGCATGAATAATGAATAAAGCACAATAACAAAGTGGTCAGATGAAGCGGATGCTAAGCTACTGGACTGTTTTGCAAGCACAGACTGGAATACGTTCCGGGATTCTTCCGATGGCATTGAGGAGTACACCACATCAGTCATTGGCTTCATCAATAACTGCATCGATGATGTCGTCCCCGCGGTGACCGTACGTACATACCCCAACCAGAAGCCATGGATTACAGGCAACATCCGCACTGAACTAAAGACTAGACTGCTGCTTTCAAGGAGCGGGACTCTAACCCAGAAGCTTATAAGAAATCCCGCTATGCCCTCCGACGAACAATCAAACAGGCAATGCATCAATATGGGACTAAGATCGAATTGTACTACACCGGCTCTGATGCTCGTCGGATGTGGCAGGGCTTTCAAACCATTACAGACTACAAAGGAAAGCAAAGCCGAGAGCTGCCCAGTGACACTTCTAAGCTTGCTTCGAAACAAATAACACTGAAACATGCATGAGAGCACCAGCTGTTCCAGGAAGACTGTGATCATGTTCTCCGCAGCCAATGTGAGTAGACCTTCAAAAAGGGCAACATTCACAAGGCCGCAGGGCCAGACGGATTACCAGGACATGTACTGTGAGCATGCGCTGACCAACTGGCAAGTGTCTTCAATGACATTTTCAACCTCTCCCTGTCTGAGTCTGTAGTACCAACAAATTTTAAGCAGACCACCATAGTCCCTGTGCCCAAGAACATTAAGGTAACCTGCCTAAATGACTTCCGACCCGTAGCACTCACGTCTGTAGCCATGAAGTGCTTTGAAAGGCTGGTCATGGCTCACATCAACACCTTTATCCCAGAAACCCTAGACCCACTGCAATTTGCATACCGCCAACAGATCGACGGATGATGCAATCTCTATTGCATTCCACACTGCCCTTTCCCACCTGGACAGAAGGAACACCTTCAATTGAAGTCGGAAGTTTACATACACTTAGGTTGGAGCCATTAAATCTCGTTTTTCAACCACTCCACAAATTCCTTGTTAACAAACTATAGTTTTGACAAGTCGGTTAGGACATCTACTTCGTGCATGACACAAGTAATTTTTCCAACATATTGTTTACAGACAGATTATTTCACTTATCATTCACTGTAGCACAATTACAGTGGGTCAGAAATGTACATACACTAAGTTGACTGTGCCTTTAAACAGCTTGGAAAATTCTAGAAAATGATGTCATGCCTTTAGAAGCTTCTGAAAGGCCAATTGACATCAATTGAGTCAATTGGAGGTGTATCTGTGGATGTATTTCAAGGCCTACCTTCAAACTCAGTGCCTCTTTGCTTGACATCATGGGAAAATCAAAAGAAATCAGCCAAGATCTCAGAAAACAATTGTAGACCTCCACAAGTCTGGTTCATCCTTGGGAGCAACTTCCAAATGCCTGAAGGTACCACGTTCATCTGTACAAACAGTACGCAAGTATAAACACCATGGGACCACGCAGCCGTCATAACGCTCAGGAAGGAGACGCGTTCTGTCTCCTAGAGATGAACGTACTTTGGGGTGAAAAGTGCAAATCAATCCCAGAACAACAGCAAAGGACCCTGTGAAGATGCTGGAGGAAACAGGTACAAAAGTATCTTTATCCACATTAAAACGAGTCCTATACCGACATAACCTGAAAGGCCGCTCAGCAAGGAAGAAGCCACTGCTCCAAAACCGCCATAAAATAGCCAGACTACAGTTTGCAACTGCACATGGGGACAAAGATCATACTTTTTGGAGAAATGTCCTCTGGTCTGATGAAACAAAAATAGAACTGTTTGGGAAGAACACCATCTCAAATGTGAAGCACGGGGGTGGCAGCATCATGTTGTGGGGGTGCTTTGCTGCAGGAGGGACTGGTGTCCTTCACCAAACAGATGGCATCATGAGGGAGGGAAATTATGTGGATATATTGAAGCAACATCTTAAGACATCAGTCAGGAAGTTAAAGCTTTGTTGCAAATGGGTCTTCAAAATGGACAATGACCCCAAGCATACTTCCAAAGTTGTGGCAAAATGGCTTAAGGACAACAAAGTCAAGGTTTTGGAGTAAAGCCCTGACCTCAATCCCATAGAACATTTGTTGGCAGAACTGAAAAAGCGTGTGCGAGCAAGGAGGCCTACAAACCTGACTCAGTTACACCAGCTCTGTCAGGAGGAATGGGCCAAAATTCACCCAACTTATTGTGGGAAGCTTGTGGAAGGCTAGTTAAATACTTTAAAGGCAATCCTACCAAATACTAATTGAGTGTATGTAAACTTCTGACCCACTGGGAATGTGATGAAAGAAATAAAAACTGAAATAAATCATTCTCTCTACTATTATTCTGACATTTCAAATTCTTAAAATAAAGTATTTATTCTAACTGACCTAAGACAGGGATTTTTACTAGGATTAAATGTCAGGAATTGTACAAAACTGAGTTTTAATGTATTTGGCTAAGGTGTATGTAAACTTTCGCGTTCAGCTGTATGTGAGAATGCTGTTCATTGACTACAGCTCAGCGTTCAACACCATAGTGCTGTCAAAGCTCGACAATAAACTAGAGACCCTGGGACTAAACACCTCCCTCTGCAACTGGATTTCCTGACGGGCCGCCCCCAGGTGTTAAGGGTAGGTAACAGCACATCCACAATGCTGATCCTCAACACAGGGGCCTCTCATGGGTGCGTGCTGAGTCCCTTCCTGTACTCCCTGTTCACTCAGGACTGCACAGCCAGGCACGACACCAACACCATCATTAAGTTTGCCAATGACACAACAGTGGTAGGCCTAATCCCTGACAACGACGAGAGGAGCCTATAGGAGGAGGTCAGAGACATGACCGTGTGGTTCCAGGACAACAACCTCTCCCTCAACGTGATCGAGACAAAGGAGATGATTGTGGACAACAGGAAAAAGAGGACCGAGCACTCCCCCATTCTCATCGAAGTGGCTGTAGTGGAGCATGTTGAGAGCTTCAAGTACCTTGGTGTCCACATCACCAACAAACTAACATGGTCCAAGCACAAAAAGACAGTCGTGAAGAGTTCACAACAAAACCTATTCCCCCTCAGGAGACTGAAAAGATTTGGCATGGGTCCTCAGATCCTCAAAAGGTTCTACAGCTGCACCATCGAGAGCATCCTGACTGGTTGCATCACTGCCTGGTATGGTAACTGCTTGGCCTCCGACAGCAAGGCACTACAGAGGCTATTGCGTACGGCCCAGCACATCACTGGGGCCAAGCTTCCTGCCATCCAGGACCTCTATACCAGGCGGTGTCAGAGGAAGGCCCTAAAAATTGTCAAAGACTCCAGCCACCCTTTTCATAGACTGTTCTCTCTGCTCTCCGCACGGCAAGCGGTTCCAGAGTGCCAAGCCCAGGTCCAAGAGGCTTCTAAACAGCTTCTACCCACAATCCATAAGCCATAAGACTCAAATGGCTACCCAGACTATTGACATTGCCCCTCCCCCCCTTTTTTTACACCGCTGCTACTCTCTGTTGTTATCATCTATGCATAGTCACTTTAATAACTCTATCTACATGTACATATTACCTCAATTACCTTGACTAACCGGTGCCCCCACACATTGACTCTGTACCGGCTCCCTCCTGTATATAGTCTCGCTATTGTTATTTTACTGCTGCTCTTAAATTACTAGTTACTTTTATTTCTTATTGTTATTCATATATATATTTTGAATTGCATTGTTGGTTAGTTAGGGGCTCGTAAGTTAGCATTTCACCTGTTGTATTCGGAGCACGTGACTAATAAAATGTGACTTGATTTTAAGGTGCTGGGGGCAAAAGGCAAAAACTCTTCAAATGTTGATCTTTGGTTGCGTTGACAATCAAACACAATTCAATATCACTAACTATCATTACATTCTAAGCACAGCTTGAAACCCTAGGCCTAATGATTTGTCTATTTTTAGTTGAATTCTGGGTTGAATTTAAGCAATAGCTGTCCTTGGCAAATGCTATAGGCTTAAATGGCTTCATTGATGATGAGTGATAAACTATGGTCACGCTTTATTTGCTCTGTTAAACCTTCCCTTTGGAATGACTTCGATAGCAACAGTGAATCTATTTTGTTTTTAAGTCGAGATCTCTCAACAATCGTTCTCAAGAGGGCACATTGGTAATAGTATCGCGGAAAACTACAAACTCTGTTATGCACATGCTCTGTATAAGCCTTGAACCTGTACATTTCCACTGTCTGTTTGTTTCATGTAAGAAGAAGCCAGTGTTTTTCCTCTCTTGTTTTGAGTAACTTAGTCATGCGGCCAAAGACAAAGGGCCATTTGAGAAGTGTTGCCAACTCATTTTCAGGGGAAGTTGCTAGAGGCAGGTAGATTTATTGCTAAAAGTTACTAAATGACGTTGTGACGTCATTACGTAGATTACACAATAACGTTACTCAAACTGACTGGCCATCTCGGTGAAAAATATGATTTGACATTTGTTAGTTTATTATCACATATTTTTATTTGTAAAAGTAATATAAACACAACACATTTGATATGATCAGATATTTTTATTTTTAAACACAACACATTGAAATATTGAACAATTACACATTACAAACTATTGAACAATTACATTTGATATATTTATTTTTTAAACTAGTAAACCTACACATTCTGAACAATTATAGTTTTAAGCAGTGTATTGGTAGTTAGTTAACATGCAAACTAACTGATCAACAATTATAGGTACAAGCTAATAACAAGGTATATATGCTATCTTTTTGAACAAGCAACTTAACTCAAATAATGATGTGTGCACCATGCATCTCTCTCCAGCTCTCTCCAGGTTGTTGTGCTGCTTGGCTGTCTCAATGGTTCAATGGCTCAATGGTTTCCTCCAGATATTGCCACTGTTCTCGCTCACACTGCAGTACACACTGCCACCATCAGCTGTGTGTCTCTACCAGTTCCAGAAAGTCCACTCCTTGCATACGTACTGTAAATATGATGAATCAAAGATTGGCAAGGAAATCCTCTTCCTCTATACTGTCCAACTACATTGTCATGGAGCTGGAACCAGCAGAAGAGGATGGAGTGGCCTAAAAGCTGTATGTTGCTGTGGTGCCAAACTGCTGCAGGACTTCACCTGGTAGTTTATGCTGGTAACAGGTATCACCAGCCAGCTTCAGTCCATATCGCACCAGGAGTATGGAGTTGAGTGTGCAGTGACATTCTATTTCTTAACTTTGACTTAACCACACTCATTTGGCTGAACAGCCGTTCAACCTCCTCATTTGAGTGTGGCAAGGAGAGGGCAGTGAGTGCAGCTTTGCACAGTTCTTCAAATGGATTTGACCCGGAAGAGTCCATGTAGTTATTCACTTCACTCCAAAACTCGACTGTATTTTCAGTTGAGTCCCACCTAAACAAATGGATGTTTCTCCATTTGGAAACAATTTTATCAATTGTTTGGGACTAGTACCCCAGTAGCTCAGCTACTTTAATAATTTCAGTGGTGCCTTTATTGTACTTTAGCTTTTCCTTAACACTGAACAAGGCCATGTTTCGCAAGGCGTCTAGGTTGTCTGGGATCCTTGCTTGCAGCTCCTTGCTTAAAGCAACAATGTAGTTGATGCACTGTCTCCGAATGACCTTTTCGTCCTCTGGCGCAAGACTAAGTTGGACACCGTGCTCTCGAAAAGGTACCCAAGGCATGGTGATGGACTGAGATGTCCATCAATGGCATCCTTCAGGACATCAATTTTTGCCATAGGGTTGACTACTAGGCTGCAAATTAATTTTAAGAGGTGTACCAGATTGTCCAAAAGCTTGACAGGATCTGTTTGCTCTCCCTCAGCTGACTTCACTACAACTTGTACGTCGGACAGGATTGATTTCAAGAATGTCAGGTAGACATAGTTGGTCTTGTCCATGTACATGGCGTGGAGCACATCCACCATGTAGCAATGCTCACTGGCCTTGGTCAACTCAAAGTCAACTCAAACCCAGCGTTGCTGGAGCAGACAGGACTGGCAAAAAGTGCTCTTCACTGACGAGGAATGAGCGTTACACCGAGGCCTGTACTGTGGAGCGGGATCGATTTGGAGGTGGAGGGTCCGTCATGGTCTGGGGCGGTGTGTCACAGCATCATTCGACTGAGCTTGCTGTCATTGCAGGCAATCTCAACGCTGTTCATTACAGGGAAGACATCCTCCTCCCTCATGTGGTACCCTTCCTGCAGGCTCATCCTGACATGACAATGCCACCAGCCATACTGCTCGTTCTGTGTGTGATTTCCTGCAAGACAGGAATGTCAGTGTTCTTCCATGGCCTGCGAAGAGCACGGATCTCAATCCCACGTCTGGGACCTGTTGGATCAGAGGGTGAAGGCTAGGGCCATTCCCCCCAGAAATGTCCGGGAACTTGCAGGTGCCTTGGTGGAAGAGTGGGGTAACATCTTACAGCAAGAACTGGTAAGTCTGGTGCAGTTCATGAGGAGGAGATGCACTGCAGTACTTAATGCAGCTGGTGGCCACACCAGATACTGACTGTTACTTTTGATTTTTACCCCCCCTTTGTTCAGGGACACATTATTCCATTTCTGTTAGTCACATGTCTGTGGAACTTGTTCAGTTTGTCTCAGTTGTTCAATCTTGTTATGTTCATACAAATATTTACACATGTTAATTTTGCTGAAAATAAACGCAGTTGAGAGTGAGAGGACATTTATTTTTTTGCTGAGTTTATATATACATCTACACAATCCCTTCGCATTAACCATCGATATATTTTCACAAATGTCATACTTCAAAGTCTTAAGAAATTACATAGTAGTAGAAAAAAACTACTGTATGTCAGATTATGAAACCCACCCAAATCAAAGATAAAATTTGATGACAGTTGCCTTGATGACAGCTTTGCACACTCTTGGCATTCTCTAAACCATCTTCATGAGGTAGTCACCTGGAATGCATTTCAATTAACAGGTCTGCCAGGTTAAAAGTTAATATATGGAATTAATGCGTTTGAGCCAATCAGTTGTGTTGTGACAGGTAGGGGTAGTATACAGAAGATAGCCCTATTTAGTAAAAGACCAAGTCCATAAGATTGTAAGAACAGCTCAAATAAGCAAAGAGAAATGACAGTCCATCATTACTTCAAGACATGAAGGTAAGACAATGCGGAACATTTCAAGAACTTTGAAAGTTTCTTTGAGTGCAGTTGCAAAAAACATCAAGCGCTATGATGAAACTGGCTCTCATGAGGACTGCCACAGGAAAGGAAGACCCAGAGTTACCACTGCTGCAGAGGTCAAGTTCATTAGAGTTAACTGCACCTCAGATTGCAGCCCAAATATATGCTTCACAATTAACACACACATCTCAACATAAACTGCTCAGAGGAGACTGCTTGAATCAGGCCTGCATGGTCAAATTGCTGCAAAGAAACCACTACTAAAGGACATCAATAATAAGAAGAGACTAGATTGGACCAAGAAACACGAGTAATGGACATTAGACCAGTGGAAATCTGTCCTTTGGTCTGATGAGTCCAAATTTGAGATTTTTGGTTTGAAACTCTGTGTCTTTGTGAGATGCAGAGTAGGTAAACAGATGATCTCAGCATGTGTGGTTCCCACCGTCAAGCATGGAGGAGGAGGTGTGATGGTGGGGGGGGGGCTTGGAAAAGCGTTCCTCATGAAGCTGGTTGAGAGAACTACATGATTCCATTTGTGTTATTCCAAACCCTTGAATGAGTCGGTGTGTTCAAACTTTTGAGTGCTAGTGTATATGTGAAATTAAATTAAACAGTAATGTATGTTAATGTTAATCCTATGCTAGTGCTAATGATAGCAATAGTTTAATATGTTCAATATGTGTCACGTTCTGACCTTAGTTCCTTTTTTATGTCTTTATTTTAGTTTGGTCAGGGCGTGAGTTGGGGTGGGCATTCTATATTGTTTTTCTATGTTTTGTTCTGTTGTTAGATTTCTATGTGTTTGGCCTAGTATGGTTGTCAATCAGAGGCAGGTGTCAGTCGTTGTCTCTGATTGGGAGCCATATTTAGGTAGCCTGTTTTCTATTGTGTTTGTGGATGGTTGTTTCCTGGGTTTGTGTCACCATTCAGGACTGTTTTGGTTTTGGTTTTCATTCACTTTGATATTTTTGTATTTTGTAGCATTCAGTTTATTATTAAAATATGACAAACACTTACCACGCTGCATATTGGTTCGATCCTTGCTACTCCTCTTCAGACGAAGAGGAAAACCGTTCCAATATGCTGTGATCTGTAGAGATAATATATTAGACAGCATGTGTCAAAGTGATTGATGAGCTATTTTTAGTGTCATGTGTTTATACCCTTTTATGGTCATCCTGCTCGGATTTTCTCACGCTATCGAGTGAGTGTTTATGTAACATGATAGCGCAGCTGTTCCTTTGAAGTAAAGCAAATGTTTGCAATAAAAATGTCCTGGTGATAATGTGTCGTGACCTTGTTGAACTGTTGAATGTGTTTGAACATTTGAAACAGTTGGGATTTTATGTAGTGTGTGGGGGAGGCCTGAGTTTGAAAAGTTTAAACATTTGGGAATTTTTGTAGTGAACTTATGGAGTTAGCTTGTGAGCCCCTTGTATATGAATAAGTAATTTCTGGGGTAGGTCTGTCTGAGTATAAGTAAGTGTTAGACTAGTCCTGTGCCATGTCTAACACAGATAAACTATAGAAAACATGTCTCCTAGACCAATTCTAGGTGTATTGTGTCCTTCATGTCTGGGACACAATAACAAAACCATCTTAAGCCATTTTCTGCAAATGATGGTGGAAAATAAGTATTTGGTCAATAACAAAAGTTTATCTCAATACTTTGTTATATACCCTTTGTTGGCAATGACAGAGGTCAAACGTTTTTTGTAAGTCTTCACAAGGTTTTCACACACTGTTGCTGGTATTTTGGCCCATTCCTCCATGCAGATCTCCTCTAGAGCAGTGATGTTTTGGGGCTGTTGCTGGGCAACATGGACTTTCAACTCCCTCCAAAGATTTTCTATGGGGTTGAGATCTGGAGACTGGCTAGGCCACTCCAGGACCTTGAAATGCTTCTTACGAAGCCACTCCTTCGTTGCCCGGGCGGTGTGTTTGGGATCATTGTCATGCTGAAAGACCCAGCCACGTTTCATCTTCAATGCCCTTGCTGATGGTAGGCTTTGTTACTTTGGTCCCAGCTCTCTGCAGGTCATTCACTTGGTCCCCCCGTGTGGTTCTGGGATTTTTGCTCACCGTTCTTGTGATCTTTTTGACCCCACGGGGTGAGATTTTGCGTGGAGCCCCAGATCGAGGGAGATTATCAGTGGTCTTGTATGTCTTCCATTTCCTAATAATTGCTCCCACAGTTGATTTTTTCAAACCAAGCTGCTTACCTATTGCAGATTCAGTCATCCCAGCCTGGTGCAGGTCTACAATTTTGTTTCTGGTGTCCTTTGACAGCTCTTTGGTCTTGGCCATAGTGGAGTTTGGAGTGTGACTGTTTGAGGTTGTGGACAGGCGTCTTTTATACTGATAACAAGTTCAAACAGGTGCCATTAATACAGGTAACGAGTGGAGGACAGAGGAGCCTCTTAAAGAAGAAGTTACAGGTCTGTGAGAGCCAGAAATCTTGCTTGTTTGTAGGTGACCAAAAACTTATTTTCCACCATAATTTGCAAATAAATTCTTTAAAAATCCTACAATGTGATTTTCTGGATTTTGTTTCTAATTTTGTCTGTCATAGTTGAAGTGTACCTATGAAGAAAATTACAGGCCTCTCTCATCTTTTTAAGTGGGAGAACTTGCACATATGGTGGCTGACTAAACTTTTTTGCCCCACTGTATATATATATATATATATATATATATATATATTATTTAAGAATGAATGTATTAAAAATGAAGGCTATTTATCCATTGAGCAGTAGCTATTGTTTTTTTTCATACTGTAGACAATAACTTCTGCCCTCTTAGGTTCTATTTGACCCTCTTATTATATCAAAACCTCTCAGACTAGAAACTATGATTAGAAACTTTGGCCAACTATGTTCAAACTAGGATTTGAAACGATAATGAGAAACTATGAGAAACTATGATCAAAAACTACGAACAACTATCAAGCCATGTATGTGTGTGTGTGAGTGATGATCTATTATTTAATTGTGTAATATCTCTCTCTCTCTCTCTCTCTCTCTCTCTCTCAATGTATAACATTTCCCTCAATGTATACCAAAGTAACAAATGTTTAACAATGTTTCAATGTTTTGTATTGCAACAGTTATGAAAGACAATGACATCCAATTATTAGGGAATTATTAATATAATGTGTTACATAGTGTGCATCTGTGATAACTTTATGTAATAGATCCTCTCTCTCCCTCTCTCAGGCTACGAAAAATACAAAAGACATGACACTGACTCCTGAGTGTTGAACTTTTGCCCCCTCTATAGCCACCCTGGTTATTATATGACCCTGATGATCATCTATAGTATGAAAGTTGGAACATCTTGAATAACAATAAGGGGCACACGTACTCTTAAATGTCCACTCAGCACAGCCCTCGGAGCATGGTTCCTCTCTAATTTTGTTTCTAGGTTTATGACTTCTAGGGAGTGTTTCCTAGATGCTGTGCTTCGGCATATGCATTGATGGGTCTTATATTTCTAGACGGGGTAACTGTAAAACACTTTGTGACAACTGCTGATGCAAAAAGGGGTTTCAAGAAATACATTTGGTTGATTGACAGATTTGTATTATTATAAAAAGTGTCACGCCCTGATCTATTTCACCTGTCCCTGTGATTGTCTCCACCCCCTCCAGGTGTCGCTTATTTTCCCCAGTGTATTTATCCCCGTGTTTCCTGTCTCTCTTTGCCAGTTCATCTTGTATGTCAACCAGCGTGTTTTTTTCCCCGTACTCCTTTTCTATTCTCTTTTGCTAGTCTTCCCGGATTTGACCACTGCCTGACTCGACTTCTTTCCCGCCTGCCTGATAACCCTGCATGCCCTGACCTTGAATCTGCCTGCCCTTCGGGTACCTATTGGACTCTGAACTGGTTTTGACCACCTTTTTCCTGTACACGACCATTCTCTTGCCTACCCCTTTTGGGATTAATAAACATTGTAAAACTCCAACCATCTGCCTCTTGTGTCTGTATCTGGGTCTCGCCTTGTGCCTTGATAAAAAGAATAACAATATTATTATAATCATTATTATTATTATGTTACAGGTGAGACCTACCCAAATGTTCAAACACATTCAGCATTTCAACAAGGTCACAACACATCAATCACCAAGACATTTTTATTACAAACACTTGCTTTACTTCAAAGTAACAGCTGCAATATCATGTAATATAAGCAATCACTTGATAGCGTGAGAACATCTGGACAGAATGACCACAAAAAGGCATAAACACGACACTTAAAAGAGCTCATCAATCACTTTTTGCCACATTCAAACCTCAGGCCACCCCCATTCACCACATAAATTCCCAACTGTTTCAAATGTCCTAACACATTCAACAGTTCAACATCAATCACATCACATCACATCAATCACCAGGACATTTTTATTGCAAACAATTGCTTTCCTTCAAAGGAACAGCTTGCATTATCATGTCTGCTAAACAATCACTCGATGACATCTACTATATTCTCGCATTGTCTTTTAACAGTTTCACTCAATTCATTCTAATTAAAAATAATAATGACACACCACTCTCTAGTCATTAGTTTGCGCAAATTGCACTGTTTTGTCTACATAACCTGGTTCAAGCATTCATGACATCACCCTGAAGAAGGCACAGTGATGCAAAAACATTGGTGATTTACCCAATAAATTACGGTGAGTTTATACATAGAGTGTGAGACTCTCTTTGTTTTTATAGAAGCATTTATAATGAACATAAAGTTAGGATTATCTACTTTACATAGGTTACACATAGGCATCCATTTGATTTATATTTCTCTGTATTGCCAACTAAACTTTTTGGTTTTCTGTAAATCACTTGTATTACTGGGACATCAACGTCATGTTTACTATAACTATAATTGGAAAAATAACAAATTAATTTGCTGTTGACAGTGGGGTGTCAAGAAATAAAACTTACAGTGCAGATGACTGGAGTGACATACTTCCAACAGTACTTAATGATGGGTAATGGTCGATAACCGATCATGTCTTCCATATTATCGTACAGACGGTCTGCACCTGTGGAGTAAACATATCAACAGGGACTCAAAATAACAGCAGTCAATAAAAGGGTTTGGTCAGTTGGTCTGTCAAATACCCAGTTGGTCTGTCAAAAACCAAGGTAAACATTTTCAAACCACCAAGTGACAGACAGGTTTAAACAATTGCAGATTAGAAAACCTGGAAAACAGCTCTAACCAGGGTTTCCCAAACTCGGTCCTGGGCCCCCAACAGCTGATTCAAATAACCAACTCATCATCAAGCTTTTATTATTTGATTCAGTTGTGTAGTGTTATGGCAAAAAACTAAATATGCACCCAGGGGTGGGCCCCAGGACCGGGTTTAGGAAACACTGGTCTAAAGTACCTGTATTTCTTTGTTTAGAAAATCAGAGCTTACGTTATGGCCATTCTTCTGAAAAAGTGGTGAAAAAAATATAAGTAATATGAAAAGAGGACCAGTGTCACGTATACTCTCTCTCTGACGCTCATTATTACACACACCCATCATCATCATTACACGCACCAGCGCCTTATCAGACTCACCTGGACTTCATCACCTTCCTGATTACCTTCCCTATATCTGTCACTTATTTTGAGTTCTTCCCCAGGCATGATTGTTTCTGTTCCAGTGTTTGTCTGTATGCTACCTGTGTTTCTTGTTTTGTTCATTTCGAGAACTAGCTTCCCGAGTCCCAGCCTACACGCTACAGAATAACCCCTCACCAAAGGGGAGCATCAGTGTCTTTAGTTATTTTTGATGTCGGGTCCTCGGCCGGCTTGTTAGGCTTCCATGCCTTAGCTGGCTCGCCTAGTTCCCACGCCTCACCCAGTCTCGATAGGTTCCCGAGCCTCACCCAGTCTCGATTGGGTGAGGCTCCGGAACCTATCGAGACTGGGTGAGGCTCGGGAACCTGTCTCGATAGGTTCCTGAGCATCAGCAGAGGTCACCGGTCCGCTCCTGGTCCCCGGGATCGTCCCTCTGGTCGGCGTCCTGCGGCTAAAGCCATGCGTCAGGGAGGGGGTACGGTCACATATACTCCCTGTCCGGCTCTCTAGGTCATCAGGCTGCTCATTATTACACACACCTGTCACCTGAAATTCAAGACCTTCATGACTCCTAAACAGCTAATCAAAGGGCTACCAAGACCCCTTTTGTATGCTGCTGTTGCTCTGTTTATAATCTATGCATAGTCACTTTAACTCTACCTACATGTACATATTACCTCAATTACCTCGACTAAACGATGTCCCCGCACATTGACTATGTACCGGTGCCCCTTGTATATACCCTCGCTTGCTCTTTAGCTGCTGCTGTTAAATTAGTTGTTACTTTAATTTTCTATTTTTTACTTAACACTTATTTGTATTTATTTTCTTAACTTCTTAAAGCATTGTTGGTTAAGGGCTTGTAAGTAAGCATTTCACTGTAAGGTCTACTACACCTGTTGTATTCGGCGCATGTAACAAATAACTAATAATGATTTGATAACCTTCCCTACATCTGTCACCCCTTAGGTTCCTTCCCAAGGTGTTATTGTTTCTGTTGCAGTGTTCATGTCTGTATGTCTGTTTCTTGTTTTGTTCTATGTTCATTTAGTTATTAAATTCACTCCCTGAACTTGCTTCCCGACTCCCAGCGTACATGTTACAACCATAACCTGTGATGTGAATCATCAAGGACTCAGGACTATAAAGTTCTAACTGCAAAATGTATAGTTTTGAGATAATGATTATTTTTAAGTACCAGATCTCAGAACTGTTTTGTGATGTCCTCCTATTTTCAAGTATATCACCTTACTTATGTACAATTATTTGTTATTGACAACCCAGCATTGTGTGATTGGATTGCATGTAGAACCTTATAGCACCAAGTTAAAAGGTGTTTGCATAGATAGAACTTTTTTCATTTTTTTCATTGTAAATGTACTTTTTCAAAAATCTGACTTATCTCACACGTAAAGGACCACCTAAAGAGCAACTCTATGTAAAATTCTAATTTTTGACCAACATGGTCAGAACCTTATAATCCCAAAGTAACGAGATGTCGTTTCACATCAATGTCCAAAGTGGCAATGTGTGCCAGAGGAACAACTTGGATAATGCCATAAACACCTTGAACAGAAACATCCTGAGGGAAGCTGACCTGCAATTAGGGTTTCTGTGATTGATTATCTGGGGTTGATGGAATGGGGCCAAGCAGGGTCTTTTACAGCACCTTGTTATCAGGGATCCTTGGGATGTTCCTACTCCATTGAAGTTGACATTTAAAATGGTTAAGGTTAGGGTTTAAGGTAGGGACATCCCAAGGATTCCTGGTAGCACTAATTTTACTATTATGTTTTCATAAAACCTACAATGATAGTGGTAACACTTAATAATAACTTACATGAAAATGCCTTCATTAATGTTTGTATTATAATACAAGGTTTAGATAGCTGACTAGACTAACTTACCTAGCAAACTATAACATGGTAGCTGACATGGGCTAATTGGTTGACTATCAGTGACTGACATAACAAGAGGAAAACTGCGGATGCACTACCACGTTTCAAAATGTCACATTGTGTATTCTACTATCTTAACTAACAGTAAGTTGAGACCCCGACTGACATTGAACAAAAGTGGTTGCGGGCCCTAAGAGACACTGGGAGTAGGCCGGGCTAACTCACCATAAACCCAGCTGATACACACTGACTGTAGTATAGCGAAGAGAAGCAGAGTCATCCCACTGCAGGCATAGTAATCAAACAGCTGGAAGATATACAGGCCTCCCTGCAAATAGAGGAGGGGTAGAAAGAGAAAGAAAGTATAAGGTCTTACTGAGCACAACAATAAGACTATAATCTACCTCCAGAGTCTACAAAACACTCAGACAATGATCGTAGGTGTGTCCACCAGCCCAATCGCTTACGGAATAAGTGGAATCAACCAACAATTCTGCGGAACGAGGTGGTATGTTGAAACACAGGGATATGTTGAAACAGATCACTTGGGAGGTACATAATTGATCATATATCTGGTTACTGTCATGATT
This sequence comes from Salvelinus alpinus, assembly GCF_045679555.1. NCBI lineage: Eukaryota > Metazoa > Chordata > Actinopteri > Salmoniformes > Salmonidae > Salvelinus > Salvelinus alpinus. Next base: position 44,350,281 of record NC_092087.1, read on the forward strand.
GATCTAATAACGATGGCCTTGAAATTAAATATTTTATATCCTATTTCCTTATAGAATGGTGACTTCAAAGGACCTCTCACCTCTGTGACCATGACCAGGCCGATGAAGAAGCTACCCGCACTGATGATGATGAGGAGGATTTTACGCCGATGGCCAACCAGGAAGAAGGAGGGATTCATGTCTGAGATAGCTGTCATCAAAGCCTCCAGAGCTACAAACTGAAGGAGAGATGATGGGGAAGTTCAGTGGAAACTCTGTTCTTTGAAATACTAGCTACTTCTTCACAGTTTCACATCCATTAGTTTAGTGATGGTTGTAGCATATATTGTAGGTTATGTAATTATCCTTCACTAAGGAAATATTCCGTAGACCTTCAGGGCCACTCTAACACACCTCACTGTCTAACCCCAGTAGGATTATCATGATGAAGAATAAGATGGCCCAAAGCTGGTGTAATGGCATCATGGCCACGGCACGAGGGTATGCGATGAATGCCAGGCCAGGACCTGTATGCAGCAACACAGGTAAACTCATTACTGAACTCTCAGGGGCAGAGGGAAGAGTTAGATCCTTGAAATGCTAAGACACCTGTCTTGTAACAAAGCAGAACTTACAAGGGTTTGTTAATTTGTTTGTTTGTGCATTTGTTAACTTCATATCTCACTGCTGCAACACTTGACACCTGATTTGGCCACGGTTGAGATGTCTGTCCCTTATTCATAAGCCATGAAGCACAGACAGAGAAGATAGCAAAACCGGCCACAAAGCTGGTTCCACTGTTCAACAGGCACAGGTACACACATTACCTAAAAAGATATTCACTTCCCTGTTAGTCACAACACGAAGGCATCCAAATGACCTACAATATGGAGATCATCAAACTTTCCAGATACCTTACCATTTCTGCAACCCAACCTCCAAAGAATTATGTGCACAGGGGACGTTTTTGCAGGCAAGAGAAAACGTTCTGCCAGCACATTTTATCTAGCAAGGCACATTTACTGTTTGTGTACATAATTCTTCCACTCACTTGTAACAGTTGTTGTCATATTTGTTGTAGCTGCCAAGAGCAGTCAGGCAGCCGAGGCAGATAGCATAGGAAAAGAAGATTTGTGTTCCAGCATCCATCCACACCTGTGAGACACACCAGAGAGAGACACAATAGTCTTCATAGTTTCACAATTCTTATACACTAGTCTCATCCCAGGGTGTTAGAGGCGAATTCAAATGGTATCTATTTTGACCTTGTATAGTGGCAAGAAAAAGTAAGTGAACCCTTTGGAATTACCTGGATTTCTGCATAAATTGGTCAAAAAATTTGATCTGATCTAAGTCACAACAATAGACAAACATTGTGTGCTTAAACTAATAACACACAAATGATTGTATTTTTCTTGTCTATTTTGAAAACATAATTTAAACATTCACAGTGTAGGTTGTAAAAAGCATAGGAGGAGGAGGAGATTTTACATACAAACATGGAAATAAAAAAGGCTTCTTCTGAGAAATATATGTGAGATATTGTCAAGCCCTGACCATAGAGAGTTGTTTATTCTCTATGTTGGTTGGGGCGTGATAGTGACTAGGGTGTGTCATCTAGGTGATTAATGGTTTATGTTGGCCTGGTATGCTTCCCAATCAGAGACAGCTGTTTATCGTTGTCTCTGATTGGGGATCATATTTAGGCAGCCATTTCCCTTTTGTGTTTTGTGGGATCTTGTCTACAGATAGTTGCCTGTGTGCACACCAGTAGCTTCACGTTTAGTTCGTTCAGTATTTTGGTTGTTTTTGTTCGGTATTAATTTAAATAAAACTAAATGTACACCTACCACGCTGCACCTTTGTCCAATCCTTACGACGATCTTGACACATATATTATATCCAATCACATTCTCAACCTAAAACATAAAAAAACATTTAACTGTGTTTCTTTTTGATGTGGATTAGACTCCTTTCAAATTCACCAGCCCTGATTAATAGGTTATGGTGCCATTCCAACAAGACAGACATTTGTGAATGTTGGAAGACAGGACAATTGTTCTGAATGCACGTGTCATGTCACAGGAAAGACTGTCACTTACTCTATCATGTAATAGCTCATGAATTAGTGTGAGCCAGTGTAATACTGTTGATGTTTAATCCAAGCTTCATCCAATAACTTGAATGAAATGTCTTGTTACTTTAATCCCTTTTCATTTTTGTTAAATCAGGTCAGAAACAGACCAGTCATCCAACAAGCAATCTAAAATGTATCCTGATATTGTTTCAAACTGGTAAAGCAGAGATTAAAATCATGGTTGACTGACTTTTACAAATACAATAGTGCAATATCATTTACAGAAGGAAAAGCCTGCATGTACTGTGCATCTATTGTACCTATTATGGCTAATTGTCTGGCCCTAAATGTCACCCTCAACCAGCACATTCTTGACAAAGGCTCCAGACAGAACCCTTGAGTTTACGTGCTGAATACCAATTTAAATCATATTAACATTTCTTTGGATTACAATGCTACTTTCTCAAGTTTGGATTTTGCAGCTAGGAGTTTTCCTGAGTACATACAACGAACAGACAACGTTTAGTGTACAGTCCCGCCTTTAATGTTTAATACATGTGCAAAAATGTCTAAATACCTGTTTGCTTCGTCATTATGGGGTATTGTGTGTAGATTGATGAAGATTTTTTAACATTTAATACATTTTAGAATTAAGCTGTAATGTAACAAAATGTGGAACATGGGAAAGGATCTGAATACTTTCCTAATGCAGTGTGCATACGCATGCTTCGCGTTATAAATCAGACCCCTCCTGAAACTATGTGTGCGTGAGCGAGTATTAAAACTCAGCCAGAAAAGAAAAACATCATTCACCTTTAATTTTCATAATAACGCCCTCATTTGCTGTACACTTTGGAAGTATTGGAATTATGCCAAGGCACCCACTGGGCACAAACTGCTTAAATCAGCTTGAATAATTAAAAAAATAATAATGGGCAAATATTGTACAATCCAGGTGTCACGCCCTGGCCTTAGTTATCTTTGTTTTCTTTATTATTTTAGTTAGGTCAGGGTGTGACATGGGGGATGTATGTGTTTTTGTATTGTCTAGGGTTTTTTGTATGTTTATGGGGGCAGTGTCTAGTATAGGTGTTTGTATGTCTATGGCTGCCTAGATTGGTTCTCAATTAGAGGCAGCTGTTGTTCATTGTCTCTGATTGAGAGCCATATTTAGGCAGCCATATTCATTGGGTATTTCGTGGGTAATTGTCTATGTCTTGACGTTAGTTGCTTGTGTCTGCACTTTCGTTTTGTAGCTTCACGGTCGTTTGTTGTTTTGTCTAGTTTGTATTAGTGTTCGTGTTCGTGTTCATCTTCTAATAAAAAAGAAGATGCTGCGCCTTGGTCCTCTCTCTCACAATACGAAGACAATCGTGACACCAGGTGTGCAAAGCTCTTAGAGTTACCCAGAAAGACTCACAGCTGTAATCGCTGCCAAAGGTGATTCTAACATGTATTGACTCTAACATGGGTGTGACTACTCATGTAAATGAGATATTTGTGTATTTCATTTTCAATATATTTTCAAACATTTCCCCTTTTTTTTATCACTTTCTCATAATGTGGTTTTGTGTGTAGATGGGTGAGATTATTATTTACTCCATCTTGAATTCAGGCTGTAATACAACAAAATGTGGAATAAGTCAAGGGGTATGAATACCTTCTGAAGGCACTGTATTTGGCCTTGTGTTTTTTGTCCTGCTGAAAGGTGGATTTGTCTCCCAGTGTCTGATGGAAAGCAGACTGAACCAGGTTTTCCTCTAGGACTTTGTCTGTGCTTAGCTCTTTTCCATTTATTTTTATCCTAAAAAAACTCCTTAACCTCTAACGAGCCTCTACCCCGGGTCCGGGAGCACCCCCCACCCCCCCACACACTGATTAGCATAGCTAGCATAGCTTCACAAGTAGATAGTAGCATCTAAATATCATTAAATCACAAGTCCAAGACACCAGATGAAAGATACAGATCTTGTGAATAAAGCCACCATTTCAGATTTTTAAAATGTTTTACAGGGAAGACAAAATATGTAAATCTATTAGCTAAACACGTTAGCAAAATACACCACTATTCTAACTCCATCAGTTTCTTACTCCTTCAGGTGCTATCACCAATTCGGCTCAACTAAGATATTGATAGCCAATAACCTATAAAAAAACCCATCAGATGACAGTCTGATAACATATTCATGGTATAGGATAGTTTTTGTTAGAAAAAAGTGCATATTTCAGGTAGAAATCACAGTTTACAATTGCACCGACCATCACAAATCGACTAGAATTACTAGATAGAGCAACGTGTATGACCAATTTACTCATCATAAAACATTTCATAAAAATAGACAAAGCATAGCAATGGAAAGACCCAGTTCTTGTGATTTCAGACCATATTTCAGATTTTCTAAGCGTTTTTCAGCGAAAACACAATAAATCGATAAGTTAGCATACCACATGTGCAAACGTTACCAGAGCATCGATTCCAGCCAAAGAGCGCTATAACGTAATCACCGCCAAAATATATTAATTTTTTCACTAACCTTCTCAGAATTCTTCCGATGACACTCCTGTAACATCATTTTACAACATACATATACAGTTTGTTCGAAAAGGTGCATATTTAGCCATACAAAACCGTGGTTATACAATGGAAATAGTCACAACTCAAGCCTCAAAATGAGGAACGTCAGCTTTCAGAGTGATCTAGTTTAATCGAAAGCTAATCATATACTTGACTAAAAAATACAGGGTTGACAGGAATCGAAAAACAAATTAGTTCTTAATGCAACCGCTGATTTACATTTTTTAAATTAACCTTACTTTTCAATACAGGGTTCGCCAAGTGAAGCTATACCAAACAAAATGGCGAAATATGCGTTTAAAATATTTCGACAGAACAACGATTTATCATATTAAATATTGTTTACTTTGAGCTGTTCTTCCATCAGATTCTTGGGCAATGTATCCTTTCTATGTTATAAACGTCTTTTGGTCGATAGATGTCCTCTGTCCTTCGAAATATCCACTAACGATCGAACGGGACCCCAAAACGTGTCCAAAGTTTCAGAGTGCACAACAAAGAAATTCCTCAAAATCGCACTAAACGGATATAAATTGCTATAAAACGGTTCAAATTAACTACATTATGTTTTTAACAACTATAAAGACTGAAAACATGACCGGAGAAATATTGCTGGTTAGACAAGGATTTGGAATGAGGCAAGTCCGATGTCCTTCACGCTTCAGGCGCGCGACGAGAAAGGGCGGTCCCTATACATTTTGTGGTTTTATAATGGCTGGGATTGTGCAATAGACTCCATTCAAAACGTGATGACGTACAGACACCCAGAGGAAGACGTAGGCAGTGTCGGTTTCTTCATAGCATTCACTGTCGCCTTAAAAACAGACTCCAGATCAGGGGTAAAAATTTCTGAAATCTGACCCCTGTCATGAAAAGTGCTGTAGATATTGTTCTGTACCACTCAGAGACAAAATTCCAACTTCTATAGAAACTAGAAGGTGTTTTCTATCCAATAATAACAATAATATGCATATTGTATGATCAAGAATTTAGCACGAGGCAGTTTAATTTGGAGACCCAAATATGCTAATGCGGAACAGCACCCCCTATAGTTGCAAGAAGTTAATCCTTGTTGATGACAAGCATACACATAACACGATGCAGCCACCACCAAGCTTGAAAATATGAAGAGTGGTACTCAGTGTAACGACCTGGGTGTCGGGGGGGGGTGCGAAGTCAAACGCAGGAAACAGCAGAGCTTCAATAAGTTGAGTCTTTAATCCCCAACTGTCCAACACAATGTCCAACACGGACGAACTGGGTGAACATACACGGTTCGGTCCAACGACACGAGCCACAATCCCAGTCCACAAATACAATCTCCACTCCCGAAATCCAAAAGGTTACAAAGTAATAATCCCGCACAAAGACGCCTACGGGCTGGCTGACAAATAAAGCCATACTAATTACCCACTTAACTGAACACAGGTGTAACAAATAAACACATAAGGAGGGGGAGGAAAAAGAGTCAGTGGCAGCTAGTAGGCCGGTGACGACGACCGCCGAGCGCCACCCGAACGGGAAGGAGAGCCTGCCTCGGTTGAAGTCGTGACAGTACCCCCCCTCTGACGCGCGGCTCCCGCAGCGCGCCGACACCGGCCTCGAGGTCGACCCGGAGGACGAGGCGCGGGGCGATCCGGATGGAGGCGATGGAAATCCCTTAACATAGATGGATCCAAAATGTCCTCCACCGGTACCCAGCACCTCTCCTCCGGACCGTACCCCTCCCAGTCCACGAGGTACTGCAGGCCCCTCACCCGGCGTCTCGAGTCCAGAATGGCCCGTATCGTGTACGCCGGGGACCCCTCGATGTCCAGAGGGGGAGGAGGGACCTCCGGCACCTCACCGTCCTGCAGGGGACCAGCTACCACCGGCCTGAGGAGAGACACATGAAACGAGGGGTTAATACGATAATAGGAAGGGAGTTTTAATCGATAACACACCTCGTTTATTCTCCTCAGGACTTTGAAGGGCCCTACACACTGCGGCCTCAGCTTCCGGCAGGGCAAGCGGAGGGGTAGGTTTCGGGTCGAGAGCCAGACCCTTTCCCCCGGTACAAACACGGGAGCCTCACTGCGGTGGCGGTCAGCGCTCCTCTTCTGCCTCCTAGTAGCTTGTTGAAGGGACTCCTGGACGGACCTCCAGGTCTCTTTGGAGCGCTGTACCCACTCCTCCACCGCAGGAGCCTCGGTCTGGCTCGGATGCCATGGTGCCAGGACCGGCTGGTACCCCAACACACACTGAAAGGGGACACATTAGTAGAGGAGTGGCGTAGTGAGTTCTGGGCCATCTCGGCCCAGGGAATGTATCTCGCCCACTCCCCTGGCCAGTCCTGGCAATAGGACCGCAGAAACCTACCCACCTCCTGGTTCACTCTCTCCACCTGCCCATTACTCTCGGGGTGAAAACCGGAAGTCAAGCTGACCGTGACCCCCAGACGCTCCATGAACGCCCTCCATACTCGGGACGTGAACTGGGGGCCCCGATCAGAAACGATGTCCTCCGGCACCCCGTAGTGCCGGAAGACGTGAGTGAATAAGGCCTCCGCAGTCTGTAGGGCAGTAGGGATACCGGGCAACGGGAGGAGACGACAGGACTTAGAAAACCGATCCACAATTACCAGAACCGTAGTGTTTCCCTGAGAAGGGGGGAGATCGGTCAGGAAGTCCACGGACAGATGAGACCATGGCCGTTGTGGAACGGGGAGGGGTTGCAACTTCCCTCTAGGAAGGTGCCTAGGAGCCTTACTCTGGGCGCATACCGAACAGGAGGAGACATAAACCCTAACATCCCGAGCTAAGGTAGGCCACCAATACCTTCCCCGAAGGCTCCCCACTGTCCTCGTCACCCCAGGGTGACCCGAGGAGGGTAGGACATGAGCCCACCGAATCAGTCGGTCCCGAACACCAAGCGGTACGTACTTACGGCCCGCCGGGCACTGAGGAGGCGCGGGTTCCGCCCGTAACGCCCGCTCGATGTCCGAGTCCACCTCCCATACCACTGGCGCTATCAGCCTCGAGGCGGGGATGATGGGAGTGGGCTCGGTGGTCCTATCCTCCGTGTCGTAAAGGCGAGACAGTGCGTCAGCCTTTACGTTTTGGGAGCCGGGTCTGTAGGACAACGTGAACCTAAACCGGGTGAAAAACATGGCCCACCTTGCCTGACGCGGGTTCAGTCTCCGAGCTGCCCGAATATACTCCAGATTCTGGTGGTCGGTCCAGATGAGAAAGGGGTGTTTAGCCCCCTCAAGCCAGTGTCTCCACACCTTCAGAGCCCTGACCACCGCTAACAACTCCCGATCCCCCACATCATAGTTACGCTCCGCTGCACTGAGCTTACTAGAGAAGAAAGCGCAGGGGCGGAGTTTTGGTGGCGTACCCGAGCGCTGTGATAGCACGGCACCCACCCCAGCCTCGGACGCGTCCACCTCCACTATGAATGCTAAAGAGGGATCCGGATGCGCCAACACGGGAGCATCCGTGAACAGAGCCTTCAACCTGTTGAAAGCTCCGTCCGCCGCCGCTGACCACCGCAACCGCACCGGGCCCCCCTTTAGCAGTGAGGTAATGGGAGCCGCTACCTGACCAAAACCCCGGATAAATCTCCGGTAGTAGTTGGCAAAACCCAAAAACCGCTGCACCTCTTTCACCGTGGTTGGAGTCGGCCAATTACGCACGGCCTTTATGCGGTCACTCTCCACCACCACCCCCGAGGTGGAAATGCGATAACCCAGGAAGGAGACGGCTTGTTTGGAGAACACACACTTCTCAGCCTTGACGTATAGGTCATGCTCCAGCAGTCTGCCAAGCACTTTGCGCACCAGAGATACATGCGCGGCTTGAGTAGTTGAGTAGATCAGAATGTCATCGATATACACAACTACCCCCTGCACGTGCAGGTCCCTGAGAATGTCGTCTACAAAGGATTGGAAAACAGCTGGAGCATTCTTTAACCCATACGGCATGACGCAGTACTCATAATGGCCCGATGTGGTACTAAATGCGGTTTTCCACTCGTCCCCCTCCCGAATACGCACCAGACTGTACGCGCTCCTGAGGTCCAGTTTTGTAAAGAACTGCGCTCCGTGAAATGATTCCACCGCCGAAGCGATGAGAGGTAGTGGGTAACTAAACCCCACTGTGATGGCATTTAGACCTCTATAATCAATACACGGACGCAAACCTCCCTCCTTCTTCTTCACAAAAAAGAAACTCGAGGAGACGGGTGAGATGGAGGGCCGAATGTACCCCTGTCCCAGAGACTCCGCGACATATGTCTCCATAGCCAACGTCTCCTCTTGGGACAAAGGGTACACGTGACTCTTGGGAAGCGCAGCGTTAACCTGGAGATCTATCGCACAATCCCTACCCGGTCGATGTGGTGGTAATTTCGTCGCTTTCTTCTTACAGAAAGCGATTGCCAAATCGGCATACTCGGGGGGAATGCGCACCGTGGAACCCTGGTCTGGACTCTCCACTGACGTGGCACCAATGGAAACTCCCAGACACCTTCCAGAACACTCCTCTGACCACCCCTGGAGAACCCCCTGTCTCCACGAAATATTGGGATTGTGCCGGGCCAACCAGGGAATACCCAGCACCACTGGAAACGCAGGCGAATCAATAATAAAGAGACTGATACGTTCCCTATGATTCCCCTGCGTCACCATGTCCAGGGGAACTGTGGCCTCCCTGACCACCCCTGACCCTAATGGCCGGCTATCTAGGGAGTGCACGGGAAAGGGAGAATCTATCGGCACAAGCGGAACGCCCAACTCTCGGGCGAGTCCGCGATCCATAAAGTTCCCAGCTGCACCTGAATCTACTAGTGCCCTATGCTGGGAAGAGGGGGAAAAATAAAGGAAAAAAATTGAGACAAACATGTGACCAACAGGGGGTTCTGAGTGAGTTTGGTGCTGACTCACCTGGGGTGATCGAGAAGCGTTCTGCCTGACATCTCGACTCCCAGACAGACCCCCCCAGCACCGATCGGCCGTGTGTCCTCTCCGACCACAGCTGGTGCAGGGGAGGCCTCCTCCTCCGGTACCCCTAGGCGCGGCCCCTCCCAATTCCATTGGGATGGGAGCCGGGGCGCTGGGTGGTGGAACGCACAGGACCCTCTCCGAACGCCCGCGGGCAGCCAGCAGATTGTCCAGTCGGATGGACATGTCGATAAGCTCATCCAAAGAAAGAGCGATGTCCCGACACGCTAGCTCCCTGCGGACGTCCTCCCGGAGACTACACCGGTAGTGGTCAATAAGGGCCCTGTCGTTCCACCCTGATCCCGCGGCCAAGGTCCGGAACTCCAGCGCGAAATCCTGTGCGCTCCTCTTCTCCTGCCTAAGATGAAACAGTCTCTCACCCGCCGCTCGGCCCTCTGGGGGGTGGTCGAACACGGCACGAAAGCGACGGGTAAACTCCGGGTAGTGCTCCTTCGCTGAGTCCGGGCCATTCCAGACTGCGTTGGCCCACTCCAGAGCACGACCCGTTAGGCAGGAGACGAGGACACTCACCCTCTCCGCTCCCGAGGGAGTAGGGCGAATAGTGGCCAGGTATAGCTCCAGCTGGAGTAAAAACCCCTGGCACCCTGCCGCCGCTCCATCATAATCCCTCGGGAGCGTAAGACGGAGCGCGCTGGAGCCGGGGGATGAAGAGTCCTGAGGAAGGGGAGCTGAAGGTGGAGAGAGGAGCCCACTCCTCTCCCATCGCTCCATTCTCTCCATCATCTGGTCCATGGCGGATCCGATTCGATGGAGGACGGTGGTGTGGTGGAGAACCCGTTCCTCCATCGATGGGAGAGGGTTGGCTGCTGCTCCTGCTGACTCCATTGCAGGTGCGGGATTCTGTAACGACCTGGGTGTCGGGGGGGGTGCGAAGTCAAACGCAGGAAACAGCAGAGCTTCAATAAGTTGAGTCTTTAATCCCCAACTGTCCAACACAATGTCCAACACGGACGAACTGGGTGAACATACACGGTTCGGTCCAACGACACGAGCCACAATCCCAGTCCACAAATACAATCTCCACTCCCGAAATCCAAAAGGTTACAAAGTAATAATCCCGCACAAAGACGCCTACGGGCTGGCTGACAAATAAAGCCATACTAATTACCCACTTAACTGAACACAGGTGTAACAAATAAACACATAAGGAGGGGGAGGAAAAAGAGTCAGTGGCAGCTAGTAGGCCGGTGACGACGACCGCCGAGCGCCACCCGAACGGGAAGGAGAGCCTGCCTCGGTTGAAGTCGTGACACTCAGTGATGTGTTGCATTGGATTTGCACCAAACATATCGCTTTGTATTCACGACATATAGTTAATTTCTTTGCCACATTTTTTGCAGTTTATTTTAGTGCCTTATTGTTTTGGAATATTTTTGTTCAGTACAGACTGTGTTATTTTCACTCTGTAATTTGGTTAGGATTGTGGAGTAACTACAATGTTGTTGATTTTATTTAACTTAACTAGGCAATATTGTTGATCTTCCTCAGTTTTCTCCTATCTATGGAAATAAAAGCGAAGTCAGACACCATTTCAGTTGATGAGATAGTGTGTTGCTGTTGCAGGCTTAGTTGTATTATATATTCACTACAAGTCATATTTTACCTGTTGTAACTCGAGTATTATTTTTTACTGCAGAACCCATAAGTACTCTGGTGGAGGTAATGTAAAATATCTTCAAGCAGAAATAATGGTTGTTATACTCAGGCACTAAGCTATCAGCTCTCTTCCCTTCTGGCCTGAAATGTCAAATAGAAAAAGGGTCCAAATGTCATATTTTATCATTTAACATATGAATGCAGATGGCACTTTCACTCATCACAGTCACACTGAGAGATCTCATAGTACCACATGCTGTAGGCATGTTGTACGACCCGATAACTGGCACACTTTTAATAGGCACTCTGTCTTACCTTACTCACAACGACAAACTTGTCAAGCTTCCTCATATTTGAATTGCAAGGAGCACAGAATATATATTTTTATTCATTTATTTTATTTCACCTTTGTTTAATTACTTCATACCCATCCCGGATCCGGGAGCATCCTCATCAAAAAAGCTGACTAGCATAGCCTAGCCTAACGGGAAGGGGATATCATATAATATAATTTTCATGAAATCACAAGTCCAATACAGCAAATTAAAGATAAACATCTTGTGAATCCAGCCATCATTTCCGATTTTTAAAATGTTTGACAGCGAAAACACAATATGTATTTCTATTAGCTAACCACAATAGCCAAAGACTCAACCGCATATTTTCACCATGTTTCTACCGCATAGGTAGCTATCACAAAACCGACCAAATAGAGATATAATTAGTCACTAACCAAGAAACAACTTCATCAGATGACAGTCTTATAACATGTTATACAATACATTCATGTTTTGTTCGAAAGATGTGCATATTTGAGGTATAAATCATAGTTTTACATTGCAGCTACTGTTAGGGTTCGTTCCTTACGTCCTTTGTCAATCATTGGTTCATTGGTGAAATTAGCATTATTACAATATCTTTAATTAAATCATTCAAAAACCTTTATTAATGCAATTGCAGACAGAAGTTGACAAACAGGAACATAGCACGCATGTAAGTAAGTTCTGCCCCCACCAAAAGGTCTCCAGTGGTTTTATTAAACCCTAAGTCGCGCCCTGGTGACGTCACTACCTATATCATCATCCTCTACTCCTGGGACCAAAACCATGCCTACAAAGCTGTATAAAGAGGGCCCTTATTGTTAGCTAAACACTTAGCAGTAAATGTCCCCTTCCCCCAAAGTTGACCCATTGTGGAATGTTTACCTAGTCTTATCTCCTTCACTCCCGTGCAGAGTTCTGTCTAAGGGCCTCTTTATAATGAGGCAGAGAGAGAGAGAGAGAACTAAAATACAAATGTAGAACAATACTAAACTTCTACAATGAATATATATATATTGTTAATCAGTAGTCTAAAACCCTATAAATGTAAGGGTCTTTTAACCCCTCCCCTTCTATTAACATAACATAAGCATAATCAATTATTCTAATACACCAAACATTTGTACAGCCCCAATCATGACCCCTAGGTAAATCCTAACACTACCATCAAAAATAGCACCGAAGCAGCCAGAATAATTACAGAGAGCAACGTGAAATAAATAAATACTCATCATAAAACATTTATGAAAAATACATGTGTACAGGTGTACAGGAAATGAAAGATAAACATCTTGTGAATCCAGCCAATATTTCCAATTTTTTAAGTGTTTTACAGCGAAAACACAATATAGAATTATATTAGCTTACCACAATAGCCAAACACACAACCGCATTTATTCACCACAAAAGGTAGCTATCGCAAAAACCAGCAAAAGATATAAAATTAATCACTAACCTTGACCAACTTCATCAGATGACAGTCTTATAACATCAGGTTATACAATACACTTATGTTTTGTTCGAAAATGTGCATATTTAGAGCTGCAAACCGTGGTTATACATTGTGAATATGTAGCATCGATTCACCAGAATGTCCGGAGCTATTTTGGACAGTCACCTAATCTGACCAAAGAACTCATAAACTTTACATAAAAATACTTGTTGTATGGCAAATGAAAGATACACTGGTTCTTAATGCAACCGCCGTGTTAGATTTTTAAAAATAACTTTACCATAACAAACAGCTTGCGTTATTGCGAGACAGCGCTCGCCAAAACGGCAGAGAATAGGTATCAACATTTTCCACAGAAATACGAAATAACATCATAAATGGTTCTTACTTTTGCTGAGCTTCCATCAGAATCTTGTACAAGGAGTCATTGGTCCAGAATAAATTGTTGTTTGGTTTTAGAATGTCCTTTTCTTCTGTCGAATTCGCGCCAACAATGCTAGCCAAGGTTGATAACATTCCCACCCTCTCTTGACGCAAAGAATGGAAAACTCCAAAAGTCCCAATAAACGTTGAATAAACTGATAAAACTCGGTGGAAAAAAACTACTTTACGATGTTATTATCACATGTATCAAATAAAATCAGAGCCGGAGATATTCGCCGTGTAAACCGAAAGCTTTTCAGAAGCTAATGTCGAGCTCCGCCTCGCGCCTTGGTAGACAAAGGAAATTCCTGACCTGCCACTCCAAAAGCTCATGTTCGACCTCAGATCAAGCTAGACACCCCATTCCACCTTCCACTGCCTGTTGACATCTAGTGGAAGGCGTATGAAGTGCATGTATATCGATAAATATAAGCCAGTTGAATAGGCAGGCCCTGAAACAGAGCCCCATTTTCAGAATTTTCACTTCCTGTCTGGAAGTTTGCTGCCAAATGAGTTCTGTTTTACCCACAGATATAATTCAAACAGTTTTAGAAACTAGAGTGTTTTCTATCCAATAGTAATAATAATATGCATATTGTATGATCTAGAATAGAGTACGAGGCCGTTTAAATTGGGCACGATTTTTTCCAAAGTGAATATAGCGCCCCCCTATTGACAAGAAGCTTTAGGGAACATTTGACAGTGATGGGGTGGTTACGCGGACCGCGGACCCATTACGCACGTAGGCATTGAGGCAGTGATCGCTGAGATCCTGGTTAAAGAGAGCAGAGGTGTATTTAGAGGGCAAGTTGGTCAGAATGATATCTAAGAGGGTGCCCATGGTTACGGATTTAGGGTTGTACCTGGTAGGTTCCTTGATCATTTGTGTGAGATTGAGGGCATCTAGTTAAGATTGTAGGATGGCCGGGGTGTTAATTACAATTGACCATATGCGATCAATTCACATATGGTCTCCCCAGCACAGCTGGGGGCTGAAGGGGGTCTATAGCAAGCTGCAACGGTGAGTGACTTGTTTCTGGAAAGGTGGATTTTTAAAGTAGAAGCTCGAATTGTCTGGATAGTATGACAGATCTCTGCAAGCTATCTCTGCAGTAGATTTCAACTCCGCCCCCTTTGGCAGTTCTATCTTGTCGCAAAATGTTATAGTTATGGATGGAAATGTCAGGATTTTTGGTGGCCTTCCTAAGCCAGGATTCAGACACGGCTAGGACATCCGGGTTGGCGGAGTGTGCTAAAGCATTGAATAAAACAAACTTAGGGAGAAGGCTTCTAATGTTAACATGCATGAAACCAATGCTTTTACGGGCACAGAAGTCAACAAATGACAGCAGCTGGGGAATGGGAGTGATGCTGGGGGTTGCAAGGCCTGGGTTAACCTCTACATAACCAGAGGAACAGAGGAGGAGTAGGATAAGAGTGCGGCTAAAGGCTGAAAGAACTGGTAATCTATTGCGTTCGGAACAGAGAGTAAATGGAGCAGGTTTCTGGGTGCGAAAGAATAGATTCAAGCAGTGGCGTGCCGTGGGCCTGGGGCCTGGGCCTTCAGTGAGGTATTACACAGTCCCACCCGAATTAATCCACCTCATTATGATGACATGGCTCTAGACACTATACATTTAGACAGAAACGCAGTATAACCAGGCGTTGCGTCACCTTGAAATTGACAAATTAACATTTTTGGGTAAACAGTGTTTACCCAAAAACATGACACAATCAATGAGTCTTTTCAATATTTCCCTTCACCTTTTCATTGTGCAGCTCCGTTGCCCTGCGCGCGTGTTCTTTGAGCTGTAGATCCACTCCGGTGTCCCCAAAAGTTTTCAAAAGCACCATTGCTTGTTAGTGCCCAGCCGTACTTTGGTGTCTCGTTGCTGCCTTGGTTAGACAACTCAAGTTTGCAAAGCCAGTGTGGCTCCAAACACCAAATCGATCACTTGCAAATAATAGGCATTCCCAGCAGTACAGTTTGCAGTGCTTCTCGGAGCCAAGGAGCCATTGACAGCGCTCGTAGTTGGAACTTTGAAAGTGGCGAGCGAACGAAGCCCTTTCCCGCCTGTGACAGGCTTTGTGGCGTCGGGCGACCTCTCCTTACAATGTCTAACTTTTATTGAAAAGTTTGTCTTGAGAATGGCGTTATAATTATATCCTCGACCAAATCGATATCTTCTCCTCCTTCCGCCATTGTGGGTTGAAAAAACAGCTTACTAGTACGCGAGTTAATTCGTTTATCAAATTCAATTCAATAGCCAACTCTAAAGCTGATTGGTTGACACTAAATTTTCATTTCCATTCACTATAAGAGACAAGCGCCCGCACTGTTGATTCTGAAGGCCTGAGGGCAGATTTTAGACCCCTGGCAACACATGATGGCTGAATATGATTGGATAAAAGATCTAACATAAAGACCAGCCCTTCAAATCTCAACCTGGGGCTGGAAGCAGTGCAACCAAGAGGAAAGCTATGAAATGAAGAGTATAACTCTTACTCTGGGGAATAATTTAATACATATTTGTGGGAAAATATATTTAAAAAAAAATTATATTCTGATGATGTTTAGGCCAGCAGAGAAGGCCTTGCAGGCCCTGACGGCCCACCACTGGATTCAAGGCATAATGTACAGACAAGGGAATGGTAGGATGTGAGTACATTGGAGGTAAGCCTAGGCATTGAGTGACGATGAGAGAGGTTTTGTCTCTAGAGGCACCATTTAAGCCAGGTGAGGTCACTGCATGTGTGGGCGTTGGAACATGAGTGCTAGCTAAGGCATATTGAGCAGGGCTGAAGGCTCTACAGTGAAATAAGACAAAATTGAATCACAAAAACAGCAATTGACAAGGCATATTGATGTTAGGGAGAGGCATGTGTAGTCAAGTGATCATAGGGTCCAGCGAGTAGCTAGGTAAGCTGGTGGCACGGCGATTCAGACAGCAAGCAGTCCGGTGCTAGCTGCAGGCTAGCAGATGGCCCTCAAGGGGACATCGCAACGAGAGAGCCTATTTAAACCCCCTCGAACGGTTACATCGGCAGATAAGTCGTGATGGATCGGCGGGGCTCCGTTGTCTGCAGCAAAGGGTTCAGGCCAATTGGCAAAAGAGGTATTGAAGCCCAGGAATTATCTGATGGATATCAGTTTTGTTCTGTTCTTTATTTACTGTAATGCAATAACATAACAGGGCAACAAGGGACCCTTTCAAAGGCCTGTTATGTTAACTTCGGCATTATACCTTGTCAGTCTCTCCCTGGATTGGCTACTCTTTGAAATTTCAAATCAGTATTAAAAAAGGTAGGAAACAATGGGCCAGTTTCCCAGACACAGACACGCCTAACCCAGGTCTAAAAGGCATTCTCAATGGAGATTGAGAGATATGTTGTGTGAATTCATTAATTATAATTCAACTTCTTCATCCAGAAAACCTGAATGACCCAGGACTCAATCTGCATTGCATAAATTCATCTTTGCAGAGTGATTGAGATTTAAAGGCAATGTTCCTGATTTAGTGGAGACTGCATTCACTGTAAACACTGTATATGTCGGTCCAATCGGAAATTACCTTGAGATTTATTGCAGAATCTGTAACGCTTCAGATTTACAGATTGAATAGAGCTGGTTAATTAAAGTTAAATACACCTCTGCTGTTTTCAACCAAGATCTCAGTGATCACTGCCTTATTGCCTGCATCCGTAATGGGTCAGCGGTCAAACAACCTCCACTCATCACTGTCAAACGTTCCCTGAAACACTTCAGCGAGCAGGCCTTTCTAAATCGACTAGGCCCGGGTATCCTGGAAGGATATTGACCTCATCCCATCAGTAGAGGATGCCTGGTGATTTTTTTTAAATGACTTCCTCACCATCTTAAATAAGCATGCCCCATTCAAGAAATTTAGAACTAGGAACAGATATAGCCCTTGGTTCTCTCCAGAACTGACTGCCCTTAACTTCTTATGGCTGGGGGAGGTATTGAGTAGCTTGGATGAATAAGGTGCCAAGAATAAACTGCCTGCTACTCATGCCCAGTTGTGAATATATACATATTATTATTATCCAACCAGGAAGTGGGAAATCTGAGGTTTGTAGGTTTTCAACTCATTGCCTATCGGAGATACAGTGGGATATTGGTCAATGCGAGTGTAGCGAAATGCTTGTGCTTCTAGTTCCGACAATGCAGTAATAACCAACAAGTAATCTAACCTAACAATTCCACAACTACTACCTTATACACACACACAAGTGTAAAGGGATAAAGAATATGTACATAAAGATATATGAATGAGTGGTGGTACAGAACGGCATGGCAAGATGCAGTAGATGGTATAGAGTACGGTATATACATATGAGATGAGTACTGTAGGGTATGTAAACATAAAGTGGCATAGTTTAAAGTGGCTAGTGGTACATGTATTACATAAAGATGGCAAGATGCAGTAGATGATATAGAGTACAGTATATACATATGAGATGGGTAATGTAGGGTATGTAAACATTATATTAAGTGGCATTGTTTAAAGTGGCTAGTGGTACATTTTTACATAATTTCCATCAATTCCCATTTTTAAAGTGGCTGGAGTTGAGTCAGTATGTTGGCAGCGGCCGCTAAATGTTAGTGGTGGCTGTTTAACAGTCTGATGGCCTTGAGATAGAAGCTGTTTTTCAGTCTCTCGGTCCCTGCTTTGATGCACCTGTACTGACCTCGCCTTCTGGATGATAGCGGGGTGAACAGGCAGTGGCTTGGGTGGTTGTTGTCCTTGATGATCTTTATGGCCTTCCTGTGACATCGGGTGGTGTAGGTGTCCTGGAGGGCAGGTAGTTTGCCCCCGGTGGTGCGTTCTGCAGACCTCACTACCCTCTGGAGAGCCTTACGGTTGTGGGCGGAGCAGTTGCCGTACCAGGCGGTGATACAGCCCGACAGGATGCTCTCGATTGTGCATCTGTAGAAGTTTGTGAGTGCTTTTGGTGACAAGCCGAATTTCTTCAGCCTCCTGAGGTTGAAGAGGCGCTGCTGCGCCTTCTTCACAACGCTGTCTGTGTGGGTGGACCAATTCAGTTTGTCCGTGATGTGTACACCGAGGAACTTAAAACTTTCCACCTTCTCCACTACTGACCCGTCGATGTGGATAGGGGGGTGCTCCCTCTGCTGTTTCCTGAAGTCCACAATCATCTCCTTTGTTTTGTTGACGTTGAGTGTGAGGTTATTTTCCTGACACCACACTCCGAGGGCCCTCACCTCCTCCCTGTAGGCCGTCTCGTCGTTGTTGGTAATCAAGCCTACCACTGTAGTGTCATCCGCAAACTTGATGATTGAGTTGGAGGCGTGCATGGCCACGCAGTCGTGGGTGAACAGGGAGTACAGGAGAGGGCTCAGAACGCACCCTTGTGGGGCCCCAGTGTTGAGGATCAGCGGGGTGGAGATGTTGTTACCTACCCTCACCACCTGGGGGCGGCCCGTCAGGAAGTCCAGGACCCAGTTGCACAGGGCGGGGTCGAGACCCAGGGTCTCGAGCTTGATGACGAGTTTGGAGGGTACTATGGTGTTAAATGCTGAGCTGTAATCGATGAACAGCATTCTCACATGGGTATTCCTCTTGTCCAGATGGGTTAGGGCAGTGTGGTTGCGATTGCGTCGTCTGTGGACCTATTGGGTCGGTAAGCAAATTGGAGTGGGTCTAGGGTGTCCGGTAGGGTGGAGGTGATATGGTCCTTGACTAGTCTCTCAAAGCACTTCATGATGACGGAAGTGAGTGCTACGGGGCGGTAGTCGTTTAGCTCAGTTACCTTAGCTTTCTTGGGAACAGGAACAATGGTGGCCCTCTTGAAGCATGTGGGAACAGCAGACTGGGATAAGGATTGATTGAATATGTCCGTAAACACACCAGCCAGCTGGTCTGCGCATGCTCTGAGGACGCGGCTGGGAATGCCGTCTGGGCCTGCAGCCTTGCGAGGGTTAACACGTTTAAATGTTTTACTCACCTCGGCTGCAGTGAAGGAGAGCCCGCAGGTTTTGGTAGGGGGCCGTGTCAGTGGCACTGTATTGTCCTCAAAGCAGGCAAAAAAGTTGTTTAGCCTGTCTGGGAGCAAGACATCCTGGTCCGCGACGGGGCTGGTTTTCTTTTTGTAATCCGTGATTGACTGTAGACCCTGCCACATACCTCTTGTGTCTGAGCTGTTGAATTGCGACTCGATTTTGTCTCTGTACTGGGACTTAGCCTGTTTGATTGCCTTGCGGAGAGAATAGCTACACTGTTTGTATTCGGTCATGCTTCCGGTCACCTTGCCCTGGTTAAAAGCAGTGGTTCGCGCTTTCAGTTTCACGCGAATGCTGCCGTCAATCCACGGTTTCTGGTTTGGGAATGTTTTAATCGTTGCTGTGGGTACGACATCGTCAATGCACTTCCTAATGAACTCGCTCACCGAATCAGCATATTCGTCAATATTGTTGTTGGACGCAATGCGGAACATATTCCAATCCGCGTGATCGAAGCAGTCTTGAAGCGTGGATTCAGATTGGTCGGACCAGCGTTGAACAGACCTGAGCGCGGGAGCTTGTTGTTTTAGTTTCTGTTTGTAGGCTGGAATCAACAAAATGGAGTCGTGGTCAGCTTTTCCGAAAGGGGGGCGGGGGAGGGCCTTATATGCGTCGCGGAAATTAGTATAACAATGATCTAGGGTTTTTCCAGCCCTGGTAGCACAATCGATATGCTGATAGAATTTAGGGAGTTTTGTTTTTAGATTAGCCTCATAACACCTACAATGATAGTGGTAACACTTAATAATAACTTACATGAAAATGCTTTCTTGAATGTTTGTAATATAATACAAGGTTTAGATAGCTGGATAGACTAACTTACCTAGCAAACTATAACATGGTAGCTGACATGGGCTAATTGGGTGACTGTCAGTGACTGACATAACAAGAGGAAAACTGCGGATGCACTACCACGTTTCAAAATGTCACATTGTGTATTCTACTATCTTAACTAACAATAAGTTGAGACCCTGACTGACATTGAACAAAAGTGGTTGCGGGCCTTAAGCGGCACATGGAGTAGGCCGGGCTAACTCACCATAAACCCAGCTGATACACACTGACTGTAGTATAGCGAAGAGAAGCAGAGTCATCCCACTGCAGGCATAGTAATCAAACAGCTGGAAGATATACAGGCCTCCCTGCAAGTAGAGGGGTAGAAAGAGAAAGAAAGTATAAGGTCTTACTGAGCACAACAATAAGACTATAGTCTACCTCCAGAGTCTACAAAACACTCAGACAATGATCGTAGGTGTGTCCAGCAGCCCAATCGCTTACGAAATAAGTGGAATCAACCAACAATTATGCGGAACGAGGTGGTATGTTGAAACACAGGGATATGTTGAAACAGATCATTTGGGAGGTAGATTTTTGATCATATATCTCGTTACTGTCATGATTAATCTAATAACGATGGCCTTTAAATTCTATATTTTATAACCTATATCCTTATAGAATGATGACTTCAAATGACCTCTCACCTCTGTGACCATGACCAGGCCAATGAAGAAGCTACCCACACTGATGATGAGGAGGAGGATTTTACGCCGATGGCCAACCAGGAAGAAGGAGGGATTCATGTCTGAGATAGCTGTCATCAAAGACTCCAGACCTACAAACTGAAGGAGAGATGGGGTAGTTCAGTGGAAACTCTCTTCGAAATACTAGCTACTCCTTCAGTTTCATATCCATTGAGTTTTGTGATGATTGTAGCATCTATTGTAGGTTATGTAATTATCCTTCACTAAGGAAATATTCCGTAGGCCTTCAGGACCACACTAACACACCTCACTGTCTAACCCCAGTAGGATTATCATGATGAAGAATAAGATGGCCCAAAGCTGGGGTAATGGCATCATGGCCACGGCACGAGGGTAGGCGATGAATGCCAGGCCAGGACCTGTATACAGCAACACAGGTAAACTCATTACTGAACTCTCAGAGGTAGAGGGAATAGTTAGATTCTTGAAATGTTAAGAAACCTGTCTTGTAACAAAGCACAACTTAAAAGGGTATGTTAGTTTGTTTGTGCATTTGTTACATTTTTTATTCATTAATTCATTCGTATTTCACTGCTGCAACACTTACCTGATTCGGCCACCGTTGAGATGTCTGTCCCTTGTTCATAAGCCATGAATCCCAGAACAGAGAAGATTGCAAAACCGGCCACAAAGCTGGTTCCACTGTTCAACAGGCACAGGTACACACAGTCCCTAAAAAGAGATTCACTTCCCTGTTAGTCACAACACGAAGACATCCAAATGACCTACAATATGGAGATCATCAAACTTTCCAGATGCCCTACCATTTCTGCAACCCAACCTCCAAAGAATTATGTGCACAGGGGACGTTTTTGCAGGCAAGAGAAAACGTTCTGCCAGCACATTTTATCTAGCAAGGCACATTTACTGTTTGTGTACATAATTCTTCCACTCACTTGTAACAGTTGTTGTCATATTTGTTGTAGCTGCCAAGAGCAGTCAGACAGCCGAGGCAGATAGCATAGGAAAAGAAGATTTGTGTTCCAGCATCCATCCACACCTGTGAGACACACCAGAGCTAATGAGGCTAATGAGTTCTCCTGTGAGACACACCAGAGCTAATGAGGCTAATGAGTTCTCCAAAGGTAAATTGGAGTCAGGAGTCCGCTAACCTTGTGTCCAATCAATGAGACTAGATTGGAGATGTTGGTTCGAGCTGCCTTGCCTTCATAGTTTCACAATTCTGATACACTAGTCTCATCCCAGGGTGTTAGAGGCGAATTCAAATGGTACCTATTTTGACCTTGTATAGTGGCAAGAAAAAGTAAGTGAAACCTTTGGAATTACCTGGATTTCTGCATAAATTGGTCATACAATTTGATCTGATCTTCATCTCAGTCACAACAATAGACAGACATAGTGTGCGTAAACTATTTTTCTTGTCTATATTGAAAACATAATTTAAACATTCACAGTGTAGGTTGGAAAAAGTATATGAACCTCTAGGCTAATGACTTCTCCAAAGGTAAATTGGAGTCAGGAGTCAGCTAACCTTGTGTCCAATCAATGAGACTAGATTGGAGATGTTGGTTCGAGCTGCCTCGCCCTATAAAACACACTCACAAGATGTGAGTTTGCTATTCACAAGAAGCATTGCCTGATGTGATCCATGCCTTGAACAAAAGAGATCTCAGAAGACCTAATATTAAGAATTGTTGACTTGCATGACGCTGGAAAGGGTTACAAAAGTGTCTCTAAAAGCCTTGATGTTCATTAGTCCACCGTAAGACATAATGTCTGCAAATGGAGAAAGTTCATTACTGTTGCTACTCTCCCTAGGAGTGGCCATTCTGCAAACATGACTGCAAGAGCACAGCGCAGATTGCTCAATGAGGTTAAGAAGAATCCTAGAGTGTCAGCTAAAGACTTACCGAAATCTCTTCTGGCAGCACTACTGACTCAATATTCTGTGGACAGATGAAACTACAGTTGAGTTGTTTGGAAGGAACACACACGACTACGTGTGGAGAAAAAAAGGCACCGCACACCAACATCAAAACCTCATCCCAACTGTAAAGTATGGTGGAGGGAGCATCATGGTTTGGGGCTGCTTTGCTGCCTCGGGGCCTGGACAGCTTGCTATTATCGACGGGAAAATGAATTCCCAAGTTAATAAAGACATTTTGCTGGAGAATGTAAGGCTATCTGTCCGCCAATTGAAGCTCAACAGAAGTTGGGTGATGCAACAGGACAAAGACCACCCAAAAATAAGTAAATCAACAACAAAATGGCTTCAACAAAATAAAATATGCCTTCTGGAGTGGCCCAGTCAGAGTCCTGACCTCAACCCGATTGAGATGCTGTAGCATGACCTCAAGAGAGCAGTTCACACCAGACATCCCAAGAATATTGGTGAACTGAAACAGATTTGTAAAGAGGAATGGTCAAAAATTCCTCCTGACCGTTGTGCAGATCTGATCCGTAACTACGGAAAACGTTCGGTTGAGGTTATTGTTGACACATGAGGATAAACCAGTTATTAAATCCAAGGGTTTACATACTTTTCCCACCCTGCACTTTGAATGTTTACACATTTTGTTCAATAAACACATGGAACCTATAGTTGTTTGTGTGTTATTAGTGTAAGCAGACTGTGGATGTCTATTGTTGTGACCTAGATGAATTTCAGATCAAATTTCACGACCAATTTATGCAGAAATCCAGGTATTTCCAAAGGGTTCACATGCCTTTTCTTGCCACTATAGCTATAATAAGTCAACAGGAAATGCATTTGCTTTGAAAATCAGAGTATTTTTTTAATCAGGTATTGATATTGTAACAAATCTGATGCTCTTAACCACAAACTGTTGCACCAAGGGAGTTACGTTTCTTGTGTCAGTGGTAATGGTTGCTGCCCTCGGTCATGTTGACCAGCTTTCAAACACCGGCAGAAACATGACCATTTATCCCCCACAAATCACTACAGTATGTACTGATAGTTTTTGTTACACCTGAACACAAATTATACAGTAAAGTGTGTTCCTACCTGTGGGTCTGTGAGGCGGGCTGGGTCTGGGTAGAGGTAGAACTTGATACCATCTATTGCCCCCGGCAGTGTGAGTCCACGGACCAGCAACACCACCAGCATCAGATAGGGGAAGGTGGCAGTGAAGTAGACCACCTGAGGGGGGGGGGGGGGGACCAGACCAGCGTTACATTCACTCAGTCTATGGCTCATCCTAACAACTCTACAGTATTCATGGTGTCATCAGGTTGAATGGCAGAGATCCCACCTTACCTTCCCAGTAGACTTCACTCCTTTCCAGACACAGAAGTAACAGAGAATCCATGACAGTAGAAGACACAGAGCCAGCTCCCAGCGAACACTGCCTAGCTTGTTTGGACTGTCTGTGAGATTCAAAACTCTTCTCCTGAAAATCATATTTTGAGTTACAATCCCACCACTTGCTTTTCACCATTCTCTCTGCGCCTCCTAAGGCAAATAGCCCTGATTTCCATCTGTAAGGACTTAATAAGGAGTTGATAAATTGGAATGATTTTGTGTACTCACTCCCAGAACTCTCTCACTGACGATGTTGCATTTCCTGCTACTGTCCAATTTAGATGTCCCACTACTCTTCTGTCAAACTCCATGCAGGTTGCTGGTTAGGAGGAAATTAGACAATAACAAGCATGTCTCAGAACTCTCTGAATCTTTCCTGGATAAGGAGACATTTACAAAAATAAAACTCACTTGTCAAAAACAGAATATCTCAGTTTGAAGTAGTGTACATAAATGTAAGATACTATCTATCATTTGGGCATGACAAAGTTATGTCAACGTCAACATGTCTACACACTGAAGTTAACCTGGTCCCAGATCTGTTTGTGCTCTTTGCAATGCCAACTCCATTGCTGTCCTTGTCAATCCAAACAGGTTTGTTATGACAATGAGTGACAAGCAGTTGGTATGACAGCACAAGCAGACTGGCACTCAGGCTATACTGAAGTACATACCTGTGTTCCAGCTGTTTCTACAACTGGCCCAGGGGAGCTCAGAGCTGAATGAGGAGAAGAGGTAGAAGAAGGCCCAGGCTAGAATGATGATGTAATAGATGCCGGAATATAGAACCACCACCTGACTACCATAACCCAGTCCTGAGGAGGAGGAGGAGGAGGAGGAGGAGGAGGAGGAGATTTTACAGACAAACGTGGAGACTCATTTCAATATCATCAACCCTGATTAATGAATGATTGCGCCATTCCAACAAGACAGACATTTGTGAATGTCTGAACACAGGACAAGTGTCCTGAATGCACGTGTCATGTCACTTTAAGGACTGTCACTTACTCTATCATGTAATAGCTCATGAATTAGTGTGAGCCTGAGTAAATCTGTTGATGTTTAATCCAAGCTTCATCCAATAACTTGAGTGAAATGTCTTGTTACTTTAACCCCTTTTTCATATTTGAAGTTATATCAGGCCAGAAACAGACCAGTCATCCAACAATCAATCTAAAATGTATCCTGATATTGTTTCAAACTGTTAAAGCAATGTGATTAAAATCATGGTGGATTGACTTTTACAAATACAATAGCGCAATATCATTTACCGAAGGAAAAGCCTGCATGTACTGTGCATATATTGTACCTATTATGGCTAATTGTCTGTCCCTATATGTCACCCTCAACCAGCATATTCTTGACAAAGACTCCAGACAGAAACCTTGAGTTTATGTGCTGAATACCAATTTAAATCATATTGACATTGCTTTGGATTGCAATGCTACTTTCTCAAGTTTTGATATTGCAGCTAGGAGTCTTCCTGAGTACGAATACAAAAAACAGACGAAGTTTGGTCTACAGTCCCTCTGAATGTTATCTTTTCTTTTGGCACAGTATACGTCTATTTCCCCCAATATGGCATTCACATTAGCAAGTAAATGCCATCAATTGTCAGACAAACACTGACAATTTAATTCCTAATATGGTTGCAATACGTACAAGACCCCGTGGCCACATTCATATAGCAAACCAGTAGGATTTGTTTATTTAACTAGGCAAGTCAGTTAAGAAAAAAATCTTAATTACAATGATGACCTAGGAACAGTGGGTTAACTGTCTTGTTCAGGGGCTGAACGACAGATATTTACCTTGTCAGCTCGGGGATTGGATCTAGCTACCTTTCGTTTACTGGCCCAACGCTTTAACCACAAGGTACCTGTTATCCTTAGGATGGCTGATCTAGGGTCATATTAGCCTTTTAGATCATAATGACTAAGCTTATATGGACAGAGGGGACCTGATTCTAGATCAGCAGTCTTACTCAATGATGCTTTATAAATATGAGCCCTGATATTTACCTTCAAACAGGGGGCAGATCTTCCTCCAGCAGGTTATGCAGCCCTGCGTGGTGTACTGGCCCAGGGAGGTCTCCAGGAGAAAGAGTGGAATGCCACAGGTGAACAGAAAGAGCACATAAGGGATGAAGAACACCCCTTACGAACAACACAAGTTAAACCACAATTAAACATATGGCCAAGACCATAACTTAATGTTTCATTTCACGTGATAATTTTTTCACAATACACATTTTTTTACTCAACCACCTGAACCCCCCCCCCCACACACACTTCAGGTTTGAGTACATCTCTACGGTCCAGAGAGGAGAACACAAGTATTTTTTATTCATATATATTTTTGGGGTGGAGGGGTGGATCGTCTTTAATATTGCAGATAGATTGTCGCTTCCATCAATGTAATTGTCTGCATCATTTCTAATCCCCCATATATTTTGGGGGTAAATATATTTATATACATACATACACATATCCACATATATATACATAAACATACATACATATACACATACATATATAAATATACATATTATTTAGAATATCTTTTTCCTTTATTATTCCCCACAAACCTGATGAGGTTCACCTTGGGGTCATGATAGGGGCTGCACCAAATGATTGATCTATTATAATAATTGATTATGCTTATGTTGTATTAATAGAGGGGGAAGGGCTATAAGACCCTCCCCCACTACATTTATAGGGTCCTGGACCACAGATTAGCAATATACGCATTATAAGGTTTAATATTGTTCCACAGTTCTTATCTAGTCTCTGCCTCTTATAAGAAACTGTCTGAGAGATGTGTGAGTTATTGCAGTCAAAACAGGGTGTCTGTGAGAAAGCGCCTCAAGGCTAAAAGAGATTCATAGACACAGAACCCTGCAGGGGAGTGAAAGAGATAAGAGACAAGTCAGACATACCACTATAAGCCACATGGGAATGGAAAATTACTGCTGAGCCCTTAGAAAACACTGGACTATTGTTTATCCTGCAAGTTTGTATAACTGTACATGCATGGGCTTGGTCTCATGAGTAGAAGGTGTTGACGTAGGCAGTTACATCACTAGGGGTTGACTGCAAACATATTAAAGCAACTTTGACCTTTTTTATTTTGCAGAACTTACTCTGAAACATGCGTGCTATGTTTCCGTTGTCAACTTCTGTCTGCAATTGCATTAAAAAAGGTTTGGTTTGATTGATTTACTTAAAGAAGATATTGTCTGATTGCTGATTTCACCAATAAGCCAATGATTGACAAGGAACAACCTTCCACTTGCCTCTTCCATTTTTGTGGTAATGTTGCAATTACTTGGTTGTAATTTTGGGTAGAGCAGACATTTCCATATGTCTGTGTTAGCTGCATGTGTGACATAACTCCACCAGTCCTATTTATGATATCATTTACAAAGATGATAATTTAAAAAAATTGTATCGAAAAATACAGTTAAAAAAAAAAATCTATTATTATATTTGAGTTGAACCACAGGAACGCAAATATTTGTTTGTGTGGCTGGCGGACTTAGCTAGCACCTGAAGTGTTGTGCGTCCATTTGGCATGTAAGTGTTAGGGATATTATCGTGGGGTATCTGGGACACGTTCAGTAGCCTAACATCATCGAACATTGCAGATAGAAAGGCCATGAATAGAGTCATTGTGATTCCTAATTCTACATGTCAGAGAGGCATGTTTGTTCTTCATAGCATATTTCTATCAGAGCGTAATAAAACGTTGTACAGTAGTGATGTGCATATCAGTATAGAGATTCTGGAAGCACCTAGAAGGTTTTGGTTCCTTTTGTGCACCCAGACATGCACTGTTGTTTTTATGATTGTGCCCGCCAGATAACATCTAGCCCTAGTGTGTAAATATCCCTATAATATTATAGCAACCACCGATATGTTTATATCAGGCCATGATTACACATATCTTAATGATTATTCCATTACCGTCTTGTAATTGTGTGATTTCAATATTATCCTAAGATATGAAAAGAACAACTCTGTACTGTCTCCACCACAATGAAGTTAAATGAAGTGACTAGCTCTTTTGCATTGATAATGTAAATGACAAAGGCTCACCTTGCCATAAATTTAATGTGAGTCTAATTGTATGACCATGTAAAGATGTGATGTGAGACTCACCTCCTCCATTTTTGTAGCACAGATATGGGAACCTCCATACATTCCCCAAGCCTACGATCTGTCCGGCCACAGCCAGGAGGAACTCCAGCTTGCTGGACCACTGTCCCCTGGTCTGGGTGCTTGGCACAGGGACAGGCTGGACCAGACCCATCTCCTGCTGGGAAAGCTTATTGAACCTCAAATTGGGATCATTATGCTTCTCCATAACACTGAGAAAGACAAAGTTGGTTTTATGCGGTGAACACACGTTTATCTAACATAGTCTGTGTGTTATGAAGACAGTATAAGGACACACAGTTAACAGCTACATATGACCAGCTACATATGAACTGCTACATAGGCACACCTACATATGACCAGCTCCATATGACCAGCTACATATGAACAGTTACATATGACCAGCTACATATGACCAGCTACATATGAACAGCTACATATGACCAGCTACAGTACATATGACCAGCTACATATAAACAGTTACATATGACCAGCTACATATGACCTGCTACATATGACCAGCTACATATGACCTGCTACATATGACCAGCTACAGTACATATGACCAGCTACATATAAACAGTTACATATGATGAGCTACATATGACCTGCTACACATGACCAACTATATATGAACAGCTACAGTACATATGACCAGCTACATATAAACAGTTACATATGACCAGCAACATATGACCTGCTACATATGACCAGCTACATATGACCAGCTACATATGTCCAGCTACATATGAACAGCTACATATGACCAGTTACAGTACATATGACAAGCTACATATAAACAGTTACATATGAACAGTTACATTTGACCAGCTACATATGACCAGCTACATATGAAGAGTTACATATGACCAGCTACATATTAACAGTTACATATGACCAGCTACGTATGACCTGCTACATATGACCAGCTACATATGTCCAGCTACATATGAACAGCTACATATGACCAGTTACAGTACATATGACCAGCTACATATGACCAGCTACATATGACCAGCTACGTATGAACAGCTACATATGACCAGCTACAATACACATGACCAGCTACATATGAACTGTGTGGGAGCAAAATCGCAGGATCATGTTATAATACTGTAATTGCAACAAATGGTTGTTTTATGCAACATAATAGAGGGTTGTTTTAACTCTATTGTGTGTGTGGGAACTGAAAGTGGGCCTCTGGGAGATTTAACACTGACAGGAGATTCACAATGTCTTTGGGTGATACCCATTCCAGAGCATTAGTTAATGTTTCTGTTCTATAAGGTACCAGGGAGAGATGGCTCGGGGCCAGACCCGGGTTTATACACAATGAGAACAGTTTTTACAGCAGATACTGTCTGCTGTGAATTCTAAGTATTTTTCATACAAATGTTTACCTTGGGACCCATTCCATACATCTGTTGTTTGTCATATAGACTGAAGGGGGTGTATCTTGGCTATTAAAACTTCTTATGGAACCCTTCGCGCGCCAATCCCTTTAGTGGGATTGATTTGACAACACCCAGTGAAATTGCAGCGCGCCAAATTCAAAAACAGAAATACTCATAATAAGAATTCATAAAACATACAAGTGTTATACATCGGTTTAAACTAACTAACTTAACCTGTTGATGATAGAGGGCGCTATTTACACTTTGGGGGAAAATCGTGCCCAATTTAAACGGCCTCGTACTCAATTCTTGCTCGTACAATATGCATATTATTATTACTATTGGATAGAAAACACTCTCTAGTTTCTAAAACCGTTTGAATTTTGTCTGTGAGTAAAACAGAACTCATTTGGCAGCACACTTTCTGACCAGGAAGTGGAAAGTCTGAAAATTATGCTCTGTTCAAGGGCCTGCCTATAAATGGTTATGATACGTATGAGTATACATGCACGTCATACACCTTCCCCTAGATGTCAAGAGGAAGTGAGAGAAGAAATGAAGTGATTATCTTGGTCTGAGGTGGAATAAATCCTCTTGGAATGACGTGTCCGCCATTTCCTGTTTTCTGGAAAGCGCGAAGATGGACCTGGAATTGCCTTCTGAAAAGCTGTCGTTATAGGCGACTACTATCTCCGGCTTTGATTTTATTTGATACATGTCACAATATCATCGTAAAGTATGTTTTTTCAATATAGTTTTATTAGATTATTGAAAATTTTTCGGGACGTTAGGCGTGTTGCTTTCTCTGTGTTTGTTGACGTTGGAGAGCTTCGCGCCACTCGGCCAGTGTGCTTGCTAATTCAAGAGGGAAAAAGGACGTTCGAAATCCAAACAACGATGGTTCTGGACAAAGGACCCCTTGTACAACATTCTGATGGAAGATCACCAAAAGTAGGACCCATTTTGTGATGCTATTTCATATATCTGTCGAACTGTGTACTAGTAGTTTTGCGCCCAGGTTTTGGCCACTCTCTCGCTATAACATAAGCCTTATGTCGTAATGAAGATATTTTTAGAATTCTAACACTGCGATTGCATTAAGAACTAGTGTATCTATCATTTCCTATACAACATGTATTTTTTTGTAATGTTTATGAATAGCTATTTGGTCAGAATAGGTGAGAGTCTAATAGAAATATCCGCACATTCTGGGAAAAAGATGCTATGTTAGCATAATGGATAACCACTGATTTCAGCTCTAAATATGCACATTTTCGAACAAAACATAAGTGTATGTATAACCTGATGTTATAGGACTGTCATCTGAGGAAGGTTTATGAAAATTAATATATTTTGCTGGTTTATTCGCTAACGCTAACGTGCCTATAGCTATCGCTAACGTGCCTTGATGAATGAATGCGGTTGTGTGGTAGGCTATTGTAGTAAGCTAATATAATGCTATATTGTGTTTTCGCTGTAAAACACTTAAAAAATCGGAAATATTGGCTGGATTCACAAGATGTTTGTCTTTAATTTGCTGTACACCATCGATTTTTCAGAAATGTTTTATGATGAGTATTTAGGTATTTCATGTTGGTCTCTATAATTACTCTGGCTGCTTCGGTGCTATTTCTGACGGTAGCTGTGATGGTAGCAGCAATGTAAAACTGATTTATACCTCAAATATGCACATTTTTCGAACAAAACATAGATTTATTGTGTAACATGTTATAGGACTGTCATCTGATGACGTTGTTTCTTGGTTAGTTTGGTTGGTTCTTGGTTAGTTTGGTTGGTTTCGTGCATGCTACCTGTGCTGTGAAAAATGTCTGTCCTTTTTTGTATTTGGTGGTGAGCTAACATAAATATATGTGGTGTTTTCGCTGTAAAACATTTTTAAAATCGGACATGTTGACTGGATTCACAAGATGTGTATCTTTCATTTGCTGTATTGGACTTGTTAATGTGTGCAAGTAAAATATTTCAAATAAAATGTTTTTGAATTTCGCGCTCTGCCTTTTCAGTGGAATGTGGGAGGAGTTCCGCTAGCGGAACGCCGGGGCTGTAAAGGTTAACTTCTTGTTATTCCAGCCGCAGTGTCAGATTTCAAAAAGGCTTTACAGCAAAATCAGACCATGCGATTATCTGAGGACAGCACCCAGCATACCAACACATGAAAATCAGATTTCAACCAGGCAGGTGCTACACAAAAGTCAGAAATAACGATATAATTCATGCCTTACCTTTGAAGATCTTCTTCTGTTGGCACTCCAAAATGTCCCATAAACATCACAAATGGTCCTTTTACTCGATAAATTGTTTCTTTATATCCCCAAAATGTCAATTTATTTGGCATGTTTGATTCAGAAAAACACTGGTTCCAACTCGCTCAACATGCCTACAAAGTATCTAATAAGTTACCTGTAAACGTTGTCCAAACATTTCAAACAACTTTCCTAATCGAACTTTAGGTATTTTAAAACGTAAATAATCAATAAAATTTAAGACGGAATATATTGTGTTCAATAGCGGATAAAATGAAAGTGGAGCGAGTTCCAGGTCGCGCGCCCCAAACAAAAAAGTACACTTGGCTTGACTCTCAGAAAGGAAAGGGCTACTTCTTCATTTCTCAAAGGAAAAACATCAACCAATTTATAAAGACGGTTGACATCTAGTGGAAGCCATAGGAACTGCAAGCATATTTCTATTAAAAGGGATTGCCAAAGAAAATTAATGGAAAACAGATTGAGCTCAACATTTTTTTTCCCTGGATGGATTGTGCTCGGGGTTTCGCCTGCCAAATCAGTTCTGTTATACTCACAGACATTATTCAGTTTTAGAAACTTCAGAGTGTTTTCTATCCAAATCTACTAATAATATGCATATCCTAGCTTCTGGGCCTGAGTAGCAGGCAGTTTACTTTGGGCACGCTTTTCATCCGGACATATAAATACTACCCCCCCCCCCAAAGAGGTTACACCTTTGTAGCTTTGTCTCAGGGCTCTCAACGAATCATCTGAGGGTGATTCGTCGACTAGCTATCATTATCGTAGATCACTCAATTGATTCACTTTGTGTGTTGTATTGATTTGCTCCCTTATTAATACGTGAATAAAGATTTAGTTTAAGTATAACTCTGACTTGTGTGATTAGTTTGTTTGTTCTCATTTGATAGTAAATAAATTAACCACCACATTTGGCAATGAGGATGGTATGTGAATCTTCACTTGGTGACCACTCCTGACGACCTGGGTAAATGGTGCACGAGGGATCCCTCAAACTTGGGATCTCAGGGAGACCACACTTCGGGAACGAAGCAGATTGACCCACCTTTGATCTGAGAGACAGCGAGCCGAGTGGATACCACGTCCCGAACTTAGTTTAAAAAAAGAAAGAGGTGAGTGAAACATGCAGAGTTGAGTTTTTAAGAAAAGCTCTGAGTGTGTATTCCTGTATGAGGGGGGCACCTTGGAGGCGTAAACAGGGCCGAGTCAGTGGAGGATGATCTGAGAGTTAGTCGACTCAAAGACACCTAACATTGGTCAGTTGCGGGCAACCTAGAGCCGTCCTGACACTGAATTGATCACAGAGGGGATTGGTGGGGTCTGTAGGAGTGAGGGGCCAGGGTGACTGTGGATTCTGTGTGAAGCACGGTACCTGGTGAAGCCCTATTGGAAGAAGGACCTCATTCTGAAAAGTGTCTGTGTGACCGTCCAAGTGACCCTCAGAAGTGGTGAATTCCAATTATTTTTAATTTGCTAACCAGGTATGCCCTGGGTTTGGTCATTTAGCGTTAAACATCTAGTATCTGTGTGAACTAGTTTTGGCCATTTAATGTTAAAACATCCGGAATCTGTGACCTGGATGAAAACTAGAATCTGTGCGAACTAGGTAAGACCATTTATGATATAGAATAAGAAAGTAAGGTGCACCTGTAATTGTTTTAAACCTGTACCCCATTTTAGAAGTATTGAAAGATTTAAATGTATGAGTTGCATTATCATAGTAACTAACCATGAGATAGAAATTAGAAAATATTCCTGCAGGTTAAACTCTAATTGATTAGGCATGTTTGGGAATAGCATTGTGTGAATGTGATATGAGAGTTGTGTGAGTGTGTAAATAAGATTTAGACATTTGCATAATAAGATGATTGAAATTTGGTAATAAGAGTTGATATAATGTTATTTTGGGGTTCTGTCCACCACTGCCCATCATAGAATATCTCTGGGTGGCATTGAGAGCGGGATGTTAGCAGCAAGTCTATTGTTTCTGGGAGGCTAGACTTTGCCGTGGTTTCTGGGGGGTTAGAAAACCGTTGAGGATTCCATGACAGGCCGGCCATTGGCCGGGAAACAAAAGTTGGGAGTATGTTTGGAGAGCTGCTTCGTAGCTGTGGAGAGTCCTTGAAAACGCAAATGGAATGGTTGATGTGAGTACCTAAGAAATTCTTACGCTTTATATGGATTCTCTGACGATATGAAAATATGATGAATTGTATGTGTGTATAATCAATTACTGGAGCTTTGATGAAGTAATACTGGGAATATAATGAAAGGCAACTTAAACAAACCATACGTAGGTTTTGAGTTGGTCCCTTTAATGGATCATTTGATAAAGATGAGGTTTTGAGTTGATCCCTTTAATGGATTATTTGATAAAGATGAGGTTTAAGCATTATTAAACTGTCTACAAAGTCTGGGCAATAGTCTCAGAAACTGATTGGAGTGTTACATTTGATTACATTTTAAATAAAACTCCCCTTAAGGCCTGAAAATTCATTTTTTTCTTCCTAGTATGAGAGGAGTTATTGAATAAACCTTTTTCCATAAAGTTAGAGCGAATTAAGATGGAATCTCGACGTCATTTGTAACGTCAAACAAAGCCTAGGCTATCCATAAAACTAATTATCATTGCGGGATTAATGTGATGTAGTAAAGTAATTGAAATATGTTGCATGAGAAAACATAATCTGATTTTATTGAAAAGTGCAAGATCTGTTTCCTAGTCAATGAATGTCGATTTAACTCATTGACTGCAAATCCATTCCTTTTGCGCATGTGAGAATCTCTACAGAGAAACACTTTGACCATTAATTAAGACTATTTTCTGGGAATTGTGTCGTTATTATGTGCCAGATGTTAAGACTACAAACCATTGTAATTGGGTTATTTGTAGGATTTATTTGTCATTTCAATAGCACTGGGTCTATGATATTGACAAAAAATTGAAAGGCTAATTTATTCAACATAGATAGCGAGGCGATTTCGATGTAATACGTTGTCTGTTGCCTAAATGGTCTGCTGGAATAACAAATGAGAATGGAATCGTATTTAAATAACTTAGTTCATTTTTTTTTTTATGGACTGACTGATGGATTTTATAAATTTGGCGCATTACATGTTACTTTTAAAGTCATGTACTTTTCATAAGTAGGAAGCCGAAAGAGAAGAGATAATTGTCAAGTTTGTTTTTAACCTTACGATAGAGGTAAGCGCAGAACGTGGTTTGAGAATGGGTTATATTGTTTTCCTACTGGTAAGAATAGAAGAGTTAGTCGTGCTCGCTGGGCTATAAGGGATGCAGTGGGTCATTTGCAGTGGAGGTCTGAATAGTTGAATCGGAAACTTTCTGTGATTTCGGATTACTCTTGCTGGGTTTTATAGTTTAGGTAACCCCAGTGAATTTGAGCAGGAAGTTAATGTATTCTAACATTATAATCTGTTTCCATTACGTGGAACAATGTCCGGTCATTAAAGTGGATTGCAGTTTTGAGTTTATTTTTTACAGGAACAGTGCACATGAATCAACATTTCAGTAAAAGTGTCAGTTTTAGCCAGCAGGATCATTTTCAACCGCAGTCCCTGGGCAGGTTATCTTCTTATGGCTGCAGGGGCAGTGTTGAGTAGCTTGGATGAAAGGTGCACAGAGGTGCCCATAGTAAACTGCCTGCTCCTCAGTCCCAGTTGCTAATATATGCATATTATTATTCATATTGGATAGAAAACACTCTGAAGTTTCTAAAACTATTTGAATTATGTCTGTGAGTATAACATAACTCATATGGCAGGCAAAAACCTGAGAAGTTCCACTTCCTGTTTGAATTGTTTCTGAGGTGGCAGATTTTCAACCAAGCTCTCATTGAAATCACAGAGAGATATTGATGAGTTTTCACTTCCTACGGCTTCCACTAGATGTCAACAGTCAATAGAACTTTGTCTGATGACTCTAATGTGAAGGGGGGCCGAAGGAGACAGGAATTAGTAATCACTGCCATGAGGTGACCACGCATTGAACATGCGCCTTCACATGAGGAGGACATCCGTTCCACCGCTCTTCTGAAGTCAATCTAATTCTCCGTTTGGAACGTTATTCAAGATGTATGTTAACAACATTCTAAAGATTGATTCAGTACATCGTTTGACATGTTTCTACTGACTGTTACGGAACATTTGGACATTTCGTCACGTTATAGTGGATGCGCTTTGTGACTTTGGAATTGTTTACCGCTAACGCGCTAACCAAAGTAGCTAATTGGACATAAATAACGGACATTATCGAACAAATCAAGCATTTATTGTGGCCCTGGGATTCCTAGGACTGCATTCTGATGAAGATCATCAAAGGTAAGAAAACGTTTATCATGTATTTTCTGGTTTCTGTTGACCCCAACATGGCGGCTAATTTGGCTATTGTTCTGAGCTCCGTCTCAGATTATTGCATGATTTGCTTTTTCCATAAAGTTTTTTTGAAATCTGACACAGCGGTTGCATTAAGGAGAGGTATATCTATAATACCATGTGTATATGTCACGATCGTCTTGCGGTGAGAGATTGGACCAAGGCGCAGCGTGTGAATAATACATCTTCTTTTATTCTTTGAAGAGAGAAAACACGAAACGAACACTAATCACAAACTAACAAAATAACAAAACTGACGACCGTGAAGCTATAAATACAAATAGTGCTGACACAAACACTACACATAGACAATTACCCACAAACACCTAAAGCCTATGGCTGCCTTAAATATGGCTCCCAATCAGAGACAACAATAACCAGCTGTCTCTGATTGAGAACCAAATCAGGCAACCATAGACTTTTCTAAACACCTACACTGAACACAACCCCATACATACTACAAAACCCCCTAAACAATACACACACCCTAAACTAGACAAAACACACAAACATCCCCCATGTCACACCCTGACCTAACTAAACTAATCAAGAAAATATATATAACAAAGGCCAGGGTGTGACAGTATAACTTGTATTATCATCTACATTTATGATGAGTATTTCTGTTGAAACCATGTGGCTATGCAAAATCACTTGATGTTTTTGGAACTAGTGAATGTAACGCGCCGATGTAAACTCAGATTTTTTGTTATAAATATGAACTTTATCAAACAAAATATGCATGTATTGTGTAACATGAAGTCCTATGAGTGTCATCTGATGAAGATAATCAAAGGTTAGTGATTAATTTTATGTCTATTTCTGCTTTTTGTGAAAGCTATCTTTCGCTGGAAAAATGGCTGTGCTTATTGTGGTTTTGTGGTGACCTAACATAATCGTTTGTAGTGCTTTCGCTGAAAAGCATATTTGAAATCGGACAATTCGGTGGGATTAACAACAAGATTACCTTTAAAATGATAATAGACACATGTTTGTTTGAGGAATTTTAATTATGAGATTTCTGTTGTTTGAATTTGGCGCCATGCACTTTCACTGGCT
This sequence comes from Salvelinus alpinus, assembly GCF_045679555.1. NCBI lineage: Eukaryota > Metazoa > Chordata > Actinopteri > Salmoniformes > Salmonidae > Salvelinus > Salvelinus alpinus. The sequence continues at coordinate 44,387,863 of NC_092087.1, forward strand.
GCTGTCATATCGATTCCGGTAGCGCAAGGTGCAGCCATAAGAAGTTATTAAAAGAGAGGCTGGAATCAAGTATGATGCCTTAAAATGTACTATAATCAGATACCACCTGGAGCTTCTCCCCTGACACATAGACATCTGGCTCAGTAGCATCAGTTGCCCTCTTTGTGAGGAACATGCAGACTGTTTTTTGAGATGCAAACATGAGTCACTGAGCCACTTTGTAACCTGGACCATTACAATAGTGAGTTCTTGTGCAGCTTGTTGCTTGATCTTTGCATGCACATATATCGCTGTATCATCTGCATATGTTTGAACTTTAGACCCAGTACAGACAGAAGACAAATCATGAATGTACAGTATTGACTCTTGGGCGGCATGGTGGCAGGTAGCCTAGTGGTTAGAGCGTTGGGCCAGTAACCGGAAGATTGCTGGATTGAATTCCCGAGCTGACAAGGTAAAAATGTGTTGTTCTTCCCTGAATAAGTCCGTTAACCGCCTGTTCCCCAGGTGCTGAAGACGTGGATGTTGATTAAGGCAGCTCCCCACTTCAGAGGGGTTGGGGTACATGCAGAAGACACATTTCAGTTGAATACATTCAGTTGGACAACTGACTACGTATCCCCCTTTCCCTTGGGGCAAGCCCACATCATAGCTAAGAGTTGGCGACAGTTAGTTTTGACTATTACGCTGCTACGCAAGTCAGTTAAGAACAAATTCTTATTTACAATGACGGCCTACCGGGGAACAGTGGGTTAACTGCCTTGTTCAGAATGACAGATTTTTACCTTGTTAGGTCAGGGATTCGATCCAGAAACCTTTCAGTTACTGGCCCAATGCTCTAACCACTAGGCTACCTATCGCACCGAATGTGAATGCTGAAGGGACATGGATTTGTGTAATGTGAACAAATAAACTCTCTGCATTATGACTTTACAATGGATAGAGGATAGAGGGTGACAGAACTTGAGCACTTAAATGAATAGGAAAAGGGGGCATAATACATCTAATGTATATTACTTGCAAAACTTTTGAAATGTAATGGAGAGTGATAATGTTACATCTAGTTTGACAGATGTATGTTTTTATTACCTCATACCAAAGTCCACTGATTTCAACAGTTTAAAATATGCTGTACTTTATGTAGTATTTCAACATATCAGCATGATCAACAATTGCTAGTTGGATGGACGGTGTCTAATGACTGTGGATTTAATCTTAATAAACTTCAGCCAATGAAATAAGATTTAAATAAAAGCATTCTGTCAAGGCCTCTTTAAGGCCCATAGTGTCACGCCCTGACCATAGATTGCTTTGTATGTTTCTATGTTTTGTTTGGTCAGGGTGTGATGTGGGTGGGCATTCTATGTTTTATGTCTAGGTTGTCTATTTCTGTGTTTGGCCTAGTATGGTTCCCAATCAGAGGCAGGTGTCAGTCGTTGTCTCTGATTGGGAGCCATATTTAGGTAGCCTGTTTTTCTTTGTGTTTTGTGGGTGGTTGTTTCCTGTATCCTGTGTTAGTGTTTTCACCATACGGGACTGTTTCGGGTTGTTTGTTTGTACTTTTGTTATTTCGTTCAGTGTTCAGTTTGATTTATTAAATATTCATTATGGACACTTACCACGCTGCATATTGGTCCGATCCTTGCTACTCCTCCTCAGACAAAGAGGACGAAACCCGTTACACATAGTGTGATTCCATATGTGCTATTTCATAGTTTTGATGTCTTCACTATTATTCTACAATGTAGAAAATAGTAAAAAATAAAGAAAAACCCTTGAATGAGTAGGTGTGTCCAAACTATATTTTACAACACATAAATAACCAGCCATTTACTAAGAAATAGCATGCTAATGACACAGTAATTATGTTAAAGTAGTGTACACACATCCAGTGACCGGTGAGGGTCACGTCAAGAAAATCTGTTACATTTTACAATACAGTGTAAGTATAATATAACAATGAGTAATTACAATACTGTTGCACTAGACTTACAGGAAGAATACCACTGTACTAAGGGCACTGTAATATAAAGTGTTACCAAAACATCTATCTCAAAGCAATTAAGGAAAACTGTAGTGCTCACCATTCTCCATGCTTTGTAGCTGAGCAGTATTCTTCAAGAATTTCCTCTGGATGCCTTTCAACTTCATTCATCACAACGTTTTTCTTGTATTTTTATGATTTGAATGTTGTGCTATAATTGCCTATGTGGACCTACTGTCTGGCAGAGCGCTCTGAAAAGACAACACTGAGAAAGATGCTCCTTTATTCTAAATGTTAAATTATTAATAAATTATCTCCATTTCACGATTATGGCCAAAGGTTAGAGATCGCTAAACTGTGTCACTACACAAAACGTTATGTAAGACTGTGATATAGAGGTGATGTTAGTTACTTATAAACAGACCCATTTAGGCTCCTTCACTGTTATCCCCCTAAAACCCCTACCCCCTATAAAAAAAACAATCACCTTACTGTTATACTTGTTTTCTTGTACTAATAGGTGTCTTTTTCTACTAGCACTGACTTTGTAATGACTGGTTTTTACAAATACTGTCATATCTAGCAACCTTTATGTAACGATCGTCTAATGCCTCCTCCTCGGACGAGGAGGAGGAGTAAGGGTCGGACCAAAATGCAGCGTAGGTTGAATCCATAATGATTTATTATATCAAGACGAAACACAAAGAACACTATGAAAATTACAAAACGACGTAGACAGACCTGAACATGTGAACTTACATAAACACGAAGAACGCACGAACAGGAACAGACTACATACACGAACGAAAACGAAACAGTCCCGTGTGGTGCGACATACACAGACACGGAAGACAATCACCCACAAACAAACAGTGAACAGCCTACCTTAATATGGTTCTCAATCAGAGGAAACGTCAAACACCTGCCTCTAATTGAAAACCATATCAGGCAACACATTAAACCCAACATAGAAACACATAACATAGAATGCCCACCCCAACTCACGTCCTGACCAACTAAACACATACAAAAACAATGGAAAACAGGTCAGGAACGTGACACTTTAGTTGAATGAGCTGACTGTGTGGCTCTGGAGAAGAGTGTCTGATAAATTCTCAAAATGTAAAAATGTAAAATATTGTTAAATTAAAATATATTGAATTTGACCATCAATGGCCCTTCAATAATTTGGTGCGTGACACCTCTAGTACCATAATAATAGTCTTATTATTATTACAAAAGTATAATCAATGTATGTAGTTCAATCAATATGACTTTACGACAACCATATCCATGTCACAGTTGTGGTGCGTTAGTACCACCAACTGTTCATGCAATGTTACTACAGGTGGTTTTCAGTTCCTTGGTGAGTGAGTGGTGATTGTTTTTGTCCCACTGAAAGTAAGTCATTTATCTACAAGTAGTTGTACTGTAGGTGGCAATAGCGCACTAGTTTCAAGCACTTGTCATGCAGTCAGTCCCATTTGAATGATGGCAAAATGTAAGACTGTAGTGGTCTACGGGCATGGGTGGACTGTGACCAGAATTTGGCCCTGGCATTTCAAACACACCAACACATTTTTTTCCTTGTGGTCACAACACCGGCCCATTTTTCTTCTCAAGGACCCCATTATAAGCCAGATAGTGATTATTTTGAGCAAAAAACCTAAGTTAGACAGGCCCACTGGGCTAAAGATGGCCAGTCTGCCCCTGGCTACTGGACACTAAAGGCCACATATATTTGCTGTATGGTAAATGGTGGGATCTTACTGTACACAACAGTCAACAAATGAATTATGTGTTATACAATTACATTTCAAAAAGTTCCAAATGTTGTCCCCTCTTTTGTTTGATATGAGAGGAATGCTTAATGGAATGCATTTCATGTCAGATGGATTCGTCTTGTTTGCCTTCAGTTTGTCATTTTAGGTGCCAGTGCTATAATCCCCAATGTTGGTGCAAATGTTTGCAACAGTTTCGACCTCTAATATTAGCATTGTCTAACCAAAAATTGTATATAATAGGTGGAATCTACCGCACACCCAGAGCTGATTAGTGAATAGTTAGTGATCGTAAGATGGCTCCGGAGAAGAAGGCTGACGTTTTACATGTTCCTAACCAATTGTGTTTTTTTGTTTTCGTTTTTCATTTTTTTACCTATTTTGTACATAATGTTGCTGCTACCGTCTCTTTTGACTGAAAATAACTTCTAGACATCAGAACATCGATTACTCACCACGAACTGGCAGAATACTTTTTTTCCTTTAATGAGTCTGAGGAGCGCGACGTGAAGGACATACTGCTTTCTCGGGAACAGTTCCAGATCCCCGTCATTTGTGTGAAGAGGAGGCAGAGAAAAAGGGGCCGGAGGTCGGACTGCCTTCTGAGAATTCGTAGGCGATCGAATAAACCCCCATTGCCTTGCGTTCTGCTAGCAAACGTGCAATCTTTGGAAAATAAAATCGATGACGTACGCAGAAGATTAAACTACCAACGTTACATTCAAAACTGTAATATCTTATGCTTCACGGAGTCGTGGCTGAACGACGACATTATCAACATACAGCTGCCTGGTTTTACGCTGTATCGGCAGGATAGAACAGCGGCGTCTGTTAACACAAGGGGTGGCGGACTGTGTATTTTTGTAAATAACAGCTGGTGCACGATATCTAAGGAAGTCTTGAGGTTTTGCTCACCTGAGGTAGAGTATCTCATGATAAGCTGTAGACCACACTATCTACCTAGAGAGTTTTCATCTGTATTTTTCATAGCTGTGTACATACCACCACAGACCGATGCTGCCACTAAGACCGCACTGAATGAGCTGTATTCTGCCATAAGCAAACAGGAAAACGCTCACCCAGAGGTTGCGCTCCTAGTGGCCGGGGACTTTAATGCAGGGAAACTTAAATCTGTCTTACCGAATTCCTGTCAGCATGTTAAATGTGCAACCAGAGGGAAAACAACTCTGGACCACCTTTACTCCATAGACAGAGATGCATACAAAGCTCTCCCTCACCCTCCATTTGGCAAATCTGACCATAATTCTATCCTACTGATTCGTGCTTACAAGCAAAAATGAATAAAGCATGAATAATGAATAAAGCACAATAACAAAGTGGTCAGATGAAGCGGATGCTAAGCTACTGGACTGTTTTGCAAGCACAGACTGGAATACGTTCCGGGATTCTTCCGATGGCATTGAGGAGTACACCACATCAGTCATTGGCTTCATCAATAACTGCATCGATGATGTCGTCCCCGCGGTGACCGTACGTACATACCCCAACCAGAAGCCATGGATTACAGGCAACATCCGCACTGAGCTAAAGACTAGACTGCTGCTTTCAAGGAGCGGGACTCTAACCCAGAAGCTTATAAGAAATCCCGCTATGCCCTCCGACGAACAATCAAACAGGCAATGCATCAATATGGGACTAAGATCGAATTGTACTACACCGGCTCTGATGCTCGTCGGATGTGGCAGGGCTTTCAAACCATTACAGACTACAAAGGAAAGCAAAGCCGAGAGCTGCCCAGTGACACTTCTAAGCTTGCTTCGAAACAAATAACACTGAAACATGCATGAGAGCACCAGCTGTTCCAGGAAGACTGTGATCATGTTCTCCGCAGCCAATGTGAGTAGACCTTCAAAAAGGGCAACATTCACAAGGCCGCAGGGCCAGACGGATTACCAGGACATGTACTGTGAGCATGCGCTGACCAACTGGCAAGTGTCTTCAATGACATTTTCAACCTCTCCCTGTCTGAGTCTGTAGTACCAACAAATTTTAAGCAGACCACCATAGTCCCTGTGCCCAAGAACATTAAGGTAACCTGCCTAAATGACTTCCGACCCGTAGCACTCACGTCTGTAGCCATGAAGTGCTTTGAAAGGCTGGTCATGGCTCACATCAACACCTTTATCCCAGAAACCCTAGACCCACTGCAATTTGCATACCGCCAACAGATCGACGGATGATGCAATCTCTATTGCATTCCACACTGCCCTTTCCCACCTGGACAGAAGGAACACCTTCAATTGAAGTCGGAAGTTTACATACACTTAGGTTGGAGCCATTAAATCTCGTTTTTCAACCACTCCACAAATTCCTTGTTAACAAACTATAGTTTTGACAAGTCGGTTAGGACATCTACTTCGTGCATGACACAAGTAATTTTTCCAACATATTGTTTACAGACAGATTATTTCACTTATCATTCACTGTAGCACAATTACAGTGGGTCAGAAATGTACATACACTAAGTTGACTGTGCCTTTAAACAGCTTGGAAAATTCTAGAAAATGATGTCATGCCTTTAGAAGCTTCTGAAAGGCCAATTGACATCAATTGAGTCAATTGGAGGTGTATCTGTGGATGTATTTCAAGGCCTACCTTCAAACTCAGTGCCTCTTTGCTTGACATCATGGGAAAATCAAAAGAAATCAGCCAAGATCTCAGAAAACAATTGTAGACCTCCACAAGTCTGGTTCATCCTTGGGAGCAACTTCCAAATGCCTGAAGGTACCACGTTCATCTGTACAAACAGTACGCAAGTATAAACACCATGGGACCACGCAGCCGTCATAACGCTCAGGAAGGAGACGCGTTCTGTCTCCTAGAGATGAACGTACTTTGGGGTGAAAAGTGCAAATCAATCCCAGAACAACAGCAAAGGACCCTGTGAAGATGCTGGAGGAAACAGGTACAAAAGTATCTTTATCCACATTAAAACGAGTCCTATACCGACATAACCTGAAAGGCCGCTCAGCAAGGAAGAAGCCACTGCTCCAAAACCGCCATAAAATAGCCAGACTACAGTTTGCAACTGCACATGGGGACAAAGATCATACTTTTTGGAGAAATGTCCTCTGGTCTGATGAAACAAAAATAGAACTGTTTGGGAAGAACACCATCTCAAATGTGAAGCACGGGGGTGGCAGCATCATGTTGTGGGGGTGCTTTGCTGCAGGAGGGACTGGTGTCCTTCACCAAACAGATGGCATCATGAGGGAGGGAAATTATGTGGATATATTGAAGCAACATCTTAAGACATCAGTCAGGAAGTTAAAGCTTTGTTGCAAATGGGTCTTCAAAATGGACAATGACCCCAAGCATACTTCCAAAGTTGTGGCAAAATGGCTTAAGGACAACAAAGTCAAGGTTTTGGAGTAAAGCCCTGACCTCAATCCCATAGAACATTTGTTGGCAGAACTGAAAAAGCGTGTGCGAGCAAGGAGGCCTACAAACCTGACTCAGTTACACCAGCTCTGTCAGGAGGAATGGGCCAAAATTCACCCAACTTATTGTGGGAAGCTTGTGGAAGGCTAGTTAAATACTTTAAAGGCAATCATACCAAATACTAATTGAGTGTATGTAAACTTCTGACCCACTGGGAATGTGATGAAAGAAATAAAAACTGAAATAAATCATTCTCTCTACTATTATTCTGACATTTCAAATTCTTAAAATAAAGTATTTATTCTAACTGACCTAAGACAGGGATTTTTACTAGGATTAAATGTCAGGAATTGTACAAAACTGAGTTTTAATGTATTTGGCTAAGGTGTATGTAAACTTTCGCGTTCAGCTGTATGTGAGAATGCTGTTCATTGACTACAGCTCAGCGTTCAACACCATAGTGCTGTCAAAGCTCGACAATAAACTAGAGACCCTGAGACTAAACACCTCCCTCTGCAACTGGATTTCCTGACGGGCCGCCCCCAGGTGTTAAGGGTAGGTAACAGCACATCCACAATGCTGATCCTCAACACAGGGGCCTCTCATGGGTGCGTGCTGAGTCCCTTCCTGTACTCCCTGTTCACTCAGGACTGCACAGCCAGGCACGACACCAACACCATCATTAAGTTTGCCAATGACACAACAGTGGTAGGCCTAATCCCTGACAACGACGAGAGGAGCCTATAGGAGGAGGTCAGAGACATGACCGTGTGGTTCCAGGACAACAACCTCTCCCTCAACGTGATCGAGACAAAGGAGATGATTGTGGACAACAGGAAAAAGAGGACCGAGCACTCCCCCATTCTCATCGAAGTGGCTGTAGTGGAGCATGTTGAGAGCTTCAAGTACCTTGGTGTCCACATCACCAACAAACTAACATGGTCCAAGCACAAAAAGACAGTCGTGAAGAGTTCACAACAAAACCTATTCCCCCTCAGGAGACTGAAAAGATTTGGCATGGGTCCTCAGATCCTCAAAAGGTTCTACAGCTGCACCATCGAGAGCATCCTGACTGGTTGCATCACTGCCTGGTATGGTAACTGCTTGGCCTCCGACAGCAAGGCACTACAGAGGCTATTGCGTACGGCCCAGCACATCACTGGGGCCAAGCTTCCTGCCATCCAGGACCTCTATACCAGGCGGTGTCAGAGGAAGGCCCTAAAAATTGTCAAAGACTCCAGCCACCCTTTTCATAGACTGTTCTCTCTGCTCTCCGCACGGCAAGCGGTTCCAGAGTGCCAAGCCCAGGTCCAAGAGGCTTCTAAACAGCTTCTACCCACAATCCATAAGCCATAAGACTCAAATGGCTACCCAGACTATTGACATTGCCCCTCCCCCCCTTTTTTTACACCGCTGCTACTCTCTGTTGTTATCATCTATGCATAGTCACTTTAATAACTCTATCTACATGTACATATTACCTCAATTACCTTGACTAACCGGTGCCCCCACACATTGACTCTGTACCGGCTCCCTCCTGTATATAGTCTCGCTATTGTTATTTTACTGCTGCTCTTAAATTACTAGTTACTTTTATTTCTTATTGTTATTCATATATATATTTTGAATTGCATTGTTGGTTAGTTAGGGGCTCGTAAGTTAGCATTTCACCTGTTGTATTCGGAGCACGTGACTAATAAAATGTGACTTGATTTTAAGGTGCTGGGGGCAAAAGGCAAAAACTCTTCAAATGTTGATCTTTGGTTGCGTTGACAATCAAACACAATTCAATATCACTAACTATCATTACATTCTAAGCACAGCTTGAAACCCTAGGCCTAATGATTTGTCTATTTTTAGTTGAATTCTGGGTTGAATTTAAGCAATAGCTGTCCTTGGCAAATGCTATAGGCTTAAATGGCTTCATTGATGATGAGTGATAAACTATGGTCACGCTTTATTTGCTCTGTTAAACCTTCCCTTTGGAATGACTTCGATAGCAACAGTGAATCTATTTTGTTTTTAAGTCGAGATCTCTCAACAATCGTTCTCAAGAGGGCACATTGGTAATAGTATCGCGGAAAACTACAAACTCTGTTATGCACATGCTCTGTATAAGCCTTGAACCTGTACATTTCCACTGTCTGTTTGTTTCATGTAAGAAGAAGCCAGTGTTTTTCCTCTCTTGTTTTGAGTAACTTAGTCATGCGGCCAAAGACAAAGGGCCATTTGAGAAGTGTTGCCAACTCATTTTCAGGGGAAGTTGCTAGAGGCAGGTAGATTTATTGCTAAAAGTTACTAAATGACGTTGTGACGTCATTACGTAGATTACACAATAACGTTACTCAAACTGACTGGCCATCTCGGTGAAAAATATGATTTGACATTTGTTAGTTTATTATCACATATTTTTATTTGTAAAAGTAATATAAACACAACACATTTGATATGATCAGATATTTTTATTTTTAAACACAACACATTGAAATATTGAACAATTACACATTACAAACTATTGAACAATTACATTTGATATATTTATTTTTTAAACTAGTAAACCTACACATTCTGAACAATTATAGTTTTAAGCAGTGTATTGGTAGTTAGTTAACATGCAAACTAACTGATCAACAATTATAGGTACAAGCTAATAACAAGGTATATATGCTATCTTTTTGAACAAGCAACTTAACTCAAATAATGATGTGTGCACCATGCATCTCTCTCCAGCTCTCTCCAGGTTGTTGTGCTGCTTGGCTGTCTCAATGGTTCAATGGCTCAATGGTTTCCTCCAGATATTGCCACTGTTCTCGCTCACACTGCAGTACACACTGCCACCATCAGCTGTGTGTCTCTACCAGTTCCAGAAAGTCCACTCCTTGCATACGTACTGTAAATATGATGAATCAAAGATTGGCAAGGAAATCCTCTTCCTCTATACTGTCCAACTACATTGTCATGGAGCTGGAACCAGCAGAAGAGGATGGAGTGGCCTAAAAGCTGTATGTTGCTGTGGTGCCAAACTGCTGCAGGACTTCACCTGGTAGTTTATGCTGGTAACAGGTATCACCAGCCAGCTTCAGTCCATATCGCACCAGGAGTATGGAGTTGAGTGTGCAGTGACATTCTATTTCTTAACTTTGACTTAACCACACTCATTTGGCTGAACAGCCGTTCAACCTCCTCATTTGAGTGTGGCAAGGAGAGGGCAGTGAGTGCAGCTTTGCACAGTTCTTCAAATGGATTTGACCCGGAAGAGTCCATGTAGTTATTCACTTCACTCCAAAACTCGACTGTATTTTCAGTTGAGTCCCACCTAAACAAATGGATGTTTCTCTATTTGGAAACAATTTTATCAATTGTTTGGGACTAGTACCCCAGTAGCTCAGCTACTTTAATAATTTCAGTGGTGCCTTTATTGTACTTTAGCTTTTCCTTAACACTGAACAAGGCCATGTTTCGCAAGGCGTCTAGGTTGTCTGGGATCCTTGCTTGCAGCTCCTTGCTTAAAGCAACAATGTAGTTGATGCACTGTCTCCGAATGACCTTTTCGTCCTCTGGCGCAAGACTAAGTTGGACACCGTGCTCTCGAAAAGGTACCCAAGGCATGGTGATGGACTGAGATGTCCATCAATGGCATCCTTCAGGACATCAATTTTTGCCATAGGGTTGACTACTAGGCTGCAAATTAATTTTAAGAGGTGTACCAGATTGTCCAAAAGCTTGACAGGATCTGTTTGCTCTCCCTCAGCTGACTTCACTACAACTTGTACGTCGGACAGGATTGATTTCAAGAATGTCAGGTAGACATAGTTGGTCTTGTCCATGTACATGGCGTGGAGCACATCCACCATGTAGCAATGCTCACTGGCCTTGGTCAACTCAAAGTCAACTCAAACCCAGCGTTGCTGGAGCAGACAGGACTGGCAAAAAGTGCTCTTCACTGACGAGGAATGAGCGTTACACCGAGGCCTGTACTGTGGAGCGGGATCGATTTGGAGGTGGAGGGTCCGTCATGGTCTGGGGCGGTGTGTCACAGCATCATTCGACTGAGCTTGCTGTCATTGCAGGCAATCTCAACGCTGTTCATTACAGGGAAGACATCCTCCTCCCTCATGTGGTACCCTTCCTGCAGGCTCATCCTGACATGACAATGCCACCAGCCATACTGCTCGTTCTGTGTGTGATTTCCTGCAAGACAGGAATGTCAGTGTTCTTCCATGGCCTGCGAAGAGCACGGATCTCAATCCCACGTCTGGGACCTGTTGGATCAGAGGGTGAAGGCTAGGGCCATTCCCCCCAGAAATGTCCGGGAACTTGCAGGTGCCTTGGTGGAAGAGTGGGGTAACATCTTACAGCAAGAACTGGTAAGTCTGGTGCAGTTCATGAGGAGGAGATGCACTGCAGTACTTAATGCAGCTGGTGGCCACACCAGATACTGACTGTTACTTTTGATTTTTACCCCCCCTTTGTTCAGGGACACATTATTCCATTTCTGTTAGTCACATGTCTGTGGAACTTGTTCAGTTTGTCTCAGTTGTTCAATCTTGTTATGTTCATACAAATATTTACACATGTTAATTTTGCTGAAAATAAACGCAGTTGAGAGTGAGAGGACATTTATTTTTTTGCTGAGTTTATATATACATCTACACAATCCCTTCGCATTAACCATCGATATATTTTCACAAATGTCATACTTCAAAGTCTTAAGAAATTACATAGTAGTAGAAAAAAACTACTGTATGTCAGATTATGAAACCCACCCAAATCAAAGATAAAATTTGATGACAGTTGCCTTGATGACAGCTTTGCACACTCTTGGCATTCTCTAAACCATCTTCATGAGGTAGTCACCTGGAATGCATTTCAATTAACAGGTCTGCCAGGTTAAAAGTTAATATATGGAATTAATGCGTTTGAGCCAATCAGTTGTGTTGTGACAGGTAGGGGTAGTATACAGAAGATAGCCCTATTTAGTAAAAGACCAAGTCCATAAGATTGTAAGAACAGCTCAAATAAGCAAAGAGAAATGACAGTCCATCATTACTTCAAGACATGAAGGTAAGACAATGCGGAACATTTCAAGAACTTTGAAAGTTTCTTTGAGTGCAGTTGCAAAAAACATCAAGCGCTATGATGAAACTGGCTCTCATGAGGACCGCCACAGGAAAGGAAGTCCCAGAGTTACCACTGCTGCAGAGGTCAAGTTCATTAGAGTTAACTGCACCTCAGATTGCAGCCCAAATATATACTTCACAATTAACACACACATCTCAACATAAACTGCTCAGAGGAGACTGCTTGAATCAGGCCTGCATGGTCAAATTGCTGCAAAGAAACCACTACTAAAGGACATCAATAATAAGAAGAGACTAGATTGGACCAAGAAACACGAGTAATGGACATTAGACCAGTGGAAATCTGTCCTTTGGTCTGATGAGTCCAAATTTGAGATTTTTGGTTTGAAACTCTGTGTCTTTGTGAGATGCAGAGTAGGTAAACAGATGATCTCAGCATGTGTGGTTCCCACCGTCAAGCATGGAGGAGGAGGTGTGATGGTGGGGGGGGGGCTTGGAAAAGCGTTCCTCATGAAGCTGGTTGAGAGAACTACATGATTCCATTTGTGTTATTCCAAACCCTTGAATGAGTCGGTGTGTTCAAACTTTTGAGTGCTAGTGTATATGTGAAATTAAATTAAACAGTAATGTATGTTAATGTTAATCCTATGCTAGTGCTAATGATAGCAATAGTTTAATATGTTCAATATGTGTCACGTTCTGACCTTAGTTCCTTTTTTATGTCTTTATTTTAGTTTGGTCAGGGCGTGAGTTGGGGTGGGCATTCTATATTGTTTTTCTATGTTTTGTTCTGTTGTTAGATTTCTATGTGTTTGGCCTAGTATGGTTGTCAATCAGAGGCAGGTGTCAGTCGTTGTCTCTGATTGGGAGCCATATTTAGGTAGCCTGTTTTCTATTGTGTTTGTGGATGGTTGTTTCCTGGGTTTGTGTCACCATTCAGGACTGTTTTGGTTTTGGTTTTCATTCACTTTGATATTTTTGTATTTTGTAGCATTCAGTTTATTATTAAAATATGACAAACACTTACCACGCTGCATATTGGTTCGATCCTTGCTACTCCTCTTCAGACGAAGAGGAAAACCGTTCCAATATGCTGTGATCTGTAGAGATAATATATTAGACAGCATGTGTCAAAGTGATTGATGAGCTATTTTTAGTGTCATGTGTTTATACCCTTTTATGGTCATCCTGCTCGGATTTTCTCACGCTATCGAGTGAGTGTTTATGTAACATGATAGCGCAGCTGTTCCTTTGAAGTAAAGCAAATGTTTGCAATAAAAATGTCCTGGTGATAATGTGTCGTGACCTTGTTGAACTGTTGAATGTGTTTGAACATTTGAAACAGTTGGGATTTTATGTAGTGTGTGGGGGAGGCCTGAGTTTGAAAAGTTTAAACATTTGGGAATTTTTGTAGTGAACTTATGGAGTTAGCTTGTGAGCCCCTTGTATATGAATAAGTAATTTCTGGGGTAGGTCTGTCTGAGTATAAGTAAGTGTTAGACTAGTCCTGTGCCATGTCTAACACAGATAAACTATAGAAAACATGTCTCCTAGACCAATTCTAGGTGTATTGTGTCCTTCATGTCTGGGACACAATAACAAAACCATCTTAAGCCATTTTCTGCAAATGATGGTGGAAAATAAGTATTTGGTCAATAACAAAAGTTTATCTCAATACTTTGTTATATACCCTTTGTTGGCAATGACAGAGGTCAAACGTTTTCTGTAAGTCTTCACAAGGTTTTCACACACTGTTGCTGGTATTTTGGCCCATTCCTCCATGCAGATCTCCTCTAGAGCAGTGATGTTTTGGGGCTGTTGCTGGGCAACATGGACTTTCAACTCCCTCCAAAGATTTTCTATGGGGTTGAGATCTGGAGACTGGCTAGGCCACTCCAGGACCTTGAAATGCTTCTTACGAAGCCACTCCTTCGTTGCCCGGGCGGTGTGTTTGGGATCATTGTCATGCTGAAAGACCCAGCCACGTTTCATCTTCAATGCCCTTGCTGATGGTAGGCTTTGTTACTTTGGTCCCAGCTCTCTGCAGGTCATTCACTTGGTCCCCCCGTGTGGTTCTGGGATTTTTGCTCACCGTTCTTGTGATCTTTTTGACCCCACGGGGTGAGATTTTGCGTGGAGCCCCAGATCGAGGGAGATTATCAGTGGTCTTGTATGTCTTCCATTTCCTAATAATTGCTCCCACAGTTGATTTTTTCAAACCAAGCTGCTTACCTATTGCAGATTCAGTCATCCCAGCCTGGTGCAGGTCTACAATTTTGTTTCTGGTGTCCTTTGACAGCTCTTTGGTCTTGGCCATAGTGGAGTTTGGAGTGTGACTGTTTGAGGTTGTGGACAGGCGTCTTTTATACTGATAACAAGTTCAAACAGGTGCCATTAATACAGGTAACGAGTGGAGGACAGAGGAGCCTCTTAAAGAAGAAGTTACAGGTCTGTGAGAGCCAGAAATCTTGCTTGTTTGTAGGTGACCAAAAACGTATTTTCCACCATAATTTGCAAATAAATTCTTTAAAAATCCTACAATGTGATTTTCTGGATTTTGTTTCTAATTTTGTCTGTCATAGTTGAAGTGTACCTATGAAGAAAATTACAGGCCTCTCTCATCTTTTTAAGTGGGAGAACTTGCACATATGGTGGCTGACTAAACTTTTTTGCCCCACTGTATATATATATATATATATATATATATATATATATATATATATATATTATTTAAGAATGAATGTATTAAAAATGAAGGCTATTTATCCATTGAGCAGTAGCTATTGTTTTTTTTCATACTGTAGACAATAACTTCTGCCCTCTTAGGTTCTATTTGACCCTCTTATTATATCAAAACCTCTCAGACTAGAAACTATGATTAGAAACTTTGGCCAACTATGTTCAAACTAGGATTTGAAACGATAATGAGAAACTATGAGAAACTATGATCAAAAACTACGAACAACTATCAAGCCATGTATGTGTGTGTGTGAGTGATGATCTATTATTTAATTGTGTAATATCTCTCTCTCTCTCTCTCTCTCAATGTATAACATTTCCCTCAATGTATACCAAAGTAACAAATGTTTAACAATGTTTCAATGTTTTGTATTGCAACAGTTATGAAAGACAATGACATCCAATTATTAGGGAATTATTAATATAATGTGTTACATAGTGTGCATCTGTGATAACTTTATGTAATAGATCCTCTCTCTCCCTCTCTCAGGCTACGAAAAATACAAAAGACATGACACTGACTCCTGAGTGTTGAACTTTTGCCCCCTCTATAGCCACCCTGGTTATTATATGACCCTGATGATCATCTATAGTATGAAAGTTGGAACATCTTGAATAACAATAAGGGGCACACGTACTCTTAAATGTCCACTCAGCACAGCCCTCGGAGCATGGTTCCTCTCTAATTTTGTTTCTAGGTTTATGACTTCTAGGGAGTGTTTCCTAGATGCTGTGCTTCGGCATATGCATTGATGGGTCTTATATTTCTAGACGGGGTAACTGTAAAACACTTTGTGACAACTGCTGATGCAAAAAGGGGTTTCAAGAAATACATTTGTTTGATTGACAGATTTGTATTATTATAAAAAGTGTCACGCCCTGATCTATTTCACCTGTCCCTGTGATTGTCTCCACCCCCTCCAGGTGTCGCTTATTTTCCCCAGTGTATTTATCCCCGTGTTTCCTGTCTCTCTTTGCCAGTTCATCTTGTATGTCAACCAGCGTGTTTTTTTCCCCGTACTCCTTTTCTATTCTCTTTTGCTAGTCTTCCCGGATTTGACCACTGCCTGACTCGACTTCTTTCCCGCCTGCCTGATAACCCTGCATGCCCTGACCTTGAATCTGCCTGCCCTTCGGGTACCTATTGGACTCTGAACTGGTTTTGACCACCTTTTTCCTGTACACGACCATTCTCTTGCCTACCCCTTTTGGGATTAATAAACATTGTAAAACTCCAACCATCTGCCTCTTGTGTCTGTATCTGGGTCTCGCCTTGTGCCTTGATAAAAAGAATAACAATATTATTATAATCATTATTATTATTATGTTACAGGTGAGACCTACCCAAATGTTCAAACACATTCAGCATTTCAACAAGGTCACAACACATCAATCACCAAGACATTTTTATTACAAACACTTGCTTTACTTCAAAGTAACAGCTGCAATATCATGTAATATAAGCAATCACTTGATAGCGTGAGAACATCTGGACAGAATGACCACAAAAAGGCATAAACACGACACTTAAAAGAGCTCATCAATCACTTTTTGCCACATTCAAACCTCAGGCCACCCCCATTCACCACATAAATTCCCAACTGTTTCAAATGTCCTAACACATTCAACAGTTCAACATCAATCACATCACATCACATCAATCACCAGGACATTTTTATTGCAAACAATTGCTTTCCTTCAAAGGAACAGCTTGCATTATCATGTCTGCTAAACAATCACTCGATGACATCTACTATATTCTCGCATTGTCTTTTAACAGTTTCACTCAATTCATTCTAATTAAAAATAATAATGACACACCACTCTCTAGTCATTAGTTTGCGCAAATTGCACTGTTTTGTCTACATAACCTGGTTCAAGCATTCATGACATCACCCTGAAGAAGGCACAGTGATGCAAAAACATTGGTGATTTACCCAATAAATTACGGTGAGTTTATACATAGAGTGTGAGACTCTCTTTGTTTTTATAGAAGCATTTATAATGAACATAAAGTTAGGATTATCTACTTTACATAGGTTACACATAGGCATCCATTTGATTTATATTTCTCTGTATTGCCAACTAAACTTTTTGGTTTTCTGTAAATCACTTGTATTACTGGGACATCAACGTCATGTTTACTATAACTATAATTGGAAAAATAACAAATTAATTTGCTGTTGACAGTGGGGTGTCAAGAAATAAAACTTACAGTGCAGATGACTGGAGTGACATACTTCCAACAGTACTTAATGATGGGTAATGGTCGATAACCGATCATGTCTTCCATATTATCGTACAGACGGTCTGCACCTGTGGAGTAAACATATCAACAGGGACTCAAAATAACAGCAGTCAATAAAAGGGTTTGGTCAGTTGGTCTGTCAAATACCCAGTTGGTCTGTCAAAAACCAAGGTAAACATTTTCAAACCACCAAGTGACAGACAGGTTTAAACAATTGCAGATTAGAAAACCTGGAAAACAGCTCTAACCAGGGTTTCCCAAACTCGGTCCTGGGCCCCCAACAGCTGATTCAAATAACCAACTCATCATCAAGCTTTTATTATTTGATTCAGTTGTGTAGTGTTATGGCAAAAAACTAAATATGCACCCAGGGGTGGGCCCCAGGACCGGGTTTAGGAAACACTGGTCTAAAGTACCTGTATTTCTTTGTTTAGAAAATCAGAGCTTACGTTATGGCCATTCTTCTGAAAAAGTGGTGAAAAAAATATAAGTAATATGAAAAGAGGACCAGTGTCACGTATACTCTCTCTCTGACGCTCATTATTACACACACCCATCATCATCATTACACGCACCAGCGCCTTATCAGACTCACCTGGACTTCATCACCTTCCTGATTACCTTCCCTATATCTGTCACTTATTTTGAGTTCTTCCCCAGGCATGATTGTTTCTGTTCCAGTGTTTGTCTGTATGCTACCTGTGTTTCTTGTTTTGTTCATTTCGAGAACTAGCTTCCCGAGTCCCAGCCTACACGCTACAGAATAACCCCTCACCAAAGGGGAGCATCAGTGTCTTTAGTTATTTTTGATGTCGGGTCCTCGGCCGGCTTGTTAGGCTTCCATGCCTTAGCTGGCTCGCCTAGTTCCCACGCCTCACCCAGTCTCGATAGGTTCCCGAGCCTCACCCAGTCTCGATTGGGTGAGGCTCCGGAACCTATCGAGACTGGGTGAGGCTCGGGAACCTGTCTCGATAGGTTCCTGAGCATCAGCAGAGGTCACCGGTCCGCTCCTGGTCCCCGGGATCGTCCCTCTGGTCGGCGTCCTGCGGCTAAAGCCATGCGTCAGGGAGGGGGTACGGTCACATATACTCCCTGTCCGGCTCTCTAGGTCATCAGGCTGCTCATTATTACACACACCTGTCACCTGAAATTCAAGACCTTCATGACTCCTAAACAGCTAATCAAAGGGCTACCAAGACCCCTTTTGTATGCTGCTGTTGCTCTGTTTATAATCTATGCATAGTCACTTTAACTCTACCTACATGTACATATTACCTCAATTACCTCAACTAAACGATGTCCCCGCACATTGACTATGTACCGGTGCCCCTTGTATATACCCTCGCTTGCTCTTTAGCTGCTGCTGTTAAATTAGTTGTTACTTTAATTTTCTATTTTTTACTTAACACTTATTTGTATTTATTTTCTTAACTTCTTAAAGCATTGTTGGTTAAGGGCTTGTAAGTAAGCATTTCACTGTAAGGTCTACTACACCTGTTGTATTCGGCGCATGTAACAAATAACTAATAATGATTTGATAACCTTCCCTACATCTGTCACCCCTTAGGTTCCTTCCCAAGGTGTTATTGTTTCTGTTGCAGTGTTCATGTCTGTATGTCTGTTTCTTGTTTTGTTCTATGTTCATTTAGTTATTAAATTCACTCCCTGAACTTGCTTCCCGACTCCCAGCGTACATGTTACAACCATAACCTGTGATGTGAATCATCAAGGACTCAGGACTATAAAGTTCTAACTGCAAAATGTATAGTTTTGAGATAATGATTATTTTTAAGTACCAGATCTCAGAACTGTTTTGTGATGTCCTCCTATTTTCAAGTATATCACCTTACTTATGTACAATTATTTGTTATTGACAACCCAGCATTGTGTGATTGGATTGCATGTAGAACCTTATAGCACCAAGTTAAAAGGTGTTTGCATAGATATAACTTTTTTCATTTTTTTCATTGTAAATGTACTTTTTCAAAAATCTGACTTATCTCACACGTAAAGGACCACCTAAAGAGCAACTCTATGTAAAATTCTAATTTTTGACCAACATGGTCAGAACCTTATAATCCCAAAGTAACGAGATGTCGTTTCACATCAATGTCCAAAGTGGCAATGTGTGCCAGAGGAACAACTTGGATAATGCCATAAACACCTTGAACAGAAACATCCTGAGGGAAGCTGACCTGCAATTAGGGTTTCTGTGATTGATTATCTGGGGTTGATGGAATGGGGCCAAGCAGGGTCTTTTACAGCACCTTGTTATCAGGGATCCTTGGGATGTTCCTACTCCATTGAAGTTGACATTTAAAATGGTTAAGGTTAGGGTTTAAGGTAGGGACATCCCAAGGATTCCTGGTAGCACTAATTTTACTATTATGTTTTCATAAAACCTACAATGATAGTGGTAACACTTAATAATAACTTACATGAAAATGCCTTCATTAATGTTTGTATTATAATACAAGGTTTAGATAGCTGACTAGACTAACTTACCTAGCAAACTATAACATGGTAGCTGACATGGGCTAATTGGTTGACTATCAGTGACTGACATAACAAGAGGAAAACTGCGGATGCACTACCACGTTTCAAAATGTCACATTGTGTATTCTACTATCTTAACTAACAGTAAGTTGAGACCCCGACTGACATTGAACAAAAGTGGTTGCGGGCCCTAAGAGACACTGGGAGTAGGCCGGGCTAACTCACCATAAACCCAGCTGATACACACTGACTGTAGTATAGCGAAGAGAAGCAGAGTCATCCCACTGCAGGCATAGTAATCAAACAGCTGGAAGATATACAGGCCTCCCTGCAAATAGAGGAGGGGTAGAAAGAGAAAGAAAGTATAAGGTCTTACTGAGCACAACAATAAGACTATAATCTACCTCCAGAGTCTACAAAACACTCAGACAATGATCGTAGGTGTGTCCACCAGCCCAATCGCTTACGGAATAAGTGGAATCAACCAACAATTCTGCGGAACGAGGTGGTATGTTGAAACACAGGGATATGTTGAAACAGATCACTTGGGAGGTACATAATTGATCATATATCTGGTTACTGTCATGATTGATCTAATAACGATGGCCTTGAAATTAAATATTTTATATCCTATTTCCTTATAGAATGGTGACTTCAAAGGACCTCTCACCTCTGTGACCATGACCAGGCCGATGAAGAAGCTACCCGCACTGATGATGATGAGGAGGATTTTACGCCGATGGCCAACCAGGAAGAAGGAGGGATTCATGTCTGAGATAGCTGTCATCAAAGCCTCCAGAGCTACAAACTGAAGGAGAGATGATGGGGAAGTTCAGTGGAAACTCTGTTCTTTGAAATACTAGCTACTTCTTCACAGTTTCACATCCATTAGTTTAGTGATGGTTGTAGCATATATTGTAGGTTATGTAATTATCCTTCACTAAGGAAATATTCCGTAGACCTTCAGGGCCACTCTAACACACCTCACTGTCTAACCCCAGTAGGATTATCATGATGAAGAATAAGATGGCCCAAAGCTGGTGTAATGGCATCATGGCCACGGCACGAGGGTATGCGATGAATGCCAGGCCAGGACCTGTATGCAGCAACACAGGTAAACTCATTACTGAACTCTCAGGGGCAGAGGGAAGAGTTAGATCCTTGAAATGCTAAGACACCTGTCTTGTAACAAAGCAGAACTTACAAGGGTTTGTTAATTTGTTTGTTTGTGCATTTGTTAACTTCATATCTCACTGCTGCAACACTTGACACCTGATTTGGCCACGGTTGAGATGTCTGTCCCTTATTCATAAGCCATGAAGCCCAGACAGAGAAGATAGCAAAACCGGCCACAAAGCTGGTTCCACTGTTCAACAGGCACAGGTACACACATTACCTAAAAAGATATTCACTTCCCTGTTAGTCACAACACGAAGGCATCCAAATGACCTACAATATGGAGATCATCAAACTTTCCAGATACCTTACCATTTCTGCAACCCAACCTCCAAAGAATTATGTGCACAGGGGACGTTTTTGCAGGCAAGAGAAAACGTTCTGCCAGCACATTTTATCTAGCAAGGCACATTTACTGTTTGTGTACATAATTCTTCCACTCACTTGTAACAGTTGTTGTCATATTTGTTGTAGCTGCCAAGAGCAGTCAGGCAGCCGAGGCAGATAGCATAGGAAAAGAAGATTTGTGTTCCAGCATCCATCCACACCTGTGAGACACACCAGAGAGAGACACAATAGTCTTCATAGTTTCACAATTCTTATACACTAGTCTCATCCCAGGGTGTTAGAGGCGAATTCAAATGGTATCTATTTTGACCTTGTATAGTGGCAAGAAAAAGTAAGTGAACCCTTTGGAATTACCTGGATTTCTGCATAAATTGGTCAAAAAATTTGATCTGATCTAAGTCACAACAATAGACAAACATTGTGTGCTTAAACTAATAACACACAAATGATTGTATTTTTCTTGTCTATTTTGAAAACATAATTTAAACATTCACAGTGTAGGTTGTAAAAAGCATAGGAGGAGGAGGAGATTTTACATACAAACATGGAAATAAAAAAGGCTTCTTCTGAGAAATATATGTGAGATATTGTCAAGCCCTGACCATAGAGAGTTGTTTATTCTCTATGTTGGTTGGGGCGTGATAGTGACTAGGGTGTGTCATCTAGGTGATTAATGGTTTATGTTGGCCTGGTATGCTTCCCAATCAGAGACAGCTGTTTATCGTTGTCTCTGATTGGGGATCATATTTAGGCAGCCATTTCCCTTTTGTGTTTTGTGGGATCTTGTCTACAGATAGTTGCCTGTGTGCACACCAGTAGCTTCACGTTTAGTTCGTTCAGTATTTTGGTTGTTTTTGTTCGGTATTAATTTAAATAAAACTAAATGTACACCTACCACGCTGCACCTTTGTCCAATCCTTACGACGATCTTGACACATATATTATATCCAATCACATTCTCAACCTAAAACATAAAAAAACATTTAACTGTGTTTCTTTTTGATGTGGATTAGACTCCTTTCAAATTCACCAGCCCTGATTAATAGGTTATGGTGCCATTCCAACAAGACAGACATTTGTGAATGTTGGAAGACAGGACAATTGTTCTGAATGCACGTGTCATGTCACAGGAAAGACTGTCACTTACTCTATCATGTAATAGCTCATGAATTAGTGTGAGCCAGTGTAATACTGTTGATGTTTAATCCAAGCTTCATCCAATAACTTGAATGAAATGTCTTGTTACTTTAATCCCTTTTCATTTTTGTTAAATCAGGTCAGAAACAGACCAGTCATCCAACAAGCAATCTAAAATGTATCCTGATATTGTTTCAAACTGGTAAAGCAGAGATTAAAATCATGGTTGACTGACTTTTACAAATACAATAGTGCAATATCATTTACAGAAGGAAAAGCCTGCATGTACTGTGTATCTATTGTACCTATTATGGCTAATTGTCTGGCCCTAAATGTCACCCTCAACCAGCACATTCTTGACAAAGGCTCCAGACAGAACCCTTGAGTTTACGTGCTGAATACCAATTTAAATCATATTAACATTTCTTTGGATTACAATGCTACTTTCTCAAGTTTGGATTTTGCAGCTAGGAGTTTTCCTGAGTACATACAACGAACAGACAACGTTTAGTGTACAGTCCCGCCTTTAATGTTTAATACATGTGCAAAAATGTCTAAATACCTGTTTGCTTCGTCATTATGGGGTATTGTGTGTAGATTGATGAAGATTTTTTAACATTTAATACATTTTAGAATTAAGCTGTAATGTAACAAAATGTGGAACATGGGAAAGGATCTGAATACTTTCCTAATGCAGTGTGCATACGCATGCTTCGCGTTATAAATCAGACCCCTCCTGAAACTATGTGTGCGTGAGCGAGTATTAAAACTCAGCCAGAAAAGAAAAACATCATTCACCTTTAATTTTCATAATAACGCCCTCATTTGCTGTACACTTTGGAAGTATTGGAATTATGCCAAGGCACCCACTGGGCACAAACTGCTTAAATCAGCTTGAATAATTAAAAAAATAATAATGGGCAAATATTGTACAATCCAGGTGTCACGCCCTGGCCTTAGTTATCTTTGTTTTCTTTATTATTTTAGTTAGGTCAGGGTGTGACATGGGGGATGTATGTGTTTTTGTATTGTCTAGGGTTTTTTGTATGTTTATGGGGGCAGTGTCTAGTATAGGTGTTTGTATGTCTATGGCTGCCTAGATTGGTTCTCAATTAGAGGCAGCTGTTGTTCATTGTCTCTGATTGAGAGCCATATTTAGGCAGCCATATTCATTGGGTATTTCGTGGGTAATTGTCTATGTCTTGACGTTAGTTGCTTGTGTCTGCACTTTCGTTTTGTAGCTTCACGGTCGTTTGTTGTTTTGTCTAGTTTGTATTAGTGTTCGTGTTCGTGTTCATCTTCTAATAAAAAAGAAGATGCTGCGCCTTGGTCCTCTCTCTCACAATACGAAGACAATCGTGACACCAGGTGTGCAAAGCTCTTAGAGTTACCCAGAAAGACTCACAGCTGTAATCGCTGCCAAAGGTGATTCTAACATGTATTGACTCTAACATGGGTGTGACTACTCATGTAAATGAGATATTTGTGTATTTCATTTTCAATATATTTTCAAACATTTCCCCTTTTTTTTATCACTTTCTCATAATGTGGTTTTGTGTGTAGATGGGTGAGATTATTATTTACTCCATCTTGAATTCAGGCTGTAATACAACAAAATGTGGAATAAGTCAAGGGGTATGAATACCTTCTGAAGGCACTGTATTTGGCCTTGTGTTTTTTGTCCTGCTGAAAGGTGGATTTGTCTCCCAGTGTCTGATGGAAAGCAGACTGAACCAGGTTTTCCTCTAGGACTTTGTCTGTGCTTAGCTCTTTTCCATTTATTTTTATCCTAAAAAAACTCCTTAATCCTTGTTGATGACAAGCATACACATAACACGATGCAGCCACCACCAAGCTTGAAAATATGAAGAGTGGTACTCAGTGATGTGTTGCATTGGATTTGCACCAAACATATCGCTTTGTATTCACGACATATAGTTAATTTCTTTGCCACATTTTTTGCAGTTTATTTTAGTGCCTTATTGTTTTGGAATATTTTTGTTCAGTACAGACTGTGTTATTTTCACTCTGTAATTTGGTTAGGATTGTGGAGTAACTACAATGTTGTTGATTTTATTTAACTTAACTAGGCAATATTGTTGATCTTCCTCAGTTTTCTCCTATCTATGGAAATAAAAGCGAAGTCAGACACCATTTCAGTTGATGAGATAGTGTGTTGCTGTTGCAGGCTTAGTTGTATTATATATTCACTACAAGTCATATTTTACCTGTTGTAACTCGAGTATTATTTTTTACTGCAGAACCCATAAGTACTCTGGTGGAGGTAATGTAAAATATCTTCAAGCAGAAATAATGGTTGTTATACTCAGGCACTAAGCTATCAGCTCTCTTCCCTTCTGGCCTGAAATGTCAAATAGAAAAAGGGTCCAAATGTCATATTTTATCATTTAACATATGAATGCAGATGGCACTTTCACTCATCACAGTCACACTGAGAGATCTCATAGTACCACATGCTGTAGGCATGTTGTACGACCCGATAACTGGCACACTTTTAATAGGCACTCTGTCTTACCTTACTCACAACGACAAACTTGTCAAGCTTCCTCATATTTGAATTGCAAGGAGCACAGAATATATATTTTTATTCATTTATTTTATTTCACCTTTGTTTAATTACTTCATACCCATCCCGGATCCGGGAGCATCCTCATCAAAAAAGCTGACTAGCATAGCCTAGCCTAACGGGAAGGGGATATCATATAATATAATTTTCATGAAATCACAAGTCCAATACAGCAAATTAAAGATAAACATCTTGTGAATCCAGCCATCATTTCCGATTTTTAAAATGTTTGACAGCGAAAACACAATATGTATTTCTATTAGCTAACCACAATAGCCAAAGACTCAACCGCATATTTTCACCATGTTTCTACCGCATAGGTAGCTATCACAAAACCGACCAAATAGAGATATAATTAGTCACTAACCAAGAAACAACTTCATCAGATGACAGTCTTATAACATGTTATACAATACATTCATGTTTTGTTCGAAAGATGTGCATATTTGAGGTATAAATCATAGTTTTACATTGCAGCTACTGTTAGGGTTCGTTCCTTACGTCCTTTGTCAATCATTGGTTCATTGGTGAAATTAGCATTATTACAATATCTTTAATTAAATCATTCAAAAACCTTTATTAATGCAATTGCAGACAGAAGTTGACAAACAGGAACATAGCACGCATGTAAGTAAGTTCTGCCCCCACCAAAAGGTCTCCAGTGGTTTTATTAAACCCTAAGTCGCGCCCTGGTGACGTCACTACCTATATCATCATCCTCTACTCCTGGGACCAAAACCATGCCTACAAAGCTGTATAAAGAGGGCCCTTATTGTTAGCTAAACACTTAGCAGTAAATGTCCCCTTCCCCCAAAGTTGACCCATTGTGGAATGTTTACCTAGTCTTATCTCCTTCACTCCCGTGCAGAGTTCTGTCTAAGGGCCTCTTTATAATGAGGCAGAGAGAGAGAGAGAGAACTAAAATACAAATGTAGAACAATACTAAACTTCTACAATGAATATATATATATTGTTAATCAGTAGTCTAAAACCCTATAAATGTAAGGGTCTTTTAACCCCTCCCCTTCTATTAACATAACATAAGCATAATCAATTATTCTAATACACCAAACATTTGTACAGCCCCAATCATGACCCCTAGGTAAATCCTAACACTACCATCAAAAATAGCACCGAAGCAGCCAGAATAATTACAGAGAGCAACGTGAAATAAATAAATACTCATCATAAAACATTTATGAAAAATACATGTGTACAGGTGTACAGGAAATGAAAGATAAACATCTTGTGAATCCAGCCAATATTTCCAATTTTTTAAGTGTTTTACAGCGAAAACACAATATAGAATTATATTAGCTTACCACAATAGCCAAACACACAACCGCATTTATTCACCACAAAAGGTAGCTATCGCAAAAACCAGCAAAAGATATAAAATTAATCACTAACCTTGACCAACTTCATCAGATGACAGTCTTATAACATCAGGTTATACAATACACTTATGTTTTGTTCGAAAATGTGCATATTTAGAGCTGCAAACCGTGGTTATACATTGTGAATATGTAGCATCGATTCACCAGAATGTCCGGAGCTATTTTGGACAGTCACCTAATCTGACCAAAGAACTCATAAACTTTACATAAAAATACTTGTTGTATGGCAAATGAAAGATACACTGGTTCTTAATGCAACCGCCGTGTTAGATTTTTAAAAATAACTTTACCATAACAAACAGCTTGCGTTATTGCGAGACAGCGCTCGCCAAAACGGCAGAGAATAGGTATCAACATTTTCCACAGAAATACGAAATAACATCATAAATGGTTCTTACTTTTGCTGAGCTTCCATCAGAATCTTGTACAAGGAGTCATTGGTCCAGAATAAATTGTTGTTTGGTTTTAGAATGTCCTTTTCTTCTGTCGAATTCGCGCCAACAATGCTAGCCAAGGTTGATAACATTCCCACCCTCTCTTGACGCAAAGAATGGAAAACTCCAAAAGTCCCAATAAACGTTGAATAAACTGATAAAACTCGGTGGAAAAAAACTACTTTACGATGTTATTATCACATGTATCAAATAAAATCAGAGCCGGAGATATTCGCCGTGTAAACCGAAAGCTTTTCAGAAGCTAATGTCGAGCTCCGCCTCGCGCCTTGGTAGACAAAGGAAATTCCTGACCTGCCACTCCAAAAGCTCATGTTCGACCTCAGATCAAGCTAGACACCCCATTCCACCTTCCACTGCCTGTTGACATCTAGTGGAAGGCGTATGAAGTGCATGTATATCGATAAATATAAGCCAGTTGAATAGGCAGGCCCTGAAACAGAGCCCCATTTTCAGAATTTTCACTTCCTGTCTGGAAGTTTGCTGCCAAATGAGTTCTGTTTTACCCACAGATATAATTCAAACAGTTTTAGAAACTAGAGTGTTTTCTATCCAATAGTAATAATAATATGCATATTGTATGATCTAGAATAGAGTACGAGGCCGTTTAAATTGGGCACGATTTTTTCCAAAGTGAATATAGCGCCCCCCTATTGACAAGAAGCTTTAGGGAACATTTGACAGTGATGGGGTGGTTACGCGGACCGCGGACCCATTACGCACGTAGGCATTGAGGCAGTGATCGCTGAGATCCTGGTTAAAGAGAGCAGAGGTGTATTTAGAGGGCAAGTTGGTCAGAATGATATCTAAGAGGGTGCCCATGGTTACGGATTTAGGGTTGTACCTGGTAGGTTCCTTGATCATTTGTGTGAGATTGAGGGCATCTAGTTAAGATTGTAGGATGGCCGGGGTGTTAATTACAATTGACCATATGCGATCAATTCACATATGGTCTCCCCAGCACAGCTGGGGGCTGAAGGGGGTCTATAGCAAGCTGCAACGGTGAGTGACTTGTTTCTGGAAAGGTGGATTTTTAAAGTAGAAGCTCGAATTGTCTGGATAGTATGACAGATCTCTGCAAGCTATCTCTGCAGTAGATTTCAACTCCGCCCCCTTTGGCAGTTCTATCTTGTCGCAAAATGTTATAGTTATGGATGGAAATGTCAGGATTTTTGGTGGCCTTCCTAAGCCAGGATTCAGACACGGCTAGGACATCCGGGTTGGCGGAGTGTGCTAAAGCATTGAATAAAACAAACTTAGGGAGAAGGCTTCTAATGTTAACATGCATGAAACCAATGCTTTTACGGGCACAGAAGTCAACAAATGACAGCAGCTGGGGAATGGGAGTGATGCTGGGGGTTGCAAGGCCTGGGTTAACCTCTACATAACCAGAGGAACAGAGGAGGAGTAGGATAAGAGTGCGGCTAAAGGCTGAAAGAACTGGTAATCTATTGCGTTCGGAACAGAGAGTAAATGGAGCAGGTTTCTGGGTGCGAAAGAATAGATTCAAGCAGTGGCGTGCCGTGGGCCTGGGGCCTGGGCCTTCAGTGAGGTATTACACAGTCCCACCCGAATTAATCCACCTCATTATGATGACATGGCTCTAGACACTATACATTTAGACAGAAACGCAGTATAACCAGGCGTTGCGTCACCTTGAAATTGACAAATTAACATTTTTGGGTAAACAGTGTTTACCCAAAAACATGACACAATCAATGAGTCTTTTCAATATTTCCCTTCACCTTTTCATTGTGCAGCTCCGTTGCCCTGCGCGCGTGTTCTTTGAGCTGTAGATCCACTCCGGTGTCCCCAAAAGTTTTCAAAAGCACCATTGCTTGTTAGTGCCCAGCCGTACTTTGGTGTCTCGTTGCTGCCTTGGTTAGACAACTCAAGTTTGCAAAGCCAGTGTGGCTCCAAACACCAAATCGATCACTTGCAAATAATAGGCATTCCCAGCAGTACAGTTTGCAGTGCTTCTCGGAGCCAAGGAGCCATTGACAGCGCTCGTAGTTGGAACTTTGAAAGTGGCGAGCGAACGAAGCCCTTTCCCGCCTGTGACAGGCTTTGTGGCGTCGGGCGACCTCTCCTTACAATGTCTAACTTTTATTGAAAAGTTTGTCTTGAGAATGGCGTTATAATTATATCCTCGACCAAATCGATATCTTCTCCTCCTTCCGCCATTGTGGGTTGAAAAAACAGCTTACTAGTACGCGAGTTAATTCGTTTATCAAATTCAATTCAATAGCCAACTCTAAAGCTGATTGGTTGACACTAAATTTTCATTTCCATTCACTATAAGAGACAAGCGCCCGCACTGTTGATTCTGAAGGCCTGAGGGCAGATTTTAGACCCCTGGCAACACATGATGGCTGAATATGATTGGATAAAAGATCTAACATAAAGACCAGCCCTTCAAATCTCAACCTGGGGCTGGAAGCAGTGCAACCAAGAGGAAAGCTATGAAATGAAGAGTATAACTCTTACTCTGGGGAATAATTTAATACATATTTGTGGGAAAATATATTTAAAAAAAAATTATATTCTGATGATGTTTAGGCCAGCAGAGAAGGCCTTGCAGGCCCTGACGGCCCACCACTGGATTCAAGGCATAATGTACAGACAAGGGAATGGTAGGATGTGAGTACATTGGAGGTAAGCCTAGGCATTGAGTGACGATGAGAGAGGTTTTGTCTCTAGAGGCACCATTTAAGCCAGGTGAGGTCACTGCATGTGTGGGCGTTGGAACATGAGTGCTAGCTAAGGCATATTGAGCAGGGCTGAAGGCTCTACAGTGAAATAAGACAAAATTGAATCACAAAAACAGCAATTGACAAGGCATATTGATGTTAGGGAGAGGCATGTGTAGTCAAGTGATCATAGGGTCCAGCGAGTAGCTAGGTAAGCTGGTGGCACGGCGATTCAGACAGCAAGCAGTCCGGTGCTAGCTGCAGGCTAGCAGATGGCCCTCAAGGGGACATCGCAACGAGAGAGCCTATTTAAACCCCCTCGAACGGTTACATCGGCAGATAAGTCGTGATGGATCGGCGGGGCTCCGTTGTCTGCAGCAAAGGGTTCAGGCCAATTGGCAAAAGAGGTATTGAAGCCCAGGAATTATCTGATGGATATCAGTTTTGTTCTGTTCTTTATTTACTGTAATGCAATAACATAACAGGGCAACAAGGGACCCTTTCAAAGGCTTGTTATGTTAACTTCGGCATTATACCTTGTCAGTCTCTCCCTGGATTGGCTACTCTTTGAAATTTCAAATCAGTATTAAAAAAGGTAGGAAACAATGGGCCAGTTTCCCAGACACAGACACGCCTAACCCAGGTCTAAAAGGCATTCTCAATGGAGATTGAGAGATATGTTGTGTGAATTCATTAATTATAATTCAACTTCTTCATCCAGAAAACCTGAATGACCCAGGACTCAATCTGCATTGCATAAATTCATCTTTGCAGAGTGATTGAGATTTAAAGGCAATGTTCCTGATTTAGTGGAGACTGCATTCACTGTAAACACTGTATATGTCGGTCCAATCGGAAATTACCTTGAGATTTATTGCAGAATCTGTAACGCTTCAGATTTACAGATTGAATAGAGCTGGTTAATTAAAGTTAAATACACCTCTGCTGTTTTCAACCAAGATCTCAGTGATCACTGCCTTATTGCCTGCATCCGTAATGGGTCAGCGGTCAAACAACCTCCACTCATCACTGTCAAACGTTCCCTGAAACACTTCAGCGAGCAGGCCTTTCTAAATCGACTAGGCCCGGGTATCCTGGAAGGATATTGACCTCATCCCATCAGTAGAGGATGCCTGGTGATTTTTTTTAAATGACTTCCTCACCATCTTAAATAAGCATGCCCCATTCAAGAAATTTAGAACTAGGAACAGATATAGCCCTTGGTTCTCTCCAGAACTGACTGCCCTTAACTTCTTATGGCTGGGGGAGGTATTGAGTAGCTTGGATGAATAAGGTGCCAAGAATAAACTGCCTGCTACTCATGCCCAGTTGTGAATATATACATATTATTATTATCCAACCAGGAAGTGGGAAATCTGAGGTTTGTAGGTTTTCAACTCATTGCCTATCGGAGATACAGTGGGATATTGGTCATTTTGCACTTCCTAAGGCTTCCACTAGATGTCAACAGTCTTTAGAACCTTGTTTGATGCTTCTACTGTAAAGGAGGGGGGAATGAGGGCTGAATGAGTCAGGCAGAGTGCCTCGAGCGCGCTCACGTGAGAGTTAGCTCTGTTCCATTGCATTTCTACAGACAAAGGCATTCTCCGGTTGGAACATTATTGTAGATTTACAAACTGTAATATGACTTTGTCTGAACTTTTGCTTGGACCTACCAGCGCGTCGTGAGTTTGGATTGTGTGCTGAACGCGCAACCAAAAAGGAGGTATTTGGACATAAATGATGGACTTTATGGAACAAATCAAACATTTATTGTGGAACTGGGATTCCTGGAAGTGCATTCTGATGAAGATCAAAGGTAAGTGAATATTTATAATGCTATTCTGACATCTGTTGACTCCACAACATGGCGGATATCTTTATGGTTGTTTTGAGCTCTGAGCGCTGTACTCAGACTATAGCATGGTGTGCTTTTTCCGTAAAGTTTTTTAAAAATCTGACACAGCGGTTGCATTAAGGAGAAGTTGATCTAAAGTTCCATGCATAACACTTGTATTTTCAACAACATTTATGATGAGTATTTATGTAAGTTGATGTGGCTCTCTGCAAAATCACTGGATGTTTTGGAAGCAAAACATTACTGAACGTAACGCGCCAATGTAAACAGATTTTTGGAAATAAATATTAACTTTATCGAACAAAACATACATGTATTGTGTAACATTAAGTCCTATGAGTGTCATCTGATGAAGATCATCCAAGGTTAGTGATTAATTGTATCTCTATTTCGGCTTTTTATGAATCCTTTCTTTGGCTGAAAAAATGGCTGTTTTTCTGTGAATAGGTGCAGACCTAACAATGATATGTTGTGCTTTCGTCGTAAAGCCTTTTTGAAATCGGACACTATGGTGGGATTAACAAGTTTATCTTTAAAAGGGTGTAAAATACTTGTATGTCTGAGGAATTTAATTATGAGATTTGTTGTTTTGAAATTTGGCGCCCTGCACTTTCACTGGCTGTTGTCATATCGATCCCGTTAACGAGATCATAACCATAAGAAGTTTAACCAACACAAAAATATAATTTGGTGTTCTGCATTAGCATCGAACAGCCCCCGTGATATGTAACTTTTCAGGGAAGTTAGAAGCCAATATACACAGGCAGTTAGAAAAGCTAAGGCTAACTTTTTCAAGGAGAAATTTGCTTCCTGCAACACAAACTCAAAAAAGTTCTGGGACACTAAAGTCCATGGAGAATAAGAACATCTCCTCCCAGCTGCCCACTGCACCGAGGACAGAAAACTCTGTCACCACAGATAAACCCACTATAATTGAGAAAAGCACTTTTCTACGGCTGGCCTTGCTTTCCACCTGGCTACCCCGGTCAACAGCACTGCACCCCCCATAGTAACTCACCCAAGCCTTCCCCATTTCTCCTTCTTCCAAATCCTGTCAGCTGATGTTCTGAAAGAGCTGAAAAATCTGAACCCCTACAAATCAGCTGGGCTAGACAATCTGGACCCTTTATTTCTAAAATTATCTGCTGAAATTGTTGCAACCCCTATTACTAGGCTGTTCAACCTCTTTCATGTCATCTAAGATTCCCAAAGATTGGAAAGCAGCTCCGGTCATCCCCCTCTTCAAAGGGGGGGACACTCTTGACCCAAACTGCTACAGACCTATATCTATCTTACCCTGCCTTTCTAAGGTCTTCGAAAGCCAAGTCAACAAACAGATTACCGACCATTTTGAACCCCACCGCACCTTCTCCGCTATGCAATCTGGTTTCAGAGCTGGTCATGGGGGCACCTCAGCCACGCTCAAGGTCCTAAACGATATCTTAACCGCCATCGATAAGAAACAATACTGTGCAGCTGTATTCATTGACCTGGCCAAGGCTTTCGACTCTGAGAATGTGGTGATTGACATCGGCAGACTCGATAGCCTTGGTTTCTCAAATGATTGCATCGCCTGGTTCACCAACTACTTCTCTGATAGAGTTCAGTGTGTCAAATCGGAGGGCCTGTTGTCCGGGCATCTGGCAGTCTCTATGGGGGTGCCACAGGGTTCAATTCTTGGGCAGACTCTTCTCTGTATACATCAATGATGTCACTCTTGCTACTGGTGAGTCTCTCATCCACCTCTACGCAGACGACACCATCCTGTATACTTCTGGCCCTTCTTTGGACACTGTTAACAACCCTTCAGACGAGCTTCAATGCCATACAACTCTCCTTCAGTGGCCTCCAACTGCTCTTAAACACTAGTAAAACGAAATGCCTGCTCTTCAGCCGATCACTGCCTACACCTGCCCGCCCGTCCAGCATCACTACTCTGGACGGTTCTGTCTTAGAATATGTGGACAACTACAAATACCTAGGTGTCTGGTTAGACTGTAAACTCTCCTTCCAGACTCACATCAAACATCTCCAATCCAAAGTTACATCTAGATTTGGCTTCCTATTTCGCAACCAAGCATCCTTCACTCATGCTGCCAAACATACCCTCGTAAAACTGACAATCCTACCAATCCTTGAATTCGGCGATGTCATTCACAAAATAGCCTCCAATACCCTACTCAATAAATTGGATGCAGTCTATCACAGTGCCATCCGTTTTGTCACCAAAGCCCCATATACTACCCACCACTGCGACCTGTACGCTCTCGTTGGCTGGCCCTCGCTTCATACTCGTCGCCAAACCCACTGGCTCCAGGTCATCTACAAGACCCTGCTAGGTAAATTCCCCCCTTATCTCAGCTCGCTGGTCACCATAGCAGCACCCACCTGTAGCACACGCTCCAGCAGGTATCTCTCTCTGGTCACCCCCAAAGCCAATTCCTCTTTTGGCCGCCTCTCCTTCCAGTTCTCTGCTGCCAATGACTGGAACGAATTACAAAAATCTCTGAACTGGAAACACTTCTCACTATCTTTAAGCACCAGCTGTCAGAGCAGCTCACAGATTACTGCACCTGTACATAGCCCATCTATAATTTAGCCCAAACAACTACCGCTTCCCCTACTGTATTTTTATTTTTCTCCTTTGCACCCCATTATTTCTACTTTGCACATTCTTCCACTGCAATCTACCATTCCAGTGTTTTACTTGCTACATTGTATTTACTTCGCCACCATGGCCTTTTTTGCCTTTACCTCCCTTATCTCACATAATTTGCTCACATTGTATATAGACTTATTTTTCTACTGTATTATTGACTGTATGTTTGTTTTACTCCATGTGTAACTCTGTTGTATGTGTCGAACTACTTTGCTCTATCTTGGCCAGGTCGCAATTGTAAATGAGAGCTTGTTCTCAACTACCTGGTTAAATAAAGGTGAAATAAATAAATAAAACAATTTGGTAAAGACCACGTCCATACGATAGCAAGAACCGCTCAAATAAGCAAAGAGAAATGACAGTCCGTCATTACTTTAAGACATGAAGATCCGACAATGCAGAACATTTCAACAACTTTGAAAGTTTCTTCGAGTGCAGTTGCAAAAAAGTGCTATGATGAAACTGGCTCTCATGAGGACCGCCACAGGAAAGGAAGACCCAGAGTTATCACTGCTGCAGAGGACAATTCATTAGAGTTAACTACCCCTCAGAATGCAGCCCAAATAAATGCTTCACAGAGTTCAACTAACAGACACATCTCAACATTCAACTGTTCAGAAGAGACTGCGTGAATCAGGCCTCCGTGGTCAAATTGCTGCAAAGAAACCACTACTAAAGTACACCAATAATAAGAAGAGACATGATTGGGCAAAGAAACATGAGCTATGGACATTAGACCAGTGGAAATCTGTTCTTTGGTCTGATGAGTCCAAATATGAGATTTTTGTTTCCAACCGCCGTGTCTTTGTGAGATGCAGAGTAGGTGGATGGATGATCTCCGCATGTGTGGTTCCCACCATGAAGCAGGAGGTGTGATGGTGTGTGGGGGGGGGGGGGGGGGGGCTTGGAAAAGCATTCCTCATGAAGCTGGTTGAGAGAATGCCTAGTGTGCAAAGCTGTCATCAAGGCAACAGGATGTTACTTGAAGAATCTAAGATCAAAAATATATTTAGATTTGTTTTACACTTTTTTGGTTACTACATGATTCCATATGTGTTTTTTCATTGTTGTGATGTTTTCACTATTATTCTACAATGTAGAAAATAGTAAAAAAAAAGAAAAACCCTTGAATGACTAGGTGTGTCAACTTGTGTGTTACTGTATATGTGAAATTAATTTAAACAGTAATGTATGTTAATCCTATGCTAGTGCTAATGATAACAGCCTAATATATTCAATATGCTGTAAACTATTATATTCTAAATGTTTCACTCAATTCATTCTAATCAACCTAATAACTATGACACACCCCTCTCTCGTCATTTGTTTGCACTAATTGCACTGTTTTGTCTACATAACCTGGTTCAAGCATTCATAACATTACCCTGAAGGAACAATGATGTCGAAATGTTGGTGGTTTACCCAATAAATTACAGCGAGTTTATACATAGTGCGACTTTTTTTATATAAGCATTTATAATGAACATAAAGTTAGGATTATCTACTTTACATAGGTTACACATCGGCATCCATTTGATTTATATTTCTCTGTATTGTCATCTTAACTTTTTGGTTTTCTGTCAATCACTTGTATTACTGGGACATGAACGTCATGTTTACTATAACTACACTGCTCAAAAAAATAAAGGGAACACTAAAATTACACATCCTAGATCTGAATGAATGAAATATTCTTATTAAATACTTTTTTCTTTACATAGTTGAATGTGCTGACAACAAAATCACACAAAAATTATCAATGGAAATCAAATGTATCAACCCATGGAGGTCTGGATTTGGAGTCACACTCAAAATTAAAGTGGAAAACCACACTACAGGCTGATCCAACTTTGATGTAATGTCCTTAAAACAAGTCAAAATGAGGCTCAGTAGTGTGTGTGGCCTCCACGTGCCTGTATGACCTCCCTACAACGCCTGGGCATGCTCCTGATGAGGTGGCGGATGGTCTCCTGAGGGATCTCCTCCCAGACCTGGACTAAAGCATTCGCCAACTCCTGGCCAGTCTGTGGTGCAACGTGGCGTTGATGGATGGAGCGAGACATGATGTCCCAGATGTGCTCAATTGGATTCAGGTCTGGAGAACGGGCGGGCCAGTCCATAGCATCAATGCCTTCCTCTTGCAGGAACTGCTGACACACTCCAGCCACATGAGGTCTAGCATTGTCTTGCATTAGGAGGAACCCAGGGCCAACCGCACCAGCATATGGTCTCACAAGGGGTCTGAGGATCTCATCTCGGTACCTAATTGCAGTCAGGCTACCTCTGGCGAGCACATGGAGGGCTGTGCGGCCCCCAAAGAAATGCCACCCCACACCATGACTGACCCACCGCCAAACCGGTCATGCTGGAGGATGTTGCAGGCAGCAGAACGTTCTCCACGGCGTCTCCAGACTCTGTCTCTGGCAAATGCCAAACGTCCTGCACGGTGTTGGGCTGTACGCACAACCCCCACCTGTGGACGTCGGGCCTTCATACCACCCTCATGGAGTCTGTTTCTGACCGTTTGATCAGACACATGCACATTTGTGGCCTGCTGGAGGTCATTTTGCAGGGCTCTGGCAGTGCTCCTCCTAATCCTCCTTGCACAAAGGCGGAGGTAGCGGTCCTGCTGCTGGGTTGTTGCCCTCCTACGGCCTCCTCCACATCTCCTGATGTACTGGCCTGTCTCCTGGTAGCGCCTCCATGCTCTGGACACTACGCTGACAGACACAGCAAACCTTCTTGCCACAGGTCGCATTGATGTGCCATCCTGGATGAGCTGCACTACCTGAGCCACTTGTGTGGGTTTTAGACTCCGTCTCATGCTACCACTAGAGTGAAAGCACCGCCAGCATTCAAAAGTGACCAAAACATCAGCCAGGAAGCATAGGAACTGAGAAGTGGTCTGTGGTCACCACCTGCAGAACCACTCCTTTATTGGGGGTGTCTTGCTAATTGCCTATAATTTCCACCTGTTGTCTATTCCATTTGCACAACAGCATGTGAAATTTATTGTCAGTGTTGCTTCTTAAGTGGACAGTTTGATGTCACAGAAGTGTGATTGACTTGGAGTTACATTGTGTTGTTTAAGTGTTCCCTTTATTTTTTTGAGCAGTGTATAATTGGAAAAATAACATTCATTTGCTGTTGACAGTGGGGTGTAAATAAATAAAACTTACAGTGCAGATGACTGGAGTGAAATACTTCAAACAGTACTTAATGATGGGTAATGGTCGATAACCGATCATGTCCTCTATATTATCGTACAGACGGTCTGCACCTGTGGAGTAAACATATCAACAGGGACTCAAAATAACAGCAGTCAATAAAAGGGTTTGGTCAGTTGGTCTGTCAAATACCCAGTTGGTCTGTCTGATACCCGGTTGGTCTGTCTGATACCCAGGTAAACATTCTCAAACCACCAAGTGACAGACAGGTTTAAACAATTGCAGATTAGAAAACCTGGAAAGCAGCTCTAACCAAGGTTTCCCAAACTCAGTCCTGGGCCCCCCACAGCTGATTCAAATAACCAACTCATCAAGCTTTTAGTATTTGCTTCAGTTGTGTAGTGTTATGGCAAAAACAAAACAAGCACCCAGGGGTGGGACTATAAGATGTGCAAAATGAATAGTTTTGAGATAATAAAAATGTTTCAAGTCACAGATCTCAGAACTGTTTTGTGATGTCCTCCTGTTTTCAAGTATATTCCCTTACTTATGTACAATTATTTGTTATTGACAAACCAGCATTGTGTGATTGGATTGCATATAGAACCTTATAGCACCAAGTTAAAAGGTGTTAGCATAGATAGAACATCCGATTTTTCATTTTGTCATTGTAAATTAACTTTTTCAAAAATCTGACATATCTCACACGTAAAGGAACACCTAAAGAGCAACTCTATGTAAAATTCTCATTTTTGTCCAACATGTCAGAACCTTATAATCCCAAAGTAACGAGGTGTCGTTTCACATCAATGTCAAAAGTGGCAATGTCTGCCAGCGGAACAGCTTGGATAATGCCATAAACACCTTGAACAGAAACATCCTGAGGGAAGCTGACCTGCAATTAGGGTTTCTGTGATTGATTATCTGGGATTGATGGAATGGGGCCAAGCAGGGTCTTTTACAGCTCCTTGTTATCAGGGATCCTTGGGACGTTCCGACTCCATTGAAGTTGACATTTAAAATGGTTAAGGTTAGGGTTTAAGGTAGGGACATCGCAAGGATTCCTGGTAGCACTAATTTTACTATTATGTTTTCATCAAATCAAATCAAATCAAATTTTATTAGTCACATACACATGGTTAGCAGATGTTAATGCGAGTGTAGCGAAATGCTTGTGCTTCTAGTTCCGACAATGCAGTAATAACCAACAAGTAATCTAACCTAACAATTCCACAACTACTACCTTATACACACACACAAGTGTAAAGGGATAAAGAATATGTACATAAAGATATATGAATGAGTGGTGGTACAGAACGGCATGGCAAGATGCAGTAGATGGTATAGAGTACGGTATATACATATGAGATGAGTACTGTAGGGTATGTAAACATAAAGTGGCATAGTTTAAAGTGGCTAGTGGTACATGTATTACATAAAGATGGCAAGATGCAGTAGATGATATAGAGTACAGTATATACATATGAGATGGGTAATGTAGGGTATGTAAACATTATATTAAGTGGCATTGTTTAAAGTGGCTAGTGGTACATTTTTACATAATTTCCATCAATTCCCATTTTTAAAGTGGCTGGAGTTGAGTCAGTATGTTGGCAGCGGCCGCTAAATGTTAGTGGTGGCTGTTTAACAGTCTGATGGCCTTGAGATAGAAGCTGTTTTTCAGTCTCTCGGTCCCTGCTTTGATGCACCTGTACTGACCTCGCCTTCTGGATGATA
The DNA here is from genome assembly GCF_045679555.1 of Salvelinus alpinus. NCBI lineage: Eukaryota > Metazoa > Chordata > Actinopteri > Salmoniformes > Salmonidae > Salvelinus > Salvelinus alpinus. Next base: position 44,426,802 of record NC_092087.1, read on the forward strand.
GCGGGGTGAACAGGCAGTGGCTTGGGTGGTTGTTGTCCTTGATGATCTTTATGGCCTTCCTGTGACATCGGGTGGTGTAGGTGTCCTGGAGGGCAGGTAGTTTGCCCCCGGTGGTGCGTTCTGCAGACCTCACTACCCTCTGGAGAGCCTTACGGTTGTGGGCGGAGCAGTTGCCGTACCAGGCGGTGATACAGCCCGACAGGATGCTCTCGATTGTGCATCTGTAGAAGTTTGTGAGTGCTTTTGGTGACAAGCCGAATTTCTTCAGCCTCCTGAGGTTGAAGAGGCGCTGCTGCGCCTTCTTCACAACGCTGTCTGTGTGGGTGGACCAATTCAGTTTGTCCGTGATGTGTACACCGAGGAACTTAAAACTTTCCACCTTCTCCACTACTGACCCGTCGATGTGGATAGGGGGGTGCTCCCTCTGCTGTTTCCTGAAGTCCACAATCATCTCCTTTGTTTTGTTGACGTTGAGTGTGAGGTTATTTTCCTGACACCACACTCCGAGGGCCCTCACCTCCTCCCTGTAGGCCGTCTCGTCGTTGTTGGTAATCAAGCCTACCACTGTAGTGTCATCCGCAAACTTGATGATTGAGTTGGAGGCGTGCATGGCCACGCAGTCGTGGGTGAACAGGGAGTACAGGAGAGGGCTCAGAACGCACCCTTGTGGGGCCCCAGTGTTGAGGATCAGCGGGGTGGAGATGTTGTTACCTACCCTCACCACCTGGGGGCGGCCCGTCAGGAAGTCCAGGACCCAGTTGCACAGGGCGGGGTCGAGACCCAGGGTCTCGAGCTTGATGACGAGTTTGGAGGGTACTATGGTGTTAAATGCTGAGCTGTAATCGATGAACAGCATTCTCACATGGGTATTCCTCTTGTCCAGATGGGTTAGGGCAGTGTGGTTGCGATTGCGTCGTCTGTGGACCTATTGGGTCGGTAAGCAAATTGGAGTGGGTCTAGGGTGTCCGGTAGGGTGGAGGTGATATGGTCCTTGACTAGTCTCTCAAAGCACTTCATGATGACGGAAGTGAGTGCTACGGGGCGGTAGTCGTTTAGCTCAGTTACCTTAGCTTTCTTGGGAACAGGAACAATGGTGGCCCTCTTGAAGCATGTGGGAACAGCAGACTGGGATAAGGATTGATTGAATATGTCCGTAAACACACCAGCCAGCTGGTCTGCGCATGCTCTGAGGACGCGGCTGGGAATGCCGTCTGGGCCTGCAGCCTTGCGAGGGTTAACACGTTTAAATGTTTTACTCACCTCGGCTGCAGTGAAGGAGAGCCCGCAGGTTTTGGTAGGGGGCCGTGTCAGTGGCACTGTATTGTCCTCAAAGCAGGCAAAAAAGTTGTTTAGCCTGTCTGGGAGCAAGACATCCTGGTCCGCGACGGGGCTGGTTTTCTTTTTGTAATCCGTGATTGACTGTAGACCCTGCCACATACCTCTTGTGTCTGAGCTGTTGAATTGCGACTCGATTTTGTCTCTGTACTGGGACTTAGCCTGTTTGATTGCCTTGCGGAGAGAATAGCTACACTGTTTGTATTCGGTCATGCTTCCGGTCACCTTGCCCTGGTTAAAAGAAGTGGTTTGCGCTTTCAGTTTCACGCGAATGCTGCCGTCAATCCACGGTTTCTGGTTTGGGAATGTTTTAATCGTTGCTGTGGGTACGACATCGTCAATGCACTTCCTAATGAACTCGCTCACCGAATCAGCATATTCGTCAATATTGTTGTTGGACGCAATGCGGAACATATTCCAATCCGCGTGATCGAAGCAGTCTTGAAGCGTGGATTCAGATTGGTCGGACCAGCGTTGAACAGACCTGAGCGCGGGAGCTTGTTGTTTTAGTTTCTGTTTGTAGGCTGGAATCAACAAAATGGAGTCGTGGTCAGCTTTTCCGAAAGGGGGGCGGGGGAGGGCCTTATATGCGTCGCGGAAATTAGTATAACAATGATCTAGGGTTTTTCCAGCCCTGGTAGCACAATCGATATGCTGATAGAATTTAGGGAGTTTTGTTTTTAGATTAGCCTCATAACACCTACAATGATAGTGGTAACACTTAATAATAACTTACATGAAAATGCTTTCTTGAATGTTTGTAATATAATACAAGGTTTAGATAGCTGGATAGACTAACTTACCTAGCAAACTATAACATGGTAGCTGACATGGGCTAATTGGGTGACTGTCAGTGACTGACATAACAAGAGGAAAACTGCGGATGCACTACCACGTTTCAAAATGTCACATTGTGTATTCTACTATCTTAACTAACAATAAGTTGAGACCCTGACTGACATTGAACAAAAGTGGTTGCGGGCCTTAAGCGGCACATGGAGTAGGCCGGGCTAACTCACCATAAACCCAGCTGATACACACTGACTGTAGTATAGCGAAGAGAAGCAGAGTCATCCCACTGCAGGCATAGTAATCAAACAGCTGGAAGATATACAGGCCTCCCTGCAAGTAGAGGGGTAGAAAGAGAAAGAAAGTATAAGGTCTTACTGAGCACAACAATAAGACTATAGTCTACCTCCAGAGTCTACAAAACACTCAGACAATGATCGTAGGTGTGTCCAGCAGCCCAATCGCTTACGAAATAAGTGGAATCAACCAACAATTATGCGGAACGAGGTGGTATGTTGAAACACAGGGATATGTTGAAACAGATCATTTGGGAGGTAGATTTTTGATCATATATCTCGTTACTGTCATGATTAATCTAATAACGATGGCCTTTAAATTCTATATTTTATAACCTATATCCTTATAGAATGATGACTTCAAATGACCTCTCACCTCTGTGACCATGACCAGGCCAATGAAGAAGCTACCCACACTGATGATGAGGAGGAGGATTTTACGCCGATGGCCAACCAGGAAGAAGGAGGGATTCATGTCTGAGATAGCTGTCATCAAAGACTCCAGACCTACAAACTGAAGGAGAGATGGGGTAGTTCAGTGGAAACTCTCTTCGAAATACTAGCTACTCCTTCAGTTTCATATCCATTGAGTTTTGTGATGATTGTAGCATCTATTGTAGGTTATGTAATTATCCTTCACTAAGGAAATATTCCGTAGGCCTTCAGGACCACACTAACACACCTCACTGTCTAACCCCAGTAGGATTATCATGATGAAGAATAAGATGGCCCAAAGCTGGGGTAATGGCATCATGGCCACGGCACGAGGGTAGGCGATGAATGCCAGGCCAGGACCTGTATACAGCAACACAGGTAAACTCATTACTGAACTCTCAGAGGTAGAGGGAATAGTTAGATTCTTGAAATGTTAAGAAACCTGTCTTGTAACAAAGCACAACTTAAAAGGGTATGTTAGTTTGTTTGTGCATTTGTTACATTTTTTATTCATTAATTCATTCGTATCTCACTGCTGCAACACTTACCTGATTCGGCCACCGTTGAGATGTCTGTCCCTTGTTCATAAGCCATGAATCCCAGAACAGAGAAGATTGCAAAACCGGCCACAAAGCTGGTTCCACTGTTCAACAGGCACAGGTACACACAGTCCCTAAAAAGAGATTCACTTCCCTGTTAGTCACAACACGAAGACATCCAAATGACCTACAATATGGAGATCATCAAACTTTCCAGATGCCCTACCATTTCTGCAACCCAACCTCCAAAGAATTATGTGCACAGGGGACGTTTTTGCAGGCAAGAGAAAACGTTCTGCCAGCACATTTTATCTAGCAAGGCACATTTACTGTTTGTGTACATAATTCTTCCACTCACTTGTAACAGTTGTTGTCATATTTGTTGTAGCTGCCAAGAGCAGTCAGACAGCCGAGGCAGATAGCATAGGAAAAGAAGATTTGTGTTCCAGCATCCATCCACACCTGTGAGACACACCAGAGCTAATGAGGCTAATGAGTTCTCCTGTGAGACACACCAGAGCTAATGAGGCTAATGAGTTCTCCAAAGGTAAATTGGAGTCAGGAGTCCGCTAACCTTGTGTCCAATCAATGAGACTAGATTGGAGATGTTGGTTCGAGCTGCCTTGCCTTCATAGTTTCACAATTCTGATACACTAGTCTCATCCCAGGGTGTTAGAGGCGAATTCAAATGGTACCTATTTTGACCTTGTATAGTGGCAAGAAAAAGTAAGTGAAACCTTTGGAATTACCTGGATTTCTGCATAAATTGGTCATACAATTTGATCTGATCTTCATCTCAGTCACAACAATAGACAGACATAGTGTGCGTAAACTATTTTTCTTGTCTATATTGAAAACATAATTTAAACATTCACAGTGTAGGTTGGAAAAAGTATATGAACCTCTAGGCTAATGACTTCTCCAAAGGTAAATTGGAGTCAGGAGTCAGCTAACCTTGTGTCCAATCAATGAGACTAGATTGGAGATGTTGGTTCGAGCTGCCTCGCCCTATAAAACACACTCACAAGATGTGAGTTTGCTATTCACAAGAAGCATTGCCTGATGTGATCCATGCCTTGAACAAAAGAGATCTCAGAAGACCTAATATTAAGAATTGTTGACTTGCATGACGCTGGAAAGGGTTACAAAAGTGTCTCTAAAAGCCTTGATGTTCATTAGTCCACCGTAAGACATAATGTCTGCAAATGGAGAAAGTTCATTACTGTTGCTACTCTCCCTAGGAGTGGCCATTCTGCAAACATGACTGCAAGAGCACAGCGCAGATTGCTCAATGAGGTTAAGAAGAATCCTAGAGTGTCAGCTAAAGACTTACCGAAATCTCTTCTGGCAGCACTACTGACTCAATATTCTGTGGACAGATGAAACTACAGTTGAGTTGTTTGGAAGGAACACACACGACTACGTGTGGAGAAAAAAAGGCACCGCACACCAACATCAAAACCTCATCCCAACTGTAAAGTATGGTGGAGGGAGCATCATGGTTTGGGGCTGCTTTGCTGCCTCGGGGCCTGGACAGCTTGCTATTATCGACGGGAAAATGAATTCCCAAGTTAATAAAGACATTTTGCTGGAGAATGTAAGGCTATCTGTCCGCCAATTGAAGCTCAACAGAAGTTGGGTGATGCAACAGGACAAAGACCACCCAAAAATAAGTAAATCAACAACAAAATGGCTTCAACAAAATAAAATATGCCTTCTGGAGTGGCCCAGTCAGAGTCCTGACCTCAACCCGATTGAGATGCTGTAGCATGACCTCAAGAGAGCAGTTCACACCAGACATCCCAAGAATATTGGTGAACTGAAACAGATTTGTAAAGAGGAATGGTCAAAAATTCCTCCTGACCGTTGTGCAGATCTGATCCGTAACTACGGAAAACGTTCGGTTGAGGTTATTGTTGACACATGAGGATAAACCAGTTATTAAATCCAAGGGTTTACATACTTTTCCCACCCTGCACTTTGAATGTTTACACATTTTGTTCAATAAACACATGGAACCTATAGTTGTTTGTGTGTTATTAGTGTAAGCAGACTGTGGATGTCTATTGTTGTGACCTAGATGAATTTCAGATCAAATTTCACGACCAATTTATGCAGAAATCCAGGTATTTCCAAAGGGTTCACATGCCTTTTCTTGCCACTATAGCTATAATAAGTCAACAGGAAATGCATTTGCTTTGAAAATCAGAGTATTTTTTTAATCAGGTATTGATATTGTAACAAATCTGATGCTCTTAACCACAAACTGTTGCACCAAGGGAGTTACGTTTCTTGTGTCAGTGGTAATGGTTGCTGCCCTCGGTCATGTTGACCAGCTTTCAAACACCGGCAGAAACATGACCATTTATCCCCCACAAATCACTACAGTATGTACTGATAGTTTTTGTTACACCTGAACACAAATTATACAGTAAAGTGTGTTCCTACCTGTGGGTCTGTGAGGCGGGCTGGGTCTGGGTAGAGGTAGAACTTGATACCATCTATTGCCCCCGGCAGTGTGAGTCCACGGACCAGCAACACCACCAGCATCAGATAGGGGAAGGTGGCAGTGAAGTAGACCACCTGAGGGGGGGGGGGGGGACCAGACCAGCGTTACATTCACTCAGTCTATGGCTCATCCTAACAACTCTACAGTATTCATGGTGTCATCAGGTTGAATGGCAGAGATCCCACCTTACCTTCCCAGTAGACTTCACTCCTTTCCAGACACAGAAGTAACAGAGAATCCATGACAGTAGAAGACACAGAGCCAGCTCCCAGCGAACACTGCCTAGCTTGTTTGGACTGTCTGTGAGATTCAAAACTCTTCTCCTGAAAATCATATTTTGAGTTACAATCCCACCACTTGCTTTTCACCATTCTCTCTGCGCCTCCTAAGGCAAATAGCCCTGATTTCCATCTGTAAGGACTTAATAAGGAGTTGATAAATTGGAATGATTTTGTGTACTCACTCCCAGAACTCTCTCACTGACGATGTTGCATTTCCTGCTACTGTCCAATTTAGATGTCCCACTACTCTTCTGTCAAACTCCATGCAGGTTGCTGGTTAGGAGGAAATTAGACAATAACAAGCATGTCTCAGAACTCTCTGAATCTTTCCTGGATAAGGAGACATTTACAAAAATAAAACTCACTTGTCAAAAACAGAATATCTCAGTTTGAAGTAGTGTACATAAATGTAAGATACTATCTATCATTTGGGCATGACAAAGTTATGTCAACGTCAACATGTCTACACACTGAAGTTAACCTGGTCCCAGATCTGTTTGTGCTCTTTGCAATGCCAACTCCATTGCTGTCCTTGTCAATCCAAACAGGTTTGTTATGACAATGAGTGACAAGCAGTTGGTATGACAGCACAAGCAGACTGGCACTCAGGCTATACTGAAGTACATACCTGTGTTCCAGCTGTTTCTACAACTGGCCCAGGGGAGCTCAGAGCTGAATGAGGAGAAGAGGTAGAAGAAGGCCCAGGCTAGAATGATGATGTAATAGATGCCGGAATATAGAACCACCACCTGACTACCATAACCCAGTCCTGAGGAGGAGGAGGAGGAGGAGGAGGAGGAGGAGGAGATTTTACAGACAAACGTGGAGACTCATTTCAATATCATCAACCCTGATTAATGAATGATTGCGCCATTCCAACAAGACAGACATTTGTGAATGTCTGAACACAGGACAAGTGTCCTGAATGCACGTGTCATGTCACTTTAAGGACTGTCACTTACTCTATCATGTAATAGCTCATGAATTAGTGTGAGCCTGAGTAAATCTGTTGATGTTTAATCCAAGCTTCATCCAATAACTTGAGTGAAATGTCTTGTTACTTTAACCCCTTTTTCATATTTGAAGTTATATCAGGCCAGAAACAGACCAGTCATCCAACAATCAATCTAAAATGTATCCTGATATTGTTTCAAACTGTTAAAGCAATGTGATTAAAATCATGGTGGATTGACTTTTACAAATACAATAGCGCAATATCATTTACCGAAGGAAAAGCCTGCATGTACTGTGCATATATTGTACCTATTATGGCTAATTGTCTGTCCCTATATGTCACCCTCAACCAGCATATTCTTGACAAAGACTCCAGACAGAAACCTTGAGTTTATGTGCTGAATACCAATTTAAATCATATTGACATTGCTTTGGATTGCAATGCTACTTTCTCACATTTTTTTACTCAACCACCTGAACCCCCCCCCCACACACACTTCAGGTTTGAGTACATCTCTACGGTCCAGAGAGGAGAACACAAGTATTTTTTATTCATATATATTTTTGGGGTGGAGGGGTGGATCGTCTTTAATATTGCAGATAGATTGTCGCTTCCATCAATGTAATTGTCTGCATCATTTCTAATCCCCCATATATTTTGGGGGTAAATATATTTATATACATACATACACATATCCACATATATATACATAAACATACATACATATACACATACATATATAAATATACATATTATTTAGAATATCTTTTTCCTTTATTATTCCCCACAAACCTGATGAGGTTCACCTTGGGGTCATGATAGGGGCTGCACCAAATGATTGATCTATTATAATAATTGATTATGCTTATGTTGTATTAATAGAGGGGGAAGGGCTATAAGACCCTCCCCCACTACATTTATAGGGTCCTGGACCACAGATTAGCAATATACGCATTATAAGGTTTAATATTGTTCCACAGTTCTTATCTAGTCTCTGCCTCTTATAAGAAACTGTCTGAGAGATGTGTGAGTTATTGCAGTCAAAACAGGGTGTCTGTGAGAAAGCGCCTCAAGGCTAAAAGAGATTCATAGACACAGAACCCTGCAGGGGAGTGAAAGAGATAAGAGACAAGTCAGACATACCACTATAAGCCACATGGGAATGGAAAATTACTGCTGAGCCCTTAGAAAACACTGGACTATTGTTTATCCTGCAAGTTTGTATAACTGTACATGCATGGGCTTGGTCTCATGAGTAGAAGGTGTTGACGTAGGCAGTTACATCACTAGGGGTTGACTGCAAACATATTAAAGCAACTTTGACCTTTTTTATTTTGCAGAACTTACTCTGAAACATGCGTGCTATGTTTCCGTTGTCAACTTCTGTCTGCAATTGCATTAAAAAAGGTTTGGTTTGATTGATTTACTTAAAGAAGATATTGTCTGATTGCTGATTTCACCAATAAGCCAATGATTGACAAGGAACAACCTTCCACTTGCCTCTTCCATTTTTGTGGTAATGTTGCAATTACTTGGTTGTAATTTTGGGTAGAGCAGACATTTCCATATGTCTGTGTTAGCTGCATGTGTGACATAACTCCACCAGTCCTATTTATGATATCATTTACAAAGATGATAATTTTAAAAAATTGTATCGAAAAATACAGTTAAAAAAAAAAATCTATTATTATATTTGAGTTGAACCACAGGAACGCAAATATTTGTTTGTGTGGCTGGCGGACTTAGCTAGCACCTGAAGTGTTGTGCGTCCATTTGGCATGTAAGTGTTAGGGATATTATCGTGGGGTATCTGGGACACGTTCAGTAGCCTAACATCATCGAACATTGCAGATAGAAAGGCCATGAATAGAGTCATTGTGATTCCTAATTCTACATGTCAGAGAGGCATGTTTGTTCTTCATAGCATATTTCTATCAGAGCGTAATAAAACGTTGTACAGTAGTGATGTGCATATCAGTATAGAGATTCTGGAAGCACCTAGAAGGTTTTGGTTCCTTTTGTGCACCCAGACATGCACTGTTGTTTTTATGATTGTGCCCGCCAGATAACATCTAGCCCTAGTGTGTAAATATCCCTATAATATTATAGCAACCACCGATATGTTTATATCAGGCCATGATTACACATATCTTAATGATTATTCCATTACCGTCTTGTAATTGTGTGATTTCAATATTATCCTAAGATATGAAAAGAACAACTCTGTACTGTCTCCACCACAATGAAGTTAAATGAAGTGACTAGCTCTTTTGCATTGATAATGTAAATGACAAAGGCTCACCTTGCCATAAATTTAATGTGAGTCTAATTGTATGACCATGTAAAGATGTGATGTGAGACTCACCTCCTCCATTTTTGTAGCACAGATATGGGAACCTCCATACATTCCCCAAGCCTACGATCTGTCCGGCCACAGCCAGGAGGAACTCCAGCTTGCTGGACCACTGTCCCCTGGTCTGGGTGCTTGGCACAGGGACAGGCTGGACCAGACCCATCTCCTGCTGGGAAAGCTTATTGAACCTCAAATTGGGATCATTATGCTTCTCCATAACACTGAGAAAGACAAAGTTGGTTTTATGCGGTGAACACACGTTTATCTAACATAGTCTGTGTGTTATGAAGACAGTATAAGGACACACAGTTAACAGCTACATATGACCAGCTACATATGAACTGCTACATAGGCACACCTACATATGACCAGCTCCATATGACCAGCTACATATGAACAGTTACATATGACCAGCTACATATGACCAGCTACATATGAACAGCTACATATGACCAGCTACAGTACATATGACCAGCTACATATAAACAGTTACATATGACCAGCTACATATGACCTGCTACATATGACCAGCTACATATGACCTGCTACATATGACCAGCTACAGTACATATGACCAGCTACATATAAACAGTTACATATGATGAGCTACATATGACCTGCTACACATGACCAACTATATATGAACAGCTACAGTACATATGACCAGCTACATATAAACAGTTACATATGACCAGCAACATATGACCTGCTACATATGACCAGCTACATATGACCAGCTACATATGTCCAGCTACATATGAACAGCTACATATGACCAGTTACAGTACATATGACAAGCTACATATAAACAGTTACATATGAACAGTTACATTTGACCAGCTACATATGACCAGCTACATATGAAGAGTTACATATGACCAGCTACATATTAACAGTTACATATGACCAGCTACGTATGACCTGCTACATATGACCAGCTACATATGACCAGCTACATATGTCCAGCTACATATGAACAGCTACATATGACCAGTTACAGTACATATGACCAGCTACATATGACCAGCTACATATGACCAGCTACGTATGAACAGCTACATATGACCAGCTACAATACACATGACCAGCTACATATGAACTGTGTGGGAGCAAAATTGCAGGATCATGTTATAATACTGTAATTGCAACAAATGGTTGTTTTATGCAACATAATAGAGGGTTGTTTTAACTCTATTGTGTGTGTGGGAACTGAAAGTGGGCCTCTGGGAGATTTAACACTGACAGGAGATTCACAATGTCTTTGGGTGATACCCATTCCAGAGCATTAGTTAATGTTTCTGTTCTATAAGGTACCAGGGAGAGATGGCTCGGGGCCAGACCCGGGTTTATACACAATGAGAACAGTTTTTACAGCAGATACTGTCTGCTGTGAATTCTAAGTATTTTTCATACAAATGTTTACCTTGTGACCCATTCCATACATCTGTTGTTTGTCATATAGACTGAAGGGGGTGTATCTTGGCTATTAAAACTTCTTATGGAACCCTTCGCGCGCCAATCCCTTTAGTGGGATTGATTTGACAACACCCAGTGAAATTGCAGCGCGCCAAATTCAAAAACAGAAATACTCATAATAAGAATTCATAAAACATACAAGTGTTATACATCGGTTTAAACTAACTAACTTAACCTGTTGATGATAGAGGGCGCTATTTACACTTTGGGGGAAAATCGTGCCCAATTTAAACGGCCTCGTACTCAATTCTTGCTCGTACAATATGCATATTATTATTACTATTGGATAGAAAACACTCTCTAGTTTCTAAAACCGTTTGAATTTTGTCTGTGAGTAAAACAGAACTCATTTGGCAGCACACTTTCTGACCAGGAAGTGGAAAGTCTGAAAATTATGCTCTGTTCAAGGGCCTGCCTATAAATGGTTATGATACGTATGAGTATACATGCACGTCATACACCTTCCCCTAGATGTCAAGAGGAAGTGAGAGAAGAAATGAAGTGATTATCTTGGTCTGAGGTGGAATAAATCCTCTTGGAATGACGTGTCCGCCATTTCCTGTTTTCTGGAAAGCGCGAAGATGGACCTGGAATTGCCTTCTGAAAAGCTGTCGTTATAGGCGACTACTATCTCCGGCTTTGATTTTATTTGATACATGTCACAATATCATCGTAAAGTATGTTTTTTCAATATAGTTTTATTAGATTATTGAAAATTTTTCGGGACGTTAGGCGTGTTGCTTTGTCTGTGTTTGTTGACGTTGGAGAGCTTCGCGCCACTCGGCCAGTGTGCTTGCTAATTCAAGAGGGAAAAAGGACGTTCGAAATCCAAACAACGATGGTTCTGGACAAAGGACCCCTTGTACAACATTCTGATGGAAGATCACCAAAAGTAGGACCCATTTTGTGATGCTATTTCATATATCTGTCGAACTGTGTACTAGTAGTTTTGCGCCCAGGTTTTGGCCACTCTCTCGCTATAACATAAGCCTTATGTCGTAATGAAGATATTTTTAGAATTCTAACACTGCGATTGCATTAAGAACTAGTGTATCTATCATTTCCTATACAACATGTATTTTTTTGTAATGTTTATGAATAGCTATTTGGTCAGAATAGGTGAGAGTCTAATAGAAATATCCGCACATTCTGGGAAAAAGATGCTATGTTAGCATAATGGATAACCACTGATTTCAGCTCTAAATATGCACATTTTCGAACAAAACATAAGTGTATGTATAACCTGATGTTATAGGACTGTCATCTGAGGAAGGTTTATGAAAATTAATATATTTTGCTGGTTTATTCGCTAACGCTAACGTGTCTATAGCTATCGCTAACGTGCCTTGATGAATGAATGCGGTTGTGTGGTAGGCTATTGTAGTAAGCTAATATAATGCTATATTGTGTTTTCGCTGTAAAACACTTAAAAAATCGGAAATATTGGCTGGATTCACAAGATGTTTGTCTTTAATTTGCTGTACACCATCGATTTTTCAGAAATGTTTTATGATGAGTATTTAGGTATTTCATGTTGGTCTCTATAATTACTCTGGCTGCTTCGGTGCTATTTCTGACGGTAGCTGTGATGGTAGCAGCAATGTAAAACTGATTTATACCTCAAATATGCACATTTTTCGAACAAAACATAGATTTATTGTGTAACATGTTATAGGACTGTCATCTGATGACGTTGTTTCTTGGTTAGTTTGGTTGGTTCTTGGTTAGTTTGGTTGGTTTCGTGCATGCTACCTGTGCTGTGAAAAATGTCTGTCCTTTTTTGTATTTGGTGGTGAGCTAACATAAATATATGTGGTGTTTTCGCTGTAAAACATTTTTAAAATCGGACATGTTGACTGGATTCACAAGATGTGTATCTTTCATTTGCTGTATTGGACTTGTTAATGTGTGCAAGTAAAATATTTCAAATAAAATGTTTTTGAATTTCGCGCTCTGCCTTTTCAGTGGAATGTGGGAGGAGTTCCGCTAGCGGAACGCCGGGGCTGTAAAGGTTAACTTCTTGTTATTCCAGCCGCAGTGTCAGATTTCAAAAAGGCTTTACAGCAAAATCAGACCATGCGATTATCTGAGGACAGCACCCAGCATACCAACACATGAAAATCAGATTTCAACCAGGCAGGTGCTACACAAAAGTCAGAAATAACGATATAATTCATGCCTTACCTTTGAAGATCTTCTTCTGTTGGCACTCCAAAATGTCCCATAAACATCACAAATGGTCCTTTTACTCGATAAATTGTTTCTTTATATCCCCAAAATGTCAATTTATTTGGCATGTTTGATTCAGAAAAACACTGGTTCCAACTCGCTCAACATGCCTACAAAGTATCTAATAAGTTACCTGTAAACGTTGTCCAAACATTTCAAACAACTTTCCTAATCGAACTTTAGGTATTTTAAAACGTAAATAATCAATAAAATTTAAGACGGAATATATTGTGTTCAATAGCGGATAAAATGAAAGTGGAGCGAGTTCCAGGTCGCGCGCCCCAAACAAAAAAGTACACTTGGCTTGACTCTCAGAAAGGAAAGGGCTACTTCTTCATTTCTCAAAGGAAAAACATCAACCAATTTATAAAGACGGTTGACATCTAGTGGAAGCCATAGGAACTGCAAGCATATTTCTATTAAAAGGGATTGCCAAAGAAAATTAATGGAAAACAGATTGAGCTCAACATTTTTTTTCCCTGGATGGATTGTGCTCGGGGTTTCGCCTGCCAAATCAGTTCTGTTATACTCACAGACATTATTCAGTTTTAGAAACTTCAGAGTGTTTTCTATCCAAATCTACTAATAATATGCATATCCTAGCTTCTGGGCCTGAGTAGCAGGCAGTTTACTTTGGGCACGCTTTTCATCCGGACATATAAATACTACCCCCCCCCCCCAAAGAGGTTACACCTTTGTAGCTTTGTCTCAGGGCTCTCAACGAATCATCTGAGGGTGATTCGTCGACTAGCTATCATTATCGTAGATCACTCAATTGATTCACTTTGTGTGTTGTATTGATTTGCTCCCTTATTAATACGTGAATAAAGATTTAGTTTAAGTATAACTCTGACTTGTGTGATTAGTTTGTTTGTTCTCATTTGATAGTAAATAAATTAACCACCACATTTGGCAATGAGGATGGTATGTGAATCTTCACTTGGTGACCACTCCTGACGACCTGGGTAAATGGTGCACGAGGGATCCCTCAAACTTGGGATCTCAGGGAGACCACACTTCGGGAACGAAGCAGATTTACCCACCTTTGATCTGAGAGACAGCGAGCCGAGTGGATACCACGTCCCGAACTTAGTTTAAAAAAAGAAAGAGGTGAGTGAAACATGCAGAGTTGAGTTTTTAAGAAAAGCTCTGAGTGTGTATTCCTGTATGAGGGGGGCACCTTGGAGGCGTAAACAGGGCCGAGTCAGTGGAGGATGATCTGAGAGTTAGTCGACTCAAAGACACCTAACATTGGTCAGTTGCGGGCAACCTAGAGCCGTCCTGACACTGAATTGATCACAGAGGGGATTGGTGGGGTCTGTAGGAGTGAGGGGCCAGGGTGACTGTGGATTCTGTGTGAAGCACGGTACCTGGTGAAGCCCTATTGGAAGAAGGACCTCATTCTGAAAAGTGTCTGTGTGACCGTCCAAGTGACCCTCAGAAGTGGTGAATTCCAATTATTTTTAATTTGCTAACCAGGTATGCCCTGGGTTTGGTCATTTAGCGTTAAACATCTAGTATCTGTGTGAACTAGTTTTGGCCATTTAATGTTAAAACATCCGGAATCTGTGACCTGGATGAAAACTAGAATCTGTGCGAACTAGGTAAGACCATTTATGATATAGAATAAGAAAGTAAGGTGCACCTGTAATTGTTTTAAACCTGTACCCCATTTTAGAAGTATTGAAAGATTTAAATGTATGAGTTGCATTATCATAGTAACTAACCATGAGATAGAAATTAGAAAATATTCCTGCAGGTTAAACTCTAATTGATTAGGCATGTTTGGGAATAGCATTGTGTGAATGTGATATGAGAGTTGTGTGAGTGTGTAAATAAGATTTAGACATTTGCATAATAAGATGATTGAAATTTGGTAATAAGAGTTGATATAATGTTATTTTGGGGTTCTGTCCACCACTGCCCATCATAGAATATCTCTGGGTGGCATTGAGAGCGGGATGTTAGCAGCAAGTCTATTGTTTCTGGGAGGCTAGACTTTGCCGTGGTTTCTGGGGGGTTAGAAAACCGTTGAGGATTCCATGACAGGCCGGCCATTGGCCGGGAAACAAAAGTTGGGAGTATGTTTGGAGAGCTGCTTCGTAGCTGTGGAGAGTCCTTGAAAACGCAAATGGAATGGTTGATGTGAGTACCTAAGAAATTCTTACGCTTTATATGGATTCTCTGACGATATGAAAATATGATGAATTGTATGTGTGTATAATCAATTACTGGAGCTTTGATGAAGTAATACTGGGAATATAATGAAAGGCAACTTAAACAAACCATACGTAGGTTTTGAGTTGGTCCCTTTAATGGATCATTTGATAAAGATGAGGTTTTGAGTTGATCCCTTTAATGGATTATTTGATAAAGATGAGGTTTAAGCATTATTAAACTGTCTACAAAGTCTGGGCAATAGTCTCAGAAACTGATTGGAGTGTTACATTTGATTACATTTTAAATAAAACTCCCCTTAAGGCCTGAAAATTCATTTTTTTCTTCCTAGTATGAGAGGAGTTATTGAATAAACCTTTTTCCATAAAGTTAGAGCGAATTAAGATGGAATCTCGACGTCATTTGTAACGTCAAACAAAGCCTAGGCTATCCATAAAACTAATTATCATTGCGGGATTAATGTGATGTAGTAAAGTAATTGAAATATGTTGCATGAGAAAACATAATCTGATTTTATTGAAAAGTGCAAGATCTGTTTCCTAGTCAATGAATGTCGATTTAACTCATTGACTGCAAATCCATTCCTTTTGCGCATGTGAGAATCTCTACAGAGAAACACTTTGACCATTAATTAAGACTATTTTCTGGGAATTGTGTCGTTATTATGTGCCAGATGTTAAGACTACAAACCATTGTAATTGGGTTATTTGTAGGATTTATTTGTCATTTCAATAGCACTGGGTCTATGATATTGACAAAAAATTGAAAGGCTAATTTATTCAACATAGATAGCGAGGCGATTTCGATGTAATACGTTGTCTGTTGCCTAAATGGTCTGCTGGAATAACAAATGAGAATGGAATCGTATTTAAATAACTTAGTTCATTTTTTTTTTTATGGACTGACTGATGGATTTTATAAATTTGGCGCATTACATGTTACTTTTAAAGTCATGTACTTTTCATAAGTAGGAAGCCGAAAGAGAAGAGATAATTGTCAAGTTTGTTTTTAACCTTACGATAGAGGTAAGCGCAGAACGTGGTTTGAGAATGGGTTATATTGTTTTCCTACTGGTAAGAATAGAAGAGTTAGTCGTGCTCGCTGGGCTATAAGGGATGCAGTGGGTCATTTGCAGTGGAGGTCTGAATAGTTGAATCGGAAACTTTCTGTGATTTCGGATTACTCTTGCTGGGTTTTATAGTTTAGGTAACCCCAGTGAATTTGAGCAGGAAGTTAATGTATTCTAACATTATAATCTGTTTCCATTACGTGGAACAATGTCCGGTCATTAAAGTGGATTGCAGTTTTGAGTTTATTTTTTACAGGAACAGTGCACATGAATCAACATTTCAGTAAAAGTGTCAGTTTTAGCCAGCAGGATCATTTTCAACCGCAGTCCCTGGGCAGGTTATCTTCTTATGGCTGCAGGGGCAGTGTTGAGTAGCTTGGATGAAAGGTGCACAGAGGTGCCCATAGTAAACTGCCTGCTCCTCAGTCCCAGTTGCTAATATATGCATATTATTATTCATATTGGATAGAAAACACTCTGAAGTTTCTAAAACTATTTGAATTATGTCTGTGAGTATAACATAACTCATATGGCAGGCAAAAACCTGAGAAGTTCCACTTCCTGTTTGAATTGTTTCTGAGGTGGCAGATTTTCAACCAAGCTCTCATTGAAATCACAGAGAGATATTGATGAGTTTTCACTTCCTACGGCTTCCACTAGATGTCAACAGTCAATAGAACTTTGTCTGATGACTCTAATGTGAAGGGGGGCCGAAGGAGACAGGAATTAGTAATCACTGCCATGAGGTGACCACGCATTGAACATGCGCCTTCACATGAGGAGGACATCCGTTCCACCGCTCTTCTGAAGTCAATCTAATTCTCCGTTTGGAACGTTATTCAAGATGTATGTTAACAACATTCTAAAGATTGATTCAGTACATCGTTTGACATGTTTCTACTGACTGTTACGGAACATTTGGACATTTCGTCACGTTATAGTGGATGCGCTTTGTGACTTTGGAATTGTTTACCGCTAACGCGCTAACCAAAGTAGCTAATTGGACATAAATAACGGACATTATCGAACAAATCAAGCATTTATTGTGGACCTGGGATTCCTAGGACTGCATTCTGATGAAGATCATCAAAGGTAAGGAAACGTTTATCATGTATTTTCTGGTTTCTGTTGACCCCAACATGGCGGCTAATTTGGCTATTGTTCTGAGCTCCGTCTCAGATTATTGCATGATTTGCTTTTTCCATAAAGTTTTTTTGAAATCTGACACAGCGGTTGCATTAAGGAGAGGTATATCTATAATACCATGTGTATATGTCACGATCGTCTTGCGGTGAGAGATTGGACCAAGGCGCAGCGTGTGAATAATACATCTTCTTTTATTCTTTGAAGAGAGAAAACACGAAACGAACACTAATCACAAACTAACAAAATAACAAAACTGACGACCGTGAAGCTATAAATACAAATAGTGCTGACACAAACACTACACATAGACAATTACCCACAAACACCTAAAGCCTATGGCTGCCTTAAATATGGCTCCCAATCAGAGACAACAATAACCAGCTGTCTCTGATTGAGAACCAAATCAGGCAACCATAGACTTTTCTAAACACCTACACTGAACACAACCCCATACATACTACAAAACCCCCTAAACAATACACACACCCTAAACTAGACAAAACACACAAACATCCCCCATGTCACACCCTGACCTAACTAAACTAATCAAGAAAATATATATAACAAAGGCCAGGGTGTGACAGTATAACTTGTATTATCATCTACATTTATGATGAGTATTTCTGTTGAAACCATGTGGCTATGCAAAATCACTTGATGTTTTTGGAACTAGTGAATGTAACGCGCCGATGTAAACTCAGATTTTTTGTTATAAATATGAACTTTATCAAACAAAATATGCATGTATTGTGTAACATGAAGTCCTATGAGTGTCATCTGATGAAGATAATCAAAGGTTAGTGATTAATTTTATGTCTATTTCTGCTTTTTGTGAAAGCTATCTTTCGCTGGAAAAATGGCTGTGCTTATTGTGGTTTTGTGGTGACCTAACATAATCGTTTGTAGTGCTTTCGCTGAAAAGCATATTTGAAATCGGACAATTCGGTGGGATTAACAACAAGATTACCTTTAAAATGATAATAGACACATGTTTGTTTGAGGAATTTTAATTATGAGATTTCTGTTGTTTGAATTTGGCGCCATGCACTTTCACTGGCTGCTGTCATATCGATTCCGGTAGCGCAAGGTGCAGCCATAAGAAGTTATTAAAAGAGAGGCTGGAATCAAGTATGATGCCTTAAAATGTACTATAATCAGATACCACCTGGAGCTTCTCCCCTGACACATAGACATCTGGCTCAGTAGCATCAGTTGCCCTCTTTGTGAGGAACATGCAGACTGTTTTTTGAGATGCAAACATGAGTCACTGAGCCACTTTGTAACCTGGACCATTACAATAGTGAGTTCTTGTGCAGCTTGTTGCTTGATCTTTGCATGCACATATATCGCTGTATCATCTGCATATGTTTGAACTTTAGACCCAGTACAGACAGAAGACAAATCATGAATGTACAGTATTGACTCTTGGGCGGCATGGTGGCAGGTAGCCTAGTGGTTAGAGCGTTGGGCCAGTAACCGGAAGATTGCTGGATTGAATTCCCGAGCTGACAAGGTAAAAATGTGTTGTTCTTCCCTGAATAAGTCCGTTAACTTCTTGGAACTATAGGGGGTGCTGTTCCGCATTAGCATATTTGTGTCTCCAAATTAAACTGCCTCGTGCTAAATTCTTGATCGTACAATATGCATATTATTGTTATTATTGGATAGAAAACAGTCTATAGTTTCTATAGGAGTTGAAATTTTGTCTCTGAGTGGTACAGAACAATTTCTACAGCACTTTTCATGACAGGGTTCAGATTTCAGAAATTTTTACCTCTGATCTGGGGTCTGTTTATAAGGCCACAGTGAATGCTATGAAGAAACCGACACTACCTACGTCTTCCTCTGGGTGTCTGTACGTCATCACGTTTTCAATGAAGTCTATGGGACGTTCACAGCCATTATAAATGACAAAAATGTACAGAGACCCCTCTTTCTCAACGTGCGCCTCAAGCGTGAAGGCCATCGGACCTGCCTCGTTCCAAATCGTTTTCTAACCAGCAGTATTTCTCCGGTCATGTTTTCAGTCGTTATAGTTGTTAAAAACATCATAATGTAGTGAATTTTAACCGTTTTATATCAATTTATATCCGTTTAGTGCGATTTTGAGGAATTTCTTTGTCGTGCACTCTGAAAGTTTGGACACGCTTTAGGGTGTCGGTCGTTGGTGATGGACATTTCGAAGGACAGAGGACATCTATCGACCAAAAGACGTTTATAACATAGAAAGGATACATTGCCCAAGAATATGATGGAAGATCAGCTCAAAGTAAGCAATATTTAATATGATAAACCGTGTTTCTGTCGAAATATTTTAAACGCATACATCGCCATTTTGTTTGGTATAGCTTCACTTGGCCAACCCTGTATTGAAAAGTAAGGATAATTTTAAAAATGTAAATCAGCGGTTGCATTAAGAACTAATTTGTCTTTCGATTCCTGTCAACCCTGTATTTTTTAGTCAAGTATATGATTAGCTTTTAATTAAACTAGATCACTCTGATAGATGACGTCAGACATATTGAGGCTTGATTTCCTAGTATTTTCATTGTGTAACCACGGTTTTGTATGGCTAAATATGCACCTTTTCGAACAAACTGTATATGTATGTTGTAAAATTATGTTACAGGAGTGTCATCGGAAGAATTCTGAGAAGGTTAGTGAAAAAATTAATATCTTTTGGCGGTGATTACGTTATAGCGCTCTTTGCCTGGAATCGATGCTCTGGTAACGTTTTCACATGTGGTATGCTAACTTATCGATTTATTGTGTTTTCGCTGTAAAACGCTTAGAAAATCTGAAATATTGTCTGGAATCACAAGATCTGGGTCTTTCCATTGCTATGCTTTGTCTATTCTTATGAAATGTTTTATGATGAGTAAATTGGTCATACACGTTGCTCTATCTAGTAATTCTAGTGGATTTGTGATGGTCGGTGCAATTGTAAACTGTGATTTCTACCTGAAATATGCACTTTTTTCTAACAAAAACTATCCTATACCATGAATATGTTATCAGACTGTCATCTGATGGTTTTTTTTATAGGTTATTGGCTATCAATATCTTAGTTGAGCCGAATTGGTGATAGCACCTGAAGGAGTAAGAAACTGATGGAGTTAGAATAGTGGTGTATTTTGCTAACGTGTTTAGCTAATAGATTTACATATTTTGTCTTCCCTGTAAAACATTTTAAAAATCTGAAATGGTGGCTTTATTCACAAGATCTGTATCTTTCATCTGGTGTCTTGGACTTGTGATTTAATGATATTTAGATGCTACTATCTACTTCTGAAGCTATGCTATCTATGCTAATCAGTGTGTGGGGGGTGGGGGGTGCTCCCGGATCCGGGTTTCTGAGGCAGTAGAGGTTAACCGCCTGTTCCCCAGGTGCTGAAGACGTGGATGTTGATTAAGGCAGCTCCCCACTTCAGAGGGGTTGGGGTACATGCAGAAGACACATTTCAGTTGAATACATTCAGTTGGACAACTGACTACGTATCCCCCTTTCCCTTGGGGCAAGCCCACATCATAGCTAAGAGTTGGCGACAGTTAGTTTTGACTATTACGCTGCTACGCAAGTCAGTTAAGAACAAATTCTTATTTACAATGACGGCCTACCGGGGAACAGTGGGTTAACTGCCTTGTTCAGAATGACAGATTTTTACCTTGTTAGGTCAGGGATTCGATCCAGAAACCTTTCAGTTACTGGCCCAATGCTCTAACCACTAGGCTACCTATCGCACCGAATGTGAATGCTGAAGGGACATGGATTTGTGTAATGTGAACAAATAAACTCTCTGCATTATGACTTTACAATGGATAGAGGATAGAGGGTGACAGAACTTGAGCACTTAAATGAATAGGAAAAGGGGGCATAATACATCTAATGTATATTACTTGCAAAACTTTTGAAATGTAATGGAGAGTGATAATGTTACATCTAGTTTGACAGATGTATGTTTTTATTACCTCATACCAAAGTCCACTGATTTCAACAGTTTAAAATATGCTGTACTTTATGTAGTATTTCAACATATCAGCATGATCAACAATTGCTAGTTGGATGGACGGTGTCTAATGACTGTGGATTTAATCTTAATAAACTTCAGCCAATGAAATAAGATTTAAATAAAAGCATTCTGTCAAGGCCTCTTTAAGGCCCATAGTGTCACGCCCTGACCATAGATTGCTTTGTATGTTTCTATGTTTTGTTTGGTCAGGGTGTGATGTGGGTGGGCATTCTATGTTTTATGTCTAGGTTGTCTATTTCTGTGTTTGGCCTAGTATGGTTCCCAATCAGAGGCAGGTGTCAGTCGTTGTCTCTGATTGGGAGCCATATTTAGGTAGCCTGTTTTTCTTTGTGTTTTGTGGGTGGTTGTTTCCTGTATCCTGTGTTAGTGTTTTCACCATACGGGACTGTTTCGGGTTGTTTGTTTGTACTTTTGTTATTTCGTTCAGTGTTCAGTTTGATTTATTAAATATTCATTATGGACACTTACCACGCTGCATATTGGTCCGATCCTTGCTACTCCTCCTCAGACAAAGAGGACGAAACCCGTTACACATAGTGTGATTCCATATGTGCTATTTCATAGTTTTGATGTCTTCACTATTATTCTACAATGTAGAAAATAGTAAAAAATAAAGAAAAACCCTTGAATGAGTAGGTGTGTCCAAACTATATTTTACAACACATAAATAACCAGCCATTTACTAAGAAATAGCATGCTAATGACACAGTAATTATGTTAAAGTAGTGTACACACATCCAGTGACCGGTGAGGGTCACGTCAAGAAAATCTGTTACATTTTACAATACAGTGTAAGTACAATATAACAATGAGTAATTACAATACTGTTGCACTAGACTTACAGGAAGAATACCACTGTACTAAGGGCACTGTAATATAAAGTGTTACCAAAACATCTATCTCAAAGCAATTAAGGAAAACTGTAGTGCTCACCATTCTCCATGCTTTGTAGCTGAGCAGTATTCTTCAAGAATTTCCTCTGGATGCCTTTCAACTTCATTCATCACAACGTTTTTCTTGTATTTTTATGATTTGAATGTTGTGCTATAATTGCCTATGTGGACCTACTGTCTGGCAGAGCGCTCTGAAAAGACAACACTGAGAAAGATGCTCCTTTATTCTAAATGTTAATAAATTATCTCCATTTCACGATTATGGCCAAAGGTTAGAGATCGCTAAACTGTGTCACTACACAAAACGTTATGTAAGACTGTGATATAGAGGTGATGTTAGTTACTTATAAACAGACCCATTTAGGCTCCTTCACTGTTATCCCCCTAAAACCCCTACCCCCTATAAAAAAAACAATCACCTTACTGTTATACTTGTTTTCTTGTACTAATAGGTGTCTTTTTCTACTAGCACTGACTTTGTAATGACTGGTTTTTACAAATACTGTCATATCTAGCAACCTTTATGTAACGATCGTCTAATGCCTCCTCCTCGGACGAGGAGGAGGAGTAAGGGTCGGACCAAAATGCAGCGTAGGTTGAATCCATAATGATTTATTATATCAAGACGAAACACAAAGAACACTATGAAAATTACAAAACGACGTAGACAGACCTGAACATGTGAACTTACATAAACACGAAGAACGCACGAACAGGAACAGACTACATACACGAACGAAAACGAAACAGTCCCGTGTGGTGCGACATACACAGACACGGAAGACAATCACCCACAAACAAACAGTGAACAGCCTACCTTAATATGGTTCTCAATCAGAGGAAACGTCAAACACCTGCCTCTAATTGAAAACCATATCAGGCAACACATTAAACCCAACATAGAAACACATAACATAGAATGCCCACCCCAACTCACGTCCTGACCAACTAAACACATACAAAAACAATGGAAAACAGGTCAGGAACGTGACACTTTAGTTGAATGAGCTGACTGTGTGGCTCTGGAGAAGAGTGTCTGATAAATTCTCAAAATGTAAAAATGTAAAATATTGTTAAATTAAAATATATTGAATTTGACCATCAATGGCCCTTCAATAATTTGGTGCGTGACACCTCTAGTACCATAATAATAGTCTTATTATTATTACAAAAGTATAATCAATGTATGTAGTTCAATCAATATGACTTTACGACAACCATATCCATGTCACAGTTGTGGTGCGTTAGTACCACCAACTGTTCATGCAATGTTACTACAGGTGGTTTTCAGTTCCTTGGTGAGTGAGTGGTGATTGTTTTTGTCCCACTGAAAGTAAGTCATTTATCTACAAGTAGTTGTACTGTAGGTGGCAATAGCGCACTAGTTTCAAGCACTTGTCATGCAGTCAGTCCCATTTGAATGATGGCAAAATGTAAGACTGTAGTGGTCTACGGGCATGGGTGGACTGTGACCAGAATTTGGCCCTGGCATTTCAAACACACCAACACATTTTTTTCCTTGTGGTCACAACACCGGCCCATTTTTCTTCTCAAGGACCCCATTATAAGCCAGATAGTGATTATTTTGAGCAAAAAACCTAAGTTAGACAGGCCCACTGGGCTAAAGATGGCCAGTCTGCCCCTGGCTACTGGACACTAAAGGCCACATATATTTGCTGTATGGTAAATGGTGGGATCTTACTGTACACAACAGTCAACAAATGAATTATGTGTTATACAATTACATTTCAAAAAGTTCCAAATGTTGTCCCCTCTTTTGTTTGATATGAGAGGAATGCTTAATGGAATGCATTTCATGTCAGATGGATTCGTCTTGTTTGCCTTCAGTTTGTCATTTTAGGTGCCAGTGCTATAATCCCCAATGTTGGTGCAAATGTTTGCAACAGTTTCGACCTCTAATATTAGCATTGTCTAACCAAAAATTGTATATAATAGGTGGAATCTACCGCACACCCAGAGCTGATTAGTGAATAGTTAGTGATCGTAAGATGGCTCCGGAGAAGAAGGCTGACGTTTTACATGTTCCTAACCAATTGTGTTTTTTTGTTTTTGTTTTTCATTTTTTTACCTATTTTGTACATAATGTTGCTGCTACCGTCTCTTTTGACTGAAAATAACTTCTAGACATCAGAACATCGATTACTCACCACGAACTGGCAGAATACTTTTTTTCCTTTAATGAGTCTGAGGAGCGCGACGTGAAGGACATACTGCTTTCTCGGGAACAGTTCCAGATCCCCGTCATTTGTGTGAAGAGGAGGCAGAGAAAAAGGGGCCGGAGGTCGGACTGCCTTCTGAGAATTCGTAGGCGATCGAATAAACCCCCATTGCCTTGCGTTCTGCTAGCAAACGTGCAATCTTTGGAAAATAAAATCGATGACGTACGCAGAAGATTAAACTACCAACGTTACATTCAAAACTGTAATATCTTATGCTTCACGGAGTCGTGGCTGAACGACGACATTATCAACATACAGCTGCCTGGTTTTACGCTGTATCGGCAGGATAGAACAGCGGCGTCTGTTAACACAAGGGGTGGCGGACTGTGTATTTTTGTAAATAACAGCTGGTGCACGATATCTAAGGAAGTCTTGAGGTTTTGCTCACCTGAGGTAGAGTATCTCATGATAAGCTGTAGACCACACTATCTACCTAGAGAGTTTTCATCTGTATTTTTCATAGCTGTGTACATACCACCACAGACCGATGCTGCCACTAAGACCGCACTGAATGAGCTGTATTCTGCCATAAGCAAACAGGAAAACGCTCACCCAGAGGTTGCGCTCCTAGTGGCCGGGGACTTTAATGCAGGGAAACTTAAATCTGTCTTACCGAATTCCTGTCAGCATGTTAAATGTGCAACCAGAGGGAAAACAACTCTGGACCACCTTTACTCCATAGACAGAGATGCATACAAAGCTCTCCCTCACCCTCCATTTGGCAAATCTGACCATAATTCTATCCTACTGATTCGTGCTTACAAGCAAAAATGAATAAAGCATGAATAATGAATAAAGCACAATAACAAAGTGGTCAGATGAAGCGGATGCTAAGCTACTGGACTGTTTTGCAAGCACAGACTGGAATACGTTCCGGGATTCTTCCGATGGCATTGAGGAGTACACCACATCAGTCATTGGCTTCATCAATAACTGCATCGATGATGTCGTCCCCGCGGTGACCGTACGTACATACCCCAACCAGAAGCCATGGATTACAGGCAACATCCGCACTGAGCTAAAGACTAGACTGCTGCTTTCAAGGAGCGGGACTCTAACCCAGAAGCTTATAAGAAATCCCGCTATGCCCTCCGACGAACAATCAAACAGGCAATGCATCAATATGGGACTAAGATCGAATTGTACTACACCGGCTCTGATGCTCGTCGGATGTGGCAGGGCTTTCAAACCATTACAGACTACAAAGGAAAGCAAAGCCGAGAGCTGCCCAGTGACACTTCTAAGCTTGCTTCGAAACAAATAACACTGAAACATGCATGAGAGCACCAGCTGTTCCAGGAAGACTGTGATCATGTTCTCCGCAGCCAATGTGAGTAGACCTTCAAAAAGGGCAACATTCACAAGGCCGCAGGGCCAGACGGATTACCAGGACATGTACTGTGAGCATGCGCTGACCAACTGGCAAGTGTCTTCAATGACATTTTCAACCTCTCCCTGTCTGAGTCTGTAGTACCAACAAATTTTAAGCAGACCACCATAGTCCCTGTGCCCAAGAACATTAAGGTAACCTGCCTAAATGACTTCCGACCCGTAGCACTCACGTCTGTAGCCATGAAGTGCTTTGAAAGGCTGGTCATGGCTCACATCAACACCTTTATCCCAGAAACCCTAGACCCACTGCAATTTGCATACCGCCAACAGATCGACGGATGATGCAATCTCTATTGCATTCCACACTGCCCTTTCCCACCTGGACAGAAGGAACACCTTCAATTGAAGTCGGAAGTTTACATACACTTAGGTTGGAGCCATTAAATCTCGTTTTTCAACCACTCCACAAATTCCTTGTTAACAAACTATAGTTTTGACAAGTCGGTTAGGACATCTACTTCGTGCATGACACAAGTAATTTTTCCAACATATTGTTTACAGACAGATTATTTCACTTATCATTCACTGTAGCACAATTACAGTGGGTCAGAAATGTACATACACTAAGTTGACTGTGCCTTTAAACAGCTTGGAAAATTCTAGAAAATGATGTCATGCCTTTAGAAGCTTCTGAAAGGCCAATTGACATCAATTGAGTCAATTGGAGGTGTATCTGTGGATGTATTTCAAGGCCTACCTTCAAACTCAGTGCCTCTTTGCTTGACATCATGGGAAAATCAAAAGAAATCAGCCAAGATCTCAGAAAACAATTGTAGACCTCCACAAGTCTGGTTCATCCTTGGGAGCAACTTCCAAATGCCTGAAGGTACCACGTTCATCTGTACAAACAGTACGCAAGTATAAACACCATGGGACCACGCAGCCGTCATAACGCTCAGGAAGGAGACGCGTTCTGTCTCCTAGAGATGAACGTACTTTGGGGTGAAAAGTGCAAATCAATCCCAGAACAACAGCAAAGGACCCTGTGAAGATGCTGGAGGAAACAGGTACAAAAGTATCTTTATCCACATTAAAACGAGTCCTATACCGACATAACCTGAAAGGCCGCTCAGCAAGGAAGAAGCCACTGCTCCAAAACCGCCATAAAATAGCCAGACTACAGTTTGCAACTGCACATGGGGACAAAGATCATACTTTTTGGAGAAATGTCCTCTGGTCTGATGAAACAAAAATAGAACTGTTTGGGAAGAACACCATCTCAAATGTGAAGCACGGGGGTGGCAGCATCATGTTGTGGGGGTGCTTTGCTGCAGGAGGGACTGGTGTCCTTCACCAAACAGATGGCATCATGAGGGAGGGAAATTATGTGGATATATTGAAGCAACATCTTAAGACATCAGTCAGGAAGTTAAAGCTTTGTTGCAAATGGGTCTTCAAAATGGACAATGACCCCAAGCATACTTCCAAAGTTGTGGCAAAATGGCTTAAGGACAACAAAGTCAAGGTTTTGGAGTAAAGCCCTGACCTCAATCCCATAGAACATTTGTTGGCAGAACTGAAAAAGCGTGTGCGAGCAAGGAGGCCTACAAACCTGACTCAGTTACACCAGCTCTGTCAGGAGGAATGGGCCAAAATTCACCCAACTTATTGTGGGAAGCTTGTGGAAGGCTAGTTAAATACTTTAAAGGCAATCCTACCAAATACTAATTGAGTGTATGTAAACTTCTGACCCACTGGGAATGTGATGAAAGAAATAAAAACTGAAATAAATCATTCTCTCTACTATTATTCTGACATTTCAAATTCTTAAAATAAAGTATTTATTCTAACTGACCTAAGACAGGGATTTTTACTAGGATTAAATGTCAGGAATTGTACAAAACTGAGTTTTAATGTATTTGGCTAAGGTGTATGTAAACTTTCGCGTTCAGCTGTATGTGAGAATGCTGTTCATTGACTACAGCTCAGCGTTCAACACCATAGTGCTGTCAAAGCTCGACAATAAACTAGAGACCCTGAGACTAAACACCTCCCTCTGCAACTGGATTTCCTGACGGGCCGCCCCCAGGTGTTAAGGGTAGGTAACAGCACATCCACAATGCTGATCCTCAACACAGGGGCCTCTCATGGGTGCGTGCTGAGTCCCTTCCTGTACTCCCTGTTCACTCAGGACTGCACAGCCAGGCACGACACCAACACCATCATTAAGTTTGCCAATGACACAACAGTGGTAGGCCTAATCCCTGACAACGACGAGAGGAGCCTATAGGAGGAGGTCAGAGACATGACCGTGTGGTTCCAGGACAACAACCTCTCCCTCAACGTGATCGAGACAAAGGAGATGATTGTGGACAACAGGAAAAAGAGGACCGAGCACTCCCCCATTCTCATCGAAGTGGCTGTAGTGGAGCATGTTGAGAGCTTCAAGTACCTTGGTGTCCACATCACCAACAAACTAACATGGTCCAAGCACAAAAAGACAGTCGTGAAGAGTTCACAACAAAACCTATTCCCCCTCAGGAGACTGAAAAGATTTGGCATGGGTCCTCAGATCCTCAAAAGGTTCTACAGCTGCACCATCGAGAGCATCCTGACTGGTTGCATCACTGCCTGGTATGGTAACTGCTTGGCCTCCGACAGCAAGGCACTACAGAGGCTATTGCGTACGGCCCAGCACATCACTGGGGCCAAGCTTCCTGCCATCCAGGACCTCTATACCAGGCGGTGTCAGAGGAAGGCCCTAAAAATTGTCAAAGACTCCAGCCACCCTTTTCATAGACTGTTCTCTCTGCTCTCCGCACGGCAAGCGGTTCCAGAGTGCCAAGCCCAGGTCCAAGAGGCTTCTAAACAGCTTCTACCCACAATCCATAAGCCATAAGACTCAAATGGCTACCCAGACTATTGACATTGCCCCTCCCCCCCTTTTTTTACACCGCTGCTACTCTCTGTTGTTATCATCTATGCATAGTCACTTTAATAACTCTATCTACATGTACATATTACCTCAATTACCTTGACTAACCGGTGCCCCCACACATTGACTCTGTACCGGCTCCCTCCTGTATATAGTCTCGCTATTGTTATTTTACTGCTGCTCTTAAATTACTAGTTACTTTTATTTCTTATTGTTATTCATATATATATTTTGAATTGCATTGTTGGTTAGTTAGGGGCTCGTAAGTTAGCATTTCACCTGTTGTATTCGGAGCACGTGACTAATAAAATGTGACTTGATTTTAAGGTGCTGGGGGCAAAAGGCAAAAACTCTTCAAATGTTGATCTTTGGTTGCGTTGACAATCAAACACAATTCAATATCAATAACTATCATTACATTCTAAGCACAGCTTGAAACCCTAGGCCTAATGATTTGTCTATTTTTAGTTGAATTCTGGGTTGAATTTAAGCAATAGCTGTCCTTGGCAAATGCTATAGGCTTAAATGGCTTCATTGATGATGAGTGATAAACTATGGTCACGCTTTATTTGCTCTGTTAAACCTTCCCTTTGGAATGACTTCGATAGCAACAGTGAATCTATTTTGTTTTTAAGTCGAGATCTCTCAACAATCGTTCTCAAGAGGGCACATTGGTAATAGTATCGCGGAAAACTACAAACTCTGTTATGCACATGCTCTGTATAAGCCTTGAACCTGTACATTTCCACTGTCTGTTTGTTTCATGTAAGAAGAAGCCAGTGTTTTTCCTCTCTTGTTTTGAGTAACTTAGTCATGCGGCCAAAGACAAAGGGCCATTTGAGAAGTGTTGCCAACTCATTTTCAGGGGAAGTTGCTAGAGGCAGGTAGATTTATTGCTAAAAGTTACTAAATGACGTTGTGACGTCATTACGTAGATTACACAATAACGTTACTCAAACTGACTGGCCATCTCGGTGAAAAATATGATTTGACATTTGTTAGTTTATTATCACATATTTTTATTTGTAAAAGTAATATAAACACAACACATTTGATATGATCAGATATTTTTATTTTTAAACACAACACATTGAAATATTGAACAATTACACATTACAAACTATTGAACAATTACATTTGATATATTTATTTTTTAAACTAGTAAACCTACACATTCTGAACAATTATAGTTTTAAGCAGTGTATTGGTAGTTAGTTAACATGCAAACTAACTGATCAACAATTATAGGTACAAGCTAATAACAAGGTATATATGCTATCTTTTTGAACAAGCAACTTAACTCAAATAATGATGTGTGCACCATGCATCTCTCTCCAGCTCTCTCCAGGTTGTTGTGCTGCTTGGCTGTCTCAATGGTTCAATGGCTCAATGGTTTCCTCCAGATATTGCCACTGTTCTCGCTCACACTGCAGTACACACTGCCACCATCAGCTGTGTGTCTCTACCAGTTCCAGAAAGTCCACTCCTTGCATACGTACTGTAAATATGATGAATCAAAGATTGGCAAGGAAATCCTCTTCCTCTATACTGTCCAACTACATTGTCATGGAGCTGGAACCAGCAGAAGAGGATGGAGTGGCCTAAAAGCTGTATGTTGCTGTGGTGCCAAACTGCTGCAGGACTTCACCTGGTAGTTTATGCTGGTAACAGGTATCACCAGCCAGCTTCAGTCCATATCGCACCAGGAGTATGGAGTTGAGTGTGCAGTGACATTCTATTTCTTAACTTTGACTTAACCACACTCATTTGGCTGAACAGCCGTTCAACCTCCTCATTTGAGTGTGGCAAGGAGAGGGCAGTGAGTGCAGCTTTGCACAGTTCTTCAAATGGATTTGACCCGGAAGAGTCCATGTAGTTATTCACTTCACTCCAAAACTCGACTGTATTTTCAGTTGAGTCCCACCTAAACAAATGGATGTTTCTCCATTTGGAAACAATTTTATCAATTGTTTGGGACTAGTACCCCAGTAGCTCAGCTACTTTAATAATTTCAGTGGTGCCTTTATTGTACTTTAGCTTTTCCTTAACACTGAACAAGGCCATGTTTCGCAAGGCGTCTAGGTTGTCTGGGATCCTTGCTTGCAGCTCCTTGCTTAAAGCAACAATGTAGTTGATGCACTGTCTCCGAATGACCTTTTCGTCCTCTGGCGCAAGACTAAGTTGGACACCGTGCTCTCGAAAAGGTACCCAAGGCATGGTGATGGACTGAGATGTCCATCAATGGCATCCTTCAGGACATCAATTTTTGCCATAGGGTTGACTACTAGGCTGCAAATTAATTTTAAGAGGTGTACCAGATTGTCCAAAAGCTTGACAGGATCTGTTTGCTCTCCCTCAGCTGACTTCACTACAACTTGTACGTCGGACAGGATTGATTTCAAGAATGTCAGGTAGACATAGTTGGTCTTGTCCATGTACATGGCGTGGAGCACATCCACCATGTAGCAATGCTCACTGGCCTTGGTCAACTCAAAGTCAACTCAAACCCAGCGTTGCTGGAGCAGACAGGACTGGCAAAAAGTGCTCTTCACTGACGAGGAATGAGCGTTACACCGAGGCCTGTACTGTGGAGCGGGATCGATTTGGAGGTGGAGGGTCCGTCATGGTCTGGGGCGGTGTGTCACAGCATCATTCGACTGAGCTTGCTGTCATTGCAGGCAATCTCAACGCTGTTCATTACAGGGAAGACATCCTCCTCCCTCATGTGGTACCCTTCCTGCAGGCTCATCCTGACATGACAATGCCACCAGCCATACTGCTCGTTCTGTGTGTGATTTCCTGCAAGACAGGAATGTCAGTGTTCTTCCATGGCCTGCGAAGAGCACGGATCTCAATCCCACGTCTGGGACCTGTTGGATCAGAGGGTGAAGGCTAGGGCCATTCCCCCCAGAAATGTCCGGGAACTTGCAGGTGCCTTGGTGGAAGAGTGGGGTAACATCTTACAGCAAGAACTGGTAAGTCTGGTGCAGTTCATGAGGAGGAGATGCACTGCAGTACTTAATGCAGCTGGTGGCCACACCAGATACTGACTGTTACTTTTGATTTTTACCCCCCCTTTGTTCAGGGACACATTATTCCATTTCTGTTAGTCACATGTCTGTGGAACTTGTTCAGTTTGTCTCAGTTGTTCAATCTTGTTATGTTCATACAAATATTTACACATGTTAATTTTGCTGAAAATAAACGCAGTTGAGAGTGAGAGGACATTTATTTTTTTGCTGAGTTTATATATACATCTACACAATCCCTTCGCATTAACCATCGATATATTTTCACAAATGTCATACTTCAAAGTCTTAAGAAATTACATAGTAGTAGAAAAAAACTACTGTATGTCAGATTATGAAACCCACCCAAATCAAAGATAAAATTTGATGACAGTTGCCTTGATGACAGCTTTGCACACTCTTGGCATTCTCTAAACCATCTTCATGAGGTAGTCACCTGGAATGCATTTCAATTAACAGGTCTGCCAGGTTAAAAGTTAATATATGGAATTAATGCGTTTGAGCCAATCAGTTGTGTTGTGACAGGTAGGGGTAGTATACAGAAGATAGCCCTATTTAGTAAAAGACCAAGTCCATAAGATTGTAAGAACAGCTCAAATAAGCAAAGAGAAATGACAGTCCATCATTACTTCAAGACATGAAGGTAAGACAATGCGGAACATTTCAAGAACTTTGAAAGTTTCTTTGAGTGCAGTTGCAAAAAACATCAAGCGCTATGATGAAACTGGCTCTCATGAGGACCGCCACAGGAAAGGAAGTCCCAGAGTTACCACTGCTGCAGAGGTCAAGTTCATTAGAGTTAACTGCACCTCAGATTGCAGCCCAAATATATGCTTCACAATTAACACACACATCTCAACATAAACTGCTCAGAGGAGACTGCTTGAATCAGGCCTGCATGGTCAAATTGCTGCAAAGAAACCACTACTAAAGGACATCAATAATAAGAAGAGACTAGATTGGACCAAGAAACACGAGTAATGGACATTAGACCAGTGGAAATCTGTCCTTTGGTCTGATGAGTCCAAATTTGAGATTTTTGGTTTGAAACTCTGTGTCTTTGTGAGATGCAGAGTAGGTAAACAGATGATCTCAGCATGTGTGGTTCCCACCGTCAAGCATGGAGGAGGAGGTGTGATGGTGGGGGGGGGGCTTGGAAAAGCGTTCCTCATGAAGCTGGTTGAGAGAACTACATGATTCCATTTGTGTTATTCCAAACCCTTGAATGAGTCGGTGTGTTCAAACTTTTGAGTGCTAGTGTATATGTGAAATTAAATTAAACAGTAATGTATGTTAATGTTAATCCTATGCTAGTGCTAATGATAGCAATAGTTTAATATGTTCAATATGTGTCACGTTCTGACCTTAGTTCCTTTTTTATGTCTTTATTTTAGTTTGGTCAGGGCGTGAGTTGGGGTGGGCATTCTATATTGTTTTTCTATGTTTTGTTCTGTTGTTAGATTTCTATGTGTTTGGCCTAGTATGGTTGTCAATCAGAGGCAGGTGTCAGTCGTTGTCTCTGATTGGGAGCCATATTTAGGTAGCCTGTTTTCTATTGTGTTTGTGGATGGTTGTTTCCTGGGTTTGTGTCACCATTCAGGACTGTTTTGGTTTTGGTTTTCATTCACTTTGATATTTTTGTATTTTGTAGCATTCAGTTTATTATTAAAATATGACAAACACTTACCACGCTGCATATTGGTTCGATCCTTGCTACTCCTCTTCAGACGAAGAGGAAAACCGTTCCAATATGCTGTGATCTGTAGAGATAATATATTAGACAGCATGTGTCAAAGTGATTGATGAGCTATTTTTAGTGTCATGTGTTTATACCCTTTTATGGTCATCCTGCTCGGATTTTCTCACGCTATCGAGTGAGTGTTTATGTAACATGATAGCGCAGCTGTTCCTTTGAAGTAAAGCAAATGTTTGCAATAAAAATGTCCTGGTGATAATGTGTCGTGACCTTGTTGAACTGTTGAATGTGTTTGAACATTTGAAACAGTTGGGATTTTATGTAGTGTGTGGGGGAGGCCTGAGTTTGAAAAGTTTAAACATTTGGGAATTTTTGTAGTGAACTTATGGAGTTAGCTTGTGAGCCCCTTGTATATGAATAAGTAATTTCTGGGGTAGGTCTGTCTGAGTATAAGTAAGTGTTAGACTAGTCCTGTGCCATGTCTAACACAGATAAACTATAGAAAACATGTCTCCTAGACCAATTCTAGGTGTATTGTGTCCTTCATGTCTGGGACACAATAACAAAACCATCTTAAGCCATTTTCTGCAAATGATGGTGGAAAATAAGTATTTGGTCAATAACAAAAGTTTATCTCAATACTTTGTTATATACCCTTTGTTGGCAATGACAGAGGTCAAACGTTTTCTGTAAGTCTTCACAAGGTTTTCACACACTGTTGCTGGTATTTTGGCCCATTCCTCCATGCAGATCTCCTCTAGAGCAGTGATGTTTTGGGGCTGTTGCTGGGCAACATGGACTTTCAACTCCCTCCAAAGATTTTCTATGGGGTTGAGATCTGGAGACTGGCTAGGCCACTCCAGGACCTTGAAATGCTTCTTACGAAGCCACTCCTTCGTTGCCCGGGCGGTGTGTTTGGGATCATTGTCATGCTGAAAGACCCAGCCACGTTTCATCTTCAATGCCCTTGCTGATGGTAGGCTTTGTTACTTTGGTCCCAGCTCTCTGCAGGTCATTCACTTGGTCCCCCCGTGTGGTTCTGGGATTTTTGCTCACCGTTCTTGTGATCTTTTTGACCCCACGGGGTGAGATTTTGCGTGGAGCCCCAGATCGAGGGAGATTATCAGTGGTCTTGTATGTCTTCCATTTCCTAATAATTGCTCCCACAGTTGATTTTTTCAAACCAAGCTGCTTACCTATTGCAGATTCAGTCATCCCAGCCTGGTGCAGGTCTACAATTTTGTTTCTGGTGTCCTTTGACAGCTCTTTGGTCTTGGCCATAGTGGAGTTTGGAGTGTGACTGTTTGAGGTTGTGGACAGGCGTCTTTTATACTGATAACAAGTTCAAACAGGTGCCATTAATACAGGTAACGAGTGGAGGACAGAGGAGCCTCTTAAAGAAGAAGTTACAGGTCTGTGAGAGCCAGAAATCTTGCTTGTTTGTAGGTGACCAAAAACGTATTTTCCACCATAATTTGCAAATAAATTCTTTAAAAATCCTACAATGTGATTTTCTGGATTTTGTTTCTAATTTTGTCTGTCATAGTTGAAGTGTACCTATGAAGAAAATTACAGGCCTCTCTCATCTTTTTAAGTGGGAGAACTTGCACATATGGTGGCTGACTAAACTTTTTTGCCCCACTGTATATATATATATATATATATATATATATATATATTATTTAAGAATGAATGTATTAAAAATGAAGGCTATTTATCCATTGAGCAGTAGCTATTGTTTTTTTTCATACTGTAGACAATAACTTCTGCCCTCTTAGGTTCTATTTGACCCTCTTATTATATCAAAACCTCTCAGACTAGAAACTATGATTAGAAACTTTGGCCAACTATGTTCAAACTAGGATTTGAAACGATAATGAGAAACTATGAGAAACTATGATCAAAAACTACGAACAACTATCAAGCCATGTATGTGTGTGTGTGAGTGATGATCTATTATTTAATTGTGTAATATCTCTCTCTCTCTCTCTCTCTCAATGTATAACATTTCCCTCAATGTATACCAAAGTAACAAATGTTTAACAATGTTTCAATGTTTTGTATTGCAACAGTTATGAAAGACAATGACATCCAATTATTAGGGAATTATTAATATAATGTGTTACATAGTGTGCATCTGTGATAACTTTATGTAATAGATCCTCTCTCTCCCTCTCTCAGGCTACGAAAAATACAAAAGACATGACACTGACTCCTGAGTGTTGAACTTTTGCCCCCTCTATAGCCACCCTGGTTATTATATGACCCTGATGATCATCTATAGTATGAAAGTTGGAACATCTTGAATAACAATAAGGGGCACACGTACTCTTAAATGTCCACTCAGCACAGCCCTCGGAGCATGGTTCCTCTCTAATTTTGTTTCTAGGTTTATGACTTCTAGGGAGTGTTTCCTAGATGCTGTGCTTCGGCATATGCATTGATGGGTCTTATATTTCTAGACGGGGTAACTGTAAAACACTTTGTGACAACTGCTGATGCAAAAAGGGGTTTCAAGAAATACATTTGTTTGATTGACAGATTTGTATTATTATAAAAAGTGTCACGCCCTGATCTATTTCACCTGTCCCTGTGATTGTCTCCACCCCCTCCAGGTGTCGCTTATTTTCCCCAGTGTATTTATCCCCGTGTTTCCTGTCTCTCTTTGCCAGTTCATCTTGTATGTCAACCAGCGTGTTTTTTTCCCCGTACTCCTTTTCTATTCTCTTTTGCTAGTCTTCCCGGATTTGACCACTGCCTGACTCGACTTCTTTCCCGCCTGCCTGATAACCCTGCATGCCCTGACCTTGAATCTGCCTGCCCTTCGGGTACCTATTGGACTCTGAACTGGTTTTGACCACCTTTTTCCTGTACACGACCATTCTCTTGCCTACCCCTTTTGGGATTAATAAACATTGTAAAACTCCAACCATCTGCCTCTTGTGTCTGTATCTGGGTCTCGCCTTGTGCCTTGATAAAAAGAATAACAATATTATTATAATCATTATTATTATTATGTTACAGGTGAGACCTACCCAAATGTTCAAACACATTCAGCATTTCAACAAGGTCACAACACATCAATCACCAAGACATTTTTATTACAAACACTTGCTTTACTTCAAAGTAACAGCTGCAATATCATGTAATATAAGCAATCACTTGATAGCGTGAGAACATCTGGACAGAATGACCACAAAAAGGCATAAACACGACACTTAAAAGAGCTCATCAATCACTTTTTGCCACATTCAAACCTCAGGCCACCCCCATTCACCACATAAATTCCCAACTGTTTCAAATGTCCTAACACATTCAACAGTTCAACATCAATCACATCACATCACATCAATCACCAGGACATTTTTATTGCAAACAATTGCTTTCCTTCAAAGGAACAGCTTGCATTATCATGTCTGCTAAACAATCACTCGATGACATCTACTATATTCTCGCATTGTCTTTTAACAGTTTCACTCAATTCATTCTAATTAAAAATAATAATGACACACCACTCTCTAGTCATTAGTTTGCGCAAATTGCACTGTTTTGTCTACATAACCTGGTTCAAGCATTCATGACATCACCCTGAAGAACGCACAGTGATGCCAAAACATTGGTGATTTACCCAATAAATTACGGTGAGTTTATACATAGAGTGTGCGACTCTCTTTGTTTTTATAGAAGCATTTATAATGAACATAAAGTTAGGATTATCTACTTTACATAGGTTACACATCGGCATCCATTTGATTTATATTTCTCTGTATTGCCAACTAAACTTTTTGGTTTTCTGTAAATCACTTGTATTACTGGGACATCAACGTCATGTTTACTATAACTATAATTGGAAAAATAACAAATTAATTTGCTGTTGACAGTGGGGTGTCAAGAAATAAAACTTACAGTGCAGATGACTGGAGTGAAATACTTCAAACAGTACTTAATGATGGGTAATGGTCGATAACCGATCATGTCTTCCATATTATCGTACAGACGGTCTGCACCTGTGGAGTAAACATATCAACAGGGACTCAAAATAACAGCAGTCAATAAAAGTGTTTGGTCAGTTGGTCTGTCAAATACCCAGTTGGTCTGTCAAAAACCAAGGTAAACATTCTCAAACCACCAAGTGACAGACAGGTTTAAACAATTGCAGATTAGAAAACCTGGAAAACAGCTCTAACCAGGGTTTCCCAAACTCGGTCCTGGGCCCCCAACAGCTGATTCAAATAACCAACTCATCATCAAGCTTTTATTATTTGATTCAGTTGTGTAGTGTTATGGCAAAAAACTAAATATGCACCCAGGGGTGGGCCCCAGGACCGGGTTTAGGAAACACTGGTCTAAAGTACCTGTATTTCTTTGTTTAGAAAATCAGAGCTTACGTTATGGCCATTCTTCTGAAAAAGTGGTGAAAAAAATATAAGTAATATGAAAAGAGGACCAGTGTCACGTATACTCTCTCTCTGACGCTCATTATTACACACACCCATCATCATCATTACACGCACCAGCGCCTTATCAGACTCACCTGGACTTCATCACCTTCCTGATTACCTTCCCTATATCTGTCACTTATTTTGAGTTCTTCCCCAGGCATGATTGTTTCTGTTCCAGTGTTTGTCTGTATGCTACCTGTGTTTCTTGTTTTGTTCATTTCGAGAACTAGCTTCCCGAGTCCCAGCCTACACGCTACAGAATAACCCCTCACCAAAGGGGAGCATCAGTGTCTTTAGTTATTTTTGATGTCGGGTCCTCGGCCGGCTTGTTAGGCTTCCATGCCTTAGCTGGCTCGCCTAGTTCCCACGCCTCACCCAGTCTCGATAGGTTCCCGAGCCTCACCCAGTCTCGATTGGGTGAGGCTCCGGAACCTATCGAGACTGGGTGAGGCTCGGGAACCTGTCTCGATAGGTTCCTGAGCATCAGCAGAGGTCACCGGTCCGCTCCTGGTCCCCGGGATCGTCCCTCTGGTCGGCGTCCTGCGGCTAAAGCCATGCGTCAGGGAGGGGGTACGGTCACATATACTCCCTGTCCGGCTCTCTAGGTCATCAGGCTGCTCATTATTACACACACCTGTCACCTGAAATTCAAGACCTTCATGACTCCTAAACAGCTAATCAAAGGGCTACCAAGACCCCTTTTGTATGCTGCTGTTGCTCTGTTTATAATCTATGCATAGTCACTTTAACTCTACCTACATGTACATATTACCTCAATTACCTCGACTAAACGATGTCCCCGCACATTGACTATGTACCGGTGCCCCTTGTATATACCCTCGCTTGCTCTTTAGCTGCTGCTGTTAAATTAGTTGTTACTTTAATTTTCTATTTTTTACTTAACACTTATTTGTATTTATTTTCTTAACTTCTTAAAGCATTGTTGGTTAAGGGCTTGTAAGTAAGCATTTCACTGTAAGGTCTACTACACCTGTTGTATTCGGCGCATGTAACAAATAACTAATAATGATTTCATAACCTTCCCTACATCTGTCACCCCTTAGGTTCCTTCCCAAGGTGTTATTGTTTCTGTTGCAGTGTTCATGTCTGTATGTCTGTTTCTTGTTTTGTTCTATGTTCATTTAGTTATTAAATTCACTCCCTGAACTTGCTTCCCGACTCCCAGCGTACATGTTACAACCATAACCTGTGATGTGAATCATCAAGGACTCAGGACTATAAAGTTCTAACTGCAAAATGTATAGTTTTGAGATAATGATTATTTTTAAGTACCAGATCTCAGAACTGTTTTGTGATGTCCTCCTATTTTCAAGTATATCACCTTACTTATGTACAATTATTTGTTATTGACAACCCAGCATTGTGTGATTGGATTGCATGTAGAACCTTATAGCACCAAGTTAAAAGGTGTTTGCATAGATAGAACTTTTTTCATTTTTTTCATTGTAAATGTACTTTTTCAAAAATCTGACTTATCTCACACGTAAAGGACCACCTAAAGAGCAACTCTATGTAAAATTCTAATTTTTGACCAACATGGTCAGAACCTTATAATCCCAAAGTAACGAGATGTCGTTTCACATCAATGTCCAAAGTGGCAATGTGTGCCAGAGGAACAACTTGGATAATGCCATAAACACCTTGAACAGAAACATCCTGAGGGAAGCTGACCTGCAATTAGGGTTTCTGTGATTGATTATCTGGGGTTGATGGAATGGGGCCAAGCAGGGTCTTTTACAGCACCTTGTTATCAGGGATCCTTGGGATGTTCCTACTCCATTGAAGTTGACATTTAAAATGGTTAAGGTTAGGGTTTAAGGTAGGGACATCCCAAGGATTCCTGGTAGCACTAATTTTACTATTATGTTTTCATAAAACCTACAATGATAGTGGTAACACTTAATAATAACTTACATGAAAATGCCTTCATTAATGTTTGTATTATAATACAAGGTTTAGATAGCTGACTAGACTAACTTACCTAGCAAACTATAACATGGTAGCTGACATGGGCTAATTGGTTGACTATCAGTGACTGACATAACAAGAGGAAAACTGCGGATGCACTACCACGTTTCAAAATGTCACATTGTGTATTCTACTATCTTAACTAACAGTAAGTTGAGACCCCGACTGACATTGAACAAAAGTGGTTGCGGGCCCTAAGAGACACTGGGAGTAGGCCGGGCTAACTCACCATAAACCCAGCTGATACACACTGACTGTAGTATAGCGAAGAGAAGCAGAGTCATCCCACTGCAGGCATAGTAATCAAACAGCTGGAAGATATACAGGCCTCCCTGCAAATAGAGGAGGGGTAGAAAGAGAAAGAAAGTATAAGGTCTTACTGAGCACAACAATAAGACTATAATCTACCTCCAGAGTCTACAAAACACTCAGACAATGATCGTAGGTGTGTCCACCAGCCCAATCGCTTACGGAATAAGTGGAATCAACCAACAATTCTGCGGAACGAGGTGGTATGTTGAAACACAGGGATATGTTGAAACAGATCACTTGGGAGGTACATAATTGATCATATATCTGGTTACTGTCATGATTGATCTAATAACGATGGCCTTGAAATTAAATATTTTATATCCTATTTCCTTATAGAATGGTGACTTCAAAGGACCTCTCACCTCTGTGACCATGACCAGGCCGATGAAGAAGCTACCCGCACTGATGATGATGAGGAGGATTTTACGCCGATGGCCAACCAGGAAGAAGGAGGGATTCATGTCTGAGATAGCTGTCATCAAAGCCTCCAGAGCTACAAACTGAAGGAGAGATGATGGGGAAGTTCAGTGGAAACTCTGTTCTTTGAAATACTAGCTACTTCTTCACAGTTTCACATCCATTAGTTTAGTGATGGTTGTAGCATATATTGTAGGTTATGTAATTATCCTTCACTAAGGAAATATTCCGTAGACCTTCAGGGCCACTCTAACACACCTCACTGTCTAACCCCAGTAGGATTATCATGATGAAGAATAAGATGGCCCAAAGCTGGTGTAATGGCATCATGGCCACGGCACGAGGGTATGCGATGAATGCCAGGCCAGGACCTGTATGCAGCAACACAGGTAAACTCATTACTGAACTCTCAGGGGCAGAGGGAAGAGTTAGATCCTTGAAATGCTAAGACACCTGTCTTGTAACAAAGCAGAACTTACAAGGGTTTGTTAATTTGTTTGTTTGTGCATTTGTTAACTTCATATCTCACTGCTGCAACACTTGACACCTGATTTGGCCACGGTTGAGATGTCTGTCCCTTATTCATAAGCCATGAAGCCCAGACAGAGAAGATAGCAAAACCGGCCACAAAGCTGGTTCCACTGTTCAACAGGCACAGGTACACACATTACCTAAAAAGATATTCACTTCCCTGTTAGTCACAACACGAAGGCATCCAAATGACCTACAATATGGAGATCATCAAACTTTCCAGATACCTTACCATTTCTGCAACCCAACCTCCAAAGAATTATGTGCACAGGGGACGTTTTTGCAGGCAAGAGAAAACGTTCTGCCAGCACATTTTATCTAGCAAGGCACATTTACTGTTTGTGTACATAATTCTTCCACTCACTTGTAACAGTTGTTGTCATATTTGTTGTAGCTGCCAAGAGCAGTCAGGCAGCCGAGGCAGATAGCATAGGAAAAGAAGATTTGTGTTCCAGCATCCATCCACACCTGTGAGACACACCAGAGAGAGACACAATAGTCTTCATAGTTTCACAATTCTTATACACTAGTCTCATCCCAGGGTGTTAGAGGCGAATTCAAATGGTATCTATTTTGACCTTGTATAGTGGCAAGAAAAAGTAAGTGAACCCTTTGGAATTACCTGGATTTCTGCATAAATTGGTCAAAAAATTTGATCTGATCTAAGTCACAACAATAGACAAACATTGTGTGCTTAAACTAATAACACACAAATGATTGTATTTTTCTTGTCTATTTTGAAAACATAATTTAAACATTCACAGTGTAGGTTGTAAAAAGCATAGGAGGAGGAGGAGATTTTACATACAAACATGGAAATAAAAAAGGCTTCTTCTGAGAAATATATGTGAGATATTGTCAAGCCCTGACCATAGAGAGTTGTTTATTCTCTATGTTGGTTGGGGCGTGATAGTGACTAGGGTGTGTCATCTAGGTGATTAATGGTTTATGTTGGCCTGGTATGCTTCCCAATCAGAGACAGCTGTTTATCGTTGTCTC
The DNA here is from genome assembly GCF_045679555.1 of Salvelinus alpinus. Classification (NCBI taxonomy): domain Eukaryota; kingdom Metazoa; phylum Chordata; class Actinopteri; order Salmoniformes; family Salmonidae; genus Salvelinus; species Salvelinus alpinus. Next base: position 44,469,238 of record NC_092087.1, read on the forward strand.
TGATTGGGGATCATATTTAGGCAGCCATTTCCCTTTTGTGTTTTGTGGGATCTTGTCTACAGATAGTTGCCTGTGTGCACACCAGTAGCTTCACGTTTAGTTCGTTCAGTATTTTGGTTGTTTTTGTTCGGTATTAATTTAAATAAAACTAAATGTACACCTACCACGCTGCACCTTTGTCCAATCCTTACGACGATCTTGACACATATATTATATCCAATCACATTCTCAACCTAAAACATAAAAAAACATTTAACTGTGTTTCTTTTTGATGTGGATTAGACTCCTTTCAAATTCACCAGCCCTGATTAATAGGTTATGGTGCCATTCCAACAAGACAGACATTTGTGAATGTTGGAAGACAGGACAATTGTTCTGAATGCACGTGTCATGTCACAGGAAAGACTGTCACTTACTCTATCATGTAATAGCTCATGAATTAGTGTGAGCCAGTGTAATACTGTTGATGTTTAATCCAAGCTTCATCCAATAACTTGAATGAAATGTCTTGTTACTTTAATCCCTTTTCATTTTTGTTAAATCAGGTCAGAAACAGACCAGTCATCCAACAAGCAATCTAAAATGTATCCTGATATTGTTTCAAACTGGTAAAGCAGAGATTAAAATCATGGTTGACTGACTTTTACAAATACAATAGTGCAATATCATTTACAGAAGGAAAAGCCTGCATGTACTGTGCATCTATTGTACCTATTATGGCTAATTGTCTGGCCCTAAATGTCACCCTCAACCAGCACATTCTTGACAAAGGCTCCAGACAGAACCCTTGAGTTTACGTGCTGAATACCAATTTAAATCATATTAACATTTCTTTGGATTACAATGCTACTTTCTCAAGTTTGGATTTTGCAGCTAGGAGTTTTCCTGAGTACATACAACGAACAGACAACGTTTAGTGTACAGTCCCGCCTTTAATGTTTAATACATGTGCAAAAATGTCTAAATACCTGTTTGCTTCGTCATTATGGGGTATTGTGTGTAGATTGATGAAGATTTTTTAACATTTAATACATTTTAGAATTAAGCTGTAATGTAACAAAATGTGGAACATGGGAAAGGATCTGAATACTTTCCTAATGCAGTGTGCATACGCATGCTTCGCGTTATAAATCAGACCCCTCCTGAAACTATGTGTGCGTGAGCGAGTATTAAAACTCAGCCAGAAAAGAAAAACATCATTCACCTTTAATTTTCATAATAACGCCCTCATTTGCTGTACACTTTGGAAGTATTGGAATTATGCCAAGGCACCCACTGGGCACAAACTGCTTAAATCAGCTTGAATAATTAAAAAAATAATAATGGGCAAATATTGTACAATCCAGGTGTCACGCCCTGGCCTTAGTTATCTTTGTTTTCTTTATTATTTTAGTTAGGTCAGGGTGTGACATGGGGGATGTATGTGTTTTTGTATTGTCTAGGGTTTTTTGTATGTTTATGGGGGCAGTGTCTAGTATAGGTGTTTGTATGTCTATGGCTGCCTAGATTGGTTCTCAATTAGAGGCAGCTGTTGTTCATTGTCTCTGATTGAGAGCCATATTTAGGCAGCCATATTCATTGGGTATTTCGTGGGTAATTGTCTATGTCTTGACGTTAGTTGCTTGTGTCTGCACTTTCGTTTTGTAGCTTCACGGTCGTTTGTTGTTTTGTCTAGTTTGTATTAGTGTTCGTGTTCGTGTTCATCTTCTAATAAAAAAGAAGATGCTGCGCCTTGGTCCTCTCTCTCACAATACGAAGACAATCGTGACACCAGGTGTGCAAAGCTCTTAGAGTTACCCAGAAAGACTCACAGCTGTAATCGCTGCCAAAGGTGATTCTAACATGTATTGACTCTAACATGGGTGTGACTACTCATGTAAATGAGATATTTGTGTATTTCATTTTCAATATATTTTCAAACATTTCCCCTTTTTTTTATCACTTTCTCATAATGTGGTTTTGTGTGTAGATGGGTGAGATTATTATTTACTCCATCTTGAATTCAGGCTGTAATACAACAAAATGTGGAATAAGTCAAGGGGTATGAATACCTTCTGAAGGCACTGTATTTGGCCTTGTGTTTTTTGTCCTGCTGAAAGGTGGATTTGTCTCCCAGTGTCTGATGGAAAGCAGACTGAACCAGGTTTTCCTCTAGGACTTTGTCTGTGCTTAGCTCTTTTCCATTTATTTTTATCCTAAAAAAACTCCTTAACCTCTAACGAGCCTCTACCCCGGGTCCGGGAGCACCCCCCACCCCCCCACACACTGATTAGCATAGCTAGCATAGCTTCACAAGTAGATAGTAGCATCTAAATATCATTAAATCACAAGTCCAAGACACCAGATGAAAGATACAGATCTTGTGAATAAAGCCACCATTTCAGATTTTTAAAATGTTTTACAGGGAAGACAAAATATGTAAATCTATTAGCTAAACACGTTAGCAAAATACACCACTATTCTAACTCCATCAGTTTCTTACTCCTTCAGGTGCTATCACCAATTCGGCTCAACTAAGATATTGATAGCCAATAACCTATAAAAAAACCCATCAGATGACAGTCTGATAACATATTCATGGTATAGGATAGTTTTTGTTAGAAAAAAGTGCATATTTCAGGTAGAAATCACAGTTTACAATTGCACCGACCATCACAAATCGACTAGAATTACTAGATAGAGCAACGTGTATGACCAATTTACTCATCATAAAACATTTCATAAAAATAGACAAAGCATAGCAATGGAAAGACCCAGTTCTTGTGATTTCAGACCATATTTCAGATTTTCTAAGCGTTTTTCAGCGAAAACACAATAAATCGATAAGTTAGCATACCACATGTGCAAACGTTACCAGAGCATCGATTCCAGCCAAAGAGCGCTATAACGTAATCACCGCCAAAATATATTAATTTTTTCACTAACCTTCTCAGAATTCTTCCGATGACACTCCTGTAACATCATTTTACAACATACATATACAGTTTGTTCGAAAAGGTGCATATTTAGCCATACAAAACCGTGGTTATACAATGGAAATAGTCACAACTCAAGCCTCAAAATGAGGAACGTCAGCTTTCAGAGTGATCTAGTTTAATCGAAAGCTAATCATATACTTGACTAAAAAATACAGGGTTGACAGGAATCGAAAAACAAATTAGTTCTTAATGCAACCGCTGATTTACATTTTTAAAATTAACCTTACTTTTCAATACAGGGTTCGCCAAGTGAAGCTATACCAAACAAAATGGCGAAATATGCGTTTAAAATATTTCGACAGAACAACGATTTATCATATTAAATATTGTTTACTTTGAGCTGTTCTTCCATCAGATTCTTGGGCAATGTATCCTTTCTATGTTATAAACGTCTTTTGGTCGATAGATGTCCTCTGTCCTTCGAAATATCCACTAACGATCGAACGGGACCCCAAAACGTGTCCAAAGTTTCAGAGTGCACAACAAAGAAATTCCTCAAAATCGCACTAAACGGATATAAATTGCTATAAAACGGTTCAAATTAACTACATTATGATGTTTTTAACAACTATAAAGACTGAAAACATGACCGGAGAAATATTGCTGGTTAGACAAGGATTTGGAATGAGGCAAGTCCGATGTCCTTCACGCTTCAGGCGCGCGACGAGAAAGGGCGGTCCCTATACATTTTGTGGTTTTATAATGGCTGGGATTGTGCAATAGACTCCATTCAAAACGTGATGACGTACAGACACCCAGAGGAAGACGTAGGCAGTGTCGGTTTCTTCATAGCATTCACTGTCGCCTTAAAAACAGACTCCAGATCAGGGGTAAAAATTTCTGAAATCTGACCCCTGTCATGAAAAGTGCTGTAGATATTGTTCTGTACCACTCAGAGACAAAATTCCAACTTCTATAGAAACTAGAAGGTGTTTTCTATCCAATAATAACAATAATATGCATATTGTATGATCAAGAATTTAGCACGAGGCAGTTTAATTTGGAGACCCAAATATGCTAATGCGGAACAGCACCCCCTATAGTTGCAAGAAGTTAATGACAAGCATACACATAACACGATGCAGCCACCACCAAGCTTGAAAATATGAAGAGTGGTACTCAGTGTAACGACCTGGGTGTCGGGGGGGGTGCGAAGTCAAACGCAGGAAACAGCAGAGCTTCAATAAGTTGAGTCTTTAATCCCCAACTGTCCAACACAATGTCCAACACGGACGAACTGGGTGAACATACACGGTTCGGTCCAACGACACGAGCCACAATCCCAGTCCACAAATACAATCTCCACTCCCGAAATCCAAAAGGTTACAAAGTAATAATCCCGCACAAAGACGCCTACGGGCTGGCTGACAAATAAAGCCATACTAATTACCCACTTAACTGAACACAGGTGTAACAAATAAACACATAAGGAGGGGGAGGAAAAAGAGTCAGTGGCAGCTAGTAGGCCGGTGACGACGACCGCCGAGCGCCACCCGAACGGGAAGGAGAGCCTGCCTCGGTTGAAGTCGTGACAGTACCCCCCCTCTGACGCGCGGCTCCCGCAGCGCGCCGACACCGGCCTCGAGGTCGACCCGGAGGACGAGGCGCGGGGCGATCCGGATGGAGGCGATGGAAATCCCTTAACATAGATGGATCCAAAATGTCCTCCACCGGTACCCAGCACCTCTCCTCCGGACCGTACCCCTCCCAGTCCACGAGGTACTGCAGGCCCCTCACCCGGCGTCTCGAGTCCAGAATGGCCCGTATCGTGTACGCCGGGGACCCCTCGATGTCCAGAGGGGGAGGAGGGACCTCCGGCACCTCACCGTCCTGCAGGGGACCAGCTACCACCGGCCTGAGGAGAGACACATGAAACGAGGGGTTAATACGATAATAGGAAGGGAGTTTTAATCGATAACACACCTCGTTTATTCTCCTCAGGACTTTGAAGGGCCCTACACACTGCGGCCTCAGCTTCCGGCAGGGCAAGCGGAGGGGTAGGTTTCGGGTCGAGAGCCAGACCCTTTCCCCCGGTACAAACACGGGAGCCTCACTGCGGTGGCGGTCAGCGCTCCTCTTCTGCCTCCTAGTAGCTTGTTGAAGGGACTCCTGGACGGACCTCCAGGTCTCTTTGGAGCGCTGTACCCACTCCTCCACCGCAGGAGCCTCGGTCTGGCTCGGATGCCATGGTGCCAGGACCGGCTGGTACCCCAACACACACTGAAAGGGGGACACATTAGTAGAGGAGTGGCGTAGTGAGTTCTGGGCCATCTCGGCCCAGGGAATGTATCTCGCCCACTCCCCTGGCCAGTCCTGGCAATAGGACCGCAGAAACCTACCCACCTCCTGGTTCACTCTCTCCACCTGCCCATTACTCTCGGGGTGAAAACCGGAAGTCAAGCTGACCGTGACCCCCAGACGCTCCATGAACGCCCTCCATACTCGGGACGTGAACTGGGGGCCCCGATCAGAAACGATGTCCTCCGGCACCCCGTAGTGCCGGAAGACGTGAGTGAATAAGGCCTCCGCAGTCTGTAGGGCAGTAGGGATACCGGGCAACGGGAGGAGACGACAGGACTTAGAAAACCGATCCACAATTACCAGAACCGTAGTGTTTCCCTGAGAAGGGGGGAGATCGGTCAGGAAGTCCACGGACAGATGAGACCATGGCCGTTGTGGAACGGGGAGGGGTTGCAACTTCCCTCTAGGAAGGTGCCTAGGAGCCTTACTCTGGGCGCATACCGAACAGGAGGAGACATAAACCCTAACATCCCGAGCTAAGGTAGGCCACCAATACCTTCCCCGAAGGCTCCCCACTGTCCTCGTCACCCCAGGGTGACCCGAGGAGGGTAGGACATGAGCCCACCGAATCAGTCGGTCCCGAACACCAAGCGGTACGTACTTACGGCCCGCCGGGCACTGAGGAGGCGCGGGTTCCGCCCGTAACGCCCGCTCGATGTCCGAGTCCACCTCCCATACCACTGGCGCTATCAGCCTCGAGGCGGGGATGATGGGAGTGGGCTCGGTGGTCCTATCCTCCGTGTCGTAAAGGCGAGACAGTGCGTCAGCCTTTACGTTTTGGGAGCCGGGTCTGTAGGACAACGTGAACCTAAACCGGGTGAAAAACATGGCCCACCTTGCCTGACGCGGGTTCAGTCTCCGAGCTGCCCGAATATACTCCAGATTCTGGTGGTCGGTCCAGATGAGAAAGGGGTGTTTAGCCCCCTCAAGCCAGTGTCTCCACACCTTCAGAGCCCTGACCACCGCTAACAACTCCCGATCCCCCACATCATAGTTACGCTCCGCTGCACTGAGCTTACTAGAGAAGAAAGCGCAGGGGCGGAGTTTTGGTGGCGTACCCGAGCGCTGTGATAGCACGGCACCCACCCCAGCCTCGGACGCGTCCACCTCCACTATGAATGCTAAAGAGGGATCCGGATGCGCCAACACGGGAGCATCCGTGAACAGAGCCTTCAACCTGTTGAAAGCTCCGTCCGCCGCCGCTGACCACCGCAACCGCACCGGGCCCCCCTTTAGCAGTGAGGTAATGGGAGCCGCTACCTGACCAAAACCCCGGATAAATCTCCGGTAGTAGTTGGCAAAACCCAAAAACCGCTGCACCTCTTTCACCGTGGTTGGAGTCGGCCAATTACGCACGGCCTTTATGCGGTCACTCTCCACCACCACCCCCGAGGTGGAAATGCGATAACCCAGGAAGGAGACGGCTTGTTTGGAGAACACACACTTCTCAGCCTTGACGTATAGGTCATGCTCCAGCAGTCTGCCAAGCACTTTGCGCACCAGAGATACATGCGCGGCTTGAGTAGTTGAGTAGATCAGAATGTCATCGATATACACAACTACCCCCTGCACGTGCAGGTCCCTGAGAATGTCGTCTACAAAGGATTGGAAAACAGCTGGAGCATTCTTTAACCCATACGGCATGACGCAGTACTCATAATGGCCCGATGTGGTACTAAATGCGGTTTTCCACTCGTCCCCCTCCCGAATACGCACCAGACTGTACGCGCTCCTGAGGTCCAGTTTTGTAAAGAACTGCGCTCCGTGAAATGATTCCACCGCCGAAGCGATGAGAGGTAGTGGGTAACTAAACCCCACTGTGATGGCATTTAGACCTCTATAATCAATACACGGACGCAAACCTCCCTCCTTCTTCTTCACAAAAAAGAAACTCGAGGAGACGGGTGAGATGGAGGGCCGAATGTACCCCTGTCCCAGAGACTCCGCGACATATGTCTCCATAGCCAACGTCTCCTCTTGGGACAAAGGGTACACGTGACTCTTGGGAAGCGCAGCGTTAACCTGGAGATCTATCGCACAATCCCTACCCGGTCGATGTGGTGGTAATTTCGTCGCTTTCTTCTTACAGAAAGCGATTGCCAAATCGGCATACTCGGGGGGAATGCGCACCGTGGAACCCTGGTCTGGACTCTCCACTGACGTGGCACCAATGGAAACTCCCAGACACCTTCCAGAACACTCCTCTGACCACCCCTGGAGAACCCCCTGTCTCCACGAAATATTGGGATTGTGCCGGGCCAACCAGGGAATACCCAGCACCACTGGAAACGCAGGCGAATCAATAATAAAGAGACTGATACGTTCCCTATGATTCCCCTGCGTCACCATGTCCAGGGGAACTGTGGCCTCCCTGACCACCCCTGACCCTAATGGCCGGCTATCTAGGGAGTGCACGGGAAAGGGAGAATCTATCGGCACAAGCGGAACGCCCAACTCTCGGGCGAGTCCGCGATCCATAAAGTTCCCAGCTGCACCTGAATCTACTAGTGCCCTATGCTGGGAAGAGGGGGAAAAATAAAGGAAAAAAATTGAGACAAACATGTGACCAACAGGGGGTTCTGAGTGAGTTTGGTGCTGACTCACCTGGGGTGATCGAGAAGCGTTCTGCCTGACATCTCGACTCCCAGACAGACCCCCCCAGCACCGATCGGCCGTGTGTCCTCTCCGACCACAGCTGGTGCAGGGGAGGCCTCCTCCTCCGGTACCCCTAGGCGCGGCCCCTCCCAATTCCATTGGGATGGGAGCCGGGGCGCTGGGTGGTGGAACGCACAGGACCCTCTCCGAACGCCCGCGGGCAGCCAGCAGATTGTCCAGTCGGATGGACATGTCGATAAGCTCATCCAAAGAAAGAGCGATGTCCCGACACGCTAGCTCCCTGCGGACGTCCTCCCGGAGACTACACCGGTAGTGGTCAATAAGGGCCCTGTCGTTCCACCCTGATCCCGCGGCCAAGGTCCGGAACTCCAGCGCGAAATCCTGTGCGCTCCTCTTCTCCTGCCTAAGATGAAACAGTCTCTCACCCGCCGCTCGGCCCTCTGGGGGGTGGTCGAACACGGCACGAAAGCGACGGGTAAACTCCGGGTAGTGCTCCTTCGCTGAGTCCGGGCCATTCCAGACTGCGTTGGCCCACTCCAGAGCACGACCCGTTAGGCAGGAGACGAGGACACTCACCCTCTCCGCTCCCGAGGGAGTAGGGCGAATAGTGGCCAGGTATAGCTCCAGCTGGAGTAAAAACCCCTGGCACCCTGCCGCCGCTCCATCATAATCCCTCGGGAGCGTAAGACGGAGCGCGCTGGAGCCGGGGGATGAAGAGTCCTGAGGAAGGGGAGCTGAAGGTGGAGAGAGGAGCCCACTCCTCTCCCATCGCTCCATTCTCTCCATCATCTGGTCCATGGCGGATCCGATTCGATGGAGGACGGTGGTGTGGTGGAGAACCCGTTCCTCCATCGATGGGAGAGGGTTGGCTGCTGCTCCTGCTGACTCCATTGCAGGTGCGGGATTCTGTAACGACCTGGGTGTCGGGGGGGGTGCGAAGTCAAACGCAGGAAACAGCAGAGCTTCAATAAGTTGAGTCTTTAATCCCCAACTGTCCAACACAATGTCCAACACGGACGAACTGGGTGAACATACACGGTTCGGTCCAACGACACGAGCCACAATCCCAGTCCACAAATACAATCTCCACTCCCGAAATCCAAAAGGTTACAAAGTAATAATCCCGCACAAAGACGCCTACGGGCTGGCTGACAAATAAAGCCATACTAATTACCCACTTAACTGAACACAGGTGTAACAAATAAACACATAAGGAGGGGGAGGAAAAAGAGTCAGTGGCAGCTAGTAGGCCGGTGACGACGACCGCCGAGCGCCACCCGAACGGGAAGGAGAGCCTGCCTCGGTTGAAGTCGTGACACTCAGTGATGTGTTGCATTGGATTTGCACCAAACATATCGCTTTGTATTCACGACATATAGTTAATTTCTTTGCCACATTTTTTGCAGTTTATTTTAGTGCCTTATTGTTTTGGAATATTTTTGTTCAGTACAGACTGTGTTATTTTCACTCTGTAATTTGGTTAGGATTGTGGAGTAACTACAATGTTGTTGATTTTATTTAACTTAACTAGGCAATATTGTTGATCTTCCTCAGTTTTCTCCTATCTATGGAAATAAAAGCGAAGTCAGACACCATTTCAGTTGATGAGATAGTGTGTTGCTGTTGCAGGCTTAGTTGTATTATATATTCACTACAAGTCATATTTTACCTGTTGTAACTCGAGTATTATTTTTTACTGCAGAACCCATAAGTACTCTGGTGGAGGTAATGTAAAATATCTTCAAGCAGAAATAATGGTTGTTATACTCAGGCACTAAGCTATCAGCTCTCTTCCCTTCTGGCCTGAAATGTCAAATAGAAAAAGGGTCCAAATGTCATATTTTATCATTTAACATATGAATGCAGATGGCACTTTCACTCATCACAGTCACACTGAGAGATCTCATAGTACCACATGCTGTAGGCATGTTGTACGACCCGATAACTGGCACACTTTTAATAGGCACTCTGTCTTACCTTACTCACAACGACAAACTTGTCAAGCTTCCTCATATTTGAATTGCAAGGAGCACAGAATATATATTTTTATTCATTTATTTTATTTCACCTTTGTTTAATTACTTCATACCCATCCCGGATCCGGGAGCATCCTCATCAAAAAAGCTGACTAGCATAGCCTAGCCTAACGGGAAGGGGATATCATATAATATAATTTTCATGAAATCACAAGTCCAATACAGCAAATTAAAGATAAACATCTTGTGAATCCAGCCATCATTTCCGATTTTTAAAATGTTTGACAGCGAAAACACAATATGTATTTCTATTAGCTAACCACAATAGCCAAAGACTCAACCGCATATTTTCACCATGTTTCTACCGCATAGGTAGCTATCACAAAACCGACCAAATAGAGATATAATTAGTCACTAACCAAGAAACAACTTCATCAGATGACAGTCTTATAACATGTTATACAATACATTCATGTTTTGTTCGAAAGATGTGCATATTTGAGGTATAAATCATAGTTTTACATTGCAGCTACTGTTAGGGTTCGTTCCTTACGTCCTTTGTCAATCATTGGTTCATTGGTGAAATTAGCATTATTACAATATCTTTAATTAAATCATTCAAAAACCTTTATTAATGCAATTGCAGACAGAAGTTGACAAACAGGAACATAGCACGCATGTAAGTAAGTTCTGCCCCCACCAAAAGGTCTCCAGTGGTTTTATTAAACCCTAAGTCGCGCCCTGGTGACGTCACTACCTATATCATCATCCTCTACTCCTGGGACCAAAACCATGCCTACAAAGCTGTATAAAGAGGGCCCTTATTGTTAGCTAAACACTTAGCAGTAAATGTCCCCTTCCCCCAAAGTTGACCCATTGTGGAATGTTTACCTAGTCTTATCTCCTTCACTCCCGTGCAGAGTTCTGTCTAAGGGCCTCTTTATAATGAGGCAGAGAGAGAGAGAGAGAACTAAAATACAAATGTAGAACAATACTAAACTTCTACAATGAATATATATATATTGTTAATCAGTAGTCTAAAACCCTATAAATGTAAGGGTCTTTTAACCCCTCCCCTTCTATTAACATAACATAAGCATAATCAATTATTCTAATACACCAAACATTTGTACAGCCCCAATCATGACCCCTAGGTAAATCCTAACACTACCATCAAAAATAGCACCGAAGCAGCCAGAATAATTACAGAGAGCAACGTGAAATAAATAAATACTCATCATAAAACATTTATGAAAAATACATGTGTACAGGTGTACAGGAAATGAAAGATAAACATCTTGTGAATCCAGCCAATATTTCCAATTTTTTAAGTGTTTTACAGCGAAAACACAATATAGAATTATATTAGCTTACCACAATAGCCAAACACACAACCGCATTTATTCACCACAAAAGGTAGCTATCGCAAAAACCAGCAAAAGATATAAAATTAATCACTAACCTTGACCAACTTCATCAGATGACAGTCTTATAACATCAGGTTATACAATACACTTATGTTTTGTTCGAAAATGTGCATATTTAGAGCTGCAAACCGTGGTTATACATTGTGAATATGTAGCATCGATTCACCAGAATGTCCGGAGCTATTTTGGACAGTCACCTAATCTGACCAAAGAACTCATAAACTTTACATAAAAATACTTGTTGTATGGCAAATGAAAGATACACTGGTTCTTAATGCAACCGCCGTGTTAGATTTTTAAAAATAACTTTACCATAACAAACAGCTTGCGTTATTGCGAGACAGCGCTCGCCAAAACGGCAGAGAATAGGTATCAACATTTTCCACAGAAATACGAAATAACATCATAAATGGTTCTTACTTTTGCTGAGCTTCCATCAGAATCTTGTACAAGGAGTCATTGGTCCAGAATAAATTGTTGTTTGGTTTTAGAATGTCCTTTTCTTCTGTCGAATTCGCGCCAACAATGCTAGCCAAGGTTGATAACATTCCCACCCTCTCTTGACGCAAAGAATGGAAAACTCCAAAAGTCCCAATAAACGTTGAATAAACTGATAAAACTCGGTGGAAAAAAACTACTTTACGATGTTATTATCACATGTATCAAATAAAATCAGAGCCGGAGATATTCGCCGTGTAAACCGAAAGCTTTTCAGAAGCTAATGTCGAGCTCCGCCTCGCGCCTTGGTAGACAAAGGAAATTCCTGACCTGCCACTCCAAAAGCTCATGTTCGACCTCAGATCAAGCTAGACACCCCATTCCACCTTCCACTGCCTGTTGACATCTAGTGGAAGGCGTATGAAGTGCATGTATATCGATAAATATAAGCCAGTTGAATAGGCAGGCCCTGAAACAGAGCCCCATTTTCAGAATTTTCACTTCCTGTCTGGAAGTTTGCTGCCAAATGAGTTCTGTTTTACCCACAGATATAATTCAAACAGTTTTAGAAACTAGAGTGTTTTCTATCCAATAGTAATAATAATATGCATATTGTATGATCTAGAATAGAGTACGAGGCCGTTTAAATTGGGCACGATTTTTTCCAAAGTGAATATAGCGCCCCCCTATTGACAAGAAGCTTTAGGGAACATTTGACAGTGATGGGGTGGTTACGCGGACCGCGGACCCATTACGCACGTAGGCATTGAGGCAGTGATCGCTGAGATCCTGGTTAAAGAGAGCAGAGGTGTATTTAGAGGGCAAGTTGGTCAGAATGATATCTAAGAGGGTGCCCATGGTTACGGATTTAGGGTTGTACCTGGTAGGTTCCTTGATCATTTGTGTGAGATTGAGGGCATCTAGTTAAGATTGTAGGATGGCCGGGGTGTTAATTACAATTGACCATATGCGATCAATTCACATATGGTCTCCCCAGCACAGCTGGGGGCTGAAGGGGGTCTATAGCAAGCTGCAACGGTGAGTGACTTGTTTCTGGAAAGGTGGATTTTTAAAGTAGAAGCTCGAATTGTCTGGATAGTATGACAAATCTCTGCAAGCTATCTCTGCAGTAGATTTCAACTCCGCCCCCTTTGGCAGTTCTATCTTGTCGCAAAATGTTATAGTTATGGATGGAAATGTCAGGATATTTGGTGGCCTTCCTAAGCCAGGATTCAGACACGGCTAGGACATCCGGGTTGGCGGAGTGTGCTAAAGCATTGAATAAAACAAACTTAGGGAGAAGGCTTCTAATGTTAACATGCATGAAACCAATGCTTTTACGGGCACAGAAGTCAACAAATGACAGCAGCTGGGGAATGGGAGTGATGCTGGGGGTTGCAAGGCCTGGGTTAACCTCTACATAACCAGAGGAACAGAGGAGGAGTAGGATAAGAGTGCGGCTAAAGGCTGAAAGAACTGGTAATCTATTGCGTTCGGAACAGAGAGTAAATGGAGCAGGTTTCTGGGTGCGAAAGAATAGATTCAAGCAGTGGCGTGCCGTGGGCCTGGGGCCTGGGCCTTCAGTGAGGTATTACACAGTCCCACCCGAATTAATCCACCTCATTATGATGACATGGCTCTAGACACTATACATTTAGACAGAAACGCAGTATAACCAGGCGTTGCGTCACCTTGAAATTGACAAATTAACATTTTTGGGTAAACAGTGTTTACCCAAAAACATGACACAATCAATGAGTCTTTTCAATATTTCCCTTCACCTTTTCATTGTGCAGCTCCGTTGCCCTGCGCGCGTGTTCTTTGAGCTGTAGATCCACTCCGGTGTCCCCAAAAGTTTTCAAAAGCACCATTGCTTGTTAGTGCCCAGCCGTACTTTGGTGTCTCGTTGCTGCCTTGGTTAGACAACTCAAGTTTGCAAAGCCAGTGTGGCTCCAAACACCAAATCGATCACTTGCAAATAATAGGCATTCCCAGCAGTACAGTTTGCAGTGCTTCTCGGAGCCAAGGAGCCATTGACAGCGCTCGTAGTTGGAACTTTGAAAGTGGCGAGCGAACGAAGCCCTTTCCCGCCTGTGACAGGCTTTGTGGCGTCGGGCGACCTCTCCTTACAATGTCTAACTTTTATTGAAAAGTTTGTCTTGAGAATGGCGTTATAATTATATCCTCGACCAAATCGATATCTTCTCCTCCTTCCGCCATTGTGGGTTGAAAAAACAGCTTACTAGTACGCGAGTTAATTCGTTTATCAAATTCAATTCAATAGCCAACTCTAAAGCTGATTGGTTGACACTAAATTTTCATTTCCATTCACTATAAGAGACAAGCGCCCGCACTGTTGATTCTGAAGGCCTGAGGGCAGATTTTAGACCCCTGGCAACACATGATGGCTGAATATGATTGGATAAAAGATCTAACATAAAGACCAGCCCTTCAAATCTCAACCTGGGGCTGGAAGCAGTGCAACCAAGAGGAAAGCTATGAAATGAAGAGTATAACTCTTACTCTGGGGAATAATTTAATACATATTTGTGGGAAAATATATTTTAAAAAAAATTATATTCTGATGATGTTTAGGCCAGCAGAGAAGGCCTTGCAGGCCCTGACGGCCCACCACTGGATTCAAGGCATAATGTACAGACAAGGGAATGGTAGGATGTGAGTACATTGGAGGTAAGCCTAGGCATTGAGTGACGATGAGAGAGGTTTTGTCTCTAGAGGCACCATTTAAGCCAGGTGAGGTCACTGCATGTGTGGGCGTTGGAACATGAGTGCTAGCTAAGGCATATTGAGCAGGGCTGAAGGCTCTACAGTGAAATAAGACAAAATTGAATCACAAAAACAGCAATTGACAAGGCATATTGATGTTAGGGAGAGGCATGTGTAGTCAAGTGATCATAGGGTCCAGCGAGTAGCTAGGTAAGCTGGTGGCACGGCGATTCAGACAGCAAGCAGTCCGGTGCTAGCTGCAGGCTAGCAGATGGCCCTCAAGGGGACATCGCAACGAGAGAGCCTATTTAAACCCCCTCGAACGGTTACATCGGCAGATAAGTCGTGATGGATCGGCGGGGCTCCGTTGTCTGCAGCAAAGGGTTCAGGCCAATTGGCAAAAGAGGTATTGAAGCCCAGGAATTATCTGATGGATATCAGTTTTGTTCTGTTCTTTATTTACTGTAATGCAATAACATAACAGGGCAACAAGGGACCCTTTCAAAGGCTTGTTATGTTAACTTCGGCATTATACCTTGTCAGTCTCTCCCTGGATTGGCTACTCTTTGAAATTTCAAATCAGTATTAAAAAAGGTAGGAAACAATGGGCCAGTTTCCCAGACACAGACACGCCTAACCCAGGTCTAAAAGGCATTCTCAATGGAGATTGAGAGATATGTTGTGTGAATTCATTAATTATAATTCAACTTCTTCATCCAGAAAACCTGAATGACCCAGGACTCAATCTGCATTGCATAAATTCATCTTTGCAGAGTGATTGAGATTTAAAGGCAATGTTCCTGATTTAGTGGAGACTGCATTCACTGTAAACACTGTATATGTCGGTCCAATCGGAAATTACCTTGAGATTTATTGCAGAATCTGTAACGCTTCAGATTTACAGATTGAATAGAGCTCCTAGTCTTTAAACTCAGTGGAGTTTAGAACCAGAGTCTAACATATGTTAGAACTAGTATTACAACTTGCTGAAGCACTAAGGATGATAGCCTGACATGTGGAGTGACACAACCAATCATTGGACCTCAATGTCAAATACTAGTGGAATACGTCATATGCAGCTGGGGAATTGTGTCAAATTATCACGAGAACAATAATATATCAAAATCTTGAAACACTATTATCACCCTAACCTGCTACATTGAGGGTCATAATGGTATCTATGAATGATAAAACACAAACTGTCATCAGGGATAGTGGAGCTGGAGCTGCCACTGCCTTTGCTCAGCAATCATCAGAGCCATTTGTACACTGTAATACAGACCACAGTACTTCATTAAAGGATGAATATAGATATTGTACAAACTGTCTAAAGCTACGAGTATTCATTTTTCATATCAGGCTAAATTCACCTCAGACACAATTGCGGGTGGGGTGTGCTCTGTGTCGGTTTAGCCTGAACTAATGATAACTGTTGTTAACTACTGGTCTTATCTGTAACTCATAGAAGGGCATGGTTCCTGTATTAGTCTTCAGCTCGGCTATAGAACACTGTCAGTACCCTCTGGGGGAAACGTATTTACAGTCAGTGGAATGATGATGTCTCTGTTCAATTACCTCAGAGTAGGAGTGCTTATCTAGGTTCAGTTAGCCTTTTCTATGATCCTAGATCAGCACTTCTACTCTAGGACGCTTTATGAATACGGGCCCAGGTCTTAGATTAATGTCTGAATATCAGAAGAGATTTCTGCATGGAATTACACTTTTTATTTATAGTACTCCAAAGAATGGGTGGGAAAATGATCTAAGGTTTGATGATTTTATTGATATTGGCATCAAATCCTATCAGTGTTTTACAGTGTTTCTACTATATATGCATCTACACAATCCCTTCTCGTTAACCATCGATATATTTTCACAAATGTCATACTTCAAAGTCTTATGAAATTACAGTAGAAAAAAAACTATATAAGATTATTAAACCCACCTAAATCAAAGATAAAATGTATCTTTAAAAAAACTGTTTGTTCACTTGTATATACAGACTCACTTAACCAACCGGGACTAATAGCAGGAATGTCATGTTTTTGTTTCCACCATGTTGTGTGACAGGTGTTTGATCCATGCATCCATTACTCTGCCATGACCACAGTCCTGGTTAATTAAACTGCAAAGGTCCATATTTTGTGCCGGACCTTACTCAATATGTTTTCTCCTCATTCTGACATGAGTCAGCAAGATTGACCTGTAATTCTATTAATTCTAGGTAGGGTTTTCTGGGCCAAACAGAATGACCGCATCTCTCTTTTCACACCAAGACTTCCCAGAACCAGTGCTTCTACGTCTCATCAGCACTACATACAGGAAATAGTGTGTGTTTTGGAAACACTTGCCCACATCGCCCTCCCAAGAAAAAGGCATGGGGTGGATTATGTTCTGTACTATACTTTTCTAAGCCACTCAGACCAAGCGAAGGGTCACATAAGTCTCTGTTACACAACAGGAAGTATTTGTATTGTTTATGTCAGGACCTGCTTATCTCTAGTCCTATAGGGATGGTGGCTGAGAGAGGGGGCCAGTGTCTCTACAGGGGGCCAGTGTCTCTGTCTAGGAGGTTGTGGTCCCAGGCTGGTATCTCCATGTCCCCCAGGGGTCTGTCCTGCTCTGACTGCTTGGCCAGGAGGGAATTCTTCTGGGCCTTGGTCATGGGGAGATCCTTTGACGGTGTGGTGAGGATGGACAGTCTCTAAAGAATCAATAAAAAGGACAGAGGAGCATTTCAAAGATAGACCACCAAAGAAATGAGACATACAATAACTGGTGATGTTTGCAGAACGTTGATTGTTTGTCTTATTTTCTTAGTTGGTAGAAGAAACAACATCAGTGTATATTGGGGAGGAAATGGGGTTTGGGTAATGGATCTGATCATTCGATAAATAGAGACATAACTAGCGATAACACCACAAGTGATACCTGCCACCTTTTAAAAGATCTGAAGTTTGGAATTGATAGTGAGAAATTAACCATGACCTCTCATGACCATTGCTCCATCTTTGGAGGATGTACTCAAAGACTTAGCCTCTATCGTCGACCTACGTAACTAGCTATAGCTAGGCTACTTATGATATAATGCTTGATTTTTTGTTGCTTTTGGACCACTTTGAGATACTTTTCTGTTTTGAAACTCCAGTGCTTGACTTGGGCTGAGACAGTTGCCGGTACTCATGTTTGGTGTCGGTACTGTTTACATTTAGGTGCATGAGCTCCACAATACTTTTGAGCTAATATTGTAAAAGAGGAACAGGAGCTCAAGCTGTTAAACATTTTAGTTGCCGGTACTCAGCTCCGGAGAGCTCCTGCCCAAGTCAAGCAATGTGAAACTCTATAGAAACATAATAAATGATGTCCCTATTTACCTGTCGCAGTGTACCAGGAGTGACGCTCACGATGTACACCATCCATAGAGGAACCATGAGGGTGGAGGAGAGAGTGAACCACCAGCCAACGGCGGAACCCCACCAAGGATACTGAAAGGTGTTGTTGAACTTCAGCGGAGTAAACTTTATCAAGGAGAAGACAAATGTAGCCTAGAACAAAAGATATGGATGGAGGTTGTATAATAAACATTAAAGAACACAATGTATTTTCCGATAGCATTGTATTAATTATAACATATTAGGGTAACAGTGAGGGTTGAGTGAAGACAGAGATGAACAAGATAAGGTTAAGGACAAGGTTATTGTTTCTCCAGTACATTTAGGTCAGGCTTCTGGTGAAGCATTTTTAATGGTCTAAAAAAAAAAGCATGAGCTGGCGCACACCCAATATGTTCCTTCTGTTGATTAAGCTTATCATGCATTATAGTTGAAACAAAAGATTACATGTAACAAACATTTTATGAAATTGGAAACAATTAAATAAAGTACCAGTCAACTTTCTACAAACCTAATCATTCAAGGTCTTTTCTTTATTTTTACCATTGTCTACATTGTAGAATAACAGTGAAGACATAAACAACTATGAAATAACACATATGGATTCAAGTAGTAACCAAAAGTGTTAAACAAATCAAAAAATATATTTTTTTGATTCTTCAATGTAGCCATTTGCCTTGACAGCATTGCACACTCTTGACATTCTCTCAACCAGCTTCATGAGGCACAGTAGTCACCTGGAATGCATTTAAATTAAAAGGTGTGCCTAGTTAAAAGTTAATATGTGGAATTAATGCGTTTGAGCCAATCAGTTGTGTTGTGACAAGGTAGGGGGAGTTATACAGAACATAGCCCTATTTTGGGGTATGAAATCTGAAATCCACAACAGAAGTTAGCCAGTTCACTGGCCCTGCAGTGCCAATCCAGGCCCTGCAGTGCCTAGCTCCACTCCTATTCCCCAGGCGCTCTCTTTTGATGACTTCTGTAACCGTAATAGCCTTGGTTTCATGCATGTTAACGTTCAAAGCCTTCTCCCTAAGTTTGTTAATTTCACTGCTTTAGCACACTCTGCCAACCCGGATGTCCTAGCCGTGTCTGAATCCTGGCTTAGGAAGACCACCAAAAACTCTGAAATCTCCATCCCTAACTACAAATCTTTCAGACAAGATAGAACGGCCAAAGGGGTCGGTGTTGCAATCTACTGCAGAGATAGCCTGCAGAGTTCTGTCCTACTATCCAGGTCTGTACCCAAACAATTTTAACTTCTACTTTAAAAATCCACCTCTAAAAACAAGTCTCTCACCGTTGCCACCTGCTATAGACCACCTTCTGCCCCCAGTTGTGCTCTGGACACCATATGTGAACTGATTGCCACCGATCTATCTTCAGAGCTCATGCTGCTAAGTGACCTAAACTGGGACATGCTTAACACCCCAGCCATCCTACAATCTAAGCTTGTTGTCCTCAATCTCACACAAATTATCAATGAACCTAACAGGTACCACCCCAAAGCCGTAAACTCGGGCAGCCTCATAGATATCATCCTAACCAACTTGCCCTCTAAATACACCTCTGCTGTTTTCAACCAAGATCTCAGTGATCACTGCCTTATTGCCTGCATCCGTAATGGGTCAGCGGTCAAACAACCTCCACTCATCACTGTCAAACCTGTAAAACTTACAGTGCAGATGACTGGAGTGAAATACTTCAAACAGTACTTAATGATGGGTAATGGTCGATAACCGATCATGTCCTCTATATTATCGTACAGACGGTCTGCACCTGTGGAGTAAACATATCAACATATCAATATCAAGGGACTCAAAATAACAGCAGTCAATAAAAGGGTTTGGTCAGTTGGTCTGTCAAATACACAGTTGGTCTGTCAAATACCCAGGTTAACATTCTCAAACCGCCAAGTGACAGACAAGTTTAAACAATTGCAGATTAGAAAACCTGGTAATCAGCTCTAACCAGGGTTTCCCAAACTCAGTCCTGGGCCCCCCACAGCTGATTCAAATAACCAACTCATCAAGCTTTTAGTATTTGATTCAGTTGTGTAGTGTTATGGCAAAAAACTAAACAAGCACCCAGGGGTGGGACTATAAGGTTCTGTGTGTAAAATGAATAGTTTTGAGATAATAAAAATGTTTCAAGTCACAGATCTCAGAACTGTTTTGTGATGTCCTCCTGTTTTCAAGTATATCACCTTACTTATGTACAATTATTTGTTATTGACAACCCAGCATTGTGTGATTGGATTGCATGTAGAACCTTATAGCACCAAGTTAAAAGGTGTTAGCATAGATAGAACATCCGATTTTTCATTTTGTCATTGTAAATTAACTTTTTCAAAAATCTGACATATCTCACACGTAAAAGACCACCTAAAGAGCAACTCTATGTGAATAACTCATTTTTGACCAACATGTCAGAACCTTATAATCCCAAAGTAACGAGGTGTCGTTTCACATCAATGTCCAAAGTGGCAATGTGTGCCAGAGGAAAAACTTGGATAATGCCATAAACACCTTGAACAGAAACATCCTGAGGGAAGCTGACCTGCAATTAGGGTTTCTGTGATTGATTATCTGGGATTGATAGAATGGGGCCATGCAGGGTCTTTTACAGCTCCTTGTTATCAGGGATCCTTGGGATGTTCCGACTCCATTGAAGTTGACATTTAAAATGGTTAAGGTCAGGGTAAGGGAGGGGTTAAGGTTAGGGTTTAAGGTATGGACGTCCCAAGGATCCCTGATAGCACTGACCATATTTTACTATTATCTTTTCAGAACACCTACAATGACAGTGGTAACATTTAATAACTTACATGAAAATGCCTTCATAAATGTTTGTAATATAATACAAGGTTTAGAAAGCTGGATAAACTAACTTACCTAGCAAACTATAACATGGTAGCTGACATGGGCTAATTGGGTGACTGTCAGTGACTGACATAACAAGAGGAAAACTGCGGATGCACTACCACGTTTCAAAATGTCACATTGTGTATTCTACTATCTTAACTAACAGTAAGTTGAGACCCCGACTGACATCGAACAAAAGTGGTTGCGGGCCCTAAGTGGCACTGGGAGAAGGCCGGGCTAACTCACCATAAACCCAGCTGATACACACTGACTGTAGTATAGCGAAGAGAAGCAGAGTCATCCCACTGCAGGCATAGTAATCAAACAGCTGGAAGATATACAGGCCTCCCTGCAAATAGAGGAGGGGTAGAAAGAGAAAGAAAGTATAAGGTCTTACTGAGCACAACAATAAGACTATAATCTACCTCCAGAGTCTACAAAACACTCAGACAATGATCGTAGGTGTGTCCAGCAGCCCAATCGCTTACGAAATAAGTGGAATCAACCAACAATTATGCGGAACGAGGTGGTATGTTGAAACACAGGGATATGTTGAAACAGATCACTTGGGAGGTAGATTTTTGATCATATATCTCGTTACTGTCATGATTAATCTAATAACGACGGCCTTTAAATTCTATATTTTATAACCTATATCCTTATAGAATGATGACTTCAAATGACCTCTCACCTCTGTGACCATGACCAGGCCAATGAAGAAGCTACCCACACTGATGATGAGGAGGAGGATTTTACGCCGATGGCCAACCAGGAAGAAGGAGGGATTCATGTCTGAGATAGATGTCATCAAAGCCTCCAGACTTACAAACTGAAGGAGAGATGGGGTAGTTCAGTGGAAACTCTTCAAAATACTAGCTACTCCTTCACAGTTTCATATCCATTGAGTTTTGTGATGATTGTAGCATCTATTGTCGGTTATGTAATTATCCTTCACTAAGGAAATATTCCGTAGGCCTTCAGGACCACACTAACACACCTCACTGTCTAACCCCAGTAGGATTATCATGATGAAGAAGAAGATGGCCCAAAGCTGTGGTAATGGCATCATGGCCACGGCACGAGGGTAGGCGATGAATGCCAGGCCAGGACCTGTATGCAGCAACACAGGTAAACTCATTACTGAACTCTCCGAGGCAGAGGGAATAGTTAGATCCTTGAAATGCTAAGACACCTGTCTTGTAACAAACCAGAACTTACAAGGGTATGTTAATTTGTTTGTTTATTCATTACTTAATTCATTCATTCGTATCTCACTGCTGCAACACTTACCTGATTCGGCCACCGTTGAGATGTCTGTCCCTTGTTCATAAGCCATGAATCCCAGAACAGAGAAGATTGCAAAACCGGCCACAAAGCTGGTTCCACTGTTCAACAGGCACAGGTACACACAGTCCCTAAAAAGAGTTTCACTTCCCTGTTAGTCACAACACGAAGGCATCCAAATGACATACAATATGGAGATCATCAAACTTCCCAGATACCCTACCATTTCTGCAACCCAACCTCCAAAGAATTATGTGCACAGGGGACGTTTTTGCAGGCAAGAAAAAACATTCTGCCAGCACATTTTATCTAGCAAGGCACATTTACTGTTTGTGTACATAATTCTTCCACTCACTTGTAACAGTTGTTGTCATATTTGTTGTAGCTGCCAAGAGCAGTCAGACAGCCGAGGCAGATAGCATAGGAAAAGAAGATTTGTGTTCCAGCATCCATCCACACCTGTGAGACACACCAGAGCTAATGAGGCTAATGAGTTCTCCTGTGAGACACACCAGAGCTAATGAGGCTAATGAGTTCTCCAAAGGTAAATTGGAGTCAGGAGTCAGCTAACCTTGTGTCCAATCAATGAGACTAGATTGGAGATGTTGGTTCGAGCTGCCTTGCCTTCATAGTTTCACAATTCTGATACAGTAGTCTCATCCCAGGGTGTTAGAGGCGAATTCAAATGGTACCTATTTTGACCTTGTATAGTGGCAAGAAAAAGTAAGTGAACCCTTTGGAATTACCTGGATTTCTGCATAAATTGGTCATACAATTTGATCTGATCTTCATCTCAGTCACAACAATAGACAGACATAGTGTGCGTAAAATATTTTTCTTGTCTATATTGAAAACATAATTTAAACATTCACAGTGTAGGTTGGAAAATGTATATGAACCTCTAGGCTAATGAGTTCTCCAAAGGTGAATTGGAGTCAGGAGTCAGCTAACCTTGTGTCCAATCAATGAGACTAGATTGGAGATGTTGGTTCGAGCTGCCTTGCCCTATAAAACACACTCACAAGATGTGAGTTTGCTATTCACAAGAAGCATTGCCTGATGTGATCCATGCCTTGAACAAAAGAGATCTCAGAAGACCTAATATTAAGAATTGTTGACTTGCATGACGCTGGAAAGGGTTACAAAAGTGTCTCTAAAAGCCTTGATGTTCATTAGTCCACCGTAAGACATATTGTCTGCAAATGGAGAAAGTTCATTACTGTTGCTACTCTCCCTAGGAGTGGCCATTCTGCAAACATGACTGCAAGAGCACAGAGCAGATTGCTCAATGAGGTTAAGAAGAATCCTAGTGTCAGCTAAAGACTTACCGAAATCTCTTCTGGCAGCACTACTGACTCAATATTCAGTGGACAGAGGAAACTACAGTTGAGTTGTTTGAAAGGAACACACAACGCTATGTGTGGAGAAAAAAAGGCACCGCACACCAACATCAAAACCTCATCCCAACTGTAAAGTATGGTGGAGGGAGCATCATGGTTTGGGGCTGCTTTGCTGCCTCGGGGCCTGGACAGCTTGCTATTATCGACGGGAAAATGAATTCCCAAGTTTATAAAGACAGTTTGCTGGAGAATGTAAGGCTATCTGTCCGGCAATTGAAGCTCAACAGAAGTTGGGTGATGCAACAGGACAAAGACCCCAAAAAAAGAAGTAAATCAACAACAAAATGGCTTCAACAAAATAAAATATGCCTTCTGGAGTGGCCCAGTCAGAGTCCTGACCTCAACCTGATTGAGATGCTGTAACATGACCTCAAGAGAGCAGTTCACACCAGACATCCCAAGAATATTGGTGAACTGAAACAGATTTGTCAGGAGGAATGGTCAAAAATTCCTCCTGACCGTTGTGCAGATCTGATCCGTAACTACGGAAAACGTTCGGTTGAGGTTATTGTTGACACATGAGGATAAACCAGTTATTAAATCCAAGGGTTTACATACTTTTCCCACCCTGTACGTTGAATGTTTACACATTTTGTTCAATAAACACATGGAACCTATAGTTGTTTGTGTGTTATTAGTGTAAGCAGACTGTGGATGTCTATTGTTGTGACCTAGATGAATTTCAGATCAAATTTCACGACCAATTTATGCAGAAATCCAGGTATTTCCAAAGGGTTCACATGCTTTTTCCTGCCACTATAGCTATAATAAGTCAACAGGAAATGCATTTGCTTTGAAAATCAGAGTATTTTTTTAATCAGGTATTGATATTGTAACAAATCTGATGCTCTTAACCACAAACTGTTGCACCAAGGGAGTTACGTTTATTGTGTCAGTGGTAATGGTTGCTGCCCTCAGTCATGTTGACCAGCTTTCAAACACCGGCAGAAACATGACCATTTATCCCCCACAAATCACTACAGTATGTACTGATCGTTTTTGTTACACCTGGACACAAATTATACAGTGAAGTGTGTTCCTACCTGTGGGTCTGTGAGGCGGGCTGGGTTTGGGTAGAGGTAGAACTTGATACCATCTATTGCCCCCGGCAGTGTGAGTCCACGGACCAGCAACACCAGCAGCATCAGATAGGGGAAGGTGGCAGTGAAGTAGACCACCTGGGGGGGGGGGGGGCAGACCAGACCAGCGTTACATTCACTCAGTCTATGGCTCATCCTAACAAATCTACAGTATTCATGGTGTCATCAGGTTGAATGGCAGAGATCCCACCTTACCTTCCCAGTAGACTTCACTCCTTTCCAGACACAGAAGTAACAGAGAATCCATGACAGTAGAAGACACAGAGCCAGCTCCCAGCGAACACTGCCTAGATTGTTTGGACTGTCTGTGAGATTCAAAACTCTTCTCCTGAAAATCATATTATGAGTTACAATCCCACCACTTGCTTTTCACCATTCTCTCTGCGCCTCCTAAGGCAAATAGCCCTGATTTCCATCTGTAAGGACTCAATAAGGAGTTGATAAATTGGAATGATTTTGTATACTCACTCCCAGAACTCTCTCACTGGCGATGTTGCGTTTCCTGCTACTGTCCAATTTAGATGTCCCACTACTCTTCTGTCAAACTCCATGCAGGTTGCTGGTTAGGAGGAAATTACACAATAACAAGCATGTCTCAGAACTCTATGAATCTCTCCTGGATGAGGAGACATTTACAAAAATAAAACTCACAAAAATAATATCTCAGTTTGAGGTAGTGTCCATAAATGTAAGATACTATCTATCTTTTGGGCATGACAAAGCTATGTCACCATCAACATGTCTACACACTGAAGTTAACCTGGTCCCAGATCTGTTTGTGCTCTTTGCAATGCCAACTCCATTGCTGTCCTTGTCATTCCAAACAGGTTTGTTATGACAATGAGTGACAAGCAGTTGGTAGGACAGCACAAGCAGACTGGCACTCAGGCTACACTGAAGTACATACCTGTGTTCCAGCTGTTTCTACAACTGGCCCAGGGGAGCTCAGAGCTGAATGAGGAGAAGAGGTAGAAGAAGGCCCAGGCTAGAATGATGATGTAATAGATGCTGGAATATATAACCACCACCTGACTACCATAACCCAGTCCTGAGGAGGAGGAGGAGGAGGAGGAGGAGGAGGAGGAGGAGGAGGAGATTTTGTGAATGTTTGTGAATGTTTGAACACAGGACAAGTGTCCTGAATGCACGTGTCATTGCACATTAAGCACTGTCACTTACTCTATCATGTAATAGCTCATGAATTAGTGTGAGCCTGAGTAAATCTGTTGATGTTTAATCCAAGCTTCATCCAATAACTTGAGTGAAATGTCTTGTTACTTTAACCCCTTTTTCATATTTGAAGTTATATCAGGCCAGAAACAGACCAGTCATCCAACAATCAATCTAAAATGTATCCTGATATTGTTTCAAACTGTTAAAGCAATGTGATTAAAATCATGGTGGATTGACTTTTACAAATACAATAGCGCAATATCATTTACCGAAGGAAAAGCCTGCATGTACTGTGCATATACTGTACCTATTATGGCTAATTGTCTGGCCCTATATGTCACCCTCAACCAACACATTCTTGACAAAAACTCCAGACAGAAACCTTGAGTTTATGTGCTGAATACCAATTTAAATCATATTGACATTGCTTTGGATTACAATGCTACTTTCTCAAGTTTTGATATTGCAGCTAGGAGTTTTCCTGAGTACGAATACAAAAAAACAGACGAAGTTTGGTCTGCAGTCCCTCTGAATGTTATCTTTTCTTTTGGCACAGTTTACAGTCCTATCAAATCTTTACTTTTCTGAAGGCTATAGCCTTTCTTCCTTCTAGCTATCAGGCTTTTATGTCTATTTCCCCAATATGGAATTCACATTAGGAAGCAAATGCTATCAATTGTCAGACAAACAGTGACAATTTAATCCCTAATATGGTTGCAATACGTACAACAAGACCCCATGGCCACATTCATATAGCATACCAGTAGGATTTTTTTTATTTAACTAGGCAAGTCAGTTAAGAAAGAAATCTTAATTACAATGATGGCCTAGGAACAATGGGTTAACTGTCTTGTTCAGGGGCAGAATGACAGATATTTATCTTGTCAGCTCGGGGATTGGTTCTAGCTACCTTTCGTTTACTGGCCCAACGCTTTAACCACTAGGTTACCTGCCATCCCTAGGATGGCTGATCTAGGGTCATATTATCCTTTTAGATCATAATGACTAAGCTTATATGGACAGAGGGGACCTGATTCTAGATCAGCAGTCTTACTCAATGACGCTTTATAAATATGAGCCTTGATATTTACCTTCAAAAAGGGGGCAGATCTTCCTCCAGCAGGTGATGCTGCCCTGCGTGGTGTACTGGCCCAGGGAGGTCTCCAGGAGAAAGAGTGGAATGCCACAGATGAACAGAAAGAGCACATAAGGGATGAAGAACACCCCTTACGAACAACACAAGTTAAACCACAATTAACCATATGGCCAAGACCATAACTTAATGTTTCATTTCACGTGATTATTTTTCCACAAGACACATTTCTTTCCCCCGAAGCCATCTCAACCACCTGAACCCCCCCCCCCCCCTCCCACACACACACTTCAGGTTTGAGTACATCTCTACTGTCCAGAGAGGAGAACACAAGTATTTTTTATTCATATATATTTTTTGGGGTGAGAGGGTGGATTGTCTTTAAAATTGCAGATAGATTGTCGCTTCCATCAATGTAATTGTCTGCATCATTTCTAATCGCCCATATATTTTTGGGGTAAATATATTTATATACATACACATATCCACATATATATACATAAACATACATACACATACATACATATACATACACATACATATACATACATACAATACACATACCTATATAAATATACATATTATTTAGAATATCTTTTTCCTTTATTATTCCCCACAAACCTGATGAGGTTTACCTTGGGGTCATGATAGGGGTTGCACCAAATGATTGATGTAATATAATAATTGATTATGCTTATGTTGTATTAATAGAGGGGGAAGGGCTATAAGACCCTCCCCCACTACATTTATATGGTCCTGGACCACAGATTAGCAATATACGCATTATAAGGTTTAATATTGTTCCACAGTTCTTATCTAGTCTCTGCCTCTTATAAGAAACGGTCTGAGAGATGTGTGAGCCATTGCGGTCAAAACAGGGTGTCTGTGAGAAAGCGCCTCAAGGCTAAAAGAGATTCATAGACACAGAAACATGCAGGGGAGTAAAAGAGGTAAGAGACAAGTCAGACATACCACTATAAGCCACACGGGAATGGAAAATTACTGCTGAGCCCTTAGAAAACACTGGACTATTGTTTATCCTGCAAGTTTGTATAACTGTACATGCATGGGCTTGGTCTCATGAGTAGAAGGTGTTGACGTAGGCAGTTACATCACTAGGGGTTGACTGCAAACATATTAAAGCAACTTTGACCTTTTTTATTTTACAGAATAACTCTGAAACATGCGTGCTATGTTTCCGTTGTCAACTTCTGTCTGCAATTGCATTAAAAAAGGTTTGGTTTGATTGATTTACTTAAAGAAGATATTGTCTGATTGCTGATTTCACCAATAAGCCAATGATTGACAAGGAACAAGGAACCTACCCTGACAACCCTACCACCCCTCCCCCAATTGGAGTAAACTAATAAACAATAACACTTAGGCTTCTACTTCCAGCTAATATATTTTACAGACATAATCTATTTTACAATAGATATATTTTGTTTGTTTTTAGTCCTGGCCTTCCTCTATTTCTGGTGTCTCTATTTGCCATATATTTGCAACTGTGCTATTTCACAAAGTTCTGAACCTATATACATTTAACAGACCCCATATGTTTTACATTTGTTATCGTGTTGTTATTATTTACACCCTTCAGCTCTATTCAACCCCTGCCATCTATCTCTTAACACCATCCATATTGGATTTCTATTTGCCATATATTTTTTAACTGTACTGTGATGCTTCACAAAGTACTGAACCTTTCTATTCTCATATTTTCTACAGATCGTAAATTAAAGATAACATTTTTTGCTAAAATTATTGATTGATTGACTATGACTTTTCAAATCACCGAGTATTGTTATCTGCAGCGTTAGATCTAGGTAAATGTTGCAATTCTTCTGCAGTTCTTGGACCTGTGACCAAAAAAGAGCTACATATGGACAGTACCAAAATAAATTATCTAATAACTGCCTCCTCGCAGCAAAATCTGCAGAGCTGGGAAGATTGCATCCCCCATATACTGTATATATATATAACATTCTATTCGTTGCAAGAATTTTGAATAATAATTTAAATAGAAAAAATTAGAAGTTTTGAATCCGGTGTCATTTTGCGTGTCATTTCATAAACCATGTGCCATGGAATCGGTCATCGAAAGTCTCTTCAAAACTATTTTGCAATTTATATGGCACAGCTGTCAATTTTTTGGTCCTTAAATGAAACTGGTATATATTTTAATTTATCACAATTTTCTTTAACCAATTTTGGTCTTTAATGCAGGGCCGACAGACAAGTTCCTTGCTTTTCCCCCTTCCACTTGCCTCTTCCATTTTTGTGGTAATGTTGCAATTACTTGGTTGTAATTTTGGGTAGAGCAGACATTTCCATATGTCTGTGTTAGCTGCATGTGTGACATAACTCCACCAGTCCTATTTATGATATAATTTACAAAGATGATAATTTAAAAAAATTGTATCGAAAAATACAGTTAAAAAAAAAATCTATTATTATATTTGAGTTGAACCACAGGGACGGAAATATTTGTTTGTGTGGCTGGTGGACTTAGCTACCACCTGAAGTGTTGTGCGTCCATTTGGCATGTAAGTGTTATGGATATTATTGTGGGGTATCTGGGACACGTTCAGTAGCCTAACATCATCGAACATTGCAGATAGAAAGGCCATGAATAGAGTCTACGTGATTCCTAATTCTACATGTCAAAGAAACATGTTTGTTCTCCATAGCATATTTCTATCAGAGCGTAACAAAATGTTGTACAGTAGTGATGTGCATATCAGTATAGAGATTCTGAAAGCACCTAGAAGGTTTTGGTGCCTTTTGTGCACCCAGGCATGCACTGTTGTTTTTATTATAGTGCCCGCCAGATAAAATCTAGCCCTAGTGTGTAAATATCCCTATAATATTATAGCAACCACTGATATGTTTATATCAGGCCATGATTACACATCTCTTAATGATTATTCCATTACTGTCTTGTAATTGTGTGATTTCAAAATTAGCCTAAGATATGAAAAGAACAACTCTGTACTGTCTCCACCAAAATGAAGTTAAATGAAGTGACTAGCTCTTTTGCATTGATAATGTAAAAGACAAAGGCTCACCTTGCCATACATTTAATGTGAGCTTAATTGTATGACCATGTAAAGATGTGATGTGAGACTCACCTCCTCCATTTTTGTAGCACAGATATGGGAACCTCCATACATTCCCCAAGCCTACGATTTGTCCGGCCACAGCCAGGAGGAACTCCAGCTTGCTGGACCACTGTCCCCTGGTCTGGGTGCTTGGGACAGGGACAGGCTGGACCAGACCCATCTCCTGCTGGGAAAGCTTATTGAACCTCAAATTGGGATCATTATGCTTCTCCATAACACTGAGAAAGACAAAGTTGGTTTTATGCGGTGAACACACATTTATCTAACATAGTCTGTGTGTTATGAAGACAGTATAAGGACACACAGTTAACAGCTACATATGACCTGCTACATATGACTAGCTACATACAGTGCCTTGCAAAAGTATTCACCCTCCTTGGGGTTTTTACTATTTTCTTGCATTTACAACCTGTGTTTTAAATGGATTTTTATTTGGATTTCATGTAATGGACATACACAAAATAGTCCAAATTGGTGAAGGGAAATTTAAAAAAGAACTTGTTTCAATTATTATTATTATTATTTTAAACTATAAAGTGGTGGGTGGTAATGCGTTCACCCCATTTGCTATGAAGCCCCTGTCAGGATTCGGCCAGGATTGTTCAGGTTTTGGTCACTAGATGCCCCCATTGTGCTTTTTTTGACCCTTTTGTTTTTTCCCTTGTTCCAGTTATTATTTGCACCTGTGCCTCATTTCCTTTGAAAGTATTTAAACCCTTAGTGTTCCTCAGTTCTTTGCTCTGTGTTTGTATGTTAGCACCCAGCCCCAGCCATGCTGTGAACATTTGTTTCTCTTGTTGGATTTGCTTGAGGTACTCTGGTTTTGTTCTTGTTTATTTTTTTGATTATTCTTTTGAGGTTTGTTTTTTCCCTGCTGTTGTTACCACTTTGTGGATTTTCCTTGTGTCTTAGAGGATCTAAATTTTTTCTCTTGGAAATTACTTTTGACGTTGTGGATTTTTATTTTTTGCCTGAAGATCTTTTCCTTTTTACTTTATTAAACCACCGTCTCTAGTACTGCTGTGTCTGCCTCATCTTCTGGGTTCTGTCGACTATTAGTGGCTCAGTTTACTAAGTGACTGTTTCTCACACCGGGTCCTGACAGCCCCTTAATAAGATCTGGTGCAACCAATTACCTTCAGAAGTCACATATTAGTTAAATAAAGTCCACTAGTGTGCAATCTAATTGTCACATGATCTGTCACATGATTTCAGTATATATACACCTGTTCTGAAAGGCCCCAGAGTCTGCAACACCACAAAGCAAGGGGTGCCACCAAGCAAGGGGCACTATGAAGACCAAGGACCTCTCCAAGCAGCTCAGGGATAAAGTTGTGGAGAAGTACAGACCAGGGCTGGGTTATAAAATAATATTCAAAACTTTGAACATCCCACAGAGCACAATTAAATCCATTATTAAAAAATAGGTGAACATGGCACCACAACAAGTCTGCCAAGAGAGGGCTGCCCACCAAAACTCACGGACCAGGCAAGGAGCGCATTAACTTCTTGCAACTATAGGGGGTGCTGTTCCGCATTAGCATATTTGGGTCTCCAAATTAAACTGCCTCGTGCTAAATTCTTGATCGTACAATATGCATATTATTGTTATTATTGGATAGAAAACAGTCTATAGTTTCTATAGGAGTTGAAATTTTGTCTCTGAGTGGTACAGAACAATTTTTACAGCACTTTTCATGACAGGGTTCAGATTTCAGAAATTTTTACCTCTGATCTGGGGTCTGTTTATAAGGCCACAGTGAATGCTATGAAGAAACCGACACTGCCTACGTCTTCCTCTGGGTGTCTGTACGTCATCACGTTTTCAATGAAATCGATGGGACGTTCACAGCCATTATAAATGACCAAAATGTACAGAGACCGCCCTTTCTCAACGTGCGCCTCAAGCGTGAAGGCCATCGGACCTGCCTCGTTCCAAATCGTTTTCTAACCAGCTATATTTCTCCGGTCATGTTTTCAGTCGTTATAGTTGTTAAAAACATCATAATGTGGTTAATTTTAACCGTTTTATAGCAATTTATATCCGTTTAGTGCGATTCTGAGGAATTTATTTGTCGTGCACTTTCTAGCTTTGGGAACGTTTCGCGGTCTCGGTCGTTGTTAGTGGACATTTCGAAGGACAGAGGACATCTATCGACCAAAAGACGTTTATAACATAGAAAGGATACATTGCCCAAGAATATGATGGAAGATCAGCTCAAAGTAAGCAATATTTAATATGATAAACCGTGTTTCTGTCGAAATATTTTAAACGCATACATCGCCATTTTGTTTGGTATAGCTTCACTTGGCCAACCCTGTATTGAAAAGTAAGGATAATTTTAAAAATGTAAATCAGCGGTTGCATTAAGAACTAATTTGTCTTTCGATTCCTGTCAACCCTGTATTTTTTAGTCAAGTATATGATTAGCTTTTAATTAAACTAGATCACTCTGATAGATGACGTCAGACATATTGAGGCTTGATTTCCTAGTATTTTTATTGTGTAACCACGGTTTTGTATGGCTAAATATGCACCTTTTCGAACAAACTGTATATGTATGTTGTAAAATGATGTTACAGGAGTGTCATCGGAAGAATTCTGAGAAGGTTAGTGAAAAAATTAATATCTTTTGGCGGTGATTACGTTATAGCGCTCTTTGGCTGGAATCGATGCTCTGGTAACGTTTTCACATGTAGTATGCTAACTTATCGATTTATTGTGTTTTCGCTGTAAAACGCTTAGAAAATCTGAAATATTGTCTGGAATCACAAGATCTGGGTCTTTCCATTGCTATGCTTTGTCTATTCTTATGAAATGTTTTATGATGAGTAAATTGGTCATACACGTTGCTCTATCTAGTAATTCTAGTCGATTTGCGATGGTCGGTGCAATTGTAAACTGTGATTTCTACCTGAAATATGCACTTTTTTCTAACAAAAACTATCCTATACCATGAATATGTTATCAGACTGTCATCTGAAGAGGTTTTTTCTTGGTTAGTGGATATCAATATCTTAGTTGAGCCGAATTGGTGATAGCACCTGAAGGAGTAAGAAACTGATGGAGTTAGAATAGTGGTGTATTTTGCTAACGTGTTTAGCTAATAGATTTACATATTTTGTCTTCCCTGTAAAACATTTTAAAAATCTGAAATGGTGGCTTTATTCACAAGATCTGTATCTTTCATCTGGTGTCTTGGACTTGTGATTTAATGATATTTAGATGCTACTATCTACTTCTGAAGCTATGCTATCTATGCTAATCAGTGTGTGGGGGGTGGGGGGTGATCCCGGATACGGGGTTGAGGTTCGGTAAAGGTTAATCAGAGAGGCAACAAAGAGACCAAAGATAACCCTGAAGGAGCTGCAAAGCTCCACAGCGGAGATAGAATTATCAGTCCATAGGACCACTTTAAACCGTACACTCCACAGATCTGGGCTTTGAGTAAGAGTGGCTAGAAAAAAGCTGTTACTTAAACATGAGACTAAAATGTAGATTTTTGGCCATCAAAGAAAACGCTATGTCTGGCGCAAACCCAACACCTATCATCACCCCGAGAACACCATCCTCACAGTGAAGCATGGTGGTGGCAGCATCATGCTGTGGGGATGTTATTCATCGGCAGGGACTGGTAAAACTGGTCAGAATTGAAGGAATGATGGATGGCACTAAATACAGGGAAATTCTTGAGGGAAACCTGTTTCAGAATTCCAGAGATTTGAGACTGGAACAGCGGTTCAACCTTCCAGCATGACCATTACCCTAAGCATACTGCTAAAGCGGCACTCAAGTGTTTAAAGGGGAAACATTTAAATGTGTTGGAATGGCCTAGTTAAAGCCCAGACCTCAATCCAATTGAGAATATGTGGTATGACTTAAAGATTGCTGAACCCATCCAACTTGAAGGAGCTGGAGAAGCTTTGCCTTGAAGAATGGGCAAAAATACCAGAGGCTAGATGTGCCAAGCTTATAGAGACATACCCCAAGAGACTTGCAGCTGTAATTGCTGCAAGAGGTGGCTCTACAAAGTATTGACTTTGGGGTGGTGAATAGTTATGCACGCTCAAGTTTTCTGTTTTTCTGTCTTATTTCTTGTTTGTTTCACAATAAAAAATATTTCGCTTCTTCAAAGTGGTAGGCATGTTGTGTAAATCAAATGATACAAACCCTCCAAAAATCTATTTTAATTCCAGGTTGTAAGGCAACAAAATAGTAAAAATGCCAAGGGGGGTGAATACTATCACAAGCCACTGTATGAACAGCTACATATGACATATGACCAGCTACATATGAATGCTACATATGACCAAGTACATAGGCACACCTACATATGACCAGCTACATTTGCACACCTACATATGACCAGCTACATATGACCAGCTACCTATGAACACCTACATATGACCAACTATATATGACCTGCTACATATGACCTGCTACAGATGACCAGCTGCATATGAACAGCTACATATGAACAGCTACATATGACAAGCTACATATGACCAGCTACATATGACCTTCTACATATGAACAGCTACATATGACCTTATACATATGAACAGCTACATATGACCAGCTACAGTACATATGACCAGCTAAATGTGACCTGTGTGAGAGCAAAATTGCAAGATTATGTTATAATACTGTAATTGCATGAAATGGTTGTTTTATGCAACAGAATAGAAGGTTGTCATAACTCTACTGTGTCTGTATGAACTGAAAGTGGGCATCTGGGAGATTTAACACTGACAGGAGATTCACAATGTCTTTGGTTGATACCGCATTCCAGAGCATTAGTTAATGTTTCTGTTCTATAAGGGAGAGATGGCTCGGGGCCAGACCCTGGTTTCTACAGAATGAGAACAGTTTTTACAGCAGATACTGTCTGCTGTGAATTCTAAGTATCTTTCATACAAATGTTTACCTTGTGACCCATTCCATACATCTGTTGTTTGTAATGTGGACTGAAGGGGGTGTATCTTGGCTATAAAAGACCTTTGCACCTTTATCTCGAGGTTCTCAACGAATCATCTGAGGGTGATTTGTCGTCCAGACATTATTATCGTAGAGCACTCAATCGATTCACTTTATATGTGTGTGTTGTATTGACTTGCCCCTTTTTAAATAAGTGAATAAAGATTTAGTTTAAGTACAACTCTGACTTGTGTGATAATTTTGTCTCTCCTCATTTGATAGAAAATAAATTAACCACCACAACTGTCAAGAAAAATAGAATAGAGGGGAAAAGGGAAGGTCTAGTACAGCAAAACATGAGCCCCTTTCTTCCATGCTTTGGATAGATCTGCATTGCTTGCTGTTTGGGGTTTTAGGCAGGGTTTCTGTATAGCACTTTGTGACATCTGCTGATGTAAAAAGGGCATGATAAATAAAATAGATTTTATAGGTTCATTGTTCATGTCTGAGTCGTCTCTTTCTAATATTTTAGCATACTGTCGTGTTTATTTTTTTCTGTTAAGGTTTGTAGCTTGAATTATGAAAATAAGATCTACCTCAACAACCAGTAATTCTGCTTTCAAATCGAAAGAATGCGATAAGAGGACTTCTACGTTTATTAGACATGCCTGTACAGTTACACAGAACAGGAAGACACTGCTGCTCTCACTGGCACTGCTGAGCCTCCAGACTTTGGCCGTCATTCCGTGCCTACAACAAGTGCTACTGACTGCAGATAGAGAGAGAGAGAGAGAGAGACAGCGAGAGACAGCGAGAGAGAAAGAGAAAGAGACAGCGAGAGAGAGAGACACAGCGAGAGAGCGAGAGAGAAAGAGAAAGAGAGAAAGCTACAGTACCACTGACTGAAGCCTCATGTCTGTCTCTGTCTCTATATACAACTAGGGAGATGTCTAGGTGTTATCACAGCCCCTGCCTGCCAAGTCTGCTAGATTTCAAATATAAACAGTGATAAACAGTCTAAATAAAAGGTTTCTTGATATAAATGGAGGAGACTAGAAAGCGAGAGAGAGAGAGAGAGTACCTTAAAACTTCTTCAGGGTTGGTCGGTCCCCTGCGGGATGTTGAGCTAACATAGCCTAATGCACAATTTTGAACAGAAATGCAATGGTTCATTGGATCAGTCTAAAACGTTGCACATACACTGCTGCCATCTAGTGGCCAAAATCTAAATTGCAGCTGGGCTGGAATAACACATCATCGCCTTTCTCTTGCATTTCAAAGATGATGGTACAAATAAAATACAAAAGAACGGTTGTTTTTTTCTTTGTATTATCTTTTACGAGATCTATTGTGTTATATTCTCCGACATTCCTTTCACATTTCCACAAATTTCAAAGTGTTTCCTTTCAAATGGTACCAAGAATATGCACATCCTTGCTTCAGTTACAGGCAGTTTTGGGATTTCATTTTAGGCGAAAATTGAAAAAAAGGGTCCGTTCCTGAAGAGGTTTAGGATGAAGTCTGTTGTAGTAGTCTACTTCTCCATCAAGGAAGACTTGTTCTGGTCCCTTTCATTGGAAGCAAACCTAGACCATGTGTTTCTCCCTGTCAAATGCCCTTCCCAGAACTAACCATGAGTGAACCCATGTGGATAGTTTGGAGTGTGTGTGTGTTCATGTGCCTGTGTGTGTGAGGCGGAGCTAGTCAAGGTAACACTGGCTCCTTCATTGAGGGGAAGAGGAGGGGATTTGCTCTGTGAAAGCGACAGCAGCAGGCAGGCTTTTACTTTAACCTTTATTTAACAAGGCAAGTCAGATAAAAAAACAAAATCTTATTTACAATGACAGCCTACTGGGGAACAGTTGGTTAACTGCCTTGTTCAGGGGCAGAAGGACAGATTTGTCCCTTTTTAGCTCTGGGATTCGATCCAGCAACCTTTCAGTTACTGGCCCAACGCTCTAACCACGAGGCTACCTGCTACCCCAAAATTGAATGCTGAAGGGGCATAGATTTGTGGAATGTGAACAACTGAAATTCTCTGCATTATGACTTTACAATGGATAGAGGAGAGGAGTGACAGAACTTAAGCACTTAAATAAATAGGAAAGGGGGGCATAATACATCTAATGTATATTACTTGCAAAACTTTTGAAATGTAATGGAGAGTGATAATGTTACATCTAGTTTGACAGATGTATTTTTTTATTACTGTAACGTTCGTCGTCTGAAGATGAGGAATCATCGGACCAAAGCGCAGCGTGGTAAGTGTTCATGTTGCTAAATTTATTAAAACAGACCACTAAAACAAAATAACAAAGAGAATGAAACGAAACGAAACAGTCCTGTCTGGTACAGACACAAAGACAGAAAACAACTACCCACAAAACACAGGTGGGAAAAGGCTACCTAAGTATGGTTCTCAATCAGAGACAATGATAGACAGCTGCCTCTGATTGAGAACCACACCCGGCCAAACACACAGAAAAGAAAACATAGAACACAAAACATAGAACGCCCACCCCAAGTCACGCCCTGACCAACCAAAATAGAGACATAAAAAGGATTTCTAAGGTCAGGGCGTGACAGTACCCCCCCCCCCAAAGGTGCGGACTCCGACCGCAAAATCTAAACCTATAGGGGAGGATCTGGGTGGGCATCTATCCTCGGTGGCGGCTCTGGTTCGGGACATGGACCCCGCTCCACCTTAAGCTTGGCCCACTTATGTGGCTCCTCTGGAGCGGGGAACCTCACCGCCGACCCCGGACTGGGGACCCTCGCAGCGGGCCCCAGACAGGAGGGCGACTCTGGCAGCTCCGGACAGGAGGGCGACTCTGGCAGCTCAGGAGAGGAGGGCGTCGCTGGAGGGTCCGGACTGGAGGAAGACTCTGGAGGGAGGAGACGCAGAGACAGCCTGGTGCGTGGGGCTGCCACAGGGCCCACCAGGCTGGGGAGACCTACAGGAGGCCTGGTGCGTAGAGGAGGCACCGGATAAACCGGGCTGTGGGGGAGCACTGGAGCTCTGGTGCGCAGCCTTGGCACTACTCCTCCAGGCTGATTGCCCACTTTAGCCCGGCCCCTCCAGAGTGCAGGCACAGGTCGAACCGGACCGTGGGGGAGCACTGGAGATCTGGTGCTTACCGCTCGCACCTCTCCATTAGGCTCAATGCCCACTTTCGCCCGGGGTACTGTCACGCCCTGACCTTAGTTTTCTATATTTTCTGTATTATTTTGGTCAGGTCAGGGTGTGACAAGGGTGGGTATGTGTGTTTTGTCTTGTCTAGGGTTTTTGTTTATCTATGGGGTTTTTGTATGTCTAGGTAATGTAGGTTTATGGTGGCCTGAATTGGTTCCCAATCAGAGGCAGGTGTTTATCGTTGTCTCTGATTGGGGATCCTATTTACGTTGCCGTTTTCCATTTAGGTTTTGGTGGGTAGTTCTGTAACGTTCGTCGTCTGAAGATAAGGAATCATCGGACCAAAGCGCAGCGTGGTAAGTGTTCATGTTAAATGTATTAAAACAGACCACTAAAACAAAATAACAAAGAGAATGAAACGAAACGAAACAGTCCTGTCTGGTACAGACACAAAGACAGAAAACAACTACCCACAAAACACAGGTGGGAAAAGGCTACCTAAGTATGGTTCTCAATCAGAGACAACGATAGACAGCTGCCTCTGATTGAGAACCACACCCGGCCAAACACACAGGAAAGAAAACATAGAACACAAAACATAGAATGCCCACCCCAACTCACGCCCTGACCAACCAAAATAGAGACATAAAAAGGATCTCTAAGGTCAGGGCGTGACAATTACCTCATACCAAAGTCCACTGATTTCAACAGTTTAAAATATGCTGTACATTATGTAGTATTTCAACATATCAGCATGATCAACAATTATAGTTGGATGGACGGTGCCTAATGACTGTGGATGGAATCTTAAACTTCAGGCAATGAAATAAAATGTAAATAAAAGCATTCTGTCAAGGCCTCTTTAAGGCCCATAGTGTGATTCCATATGTGCTATTTCATAGTTTTGATGTCTTCACTATTATTCTACAATGTCGAAAATAGTAAAAATATAGAAAAACCCTTGAATGAGTACAGTAGGTGTGTCCAAACTATTTTTTACAGCACATAAGTGACCAGCCATTTACTAAGAAATAGCATGTTAATGACACAGTAATTATGTTAAAGTAGTGTAAACACATCCAGTGACCTTCAGGTGAGGGTCACTTCAAGAAAATCTGTTGCATTTTACATTACAGTGTAAGTACAGTATAATAATGAGTAATTACAATACTGTTGCACTGTACCTGCAGGAATAATTCCACTGTAATAAGGGCACTGTAATATAAAGTGTTACCTAAACATCTAGCTCAAAGAAAATAATGAAAACTGTAGTGCTCACCATTCTCCATGCTTTGTAGCTGAGCAGTATTCTTCAAGCATTTCCTCTAGATGCCTCTCAACTTCATTCACAACCTATTTTTACGATTTGAATGTTGTGCTATATTTGCCTATGTGGACCTACTGTATGGCAGAGCGCTCTGAAAAGACAACACTGAGAAAGATGCTCCTTTATTCTGAATGTTAAAACCTCTTAAGGATCCGCCCCTTTTTTCAAAATGTTCTTGTTGAATAATAGTGAAGATATCAGAACTATGAAATAACACATATGGAATCACATATGGAATTTTTGATTAGGAACTCTGTTGAAACAGAGATATCTTTAGTTTAAGGAGATTTTCTTAAAGGACGAGTTACCCAGGGTAGGGGTTTCTGTAGAAGCAAAGAAGAGGCCAAGGGATGACATGACATGGTTTCACTGTGTGTGAAGTAGACCTTGTCTTAGTGACAAAGAGGTATCTTCTGTGTGTGGAGGAGAATTCACTGTGTGAGAGTTTTCACTGTGTGAAGTAGACCTTGTGTAACGGATGTGAAATGGCTAGCTAGTTAGCAGGTACGCGCTAGTAGCGTTTCAATCAGTTACGTCACTTGCTCTGAAACCTAGAAGTAGTGTTGCCCCTTGCTCTGCACGGGCCGCGGCCTTTGTGGAGCGATGGGTAACGATGCTTCGTGGGCGACCGTTGTTGATGTGTGTAGAAGGTCCCTGGTTCGCGCCCGTGTCGGGGCGAGGGGACAGACGTAAAGTTAAAACTGTTACAATTGTCTTAGTGACAAGGAGGGCTCTACTGTGTGTGGAGAATACCCTGTTTTATAACAGAGGTATTCCTGTGTAAATTAGCATTATTTGGCAAAGTACTAAATTAATATTAATTGATATGCCATGGTTTGCAATCTTTAGATGAAAATGCATGAGCTATTTGATTCCAGGAAAGGGTCCTGAGATAGAAGCAAGAAAATATTCCTGCAGTTTATCACAATTTGACCAATGGAGCCATAGGAGAATTGGATATACTGTACTTGGGAAGTCCTGGGACCTCATTTATAACTTTTGCATACATTTCACATACAGGTATGTGCACTGCGTGCACTATTTCTAAGAAGACTGTTGGTTAAGGGAAATATATATTTTTTAAGTAGTTGCTTTCTCAGATCTGAATTTTAGAAAAAGTAGCCACTTCTGAGATCTGTATGCAAATTGTTTTAAAAAGTAGTCTTTTGGGGGGATCTGTATTCAAATATATGTATTTTTTGAAAACTTTCCATAAACTATATTTATCACAGGCCTGATCTGGTGGCCGGGCAACCAGCCAACTTCTTCAGAGGGAGATGTACAACTTGTATAAGTCTATGAGAGGTGGCTACAGGCTGCTACAGGTGAACCCAGCCTAAATACTGTTGTGTTAGAAAGGTGTCAGGAATGAGGGATCTTGAAAACAACACATGTTTTTGTAAGTTGGCTTCCACCCACTGCTGGCTAAAGATAGGAACCATCTATGTAGGTTGTGGGAACGATGTCAGGGTTGGGGATCTTAAAAGCCACTGAAGACGTTTAGTCTCTGAAAGTCTTCTAAAGGTCTTTGGCTCCCCCTGCAGGTTCCAGGGTAACACTGCGGATTTGAAATAAGGCCTTTGGGGCTGTCTCAAGACCCTACATGTAAAAAAAAAAAAGATTAATGTAATCAAGATTTAAGCTTTTATTATGGTGTTTGGCGGTGTTTTGTATATATATGCTGTGCTGAGAGATGTATGATGCATTGTGATGATGAGTAAATTAGTAAATTACCGTAAAAACATGGCTTTCCAAGCATGTCCATACTGAAATACACTGTAGCGATAGAAATCCTGGGTGCATCCTAATAATATGTCCTTGCTCCTGAGGTGTACACTCATTCACTACTTCCCATCAATCTAAAAGCATAGGATTGGTGGAGGCATGGGCTAGTTGGTTCCCACCATATTTATTATACCAATCATTGTATTTCAAATCAGTGAAGGGAAGTGAACAAGTGCACACTTTTGGAGGAGGAGAGATTGAAGCAATAAGGTATGAGTACCCGGGGATTATCGTGAGTTCCTGAGTTCGAGTGCCTTATTGGTTTTATGAAATGGTTGCCAGATATTTAAAAAAAGATTAACGACATGTTTATTTTAAAAACGTTATTTTAACGCAGTTAGTTATCTCATCCTTTCACCAGACAATATTGTCTGTGCAAAAGCCAGCCATTAAATTGCTAGTCAAGTGGAGCTGTCAGCCTCAACTGAACACGTTCATTCTCTATTGCACTGTGGAGATCAACAGGAAAACACATTGTTGCTCAGGTTGGAGAGGCAGGCAGCAAGATTCAGACAAACCCCCACAGTTGCAAACTAAATGCTAGGCTAGAATCATGGGGAAATAATGCTTTTTCCAGAGGAGATTATGTTTATGAATTGCCTGGCTGGGCTGTGGGACAGTTAATGCCCGGGTTGTGGTCAATTCCACAATTTAAATTTTTATTCAATTCTCGCTCCTTGTAAATTCCATTTAATACAATTCAAATTCCAGGTCAGTCTTTCAATTTAGAGAATTAAATTCCTCTGAATTCCAGTTTTAGTTCAATTCCAAGAATTCAAATCTCAACAATTGCGCAAATTCAAATTCAATTCTCTCAGGCTTTCAGGCTGATCATGTCACTGTTCAGACAGCCTAGTTATACAGGAAATATAGGAATACAGGTTGGAATGAATAAAAACAAATCTTACATTAAATGTTTGATAATATGTGCATCAATTCCATTAACTGGGAAATGTACAAATATTGAATTCCAATTAAATTCCGAAGATTACATGTTTTTACAATTCAAATACAATTCAAATTTAAAAAGTCCAAACAGTCTAATTTCAATTCCAATTCCATAACTTGAAGATTTTTACAAATCTAATATAATTCAACATACATTTTCCACTTCATTAGGTAAGTAAAGAATTGAATTGGAATTTAAAATAATTTGGAATTTATTGATCCCAACCCTAGTGGATGTACAATGATAATTAAAATGAAACTCTTAACAGGTATTACCCTGGGATTGTCATGAATAACACCCTGCTATCAACCAATCAGCATCCTGTATTCAAACAATCCGTATTTGTTGTTGTTGAAAATAGCCCTGGCCGTGTCCGAATACCCATACTAGCATAATACATACTTAAACTGCATACTATGTAATCATCGTTGCATACTATTTAGCATGTACTTTTTAGTAGAAAGTATGCAATATTCCACGGCTTCAACGCAGTAGTGGCTCCTGGCTGGCTGAAAAGGTGGGGCGGGGCTGAGTGCAGGTGGATTTGTCAAAATTCAACAGACATGCATCACATTAACCAGCCTGATAATTTCCAATTAGATTCATTTCTTTAAACTCTGAATCAAATATGAATGGAATTATAGGCTTACTCAGGCTGGTTATGGCAGACTATAACATTCAACCTATACCGTAGCCCATATAGCCCATCTATCCTATTTAAAAAGGACCGTAGACAGAAACATATAGCCTAATTTGGTTCCATTTCAACATATTTCTTAGTAAAACCCAAGTGATGTAGCATATGTAACAGCCTAGTACACACACCGAACATTTTCTAATGTTCAAATCGAAAGGCTATTGCACAGAGAAACGTTGCACAGAGAAACGACAGTCGTGTACATCGCAAATTCAGAACCGCTGGACAGTATCATAATGAACTAATGTACTGATCATTGGGAACTAGGCTTGATCCATAAATAAATATAAATTACAGAAAGCCTAGCCTACAAAACAAACAATCCATATGTTCAAATCAAAAGGCCTGATTAACATGACATCAACAACGCAGCCACATCCAGAGTCCCCGGTGTTGACATATTCAGAAAAAATCTAATCAAATTAGTAGGCTATTTTGCTTAACGAAGGCCAAGAGAACAAGTAACACTTTTTTTTTAAACATTTGTTCTCAAAGATGTAGCCTATGACACGATACTCGTGATCATTTTAAGCAGAACAAAAACTACTTAGCCTACATTTGAACACTTCACTATTTGGTGTCTTCCCAAATACATAGCCTAGTTTTGTCGTTTGGCTACTTGAAGAGAACTTGGGCCTATCACTCTCAGCCCATCTATTCCAATGCATTGTGGAATAGTGTGCATCGAATTCTACTAGATGAAGAGTGAGTATGTGAGTGAGTAACATTCTGGCATTTAAAACACACTTGATTTCTGAAAATTCACATACTCTATTTTTGTATGCTGAGAATGTGTCATGCATGATTGCGTTGTTTCCCGCTATTGGTTGATTTCCTTAGCGCATCCCCATATCTAATGTATCACCTGTGGTCAAAGCCGAAAAAAGTATAGTTGATTTTAGAAACGTTTTATACTATTAAACTTAATTTTTTCACATACTCAAAACGGCCTACTATTTAGGGCACAAGTATGGGTATTCGGACACGACCAGTGTTTGAACCCATCAACCCCCGAACCCCTCCATCTCTCCCAACCCCTTCCACATCTCCCGCCCTCCACACAGCCTTGGCATGTGCATTCTAACCCTTCATTTCCTGGTGATCTTAATTGTTATACTGTGGGACACCTACACTGCAATTTCCATCCTTGTGTCTTTCTGTGGCCTGGACACCTGCTGTTGCCGTTTAGCTAACATCTCTGTGGAGGGTCGGCCTAACACACAAAGTATGCATCTCAAATGGCACCCTATTTCATATACAATAGTGTACTACTTTTGACCAGAGTCCTATGGGCCCTGGTCAAAAGAAGGGCACTACACAGGGAATATGGTTCCATTTGGCATGTGACCAGAGAAACACTGCCTCACTCTCTCCACACTGTATTTAATGGCTGCGCACACACAGAAGAGTCCATGCAACCCACAGAAACTTAATTACAACCCTCGTGCCACGTTATTAAACAGGCTTACCATTGGGTAATGTCTGTACATCCGCTCTCTCCTATTCTGTTCTCTTCTGTTCTGTTCGGCTCTTTTCTTATCTCATCTCTTCTCATGTATTTTACATCCCAGCTGTCATCCTGAGATGTTAGGCCCATTTCAGTGTTTGGCATTTCGTCATGGTATTTGTCTTAGTTGGATTCCTCATTCCATTAGCTTGCTCCTTGGGAGCCTGTAAATTCAATTATGCTGAGAAAAAAAATATATATATATTGTTTCCCACTTGGTCTCAATTATAGGGACTGAAATGATGGAACGCTGTTGCAGAAGGTGTTAGATTTCACCATTAGGACTTTATCTGGATTAAAACGTGTTTTTATTATGTCAACATCTTTAGGGCTCTTCAAAGAACATTTGATTTCTGATATTGCAGAGATCTGATTATGCAGCACTGGCTGCAATGCAGCACTGGCTGCAATGCATTAGCTGCTGTATATGAAAGGCATGTATTTAGAATGCTCATCCAAGATACAGTACTATAACCCTCAGTAAGAGACAGAATTGAAGAAAGAGAAAGAGAATCCATGTTTTGTGATGTGAGCAGGCTTGGATCTCATTAAAATCCTTGCGTTCAAAGGAATAAAATAGAGTCCCTAAGCCAGAGAGAGGGGCCCCATGGGCCCTTGTGTCTGTGCCTGTATGAGCCTTTAATCTGACAGCCTTTCTCCACACTTGTCTAGTCTAGCCACAGAGCTAAACAAGGTACTGTAAGCATGACAATATCTAGGGGACCTGGCAGGTGCAGTTAGCACTCCCCTCAACACAAACTAGACATTCACACCTACT
The DNA here is from genome assembly GCF_045679555.1 of Salvelinus alpinus. Taxonomy (NCBI): domain Eukaryota; kingdom Metazoa; phylum Chordata; class Actinopteri; order Salmoniformes; family Salmonidae; genus Salvelinus; species Salvelinus alpinus. The sequence continues at coordinate 44,514,226 of NC_092087.1, forward strand.
CACACACTTTATTTTTCTCTCTTATCAATGTGCTTTCTGATCTTTTCTCCTTCACCTTCTTCAGTTACTTCTGTATTTAATATCCTCCTTTTCTCTTTCCGTTCCCTGTTCTGTATCAAGTAGCCCACATTGCCATGGAAACGAGGCAGTGCTGAATCTTATTTGTCTTGTTACAGACTCCCTCTGAAGCAGAAAAGGATGACAGCTCTCACCTATTGTACCATACCTGCATTGCCATGGTAACAGCTCTCAGGTAGATCTGATCTGATCACTGTGATAGGACAGCAGAATATCAGAGCACCTTTCACCTGTGTGATAGACCGTGTATTCAGAGCACAGAGTTACAGTCGAGCAGTAAGTGTTCATATATTTGGAAAGTCAGGGCTCAGAGCAGTGGAGGCTGGTCGGAGGAGCTATAGGAGGACGGGATCATTGTAATGGCTGTAATGGAATAAATGGAATGGTATCAAACATGTGGAAACCACATGTTTGTCAGGGCTCAGAGTTCAGCAGTAAGAGTCCATATCTTTAGAATGTCAGACCTTAAATAGGATATTCTGCATAGGTGTGTTCCTAAACTGCCCTTGTAGTTGGTTGTTGTCTAGAGACAGACAGACTGGTTTGACTTTAGTTTCATAAGGCTTAGTACAGTATTCACACAGAGGCAAACCATTTGGAAAATGCCAATGTCATTTTTATTTGTGCATCTTCAATGTCAGTATTATTAAGATCCCTGTGAAACATCAACATCACTTGAAAACCATTGAGAAATGACAACAAGTATACAAAATGTGTGAAACGACTGGGGAGCATCACTGCATAACACTATCAACACTGCACAGCCACCCACCACCAATCAAGCACACTGCATCAATTGAAGAATCAGATTGTATAATTAGAGTATATATAATATACAGTTCACAAACGAATGTACCCACCGCAATTTTTAATTCAATAGCACAAACCTACTGAAGCTTAAAACAATTTGTAAATATAAACATGAATCATTGAACCTCTAGTGAAACACAGGTAACACCTGTCCACCGATGCACCAAGTTCTAAAACAAAACACACCAAGTTCTAGACTAAACACACCAAGAAAACCACTTCCGTAAGACAGCCACCACATATAATGCAAAGTCACTATTCACACAGACAATCTTCTCTCACTCCATTTTGATTTCTGATACATTCTCCAATTCACTCCGATCTCCTCTCAAATAACTCACTTGCTAAATATCCCTTACTTCCCTTTTACTATACCATCTTATTCCCTCTTATATTCCACCCCGTTAGATAATTACAACCTCCTGGCCCTTGCAAACTTCACATCGGAAAATCTACATGACTTATCAATACACAATAGTATTTTCTGATCTAGTCAAGTTTGTGAGGGTAAGTAGATGAGGGCAAAATGTATGCAAAATGTGATCTAAATATCATTAACAAATATGATAGGATTAGGCCCTTTAGGGGTGACATCCCCCTGACTGATGATGACTGGCTGTCCTAGACTAGTCTGCGGCAAGCGTAAGCTGCCCATTGATTGGTTGAAGCTGCCTTGGCTGTAGTGATGTTGGCCAAAGCTCTCCCGTGATAGGTCAAAACTAGCCTGCCTGTATGGATGTTGATAGAAGCTGTCCCCTGATTGGTCGACACTGTTCTGGCTGCAGAGTCGTTGGCTCATCCCATTGGCCCGTCTCTCAGAGGCACTTCTCATCGGGTACCTCTGGCCAGTCTTGTACCAGCCAGTCTCTTTGAATACAAACCAGATGTTGCCGGCCCAGAGGATAAAGTTTACAAAACCAAAAGCCTGCATAGAGGTATAGAAAGAGGGTATTTAGTTAGGGTCTAAACATAAAAATGACAGATTTAGAATCAGAAAATTTAACAAATGGTTGCTAAGAATTTTCGTTGGTGTGCACACATGATGTAAAACGTCATCAACAACCGTTAAACACCACCTGTCGGAACTGAAGACCTGAAGTCCTGAAAGAGCTGCAGAATCTGGATCCCTACAAATCTGCTGGGCTAGACAACCCTCTCTTCCTAAAATGATCTGCCTCTTTCATATCGTCTGAGATTCCTAAAGATTGGAAAGCTCTTCAAAGGGGGAGACAATCTAGACCCAAACTGTTACAGACCTATATCCATCCTGCCCTGCCTTTCTAAAGTCTTCGAAAGCCAAGTGAACACACAGATCATCGACCATCTCGAATCCCACCGTACCTTCTCCGCTATGGAATCCAGTTTCCGAGCTGGTCACGGGTGCACCTCAGCCACGCTCAAGGTCCTAAACGATATCATAACTACCATCAATAAAAAACAGTACTGTGCAGCCGTCTTCATCGACCTGGCCAAGGCTTTCGACTGTCAATCACCACATTCTTATCGGAAGACTCAACAGCCTTCTCTAATGACTGCCTCACCTGGTTCACTAACTACTTCTCAGATAGAGTTCAGTGTGTCAAATCGGAGTGCCTGTTGTCCGGACCTCTGGCAGTCTCTATGGGGTGCCACAGGGTTCAATTCTCAGTCCGACTCTTTTCTCTGTATATATCAATGATGTCGCTCCTGCTGCGTTGATTCTTTGATCCACCTCTACTCAGACGACACCATTCTGTATACATCTGGCCCTTCTTTGGAGACTGTGTTAACACATCTCCAAACGAGCTTCAATGCCCTACAACTCTCCTTCCGTGGCCTCCAACTGCTCTTAAATGGTAGTAAAACTAAATGCATGCTCTTCAACCGATCGCTGCCCGCACCCGCCCGCCCGCCTAGCATCACTACTCTGGACGGTTCTGACTTAGAATATGTGGGCAACTATAAATACCTAGGTGTCTGGCTAGACTGTAAACTCTCCTTCCAGACTCACATTAAGCATCTCCAATCCAAAGTTAAATCTAGAATCGGCTTCCTATTTCGCAACAACGCCTCCGTCACTCATGCTGCCAAACATACCCTCGCAAAACTGACTATCCTGCCAATCCTTGACTTCGGCAATGTCATTTACAAAATAGCCTCCAACACTCTACTCAGCAAATTGGATGAAGTCTATCACAGTGCAATCTGTTTTGTCACCAAAGCCCCATATACTACCCACCATTGCGATCTGTATGCTCTCGTTGGCTGGTCCTCGCTACGTATTTGTTGCCAAACCCAATAGCTCCAGGTCATCTATAAGTCTTTGCTAGGTAAAGCTCCGCCTTATCTCAGCTCACTGGTCACTATAACAACACCCACCCGTAGCACGCGCTGCAACAGGTATATTTCACTGGTCATCCCCAAAGCCAACACCTACTTCGACCGCCTTTCCTTCCAGTTTTTTGCTGCCAATGAGTGTAACGAATTGCAAAAATCACTGAAGACTTATATCTCTGAAGACTTATATCTCCCTCACTAACTTCAAGCATCGGCTGTCAGAGGAGCTTACCGATCGCTGCAGCTGTACACAGCCCATCTGTAAATAGCCCATCCAACCAACTACCTACCTCAACCCCATATTCGTTTTTTGTTATTTTCTGCTCTTTTGCACACCCATATTTATATCAGTATTTATACACATCCTCATCTGCACATCTATCACTCCAGTGTTAATTGCTAAATTGTAATTACTTCGCCACTATGGCCAATTTATTGCCTTACCTCCTTACTTAATTTGCACACACTGTATACAGATTTTCTATTGTGTTATTGACTGTGCGTTTGTTAATCCAATGTGTAACTCTGTGTTGTTGTTTTTGTCGCACTGCTTTGCTTTATCTTGGCCAGGTCGCAGTTGTAAATGAGAACTTGTTCTCAACTGGCCTACCTGGTTAAAAAAAGGCAATGGAGCTAACATTGATCAGCATTCATGTTTCACATAGAGTATAAGGGCTGTGTACCAAATGGACCCTACTCCATATATCCCTCAAAATCAACTCTAGACCTCGAAGCCAGTTCCAGTGCATTGTATCATAGTTCCCCTCTAATCAGGGACTCATTTAGACCTGGGACACCAGGTGGGTGCAATTAATTAACAGGTAGAACAGTTAAACCAGGAGGCTCTGGACCTCATAGGGTAAGAGTTGAATACCCCTACCATATATAGTGCACTAATTTTGACTAGGGCCCATGGTCTAAAGTAGGGCACTATATAGAGAATAGGGTGACATTATGGACGCATCCAATGACTCACCACAGACGTGTTGAGCTCAGACCAGACTGGGTGGTGGGAAGCTGAACACCGGTTGGCTGGGCGTCTGCAGGCGGAGATGAGCAGGAGGACCTGGGTGGGATCTGTGGCTGACTTCACATCAGACAGAGCTTTGGCCCAGGCACAGGAGCTCACCAACCACATGAAGGCGAAGAGCACAGTCACTACAAAGTCCTGTTTAGGAGGGAGAGATGGAGGAGGTTATTATCAGATGTAATGAGATTGTGAGAGTTGAGGAAGAGGATAGGGTGAAGTTATAAATGAGATTTAAAGGGATATGGGATAAAAAAAAGCAGGAGTAACATGTGGAGTAACATGAGGAGCAACGTCTCCCTGCTTTCTCAAGTTCTGTTTCCTAGTTTCTCCGGTTCTGACCATTCTGCCTGCCCTGACACCGAGCTTGCCTGCTGTTCTGTACCTGCCTGACTCTGAACCGTTTATGAACCTCTGCCTGTCCTGACCCTGCCTGCTGGTCTGTACCTTATTGACTTTGCCCTGGATTACGGTCCTCTGCCTGCCTTTGACATGTCTTTTGCCAGCCCCCTGTTTGGGTCTATAAACATCTGTGACTCTAGCTGCAGGAGTAACAGCAGGAGTAACATCAGGACTAACAGAAAATTACAGCTAACTGCTATTTAAAGAATGCAATAATGTATAATGTTAAATTTATTGTATCTCAATTAATACACATGCAAATTATACAAATCCCATGGCATGAATGAATCAAAGGCAGCTCTTGGTAAGTAAATCAACTCACCACCAGTGGTCCTCTGTTACCCTCGCGGTACTTGTTCTGGTAGTAGATGTACACCACGGTGGCCAGCAGGGAGTAGAGGAAGGCAACAACTGCCACGGTCACAAAGAACTGAGCTGAGGAGGAGTAGTCTCCTACCATGAAGATGGTCTCCTGTCTGTTCCCATCACACAGTGTGGGCTTGAAATGGACCTGCTGTAACCTATCAGATGACAGGAACAAGGACATGGTCACAGAGACCTTTATTGAGTAATGCAAGGCTCTGATCACAGTGTAGGCAATTTAAACCTTTCAATCATGAATCCATAGCAGTGAAACTGCCACATCCGTTTGTGATATTACAACAACAAAGATGTTACTACATTGGGGGGGGGGGATCCTTCCATTACCAATGGTATCTGACCTGATCTGACAGGCTTTGGGAGGAGGGGAGGGAGGGAGAAGAGAGAGGGGAAGAGAGAAAACTAATCTAAGGAGATTGGGGTATACAGTTGAAGTCGGAAGTTTACATACACTTAGGTTGGAGTCATTAAAACTCGTTTTTCAACCACTCCAAAAATTTCTCGTTAACAAAGTCGGTTAGGACAAGTCGGTTAGGACATCTACTTTGTGCATGACACAAGTCATTTTTCCAACAATTGTTTAAAGACAGATGATTTCACTTATAATTCACTGTATCACAATTCCAGTGGGTCAGAAGTTTACATACACTAAGTTGACTGTGCTTTTAAACAGCTTGGAACATTCCAGAAAATGATTGTCACGCCCTGGCCTTAGTATTCTTTGTTTCCTTTATTATTTTAGTTAGGTCAGGGTGTGACATGGGGAAGGTATGTGTTTTTGTATTGTCTAGGGTGGTTGTATGGTTTAGGGGGTTAAGTAGAGTAGATGGGTTTGTGTTCAGTGTAGGTGTCTAGCTGTGTCTATGGTTGCCTGAATGCTTCTCAATCAGAGACAGATGTCATTAATTGTCTCTGATTGGGAGCCATATTTAAGACAGCCATGGGCACTAGGTTAATGTGGGTAATTGTCTATGTTGTACGTTTGTAGCTTGTGTGTGCACTTACGTTTATAGCTTCACGATCGTTTGTTGTTTTGTTTCGTTTTGTTATAGTGTTCGTTGCGTGTTTTTTCCCTTCTCGAAATAAAGAGAATGTATTTTGCACACGCTGCGCCTTGGTCCTCTCTCTCTCCCATAGACGATCGTGACAATGATATCATGGCTTTAGAAGCTTCTGATAGGCTAACTGACATCATTTGAGTCAATTGGAGGTATATCTGTGGATGTATTTCAAGGCCTACCTTCAAACTCAGTGTCTCTTTGCTTGACATCATGGGAAAATCAAAAGAAATCAGCCAAGAACTCAGAATTTAAATTGTAGACCTCCACAAGTCTGGTTCATCCTTGGGAGCAAATTCCAAACGCCTGAAGGTACCACGTTCATCTGTACAAACAATAGTACGCAAGTATGAACACCATGGGACCACGCAGCCGTCATACCGCTCAGTAAGGAGACGCGTTCTGTCTCCTAGAGATGAACGTACTTTGGTGTGAAAAGTGCAAATCAATCCCAGAACAACAGCAAAGGACCTTGTGAAGATGCTGGAGGAAACAGGTACAAAAGTATCTATATTCACAGTAAAACAAGTCCTATAGCGACATAACCTGAAAGGCCGCTCAGCAAGGAAGAAGCCACTGCTCCAAAACCGCCATAAAAAAGCCAGACTACGGTTTGCAACTGCACATGGGGACAAAGATCGTACTTTTTGGAGAAATGTCCTCTGGTCTGATGAAACAAAAACAGAACTGTTCGGCCATAATTACCATCATTATGTTTGGAGGAAAAAGTGGGAGGCTTGCAAGCTGAAGAACACCCTCTCAACCGTGAAGCACAGGGGTGGCAGCATCATGTTGTGGGGGTGCTTTGCTGCAGGAGGGACTGGTGCACTTCACAAAATAGATGGCATCTATCTATTTTGTGGATATATTGAAGCAACATCTCTAGACATCAGTCAGGAAGTTAAAGCTTGGTTGCAAATGGGTCTTTCAAATGAACAATGACCCCAATCATACTTCCAAAGTTGTGGGAAAATGGCTTAAGGACAACAAAGTCAAGGTATTGGAGTGGCCTTCACAAAGCCCTGACCTCAATCCTATAGAAAATCTGTGGGCAGAACTGAAAAAGTGTGTGCGAGCAAGGAGGCCTACAAACCTGACTCAGTTACACCAGCTCTGTCAGGAGGAATGGGACAAAATTCACCCAACTTATTTTGGGAAGCTTGTGGAAGGGTACCCAAAACATTTGACCCAAGTTAAACAATATAAAAGGCAATGCTACCAGATACTAATTGAGTGTATGTAAACCTCTGACCCACTGGGAATGTGATGAAAGAAATAAAAGCTGAAATAAATCCTTCTCTCTACTATTATTCTGACATTTCACATTCTTCAAATGAAGTGGTGACCCTAATTGACCTAAGACAGGGCATTTTTACTAGGATTAAATGTCAGGAATTGTGGATAACTGAGTTTAAATGTATTTGGCTAAGGTGTATGTAAACTTCCGACTTCAACTGTATGTACTCTTCAGAATCACTGCATGATGCTCAGGAGTCTCAATTACAAATCTCTCCACCGATCTCTAAGGGACTAATTTATCAAAGGTGCGTGCACACAAAAAAAGACTAAACCTTGCATTTGCCAGTTTTGACGGGGAAGTGTGCTTATCTCCATGTACTGTACCATGCATACGCACAACTTCAAGTGGTTGAATAATTGTATTACATGCTTATATTGCTATTTTGTGGAAAATGGAGGTGTTTGACACACGGGAATTATGATAATAGTTGGATAATATGAACATTAAAGAGTAAGCCTAATGATAAAATCGATGCATTTGCCGTTGGTAAGGAGGTTGCATAACAGAATGTATAGCCTTTGTACACTTTTATTATATAGGTCTAAATCTGACATGTCCCATTCCAACATTTCCCAAATCATACAGCAAATGAGGAAGTTTGTTACCATAAAAGGTGGAGTTTTAGCGCTTGTTCATGAGCACACAAATATACTATGGCTCTGATTTATCAATGAAAACATGTGTATAATGTTGCAAGCTACACTTTGATAAATCCCAATAATTTGTTACAGAAATCCTAGAATCTCCACATATACCATCATATATTAAGACATGTATGCACGGTTGATAAATGAGGCCCCAGGAGTTGAAAAGGTTTAGGGTTTTCAAGGGAGCAGGTACTGTAGATAGATACACATGAGATACTGAATGTGGAAACATGAATCATTTCTGGGGATCAGACAAAGACTCTGACACCACAGTCTGTCTGACAGCTCCATATTTCATCAACTCAATGCTGTTCTCTTTCTTCCATCTTTTATAGATGGAAAATAAAACTCAGCCACCACACTATTTTTCAAAACACATTCACAGGCAGACAACACTGTCATTGTCTCATCATAGCTATATTCCCATATGCACCGTAGATTCAATGATAGCTAGACCAGAAGCTCTTGCTTTGAAATATCAAAGCAAACTCTGAACCAACTATATTTGGGGACAGATCAAAACGCATTAAACATTAATGGCAATTTAGCTAGATATCTTGCTGTTTCTAGCTAATTTGCTTTGGGATATAAACATTGGGTCATTATTTTTCCTGAAATGCACAGTTTGTGTAGGCTACAGGTCGCCTACAGTATATCCCAGAACAATTAATCCACACATAAAAGGGTAAAAGTTTGCTTCTAGTAATCTCTCCTCCTTCATGCGTCTTCTTCTTCTTTGGACTTGACATGGTGGTTGGCAACCTATTTTAAGGGGGATTACCACTACCAACTGGACTGGTGTGTTGACCTCAGTTCATCTTTCAAACACCCACGTAGGTATATGCTCCTAAAAACCAATGAGGAGATGGGAGAGGCGGGACTTGCAGCGTGTCAAGCTGTCCCGGATCCCCCGGTACTGATGCTCATTCTGTTCACCAGTTTCGGGAACGGGATTCATTATCATCAACCCCGGACTGTCTTGTCTGATTACACACACCTGGTTCCCATTTCCCCTGATTAGTATGTTATATATGTGCCCTCTGTTCCCTCTGTCTTTGTTGGTTATTGTTCCCATGTTTGTTGGTGGTGTGAGTACCTATGCGTTGGTGGAGCTGTTATGCTGCGTGCTTTATATATTGTGTATTACGGGTATCATCCCGTGTCAGTCAGTGAGGTTTACCCTCGCTCTTTTGTTTGGGTACAGCCCAGTGTTTTTGTATACGTGTTTGTTTTGGGTGTATTAAAAACCCCTATTGTGTATTCCTGCGCCTGTCTCCAAAATCCTTTATACCAGCATGACACAATAGTCGCAAATAGAACCAAGTTCTGGATATGCAGATGCTCGTTGACGCGCTCGAACAGTGTGGGTGCAATGATTGAATAACATGTATGTTATTTTGCAACGCTTGCACACGTGACACGAGCAGTGTGGTCACCATGTTAATCTAGGTAAATATGACTTGTCTCTCAACGTGACATACCCATGAGTGCGAAAGTACATGTGACAATGGCATGAGCCTTCTGCTCCAGTTTGCACATGACTGTAGTGTACTTCAATGTCAATTCTGCTGAATTCATGTTTTGGAGAATGTTGACCATGAACCACAATAAAATGGGTAAAAGTATAGTAGTCAGACTATGGAAAAATGTCAGCATGTATTACCTGAAGGGATAGGCAAAGTTTACGGTGATGCTGAGGTTGCTCTGGCTCTTGTCTAGACATTCCACTCTCACCCGCAGGTGACCAGAGTACCCTCCACATGTTGCAAATGCACAGACGGCAAAGATCTGGGAAAAGAAAATACCTCATTAGACTCCTACCCATTGAGCATTCTAGACATAGGCTGTGTCCCAAAATGGCACCCTATTCCCTACACGGTGAACAACGTTTGACCAGAGCTCTGGGCCTGGTAAAAAAGTTGTGCACTACATAGGGAATAGGGTACCAGTTGGGAATGCACACATAGTTGCTTCTTGTCACACCTCTCCTGTCTGGTCCTGTACAGAGCTGCTAGACTAGCAGCTGGAATTAATGGGCCACAGAGGACCATCAACATCCTGACAAAGGCTGACTCTGTGAAAGTAATTAGGGAACTTTTCATGTGTAACATGGTGTATGGTGTGGATACAGTATATGGTGGAAGGAGTTTTACAGTTGGTTGTCTTTAGCTTTTACCAACTTGGAGCTGTTGATCGATCCTTAAAGAAAAGAGAACCTGCTCTTTCCAGTATCACGTAGGTTTATTAAGCAACAGTCACTCTGCGTTTGTCAGAGCTTCAACTGCTGTTGATGAATGCAAACAGGTGAATGCATGTTGTATCTCCGTATATATCTATTGGGAGTCTATGAGGCATGCACATCTTTCAAAGGGATCATGTGTCTATAATTTCTGTCAGTGGCCCGGGAGACTGAAGTCAGCATGTTATACATGTTATATATATTTCATCAGGAACCGTCCGTGGGCATGGCAGGCAGTCAGATACTGTAGGCTACTGGCACTAATCTCTTTCTGTTATCTACCTTTGATGCATGCGAAAGGACTGAAGCATTGGTCAATTCTAATCAAGACCTAGCACTCCCACGCACGCGCATGGACACACACACCAAGTAATTATCCATCATCTTTAACCTTTCCCATAATTTAGAAAGACGACACAACTCATCTCTCTGATGAAATGTTGTTTGTTTGTTGTGTTTCTTTGTGTGGGTTTGTTTATCTTTTAGAAAGAGAGAGATTGACAGTGGCAGAGAGAGACAGAGAGAGAGAGAGCAAGACAGAAACAGAGACAGAGAGAGAGAGCGGGACAGAGACATAGACAGAGAGAGTTGCTTAATAAAGGGATCACATACAGCCAGGAGACCCCATCTAATTAAGTATGTGTGGCTATAATTAAAAGTCAGTGATTGGATGGATTTATAGATGGATTGATCTGTCTGTTGTCTGCAAACCCCTTGGTCATTCACTCATTAATATTCAAATGGATAAGGATGCTTTCTAAATTATTCCGATCATTAATGACACAGAGAGAGAGGTGATAGATGAAAGCTAGCGTCAATTTAATCCTTAGCACTGAAGATATGCGTTGTAGAGTGATTGACATTTAAAGGCAATGTTAGCGGAAACTGCATTTACGGTAAACACTAGATATGTTGGCTCAATCGAAAATCACCTTTTAATTTTAATTGCGCTATAGCGCTGAACTTCAGCGCTGCGTATTTAATCGAGCCCCTAATCTTGGCACCATATCTATCAAGCAGACTGATGATCAAGGTTTGGGATTGATTTCCTTGAAAACAGTATTATGAAAACAACTGAATAATTTAGAAATGGGCTGACTGCAAACAGAGGGTCGCCTACGGTGGGTTAGAGGGTGGGCAGAGCCCCATAGAGTGACTCAACCTGTTGGAATACTGTACATGCCACACACACACACACACACACACACACACACACACCAAAAGACTCCACTGGAAACAACGTTTGATAACATTCCACCCACTAAACATAAATTCTATTCCTTACAAACTAAATTGAAAATGAAAAAAAAAACGATTTTAAAAACAGATCTATCACTAGCCTACCATAGAGCACATCCATACTTCATAACTGGATAATTGTAATGCTTTATTATAGTGTTTAGCCAGGAATGTACTTACTAATGAAAATCAATTAGCTACAGTCCAAATATGAAAGAAACAACAACTTACCGGAGCAAATATGACCATACACATTTAAAAAGCAAAGTGAACAAGTTCTACTCCGCAAGATGGTGTTAGCAGCTTTCTCCTCATACTGTTGTACTGTCACTGATGTAGATGGCACAAAGAGAGAAAGCAGAGAGAGAGAGAGCAGAGTGCAGAGGTTGCCCGGAGGGTGGGGAGACCAGAGACCAGACATCTGAAGTGAGGAGAGGAGAGAGCAAAGCAAGCAATCTGGGGTTGGGGTAGGTGTCGGGGGGGGGGGGTAGGAGAAAGAAGAGGATGTAGTGTAGAGACTGTCTGTCGTGTAACTTGGTGTTTCTGCTCCTCTCTTAGAGGACAGATAGACAGAACTGTAAAAGTATGAGGATTCACCTAGGAGATTTCCACCCATAGATTCAGTAGAGACAGGGATACAGTGCCTTCAGAAAGTATTCACACCCCTTTACTTTTTCCAAATTTTGTTGTGTTACAGCCTGGATTTAAAATGGATTAGATTGAGATTTTGTGTCACGCAATACCCCATAATGTCAAAGTGGAATTATCTTAAAAAATATATATACATTAATTTAAAATGAAAAACTGAAATATCTTGAGTCAATAAGTATTCAACCCCTTTGTTATGGCAAGCCTAAATAAGTTCAGGAGTAGAAATATGCTTAACAAATCACATAAGTTGCACGGACTCACTCTGCGTGCAATAATAGTGATTAACATGTTTCCTCTGCTTGGAGCAACAGCGAAGTGGGCAGGGCAGTACAGATTTCTTCTCTTACATTTGCAAGCAGAGTCTGAACATCAGACAGGATGGCATAGTTTCCCTCGATCCGTGGAATGGCTACTGCTATAGGTTTCAGGAATTTCAGGCTGCTTACCACTCTCTCCCAAAATACATCATCCAGAAGGATCCTCTTGAGGGGGCTGTCCATAATGGCAGACTGTGATATGGCCATTTCTTGGAGAGACTCCTTCCCCTCCAGGAGACTGTCAAACATGACAACACCACCCCAACGGCTGTTGCTGGGCAGCTTCAGTGGTGCTCCTATTCTCCTCACTTTGCTTGGTGAGGTAGATTGCCGCTCTAACGTGATGACCCTTCACATACCTAACCATTTCCTTGGCTCTCTTGTAGAGTGTATCTATTGTTTTCAGTGACATGATGTCCTTGAGGAGCATATTCAATGCATGAACAGCACAGCCAATGGGTGTGATGTGAGGGTAGGACTCCTCCACTTTAGACCAAGCAGCCTTCATGTTCGGAGCATTGTCTGTCACCAGTGCAAATACCATCTGTGGTCCAAGGTCATTGATGACTGTCTTCAGATCATCTGCAATGTAGAGACTGGTGTGTCTGTTGTCCCTTGTGTCTGTGCTCTTGTAGAATAATGGTTGAGGGGTGGAAATTATGTAGTTAATTATTTCTTGCCCACGAAAATTCCCACGAACAGTGCCTTCTCAATGATTTGCTTGACCTTCACTTGAACTCTGTTGAACTCTGCATCCAGCAAATGAGTAGGTAAAGCATGTCTGGTTGGAGGGGTGTATGCTGGGCGAAGAACATTCAGAAATCTCTTCCAATACACATTGTCTGTGAGCATCAGTGGTGAACCAGTTGCGTACACAGCTCGAGCAAGACATTCATCAGCATTTCTCTGACTACGTTCCTCCATTGAGTCAAAAAAACGTCTGATTCCAGTAGGATCGTGAGCAGTTGCTATCGATAAGGTGTCTGATTCATAATTTTCACCTCGAATAGAAGTAGAGGGACTTTTGTAAGAGGTTGATTGATGTGAGTGCTGAGGGAACTTAATAACTTCTTATGGATAGGGGGCAGCATTTTCACGTTTGGATGAAAAGCGTGCCCAGAGTAAACTGCTTCCTACTCAGTTCCAGATGCTAATATATGCATATTATTAGTAGTATTGGATAGAAAACAATCTGAAGTTTCTAAAACTGTTTGAATTATGTCTGTGAGTATAACAGAACTCATATGCCAGGCAAAAACCTGAGAAAAAATCCAACCAGGAAGTGGGAAATCTGAGGTTTGTAGTTTTTCAACTCAGCCCCTATTGAATATACAGTGGGATATGGGTCATCTTGCACTTCCTAAGGCTTCCACTAGATGTCAACAGTCTTTAGAACCTTGTCTGATGCTTCTACTGTGAAGTGGGGCTTTGTTGAAAATCGACCAACCTCAGAATTCCCACTTCCTGTTTGGATTTTTTCTCAGGTTTTTGACTGCCATATGAGTTCTGTTATACTCACAGACATCATTCAAATATAATTTTGACCCATCAAACAGGCAAAGCATCAATACAGGGCTAAGATTGAATCATACTACATCGTCTCCGACGCTCGGCTTGCAAACTATTACAGACTACAAAGGGAAGCACAGCCGCAAGCTGCCCAGTGACACGAGCCTACCAGACGAGCTAAATCACTTCTATGCTCACTTCGAGGCAAGCAACACTGAGGCATGCATGAGAGCATCAGCTGTTCCGGACGACTGTGTGATCACGCTCTCCATAGCCGATGTGAATAAGACCTTTAAACAGGTCAACATTCACAAGGCTGCGGGGCTAGATGGATTACCAGGACGTGTGCTCCGGGCATGTGCTGACCAGCTGGCAGGTTTCTTCACTGACATTTTCAACATGTCCCAGATTGAATCTGTAATACCAACATGTTTCAAGAAGACCACCATAGTCCCTGTGCCCAAGAACACAAAGGCAACCTGCCTAAATGACTACAGACCCGTAGTATTCACATCCGTAGCCATGAAGTGCTTTGAACGGTTGGTAATGGCTCACATCAACACCATTATCCCAGAAACCCTAGACCCACTCCAATTTGCAAACCACCCAAACAGATCCACAGATGATGCAATCTCTATCACACTCCACACTGCCCTTTCCCACCTGGAAAAAAGGAACACTATGTGAGAATGCTATTCATTGACTACAGCTCAGCCTTCAACACCATAGTACCCTCAAAGCTCATCACTAAGCTAAGGGTCCTGGGACTAAACACCTCCCTCTGCAACTGGATCCTGGACTTCCTGACGGGCCGCCCCCCCCAGGTGGTGAGGGTAGGTAGCAACACATCTGCCACTCTGATCCTCAACACTGCAGCTCCATAGGGGTGCGTGCTCAGTCCCCTCCTGTAATCCCTGTTCACCCACGACTGCATTGCCAGGCACGACTCCAACACCATCATTAAGTTTTCTGACGACACAACAGTGGTAGGCATGATCACCGACAATGACGAGACAGCCTGTAGGGAGGAGGTCAGAGACCTG
This sequence comes from Salvelinus alpinus, assembly GCF_045679555.1. NCBI lineage: Eukaryota > Metazoa > Chordata > Actinopteri > Salmoniformes > Salmonidae > Salvelinus > Salvelinus alpinus. The sequence goes on from NC_092087.1 coordinate 44,529,243, forward strand.
GCAGTGTGGTGCCAGAATAACCACCTATCCCTCAACGTAACCAAGACTAAGGAGATGATTGTGGACTATAGGAAAAGGAGGACCGAGCACACCCCCATTCTCATTGACGGGGCTGTATTGGAGCAGGTTGAGAGCTTCAAGTTCCTTGGTGTCCACATCAACAACAAACTAGAATGGTCCAAACACACCAAGACAGTCGTGAAGAGGGCACGACAAAGCCTATTCTCCCTCAGGAAACTAAAAAGATTTGGCATGGGTCCTGAGATCCTCAAAAGGTTTTACAGCTGCACTATCGAGAGCATCCTGACTAGTTGCATCACTGCCTGGTACGGCAATTGCTCGGCCTCTGACCGCAAGGCACTACAGAAGGTAGTGCGTATGGCCCAGTACATCACTGGGGCTAAGCTGCCTGCCATCCAGGACCTCCACACCAGAGGAAGGCCCTAAAAATTGTCAAAGACCCCAGCCACCCCAGTCATAGACTGTTCTCTCTACTACCGCATTGCAAGCAATACCGGAGTGGACAAAAAGGCTTCTCAACAGTTTTTACCCCCAAGCCATAAGACTCCTGAACATGTAATCAAATGGCTACCCGGACTATTTGCATTGTGTGCCCCCCCCAACCCCTCTTTTTACGCTGCTGCTACTCTCTGTTTATCAAATATGCATAGTCACTTTAACTATACATTCATATACATACTACCTCAATTGGGCCGACCAACCAGTGCTCCCGCACATTGGCTAACCGTGCTATCTGCATTGTGTCCCGCCACCCACCACCCGCCAACCCCTCTTTTATGCTACTGATACTCTCTGTTCATCATATATGCATAGTCACCATATCTACATGTGCATACTACCTCAATCAGCCTGACTAACCGGTGTCTGTATGTAGCCTCGCTACTTTTATAGCCTGTCTTTTTACTGTTGTTTTATTTCTTTACTTACCTATTGTTCACCTAAAACCTTTTTTGCACTATTGGTTAGAGCCTGTAAGTAAGCATTTCACTATAAGGTCTACACCTGTTGTATTCGGCGGGATTTGATTTGATTTGCCATCTAGTGGCCAAAATCGAATTTGCACCTGTGCTGGAATAATACATTTTGGCCTTTCTCTTTCATTTCAAAGATGATGGTACATAAAAAATACAAAAAAATGGTTGTTTTTTTCTTTGTATTTCCTTTAACCAGATCTAATGTGTTATATTATCCTACATTCATTTCACATTTCCATAAACTTCAAAGTGTTTCCTTTCAAATGGTATCAAGAATATGCAATTCCTTGCTTCAATGGCTGAGCTGCAGACAGTTAGATTTGGGTATGTCATTTTAGGCACATTTTTTTTAAAGGGTCAGATAACATTCATATAGTACCAATTTCTGAGAATCACTTAGATAATTAATTTGATGATACAGCAGTAACAATACAAGGATATAACATCTATAGAAGAGACAGGAATGCTTATGGGGGAGGTGTTGCTGTACTGTATATATTCAGAGCCATATCCCTGACACTTAGAGAAGATCTTATGTCAAGTGTTATTGAAGTGTTGTGGTTGCAGGTTTACCTGGCACACCGAAGCCTTTTCTATTGGGTTGTTGCTATAGGCCACCAAGTGCTAACAGTCAGTACTAAATAATATGTGTGAAAAGCTTGATAATGTATGTGATGTAAACAGAGAGGTCTACTTTCTTGGGGACCAGTGTCTGTAATGACATACCCAACTCTAACTGCCTGTAGCTCAGGACCTGAAGCAAGGATATACATATGCTTGATACCATTTGAAAAGTTTGTGGAATGTGAAATGAATGTAGGAGAATATAACATATTAGATATGGTAAAAGATAATAACATGTTTTACATTTTTTTGTTCTATCATCTTTGCAACGCAAGAGAAAGGCCATAATATAATGTTGCAGTTTAGCCGCAATTTAAATTTTGGCGACAGATGGCAGCAGTCTGTGTGCAAAGCTTCAGATTGATCCAGTGAAGTATGCAAAACATTTCCGAATTGGTCAATTGATACATTTTCCATTACATAACTATAGAGAACATACAAAAATGATATGGTAATACACAATTTAAGTTTATACACTTCCAGGAATGTCATACATGATGGATCGTTGGCTTATACACTAACTTTCACACATCTAGATGGCTGGGTGGGGTGGGTGTGGAGCCAGAGACATCAGGGGTTCAAACTGTAGAACCCAGTTCCTACATTTGAATATAAAAATAGATTGTATCAAACAAAACTATGCTACATCTTATCTCTGGGACCCTCGGGATGACAAATCAGAGCAAGATTACTGAATACAAGTACATTATTTACCTTCAGAGGTGAATGTATCAAACCAGTTGCTGTGATAAAAGTTTTTTGTTGTTGTTGTGCACTATCCTCAACAATAGCATGGTAATAGCTACTGAAAATTGGACAGTGCAGTTAGATTAAATATGGGGAACTTCTCGACAACATCCGCTGAAATGGCAGAGCGCGAATTAAAAAAATATTTTTTAGAAATATTTAACTTTCATACATTCACCAGTTCAATATGCCAAATTATAGCTTACCTTTTTGTTAATCTAGCCATCGCGTCAGATTTCAAAAAGGCTTTACAGTGAAAGCACAACATACGATTATGTTTGGTCAGCGCCTAGTCACAAAAAAACATACAGACATTTTCCAGCCAAAGAGAGGAGTCACAAAAAGCAGAAATAGAGATAAAATTAATCACTAACCTTTGATGATCTTCATCAGATAGCACTCATAGGGCTTCATGTTACACAATACATGTATGTTTTGTTCGATAAAGTTCATATTTATATCCCAAAATCTCAGTTTACATTGGCGCGTCATGTTCAGTAATGTTTTGCCTCGAAAACATCTGGCGAATTTGAAGAGAGCCACATCAATTTACAGGAATACTCATCATAAACTTTGATGAAAGATACAAGTGTTATGCACAGTTTTAAAGTTAAACTTCTCCTTAATGCAACCGCTGTGTCAGATTTCAAAAAAGCTTTACGGCAAAAGCACACCATGCAATAATCTGAGTACAGCGCTCAGCCACCAAAACAAGCCATACAGATACCCGCCATGTTGTGGAGTCAGTAAAAGTCAGAAATAGCGTTATAAATATTCACTTAGCTTTGATGATCTTCATCGGAATGCACTCCCTGGAATCCCAGTTCCACAATAAATGTTTGTTTTGTTCGATAAAGTTAATCTTTATGTCCAAATATCTCCTTTTTGTTCGCGCGTTTAGTTCACCAATCCAAATGCACAAGGCGTCCAGATGAAAAGTCAAAAAAGTTCCATTACAGTTCGTAGAAACATGTCAAACGATGTATATAATCAATCTTTAGGATTTTAAAAATCATAAATCTTCAATAATGTTTCAACTGGACAATTCCTTTGTCTTTAGAAATGAAAGGGAACGGAGCTCATGCTCACGGCCTGATCAACAACTAAAGGCTTTCAGCCAGACCCCTGGTTGAAACAGCTCTTACTCGCTCCTCTTTCACAATAGAATCCTGAAACAACGTTCTAAAGACTGTTGACATCTAGTGGAAGTAAATAATTATCTGAAAAACTCTCTCTTGTGAAGCCCATAGAAATATTCATTGGGCACAAAGATGATACAGCCAGAAAGTGACATAAGTACACATCTGACACATCAGTATATTTCTATCATCAAGTTCCTCTTCAGCAATGAGAGAATGCAGAGGGTCTATATGCAGTCTATAATAAGTGTAGATGGTAAAATGGTGACTATTGTGATGGTGCTGTAACGATGTGCGCTGAGAGTTGGGAAGCAAGTACAGGGAGTGAGTGTTTCAATAAATAAACAAAAGAATAAACACAAAACACAAACAATGCACCGGCATGAAACAGAGTCAATAACACCCGAGGAAAGAACCAAGGGGAGTGACAGATATAGGGAAGATAATAAAGGAGGCGATGGAGTCCTGGTGAGTGTCATGAGGCGCTGGTGTGCTTGATGATGGTGACAGGTGTGCGGGATAATCAGCAGCCTGATGACCTAGAGGGAGTTTCCGTGACAGGTGCACAGTTTGAAACTCATCCATTGTACAGTAGCTGTCCAGATGCCTTGCGGATACAATTGTACTATGATGATTTGTCAACAACCAATCCTTAGGGTTCTTAAAACTAAATGGGGGCTGTATATTTCTCTTTGAGGAACTTGCTTCCTGAGTAGAACTTTTACCTTACAAACATTCACTTGTGCCTCCTGTTTAATTCTATGGATAGAGAAGTTTATGGGTTTGGCAAAATATTGGAGCCACTGTCAGACATTAGACATCTTGAAAGTCATGGTATTGAGATTGAAATGAAAGGTCAGAGCCATTTGCTCTATGGAACCATTTGTTCTATGGAACCATTTGCCTCTTGACAGCTGACAACCTTGCTTGTCATTCACTGTTTTTTAACTGTTAACAAATTTTGCAATTTTTGTTTGACTGACAAACGAACTGCTCAACATGTGTTTAATGAAGATGAGCTTGAGAAACGTAATAAAAATTGTTATCAATAGCAAAGGCTGTATCACATCCGGCCGTGATTGGGAGTCCCATAGGGTTGCGCACAATTGGCCCAGCGTCGTCCGGGTTTGGACGAGGTAGGCCATCATTGTAAATAAGAATTTGCTCTTAATTAACTGACTTGACTCGTCAAATAAAGGTTAAAAAAAATAATTAAAAAAATCAGGCTTAATGATTCCAGGTCATCAGGGGACTCCCATTTGAACACACTTCTATACTTTAATGTAACTGACTGAGAATACATTATGCATTAGAATATTTGCCCTCTTTGGAAGTAAAACTAATGTTACAGTATTTTATCTATGACAAAAAAAAAATCACTTTGTAACAGCTAAAAGACAGATTATCAAGTTTTTATTATGGGAATGAGAAGAATAAGCCAAGCGTAATTCTGAATTTGAGAATATCGGAAAATCCCATAAAACAATTGCCACTCAAATGTGGCTTTCTTACTGGACCACGTTAGTTTGCAAAGTCCGAATTGGCAGTTGTTCAGTCTTCTTAGGGAAATATGCAGCACAATATGTTCCCCTGTAATCACAAATGGACTAGCTGTGATTTTAAAGCAGTTGATTAAAGACCATCAAAACCTATTTAAAACCCTCTATCCAGATAGGCCGCTCATCTCAAAGCATAATTTCTTGATTCATTATGCCCAATGAAACGCCTAGCATTAACATTAGCTTACAAGAACCAAGTAGAGAGTATGTTCAGCTGGAAATTGAGCGAGCTGCTGATGAAAAAAGTTTGTATCCCAAATGCCTCTCCTTCAAGGTAGGATATTTGCACAAAAAAAACTATCTGTTCTTTCAAAACCAGCAAACTATTGACAATGATTTTGGAATTTGTAGCACTATCGATGTTGCACACTCAGTTAGTGTATTGGGTCAGACCTATAGAACAGGGAGTGTCCTCCCTCTGAACTGTGACACCAGAGGTGAACATCTTTTTGGAGAAACAGTTCACATCATTCCAGAATGTTTGTTAGAATTGGCACAGTGAAGTATTTTGACGACCACTTAAATCAAATCAAACTTTATTTGTCAAATGCGCCGAATACAAGTGTAGACCTTACCGTGAAATGGTTACTTACAAGCCCTTAACCAACAGTGCAGTTCAAGAAGAGTAAAAAAAATATTTACCAAATAAACTAAAGTAAAAAATTATAAAAGTAACACAATAAAATAACAATAACGAGGCTATATACAGGGGTTACCAGTACCAAGAGTCAGTGTGCGGGGTAACAGGTTAGTTGAGGTAATTTGTACACGTAGTTAGGGGTGAAGTAACTATGCATAGATAATAAACAGCGAGGAGCAGCAGTGTACAAAACAAATGGAGGAGGGGGGTGTCAAAGTAAATAGTCCGGTTGCCATTTGATGAATTGTTCAGCAGTCTTATGCACATTTGTGGCCTGCTGGAGGTCATTTTGCAGGGCTCTGGCAGTGCTCCTCCTTGCACAAAGGCGGAGGTAGCGGTCCTGCTGCTGGGTTGTTGCCCTCCTACGGCCTCCTCCACGTCTCCTGATGTACTGGCCTGTCCCCTGGTAGCGCCTCCATGCTCTGGACACTACGCTGACAGACACAGCAAACCTTCTTGCCACAGCTCGCATTGATGTGCCATCCTGGATGAGCTGCACTACCTGAGCCACTTGTGTGGGTTGTAGACTCCGTCTCATGCTACCACTAGAGTGAAAGCACCGCCAGCATTCAAAAGTGACCAAAACATCAGCCAGGAAGCATAGGAACTGAGAAGTGGTCTGTGGTCACCACCTGCAGAACCACTCCGTTATTGGGGGTGTCTTGCTAATTGCCTATAATTTCCACCTTTTGTCTATTCCATTTGCACAACAGCATGTGAAATTTATTGTCAATCAGTGTTGCTTCCTAAGTGGACAGTTTGATTTCACAGAAGTGTCATTGACTTGGAGTTACGTTGTGTTGTTTAAGTGTTCCCTTTACTTTTTGAGCAGTGTAGTTCACATCATTCCAGAATGTCAAAAGGAAGAGGTGTTTCTTATAATTGACACTGTGATGTATTTTGGGATGTATTTCGACACCCGCATATTTGGTAGAAAAGAGTATGAAATGTTTAGGATAAATTATTTCAGACCATTGGATATGCTGTCATGTTTTCAGGGAGACTAACTTTACCTAAATCCCAGTTACAAGTTGTATAATTTTATGGCACTCTATAAATTGTATGAATCAGTTGAATAAATAGATTTTTTTATACACATCTTTCCCAGTTATTAACAGTATTTTAAAATGGATTTAAGTGGAAAACAACACAATGTGTTTAAACAAAACAAACATATTTTGACACATCCCTGTGTCTAGTTAGGGACAACACATGTTGTGTTACTATTCAAACAATCACTGTGTTGGAATATGTAACACATCCGTGTGTCTAGTTAGGGACGACACCAGTGGGGGTCGTTGCCATTTAGGATGAGGGAGGATATATTTTTTTATTGGCCTTATTTCTATTACAGTATATTATATGACTGTCATTAATTAATTATTGTTTGACTTCAGTGCAGCTTTTGACATTATTGATCATAGTCTGCTGCTGGAAAATGTATGTGTTATGGCTTTACACCCCCTGCTATAATGTGGATAAAGAGTTACTTGTCTAACAGAACACAGAGGGTGTTCTTTAATGGAAGCATATCAAATATAATACAGTTAGAATCAGGAATTCCCCAGGGTAGCTGTTTCGGCCCCTTGCTTTTTTCAATTTTTACTAACGACATGCCACTGACTTTGAGTAAAGCCAGAGTTTCTATGTATGTGGATGACTCAACGCTATACAAGTCAGCTACTACAGCGACTGAAATGACTGCTACAGCTGCAGTTAGTTTCAGAGTGGTTGGCAAGGAATAAGTTAGCCCTAAATATTTCTAAAACTGAAAGCATTGTATTTGGAACAAAACACTCACTAAACCCTAAACCTCAACTAAATCTTGTAATAAATAATGTGGAAATTGAGCAATTTGAGATGACTAAGCTGCTTGGAGTAAAACTAAAGTGTAAACTGTCATGTTCAAAACATATTGAAGCAGTAGTAGCTAAGATGGGGAGAAGTCTGTCTATAATAAAGATGGGGAGATGTATGTCTATAATAAAGCGATGCTCTGCCTTCTTAACAACACTATCAACAAGGCAGGTCCTACAGCCCTAAATTTGTCGCACCTTGGCTACTGTTCAGTCGTGTGGTCAGGTGCTACAAAAAAGGACTTAGGAAAATTGCAATTGGCTCAAAACAGGGCAGCATGTCAATAATATGCATGTCAATCTCTCCTGGCTGAAAGTGGAGGAGAGATTGACTTCATCACTACTTTTATTTATGAAAGGTATTGACATGTTGAATCATCAAATCAAATCAAAATCAAATCAAGTTTATTTTATATAGCCCTTCGTACATCAGCTAATATCTCGAAGTGCTGTACAGAAACCCAGCCTAAAACCCCAAACAGCAAGCAATGCAGGTGTAGAAGCACGGTGGCTAGGAAAAACTCCCTAGAAAGGCCAAAACCTAGGAAGAAACCTAGAGAGGAACCAGGCTATGAGGGGTGGCCAGTCCTCTTCTGGCTGTGCCGGGTGGAGATTATAACAGAACATGGCCAAGATGTTCAAATATTCATAAATGACAAGCATGGTCAAACAATAATCAGGAATAAATGTCAGTTGGCTTTTCATAGCCGATCATTAAGAGTTGAAAACAGCAGGTCTGGGACAGGTAGGGGTTCCATAACCACAGGCAGAACAGTTGAAACTGGAATAGCAGCAAGGCCAGGTGGACTGGGGACAGCAAGGAGTCATCATGCCCGGTAGTACTGACGTATGGTCCTAGGGCTCAGGTCCTCCGAGAGAGAGAAAGAAAGAGAGAAGGAGAGAATTAGAGAGAGCATACTTAAATTCACACAGGACACTGGATAAGACAGGAGAAGTACTCCAGATATAACCAACTGACCCTAGCCCCCCGACACATAAACTACTGCAGCATAAATACTGGAGGCTGAGACAGGAGGGGTCAGGAGACACTGTGGCCCCATCCGATGATACCCCCGGACAGGGCCAAACAGGAAGGATATAACCCCACCCACTTTGCCAAAGCACAGCCCCCGCACCACTAGAGGGAATGCACTGAGCTGTCTGTCTAAACTACTGGCACACAGCTCGGACACCCATGTATACCCCACAAGACATGCCACAAGAGGTCTCTTCACAGTCCCCAAGTCCAGAACAGACTATGGGAGGCACACAGTACTACATAGATCCATGACTACATGGAACTCTATTCCACATCAAGTAACTGACGCAAGCAGTAAAATTACATTTAAAAAACTGATTAAAAAAACACCTTATGGAACAGCGGGGACTGCAAAGCAACACAAACATTGGCACACACACACACACACATATACGATAAAATACGCACTATACATACACATGGATTTAGTACTCTCGATATGTGGTAGTGGTGGAGTAGGGGCCTGAGGGCACACATTGTGTTGTGAAATCTGTGAATGTATTGTAATGTTTAAAAATTGTATTATATGCCTTCATTTTGCCCGGACCCCATTAAGAGGATCCATAATAAATACAAATACAAATATTCCATTCACCCAGCTCAATATAACATTGATTGGTTTAGGCTACTACATGATACTCTAATTTTCCATATACCCATCATGAGGTTGCTACAACCTTGCCCACGAATGACAGAAAAAATGTAGTAATCAAGGTGACAGACAGTGACACATACAATACTGCCTTGCACACTCTTGCATGCATCCAGTTGATCTAGGGTGTAATCATTAGTCCAGCAGTTGCAAACAAGAGTTTCTATTGGACAAATGCAGGTATGTTTATGCCAGTTTTGTTCCTTTTGCTTCCGGTTAAGAATCGTTTTACAACAGAATTGGCCAAATGAATACACCCTTCATCCTTTGCCTCCCGAGCCCGTTGGGAAGTTGCAGCGATGAGACAAGATCGAAACTGGGGAGAAAAAAGGGGGTCAAATAAAAACAAAACATGCTGCTAAAATGATTGCTGTACACTGTACTGCATGATTGTTGCGGGTTTACTAGCGCATTAATTATAGTAGCTATGTTGACTATGAAATTAGCTAATATGGTGACAACGATGTAGGCTTATCCTCTCACCTTATCCCTTCGCTTATGGACTTCAGTGCACAACACAACAGCTGTCTGTAACCAGGCGAATAAGCCTTCCCAAGCCAAACCTTCATACCATAACCGCTAAAAGCTACACACAGCCTACATCGTTGTCACCATATTAGCTAATTTCATAGTCAACATAGCTACTATAATTAATGCGCTAGTAAACCCGCAACAATCATGCAGTACAGTGTACAGCAATCATTTTAGCAGCATGTTTTGTTTTTATTTGACCCCCTTTTTTCTCCCCAGTTTCGATCTTGTCTCATCGCTGCAACTTCCCAACGGGCTCGGGAGGCAAAGGACGAGTCATTCGTCCTCTGAAACATAACCAGTCAAACCACATTTCTTAACACCCGCCTGCTTAACCCGGAAGCCAGCCGCATCAATGTGTCGGAGAAAACACCATTCACTTGACAACCGAGTTCAGTCTGCAGGCGCCCTGCCCGCCACAAGGAGTTGCTAGAGTGCGATGAGCCAAGTAAAGCCCCCCCCCCGGCCAAACCGTCCCCTAACCCAGACGACACTGGGCCAATTGTGCGCCGCTCTATGGGACTCCCGATCACGACCGGTTGTGATACAGCATGGGAACGAGTGATGCCTCTAGCACAGCGATGCAGTGCCTTAGACCGCTGCGCCAATCGGGAGCCCCATATATGTTGTTTTTAACACATCTCTTTTAAGAGTGTAGGATGACGCATATGTGTGTGTTTGTGAGTACTACAATTTAGGACAATTGAAGTTAGTGTGTCTTCTTCATCCTATGCGTTGGCCGCCTTATGAGGCATTATCCGTCCCGACAGATTGAGGAAACATTGTTAAGAACACTGTGTGTGTGTGTGTGTGTGTGTGTGTGTGTGTGTGTGTGTGTGTGTGTGTGTGTGTGTGTGTGTGAAATAGAGAGAGACAAAAGGAGAGCTTTTCCAACAGTATTGAAGGTGTTCCCAAATATGCTAAGCATTTGTTAGCTGCTTTTCCTTCACTCCAGCCCAACCAAAACCATCTCACTTGGGTTGAGGTCGGGTGATTGTCATCAGGTCATCTGATGCAGCACTCCATCACTCTCCTTCTTGGTCAAATAGCACTTACACAGCCTGGAGGTGTGTTAGGTCATTGTCCTGTTGAAAACAAATGGTAGTCCCACTAAGTTCAAACCAGATTGGATGGCGTCCCGCTGTACAATGCTGTTGTAGCCATGCTGGTTAAGTGTGCCTTAAATTCTAAATAAATCACAGACAGTGTCACCAGCAAACCACTCCCACACCATCACACTTCCTCCTCCATGCTTCATGAGGGAACCACACATGCGGAAATCATCCGTTCACCTACTCTGCGTCTCACAAAGACATGGCGGTTAAAACCCAAAATCTCAAATTTGGACTCATCAGACCAAAGGACAGATTTCCACCGTGTTTCTTGGCCCAAGCAAGTCTCTTCTTATTATTGGTGTCCTTTACACCATGCCCAAACCGGATGCGTCGCATGCGCAAGCATAGCAAAATACATTTTCACATACATGTTATTCAATCATTGCACCCACACTGCTCGTACGCGCCAACGAGTGTCTGCGTTGATTCTATTTGTGATGCAAAACGCATTGCAAGTCCTGCCTCTCCCATCTCCTCATTGATTTTTAGAAGCATATACCCACGTGCCATCTTCTCATTGGTTTTTAGGAACATATACCCATGTGGGTGATTGAAAGATGAAATGAGGTCAGTTGTGAAATGCACCTTATTATGAAAGTTAGTTGCCAATCACAATATAAAGTCCAAAGAAGAAAAAGATGCCTGAAAGGAGGAGAGATGACTAGAAACGATTCGGTTGACCGTTTTATGTGTGGAATAATTGTCGGAGTAGAGGACCTTGTGCATTTCAGGTAAAATAACAACTCAGGACAAAGTAGCTAGCAACAGCAAGCTAGCTAGCTAAGTAGGACAAATTAGCTATCAACCTCAAGCTGGCTAGCTAAATTGCCATACATGTTAAATGCTTTTTTCCCCAAATTAATATAATTGTTTCAGAGTTTGTTTTGATATTTCAACCTACATATCGCGTTTGGTGTGGGGGAACAAAATCAATTCGTGCGCGATGAAGCACGCAGACACATGCGCAGGTCCGGTTTGGGCGTGGTGTTAGTAGTGGTTTCTCTGCAACATTTGCATGTTGAGATGTGTCTGTTAATTGAACTCTGTGAAGCATTTATTTGGGCTGCAATTTCTGAGGCTGGTAACTCTAATGAACTTATCCTCTGCAGCAGAGATAACTCTGGGTCTTCCTTTCCTGTGGCGGTCCTCATGAGAGCCAGTTTCATCATAGCGCTTGATGGTTTTTGCAACTGCACTTGAAGAAACTTTCAAAGTTCTTGACATTTTCCCGGTTTGACTGACCTTCAAGTCTTAAAGTAATAATGACTGGACTGTCGTTTCTCTTTGCTTATTTGAGGTGTTCTTGCCATAATATGGACCTATTTACCAAATAGGGCTATCTTGTGTATAACACCTTTTAATAAGGATCAGACCCTTTTTTCAATTTTCGCCTAAAATGACATTCCCAAATCTAATTGGCAAGGATATGCATATTCTTGATACCATTTGAAAGGAAACACTTTGAAGTTTGTAGAAATGTGAAAATAATGTAGGAGAATATGACACGTTAGATCTGGTAAAAGATAATACAAACAAAGAAACATGCATTTTAAATTTTTGTTGTTCCATCATCTTTGAAATGCAAGAGAAAGGCCATTCATTGAGATAGGACTTTAGGTGTAATTTAGATGTTGTTCACAAGATGGCAGCAGTGTGTGTGCAAAGTTTCAGACGGATCCAGTGAAGAATTACATCACTACACAATATTTTGTGTAGCGCCAGAGACAGCAGTGGGGTCAAACTGTAGAACCCAGTTCCTACATTTGAAATTAAAAAATGATTTTATCAAACAAAACTATGCTACATTTTATCTGGGACCCTCAGGATGACAAATCAGAGCAATATTACTGAACGTAAGTACATTATTTACCTTCAGATGTGAATGTATCAAACCAGTTGCTGTGATAAGTGTTTTGTTGTTGTGCATTATCCTCAAACAATAGCATTGTATTTTTATGCTGTAATAGCCACTGTAAATTGGACACTGCAGTAGATTAACAAGAATTTAAGCTTTCTGCGCAAATAAGACATGTCTATGTCCCAGAAAGTTCTAGTCACATTCCCGCACATTGAGCAACAACTATCCCGGTTTAGGGACACCGATCCCGTAGAGGTTGATTTCTATGTAGTATTTTTCTCATGTTTAATCTAAGTATAGTTTTAAATATCTGTCTATATATACGTATATATACAGATCCAGTCAAACATTTGGACACACCTACTCATTCCAGGGTTTTTCTTTGCTTATTTGAGTTGTTCTTGCCATAATATGGACTTGGTCTTTTACCAAATAGGGCTATCTTCTGTATACCACCCCTACCTTGTCACAACACAACTGATTGGCTCAAACGCATTAAGAAGGAAAGAAATTCCACAAATTAACTTTTAACAATGCACACCTGTTAATTGAAATGCATTCCAGGTGACTACCTCATGAAGTTGGTTGAGAGAATGCCAAGAGCGTGCAAAGCTGTCATCAAGGCAAAGAAAAATCTCAAATATAGAATATGTTTTGATTTGTTTAACATTTGATTCTATATGTAGTATTTCATAGTTTTGATGTCTTCAGTATTATTCTGCAATGTAGAAAATAGTTGTTTCTTTTAAACGTTGAATGAGTAGGTTTGTCTAAACTTTTGACTGGTACTGTATATACATACTGCATCTCTTTATACTGTGTCTCTAGTTCTAGTATTCCTTTGTAACCTTGGTAGTGGACTATATTAAACACCCACTAACCTTTTTACCATCACCACTGTGAAACGTAAAGTACTTTTATTAACGGTTCTGTATTTCTGTTGGGCAGATGGGCGGTCCAACATAATGATTACAGTAATTAGTAGACAACAAATGAGCACTGGTCTCCACTTCCTCTAAAGACCAGCTGGGAAGCCCTCATGCTGGGAGGAAAGATGTTGGTACTTGGTAGTAAGCCCATTGTTGCATTGTTCCATTACTTTGGTCAAGATCTAACTAACCCACTAAATGAAACATCAATAAGCTGAATTTTATTTTATTTTATTTGGGGTTTGCAAATATAGCATAAATCAGAAGATGACAGACCTTATTTGAAATTTCAGAGGATTACATATGAAAGAATTAATAAAAACTCTCATTTCCCAAACTGTCTTAACATTATATAGCAGAACGTTCATGGAATCCCACATCATGGCAATGTTCTCATTAACTGTGGTTAATCCACTCTCTCTATTTACCAGGTGGTATATTCATTTGAGAGGGGAAGAAAATGACATTGGTCTACTTGAGCACCGAGTCAGAGACGATCCCGTTCCTCAAAATAAATCTCTCAAGTTGCCATAGTAACCCGGAGTCTTGAGCAGTCCAAAATGTTCGTTCAAAGACACGCTTTGAAGAATCATAACTTTCAATGGAACTACAGCCCTACCCTCCTCTCCACTGATGCAATTGTGGAAAAGAGATCTGATATTGTTTTGGTAAATTGAGTTTGAATGACAATTTGACGTCACATGAAGCACAGGTCAGGCACAATTACATACTTCAACCACCACATTTGGTATGCTACAGTTATAAAACAACAATCTCAAAATCACATTCCTTCAGACGGAGTAATGCAGTTTCTAAATCAACATAGTGCCTCTTAGATGCAAACATTTTCTAGGAACAGTACTTAACATGGGAACTATTTGCTCATCACAGCTTGTGCAGTTATTGTCATCATCAGTGAACCTGTAGCCCCGGTCACCACTAGTGATGGCTAACTTGTGTCTGATTACTGCAGTGATCAGATGTGTAAAATCAGTATGTAGTGAAATCTGATCTGATGTTACAATTATTGTGTGTGTGCAGTCACTGTATGCTTCAATCCACAAAATTCATACAGGTTTATTTTGTGTTCTATATCCCTATATCCATAACTAAATATGTAGTTTAATGGTAAATGCTGTGTTTTTATTTCAGCATTAGTACAGTAAATACAGTACAGTATGGTCCAGTTCTTGCTGAAGGGGTGAAGGTGTATCTCCCTCACTAGTAATATTTACATAATTTATTCAAAATGGATTTTAAAGCATTTACCATGAGAGTGTCTGAGCATACAGTTCCCTCAGAAAGTATTCACACCCCTTGTCACAAAGCCAGGAGTGGTGGGTGCGGAGTCAAGCGCAGAGAGCAGAGGATAATGGGGTAAACCGAGCTTTATTGCGGTATCCAAAATAAACGCCCAAAACAACAGGCGATAATCAAAAGAGTCCAACCCAAAACTGGGCACAAACAGACAGGGAACACAACACGCAACAAACCTCGACTAACAGAAAACTAGCCCGCACAATAGCAGGCAGGGCCTAACAGGTTTACATAGTCCTGAATCAAAACTCAAACCCGAAACAGGTGCAACCAATAAGACATAACAAACAGAAAAGGAAAAGGGGATCGGTGGCAGCTAGTAGACCGGCGACAACGACCGCCCGAGCGCCGCCCGAACAGGCAGGGGAGCCACCTTCGGTGGGAGTCGTGACACCCCTTGTCACGTTCCTGACCTGTTTTCTGTTAGTTTTTGTATGTGTTAGTTGGTCAGGACGTGAGTTTGGGTGGGCAGTCTATGTTTTCTGTTTCTATGTTGGTTAATGGGTACCTAATATGGTTCTCAATTAGAGGCAGGTGGTTTTCATCTCCTCTGATTGAGAATCATATTAAGGTAGGTGTTGTCACATTGTTTGTCGTGGGTGGTTGTCTCCTGTGTCTGTGTTTGTTTGCACCATACGGGACTGTTTCGTTCGTTCGTCGTTTTGTGTAGTCATTTTCCTGTTCGTGCGTTCTTCGTTACATGTAAGTTCTTACGTTCAGGTTTGTCTACATTCGTTTTGTTATTTTGTTAGTTCTTCAGAGGAAGAGGAGAACCGTTACAGAACCACCCACCCTACCAGAACCAAGCAGCGGAAATTCGAGCAGCGGCCAAGTAAGCAGGACTCGTGCACTTGGGAGGAAGTATTGGAGGGAAAAGGACACTGGGCGCATATTGGGGAATATCGCCGCGCTCGTGAGGAGATGGAGGCAGCGAGAGCCCAAGAGCGTTGGTATGAGGAGGCAGCAAGGAGACGTGGCTGGAAGCCCGAGAAGAAACCCCAAAAATTTCTTGGGGGGGGGGGGGGTGCTAAGCGGTAGTGGAACGAGGGCAGGTAGGAGACCTGCGCCCACTTCCCAGGCTTACCGTGGAGAGCGGGAGTACGGGCAGACACCGTGTTACGCAGTAGAGCGCACGGTGTCTCCTGTACGTGTGCATAGCCCGGTGCGGGTTATTCCACCTCCCCGCACTGGTAGGGCTAGATTGGGCATTGAGCCAGGTGTCATGAGGCCGGCTCAACGCGTCTGGTCTTCAGTGCGTCTTCTCGGGCCGGCATTCATGGCACCAGCCTTACGCATGGTGTCCCCGGTTCGCCTACATAGCCCGGTGCGGGTTATTCCACCTCCCCGCACTGGTCGGGCGACGGGGAGTATTCAGCCAGGTAAGGTTGGGCAGGCTCAATGCTCAAGGGAGCCAGTACGCCTGCACGGTCCGGTATTTCCGGCGCTACTTCCCCGCCCCAGCCCAGTACCACCAGTGCCTACACCACGCACCAGGCTTCCAGTGCGTTTTCAGAGCCCTGTTCCTCCTCCACGCACTCTTCCTATGGTGCGTGTCTCCAGCCCAGTGCCTCCAGTTCCGGCACCACGCACTAAGCCACCTGTGCGTCTCCAGAGCCCTGTACACACTGTTCCTTCTCCCCGTACTCGTCCTGATGTGCGTGCCCTCAGCCCGGTGCCACCAGTGCCGGTTCCACGCACCAGGCAAATAGTACGCTTTGAGAGTCCAGTGTGCCCTGTCCCTGCTCCCCGCACTAGCATGAAGGTGCGTGTCCTTAGCCCGGTGCCTCCAGTTCCGGCACCACGCACCAGGTCTACAGTGCGCCTTATCCGGCCAGAGCCATCCGTCTCCCCAGCGCCATCTGAGCCATCCGTCTCCCCAGCGCCATCTGAGCCATCCGTCTCCCCAGCGCCATCTGAGCCATCCGTCTCCCCAGCGCCATCTGAGCCATCCGTCTCCCCAGCGCCATCTGAGCCATCCGTCTCCCCAGCGCCATCTGAGCCATCCGTCTGTCCCGAGCCATTAGAGCCGCCCGTCTGTCCCGAGCCGTCAGAGCCGATAGTCAGTCAGGAGCCGCTAGAGCCATTCGTCAGACAGGATCTGCCAGAGCCGCCAACCAGACAGGATCTGCCAGAGCCGCCAACCAGACAGGATCTGCCAGAGTCGCCAACCAGACAGGATCTGCCAGAGCCGCCAACCAGACAGGATCTGCCAGAGCCGCCAACCAGACTGGATCTGCTAGAGCCGCCAGTGAGCCATGAGCGTCCAGAGCCGTCAGCCAGCCATGAGCGTCTAGAGCCGTCAGCGAGCCATGAGCGTCCAGAGCCGTCAGCCAGCCATGAGCGTCTAGAGCCGTCAGCCAGCCATGAGCAGCCAGAGCCGTCAGCGAGCCATGAGCGTCCAGAGCCGTCAGTGAGCCATGAGCGTCCAGAGCCGTCAGCCAGCCATGAGCGTCCAGAGCCGTCAGCTAGCCATGAGCGTCCAGAGCCGTCAGCTAGCCATGAGCGTCCAGAGCCGTCAGCCAACCATGAGCTGTCCCTCAGCCCAGAGCTGCCAAGTATCCAGAACTGCCCCTCAGTCCAGAGCTGTCTCTCTGTCCGGAGCTGCCCTTCAGTCCGGAGTTGCCCCTCTATCCTGAGCTACCTCTCTATCCTGAGCTACCTCTCTATCCTGAGCTACCTCTCTATCCTGACCTACCTATCTGTCCTGAGCTACCTTGTCCCGGAGCTGTCCCTTATTTTGATGTTACCCAGTATATTAGGTGGGTGGAGTAAGAGGGTGGTCATTCTGAGGGAGAGACGTAAGCTGGGATTGACTATGGTGGGGTGGGGACCTCGCCCAGAGCCTGAGCCACCACCGTGGTCAGATGCCCACCCTGACCCTCCCCTAGACTTTGTGCTGGTGCGCCCGGAGTTCGCACCTTAAGGGGGGGGTTATGTCACGTTCCTGACCTGTTTTCTGTTAGTTTTTGTATGTGTTAGTTGGTCAGGACGTGAGTTTGGGTGGGCAGTCTATGTTTTCTGTTTCTATGTTGGTTAATGGGTACCTAATATGGTTCTCAATTAGAGGCAGGTGGTTTTCATCTCCTCTGATTGAGAATCATATTAAGGTAGGTGTTGTCACATTGTTTGTCGTGGGTGGTTGTCTCCTGTGTTTGTTTGCACCATACGGGACTGTTTCGTTCGTTCGTCGTTTTGTGTAGTCATTTTCCTGTTCGTGCGTTCTTCGTTACATGTAAGTTCTTACGTTCAGGTTTGTCTACATTCGTTTTGTTATTTTGTTAGTTCTTCAGAGGAAGAGGAGAACCGTTACAGAACCACCCACCCTACCAGAACCAAGCAGCGGAAATTCGAGCAGCGGCCAAGTAAGCAGGACTCGTGCACTTGGGAGGAAGTATTGGAGGGAAAAGGACACTGGGCGCATATTGGGGAATATCGCCGCGCTCGTGAGGAGATGGAGGCAGCGAGAGCCCAAGAGCGTTGGTATGAGGAGGCAGCAAGGAGACGTGGCTGGAAGCCCGAGAAGAAACCCCAAAAATTTCTTGGGGGGGGGGGGGGGCTAAGCGGTAGTGGAACGAGGGCAGGTAGGAGACCTGCGCCCACTTCCCAGGCTTACCGTGGAGAGCGGGAGTACGGGCAGACACCGTGTTACGCAGTAGAGCGCACGGTGTCTCCTGTACGTGTGCATAGCCCGGTGCGGGTTATTCCACCTCCCCGCACTGGTAGGGCTAGATTGGGCATTGAGCCAGGTGTCATGAGGCCGGCTCAACGCGTCTGGTCTTCAGTGCGTCTTCTCGGGCCGGCATTCATGGCACCAGCCTTACGCATGGTGTCCCCGGTTCGCCTACATAGCCCGGTGCGGGTTATTCCACCTCCCCGCACTGGTCGGGCGACGGGGAGTATTCAGCCAGGTAAGGTTGGGCAGGCTCAATGCTCAAGGGAGCCAGTACGCCTGCACGGTCCGGTATTTCCGGCGCTACTTCCCCGCCCCAGCCCAGTACCACCAGTGCCTACACCACGCACCAGGTTTCCAGTGCGTTTTCAGAGCCCTGTTCCTCCTCCACGCACTCTTCCTATGGTGCGTGTCTCCAGCCCAGTGCCTCCAGTTCCGGCACCACGCACTAAGCCACCTGTGCGTCTCCAGAGCCCTGTACACACTGTTCCTTCTCCCCGTACTCGTCCTGATGTGCGTGCCCTCAGCCCGGTGCCACCAGTGCCGGTTCCACGCACCAGGCAAATAGTACGCTTTGAGAGTCCAGTGTGCCCTGTCCCTGCTCCCCGCACTAGCATGAAGGTGCGTGTCCTTAGCCCGGTGCCTCCAGTTCCGGCACCACGCACCAGGTCTACAGTGCGCCTTATCCGGCCAGAGCCATCCGTCTCCCCAGCGCCATCTGAGCCATCCGTCTCCCCAGCGCCATCTGAGCCATCCGTCTCCCCAGCGCCATCTGAGCCATCCGTCTCCCCAGCGCCATCTGAGCCATCCGTCTCCCCAGCGCCATCTGAGCCATCCGTCTCCCCAGCGCCATCTGAGCCATCCGTCTGTCCCGAGCCATTAGAGCCGCCCGTCTGTCCCGAGCCGTCAGAGCCGATAGTCAGTCAGGAGCCGCTAGAGCCATTCGTCAGACAGGATCTGCCAGAGCCGCCAACCAGACAGGATCTGCCAGAGCCGCCAACCAGACAGGATCTGCCAGAGTCGCCAACCAGACAGGATCTGCCAGAGCCGCCAACCAGACAGGATCTGCCAGAGCCGCCAACCAGACTGGATCTGCTAGAGCCGCCAGTGAGCCATGAGCGTCCAGAGCCGTCAGCCAGCCATGAGCGTCTAGAGCCGTCAGCGAGCCATGAGCGTCCAGAGCCGTCAGCCAGCCATGAGCGTCTAGAGCCGTCAGCCAGCCATGAGCAGCCAGAGCCGTCAGCGAGCCATGAGCGTCCAGAGCCGTCAGCGAGCCATGAGCGTCCAGAGCCGTCAGCCAGCCATGAGCGTCCAGAGCCGTCAGCTAGCCATGAGCGTCCAGAGCCGTCAGCTAGCCATGAGCGTCCAGAGCCGTCAGCCAACCATGAGCTGTCCCTCAGCCCAGAGCTGCCAAGTATCCAGAACTGCCCCTCAGTCCAGAGCTGTCTCTCTGTCCGGAGCTGCCCTTCAGTCCGGAGTTGCCCCTCTATCCTGAGCTACCTCTCTATCCTGAGCTACCTCTCTATCCTGAGCTACCTCTCTATCCTGACCTACCTATCTGTCCTGAGCTACCTTGTCCCGGAGCTGTCCCTTATTTTGATGTTACCCGGTATATTAGGTGGGTGGAGTAAGAGGGTGGTCATTCTGAGGGAGAGACGTAAGCTGGGATTGACTATGGTGGGGTGGGGACCTCGCCCAGAGCCTGAGCCACCACCGTGGTCAGATGCCCACCCTGACCCTCCCCTAGACTTTGTGCTGGTGCGCCCGGAGTTCGCACCTTAAGGGGGGGGTTATGTCACGTTCCTGACCTGTTTTCTGTTAGTTTTTGTATGTGTTAGTTGGTCAGGACGTGAGTTTGGGTGGGCAGTCTATGTTTTCTGTTTCTATGTTGGTTAATGGGTACCTAATATGGTTCTCAATTAGAGGCAGGTGGTTTTCATCTCCTCTGATTGAGAATCATATTAAGGTAGGTGTTGTCACATTGTTTGTCGTGGGTGGTTGTCTCCTGTGTTTGTTTGCACCATACGGGACTGTTTCGTTCGTTCGTCGTTTTGTGTAGTCATTTTCCTGTTCGTGCGTTCTTCGTTACATGTAAGTTCTTACGTTCAGGTTTGTCTACTTCGTTTGTTGTTTTGTAGTTTGTGTAAGTGTTTTCGTGTTTTTCCGTTTTGTTTAATAAATATTATGTCTACAAGAAACGCTGCATTTTGGTTCGATCCCTGCTCCTCCTCTTCGGATGAAGAGGAGGAGGAACGCCGTTACACCCCTTGACTTTTTCAACATGTTGTTGTGTTACAAAGTGGGAAATAAAATGTATTTATTTGTAATTTTTTGTCAACGATCTACACAAAATACTCATGTCTAAGTGGAAGAAAAATTATAACATTAGTAACAAAATAAAATAAAATAAATCACTAATATATCTTGATTAGATAAGTATTCAATACATTTTAGTATCACCTTTGGCAGCAGTTACAGCTGTGAGTCTTTCTGGGTAAGTCTCTAACAGCTTTCCACACCTGGATTCTGCAACATTTGCCCATTATTCTTTTCAAAATTCTTCAAGCTCTGTCAATTTGTTGTCGATTATTGCTAACCATTTTCAGGTCTTTCCATATATTTTCAAGCAAATTTAAGTCAAAAATGTAATTTGGTGACTCAGGATCATTCACTGTCTTCTAGGTAAGAAACTCCAGTGTAGATTTGGCCTTGTGTTTTAGGTTATTGTCCTGCTGAAAGGAGAATTCATCTCACAGTGTCTGTTGGAAAGCCGACTGGACCAGGTTTTCCTCTACGATTTTGCTTGTGCTTAGCTCCATTCTGTTTATTTTCTGTCCTGAAAAACTCCCCAGTCCTTAACGATTACAGGCATAACCATAAGATGATGCAGCCACCACTATGCTTGCAAATATGGAGAGTGGTACTCAGTAATGCGTTGTATTGGATTTGCCCCAAACATAGCACTTTATGTTCAGAACATGAAGTTAATTGCTTTGCCACATTTGTTTGCAGTATTATTTTAGTACCTTGTTGCAAACACTCTGTCAATTAGGTTAGTATTTTGGAGTAACTACAATGTCAGTTTTCTCCTATCACAGCCATTAAACTCTGTAACTGCTTTAAAGTGCCTGTTGGCCTCATGCTGAAACCCCTGAGCATGGGCATTTTCCTTCCCTGGTAACTGAGTTACAGTAGGAAGGACACCTGTATCTTTTTAGCGACTGGGTGTATTCATACACCATCCAAAGTGTAATTCATAACTTCACCATCCTCAAAGGGAATCCATAATACATATAAAAATACAAAAGGATATTCAATGTCTGCTTTTGACATTTTTAACCATCTACCAATAGGTGCCCTTCTTTGTGAGGCATTAGAAAACCTCCCTGGTCTTTGTGATTGAATCTGTGTTTGAAATTCACTGCTCGACTGAGAGCCCCTACAGATAATTGTATGTGCGGGGTACAGAGATGAGGTAGTTATTCAAAAATCCTGTTAAACACTATTATTGCACACAGAGTGAGTTCATGCAACTAATTATGACTTGTTAAGCAAATTTTTTAGCCTGCCATAACAAAGAAGTTGAATACGTCTTGACTCAAGACATTTCAGCTTTAAATAGAAAAATGTTAGTAAATGAAATTGAAAAACATCATTCCACTTTGACATTATGGGGTATTGTATGTAAGCCAGCGGGAGAAATAAAATCAACATTTAATCCATTTTAAATTCAGGCTGTAATACAACAAAAGTGGAAAAAGTCAAGGTCTGTATATACTTTCTGAAGGCACAATACAGTCCACCACTAATGATTGTATTAACCAGACGGTATTTAGTTTGAAAATCTATAGTGCTTCAATGCAGTTTTCCAAATAAAACCTTAATGTATGACTGACTTCTTTTGGTGAAAAGATGTCCTACCGATGTGATATTTTTTGAAAGAGGTGGGGAGAGGAAGGGAAGAGAGGACAGGATGAGAGGACATGAGGAGAAGAAGAAACAAGAGGACATGAGGACACAAGTAAAGACTACTGAGTAAAATCCCCTGTGTGAAATGTCATGGTCTCCTATTTCCATAGGGGGGCAATAGAGAATCAACACTAGCTGACTATTGGTGAGAGGACATTGGTGTGTCACCTATAACGTATTACATTAGCCACATTACCATATGATTCAGTATAATAATTGTGAAGTGTATGTGAGATACAACTCAAAGGATTATCCTTTCACCGTGTGGACAGGACATTAGATTCAGGGAAATCCAGAGGGAGTATGGAGGACTATGTCTCTTCATCAACAACAGATGGTGTGCAGACTAGTGCAGAGAAAGTCTTGACCTATTGTTTACCTATCTTGGAATACTTGATGGTCAAATGCTGACCCTTCCACCCTCCATCTGTTATCATGAATGATAACCCTTCTTACCCCCCCCCCCCCCCCCCCTGTTGTGCTTAGAACAGCCTCAATTTGTCGGATCATGGACTCAACAAGGTGTTAAAAGCGTTCCACAGGGATGCTGGCCCATGTTGACGCCAATGCTTCCCACTGTTGTGTCAAGTTGGTTGGATGTCCTTTGTGTGGTGGACCATTCTTGATACACACAGGACACTGTTGAGTGTGAAAACCCCAGGAGAGTTGCCGTTATTGATGCAAACCGGTGTGGCTGGCACCTACTACCATACCCTGTTCAAAAGCACTTACATTTTTTGTCTTGACAATTCATCCTCTGAATGGTACATATGCACAATCCATGTCTCAGTTGTCTCAAGGCTTAAAAGTCCTTTAACCTGTCTCCTCCCCTTCATCTCCACTGATTGAAGTGGATTTAATAAGTGACATCAATAAGGAATCATAGCTTTCACCTGGATTCACCTGGTCAGTTAATGTCATGGAAAGAGCAGGTGTCCTTAATGTTTTGAATGCTCAGTGTATATTCCACCTGAGGACAACAAGAACACCAAGCTGGCACTCTGTATGAGGCTATAAAAACAAGCAGGAAACAATGCACCTGGAGGCTGCTTTTCTTGTTGCTGGTGAATGTAATTATGCGTCACTAAGACGTGATGCCCAACTTTTATCAACACATCTGCTAAGCCACTAGGGGCGATGAAGTCCTAGACCACTGTTAACCACAAGGCCCTCCATCATCCCCTTTTTGGTAAATCAGATTGTCTGTACTCCTGCTTCCTGTTTGCAAACAGAAGCTCAAACAAGAAGTACCCGTGACGTGCTCTGTAGAGATATGGTCAGAATCGGAGGTTATGCTGCAGGACTGCTTTGCTAGCGCTGACTGGAAGATGTTTCGGTACTCCGCCGATAGCATCAACGAGCTAACCACCTCTGTCTCGGGTTTCATCAAGAAGTACATTGCCGACGTTGTCCCCACAGTGAAGTTTTGCTGCTTCCCCAGTCAAATGCCGTGTATTAAGACAGAAGTATGCACTAAGATAAAGGACATGGCTACCTCACTGTAACGATCTTCTTCATCTGAAGAACAGGAAAGATCGGACCAAAATGCAGCGTGGCACGTGTCCATGTTAAATTTATTATGACTGAACACTAAATACAAAATAACAAAAGTGAAACAACGAAAATCGAAACAGTCCTGAAAGGTGAACACAAAACAGGAAACAACTACCCACAAACACCAGGTGGGAAAAGGCTACCTAAGTATGGTTCTCAATCAGAGACAACGATAGACAGCTGCCTCTGATTGGGAACCATACCAGGCCAAACACATAGAAATACAAAACATAGAATGAAAAACATAGAATGCCCACCCCAACTCACGCCCTGACCAAACCAAAATACATAAAAGACCAAAAGACATAAAAACGGAACTAAGGTCAGGACTTGACACTCACACAGGGCTATCGCAGCCAACCCTGAGGCTATGGCTGAGGACACAAACACATACAAGAAGTCACACTATGACCATCAAACAGGCAAAAGGACAATATAGGAACAAGGTTTAATCCTATTAAACTGGCTCCGACGCTCGTCACATGTCGCATGGGCAACAATCCATTATGGATTACATAGGAAGACCTAGCTTCGATCTATTCAATAATGCCTCTCTACCAGACAAACTCAATGAATTCTATTCATGCTTTGACAAAAACAACACAGAGCCGTGCATGGGGGCCCCCGTCGTCCCAGAGGACTGGGTGATGTGAGGAAGGTTTTTAATTAGGTCAACACTTGTACGGCCACGGGCCAGACAGTATTGCAGGGAACGTTCACAGAGCGTGGGCAGACCAGCTGACAGGCGTCTTCACTGTAATTTTCAACCTATCCTTGTCCCAGTCTGTAATCCCCACATATCTCAAGCTGACCACCATCATTCCTGTTCCCAAGAACTCTAAGGCTACCTGCCATAATAACTACCGCCCTGTAGCACTAACATCTGTCATTATGAAGTACTTTGAAAGGCTGGTCAGTGCAAACATCACCTCCATCATCCCAGACACCCTAGACCCACTCCAATTTGCATACCGCCCCAACAGATCTACAGACGATGCAATCTCAATTGCACTCCACACTGTCCTCTCCCACCTGGACAAGAGGAATACCTTTGCGAGAATGCTGTTCATCGACTACAGCTCAGCGTTCAACATCATAGTGCCCTCCAAGTTCGGGACCCTGGGACTGAACACCCCTCCATGTGGAATGGCCCTTCAGATGCTCAGGAACATTTACAGCTGTACCATTGAGAGCATTCTAACTGGTTGTATCACCATCTGGTAAGGCAACTGCACCGCCCACGTCCGGAAGGCCCAACAAAGTGTGGTGCAGACGGCCCAGCGATTCACTGGGGGTGAGCCAGATGGTGTCTGACTCCAGCCAACCGAGACATGGGCTGTTCTCCATGCTCCCATCCGAAATAAGAATCAGACAAACAGAATACTAAATAGCTTCTTTACCCTGGCTAACAGCTACTGCTCTCCCTCTCCCACAGATTATGCACACTGACTCTATACCCATCCACAGGTCTCTGCCCACTCAGACACAACCTACGCTGCTGCTAAAATTATTATTGATTACATTTATTACTCCATTACGTTGCTGTCCATTGGTTATTGAGTGCCATTATCATTAGTATTTATCTATTTATCCTACTAATAGTCACTATTATGCCTGTTTACGTGCATATATTTCTATTACCATAAGTATTTATGTATTCCTGCTACCAGTCACTTTCAGCCCTGTTTACATGTATATCCTACTACCTGTCACTTTTTATGTATAAACCCATCTCAACCACTCCAGTATCCCTGCACATTGAATAAGGTACTGGCACTGACCTGTATATACTTGCATTCTCCTATTCTTTGACTCTCTTCTTGTGTGTTTTTTTTTTCTTACTTAATTTTTTTAATTATATGTTCTATTATTATCTATATTATTATTATTATCAGGGAATTGTTAGGAAAGAGCTCTCTAAGAATGTCACTGTACTGTTTTAAACCTGTTGTATCCTCTGCACGTGACGAATATACTTTGAAACTTTGAGAATATGGCTCCACAATGAACACACATTTGGTTATCGGTTGGGTAACGACTTACTTTGGCTACATATCCATAACACATTTAATACACATCTATAAGCATTTCATGAATGTGTTATAGCAGGTCCCAACCACATTATTAAAGGTTAATGAAATATATCCATACCAAAACTCTAGTGCATTCATGTCATGCAAGAGCTCCTATGTACGTTTCTTAATAGATGCATTATTACAATGACAGCACAGGGTCATCATTATGGCTGTTCTGAAAAGTGCTTCTGTTAGTGAATATGCCGAAAGGCCAAAACCACGTTTTGAAAATGCTGCTGCTATATAGCCTGAACCAGCCACATTTCCCCCACTGGCCAGTATAGACCCATGACTTACCTTCTTCTTCTCACTGAGGTCAATGGTGCATGAAAATCCCCACATGGTTGAATCTTCAGGGTAGCTTTTACAGATCAAACTGTGTAGTTGAGGGTCATATCATAACTCGTTCTTCCTCATTAACAACCCCCCTCCACATCACAATTAAGTTGGTCGATACCGGTCTATAACGCACAGTCAAAGTAAAGTCAAATCTATTCATTCATAAAACATTTGTAGCTAAGCACTTTATGGTAATTAACTGTGCAGTTTGCCAATGATCTATAACACCACATTAAATGTCTATGTTTGAATTCTATGCTGTCAATGTAATGTCATTTCAATTTTTCCTGTTTATAAAGCATTTTCCAGATGTAGTAAATAAAACAATTGCTGAGCACATCCCCGAAAAATCTAACTATTGGCATTTTTAGATTTAACAAAATGTATTCAAAGCATTCAAATTCAATTCCCCATTTCAGACTCATAGCTAGCAAGAAATATTTTGGTGAGAAAAAATAAGAATCAGACAGGGGATTCATTTACATCAATAGATAGGTAGAGACTTCAGCATTCTCTTCATTTGTACATTATATCATTCCTATAAGACAAAAACTGAAGGTATGGCACGTTGCACAAGCCCTGCACTTTTAAAATGGCTGTGTTCCAATGGGAATTTTATGATGTGTAGAGCACCACCATCAGGTAAAAGATCTGATTCCTCTTGGTACAGGGGACATATTTGGGGACATATTTTATTTCCAACCTAGACTTTCAAATCTTTTATTCCCCAACATGAAGAAAATGATGACCCAAACCCTGAGAGACCAGAAGGGGGCATTGTTGGGCTGCAGCCTTTACACACTTTAGTTGACCCTTTTCTTCTTGGAGTATGGGCGATATTCATTTGGAACAAAGCCGGGAGCAAACGGGACAAAACAGGGAGAGACTACATGAACTTGTCAATTAAGACTGCTAGTTTTCATTTTCCGTTGCAAAGCATTATGCTACGTGTGCAATATTGAGTACGGCCCAGAACTGGTTTACAATACCTTCCTGTGGGAACCGGGCCAGGTAAAGTTACCACTTCTAATAAGTCACAGAGTGCAGGGCGGGCTAATCACCACCTAGCCAACGATATCACAAGAACTCGTAGCCTATCTAAGTGTGTTTGTGAGATCCTGTTGCCATATCACTACGACATTCATATCACAATTTTGGCTTACTCTACAAAGCTTCGTGTGCAAATTGTTTCTTCTTTCTCCTTTTCATATCAATTGGAAAGTGACTTTTTACTTCTGTTCATACATTTTGCAAGTCAAAACCAATACCCTATTGAGTTGTCATTGTCCTCTGTAATGTAAAGTCTCTATTTGATCAGATGAGAAGATCAGTCTATATTCATAGAAGCAGGCAGAATATAGTTTCCTCTCTAGGTATTTATATCCTGCAGCAGGGAGGGTCTCTCCCCTCTCCCTGGGCCTGAGCCTGGGTGTGGGGAAGTGATCCACACACCAAAGCCCTTTTGAAAATTCCAGCCAGGCCAGTCTCACTTTCCCAATATAACCCACTTGCTGCTGACCACGCCCGTGTAAACAGCCTGGTTGGTCACCCTCTGCCTGAGAGTGTCACAGTTTGACAGTGTGTGTGAGTGTGTAGGTATTTCTGTGGGCAGAGCGAGTCTATTTCTGGCCCTGGGCTTGTGAGTCCTGTTGCTCTCTCGTGTTTGAATACATTTTTTCTTCAGTTCAAATCAATTCGAAAACCGTTTTGTTTGTTCTTTCGAATGGGCACCATGATGAGGGAAACAGATCCAGTGGGGACAGAGATTGACCTAGGAGACTCTGATGATGAAGACCTGGATGAGGACCGTGAGGAGCCTCAGCTGCTATGGAAGGCTGAACTGGGGGATGGGATGGATGAAGAGGAGGCTGTGTCCCCGTTAGTTGACGTTAGTGACACCAAGCCCCTGCTGAAAGAAAGAGACCCTAGAGGAGTCAACGACTGTCTGAAGGTATTTCAACACAACCATGCATCAATGCATCAACGCGGGCGCTGACTGCTAACAATACCGCATTTGTTGTGTTAATTTGCATGACTTCATGAATGAGTTTTTTGTGCTTTCTGGATTGTCATCTGAAAGGAGTAATGCTGTCACAATAGTAATATTAGGTGATGTGGGGTCAAGCATATAATCTGTCTTAACCCAATTATTCAAACCTAATTACTGAAACTAGCAAACAGATCTGAAACATTTTATAGTTCTACAGTAATACAGTCTGTGGTTTGTCACAGTTGGTTTTCTATGCTTGTACTGCTCTCTGGTGGGCATGTTATTGACTGCACTTATCCATATTTCTTTGAGTGTCAAAAAATGTGCAGTAGTTTGAAAGGAAACTGTGGGAACGTCCACCCTGAGACTATGACTCGGCCTTTAGGTGACCTTTGAGGATGTGATAGCGGAGCCGGTGTCAGTGCGTAGCGGAGACAGAGTGTGGATCTGGAGTAATGCCCTGTTCGAGGTCACCAGGGTCTGGATCTACCGGATAGTAACTGTCTTGCTGGCCGTCCCTATATCCATCATCACTGCACTGCTCTTCGCCATCCTCAGCTTCCTACACATATGGTAGGTATATAATATCATTTCAAGGCCCACTGATAGTATATGAACCATAAATCAACATGTTGACATTTTCTCTTCTCTTGTCTTCTCTTGTCTTGTCTTGTCTTCTCTAACCTTCTCTTTTCTTCTGTTTCTCCATGTATTCTCTATCTAACCGTGATAGGTTCTTCAGCCCATTCGTCCATTACATCCTTATTATCACATACTGGCTGCAGAGCCTATGGAGCATCGTACTGGACATTGGTGTCCGCCCATTCCTCACTAGTGCTGCAAGGTGCCACAGTGGAATCAGACTTCGCCTGACACAGGAATGAAGGAATGATAGAACCTCACACAGAGATAATGGGAAAAACAGGATTGGGAATATGGGATTGTTTATAACATTACCCTACTATGGAATGCCCTCTGGGGAGACTGTTAGGGCTGGACTAAGCTTTGTAGGATGCTCTAGGATCCGACCAGGGGCACAACTACAGGCCTTTTGGTGGATCGTGGGACCTTACTGCTGAACTGAGATCAGTGTGATTGATCAAGACTGAGGAAAAGTGTTTATCAAGCTCCAACAAGAAGATTGGTTACCTATTTGAGAAGTTGTCACGAGTGAAGGTGAAAAGGAGAATGTGTAAAGGATGCACAATCATTGAGGGTAAAATTTGTATCTAGTATAAACTGGAAGTGTGCTTTGAAGTGTACTTTTTCCGCATGATGTGATAGCGTTAGATGATTCACTTGTTTGATGACCACATTTAATATAATTCAGATACAGCACTGTAATATAGTGTTATCTTTATCAAATCTGGCCACACAGTTCAAAATGTGCCTCCGCTATTTTTGTTGTATTCGAGAAAATGTCAAGTTTATCTTCATCTATTCTGATAAAAATGAAATATATCTTAAATAAAGTGTCATGGATTATGATCAATATATCAATATCAGACCTGTTTTCTTATACAAAATCAACCCATTGAAATATCTCTCTTCTTCAAAGAGACACACCTTTTCTGAATATCACTGTTGTACTGAGTGCAGAAATAAGATTCAAATAGATGGGTAAAGAGGCTCTTGTTCACTCATTCACACCCAATCTGCTTGCAGGTGACCTCGTTATGTATGATTAGCCTTTTTCATGCTAACATCCAGTAGGATGAACTCCTTGGCCCTCCCTTTATCTTCACTTCACAGCTCAGGGTCTGGACGCATCTCTCTTCATCCTGGAAAGCCATCTGCCTTCACCAAAATAGGAAACGGGGCAGTTCAATGAATTCAACAATAGCACAGGCAAACTCACTGTATTTGAAGTGAACCATGTTTCACAAACACACCATTTTTTGTTGTATTTTTATTTATTATGGATCCCCGTTAGCTGCTACCAAGGCAGCTACTCTTCCTGGGGTCTGGCAAAATTAAGGCAGTTATGCAATTTTAAAAACATTACAATACATTGATAACAGATTTCACAACACACTAAGTGTGTACCCGCAGGCCCCTACTCCACTATCACATATCTACAACACAAAATCCATGTGTACGTGTGGGTATAGTGCGTATGTTATCATGTGTCTATGCATGTGTCTGCGCCTATGTTTGTTTTGCTTCGCAATCCCCGCTGTTCCACAAGGTGTATTTGAATCTGTTTTTTAAATCTGATTCTACTGCCTGCATCAGTTACCTGATGTGGAATAGAGTTCCATGTAGTCATCACTCTGTGGTACTATGCGCCTCCCATAGTCTGTTGTGGACTTGGGGACTGTGAAGAGACCTCTGGTGGTATGTCTTGTGGGGTATGCATGGGTGTCTGAGCTGTGTGCTAGTCATTTAAACAGACAGTTCAGTGCTTTCAACATGTCAACACCTCTCACAAGTACAAGTAGTGATGAAGTCAGTCTCTCCTGCACTTTGAGCCAGGAGAGATTGACATGCATATTATTAATGTTTTCTATCTGTGTACATCCAAGGGCCAGCCGTGCTGCCCTGTTCTGAGCCAATTGCAATTTTCCTACGTCCCTCTTTGTGGCACCTGACCACACAACTGAACAGTAGTCCAGTTGCGACAAAACTAGAGCCTGTAGGACCTGTCTTTGTAACGCTCGTCTTTAGGTGGAAGAGAGGAGGACCAAGGCGCAGCGTGGTGAATGTTCATGATGTCGAATTTTAATGATATACAACGAAACAGAACACTGACAAAATACAAAATAACAAAACGACGTGAACAGACCTGAACTTGAGAACATAAAACATGAACGCACGAACGAAACGAAACAGTACCGTGTGGCGAACAAACACAGACACAGCAACAATCACCCACAAACAAACAGTTAGAAACAGTCTACAGCTCTGGCAGGTCATGGCTGGCTGACGGCTCTGGCAGGTCATGGCTGGCTGACGGCTCTGGCAGGTCATGGCTGGCTGGCGGCTCTGGCAGGTCATGGCTGGCTGGCGGCTCTGGCAGGTCATGGCTGGCTGGCGGCTCTGGCAGGTCATGGCTGGCGGGCGGCTCTGGCAGGTCATGGCTGGCGGGCGGCTCTGGCAGGTCATGGCTGGCGGGCGGCTCTGGCAGGTCATGGCTGGCGGGCGGCTCTGGCAGCTCCTGGCTGGCGGGCGGCTCTGGCAGCTCCTGGCTGGCGGGCGGCTCTGGCAGCTCCTGTCTGGCGGGCGGCTTTGAAGGCTCAGGACAGACGGGCGGCTTTGAAGGCTCAGGACAGACGGGTGGCTTTGAAGGCTCAGGACAGACGGGCAGCTTTGAAGGCTCAGGACAGACGGGCAGCTTTGAAGGCTCAGGACAGACGGGCGGCTCAGACGGCGCTGGGCAGACGGGTAGTTCAGACGGCGCTGGGCAGACGGGCAGTGCAGACGGCGCTGGGCAGACGGCAGACTCTGGCCGGCTGAGGCGCACAGTAGGCCTAGTGCGTGGTGCCGGAACTGGTGGTACCGGGCTAAGGACACGCACCTTAAGGCTAGTGCGGGGAGCAGCAACAGGGCGCACAGGGCTCTGGAGACGCACAGGAGGCTTGGTGCGTGGTGCCGGAACTGGTGGTACCGGTCTGGAGACACGCACCACAGGGCGAGTGCGTGGAGGAGGAACAGGGCTCTGGAGACGCACTGGAAGCCTGGTGCGTGGTGTAGGCACTGGTGGTACTGGGCTGGGGCGGGGAGGTGGCGCCGGATATACCGGACCGTGCAGGCATACTGGCTCTCTTGAGCACCGAGCCTGCCCAACCTTACCTGGTTGAATGCTCCCCGTAGCCCGACCAGTGCGGGGAGGTGGAATAACCCGCACTGGGCTGTGTTGGGCGAACCGGGGACACCATGCGTAAGGCTGGTGCCATGTATGCCGGCCCGAGGAGACGCACTGGAGACCAGACGCGTTGAGCCGGCTTCATGGCACCTGGCTCAATGCTCAATCTAGCCCGGCCGATATGAGGAGATGGAATGTACCGCACCGGGCTAAGCACACGTACAGGAGACACCGTGCTCTTTACCGCATAACACGGTGTCTGCCCGTACTTTCGCTCTCCACGGTAAGCTCGGGGAGTTGGCGCAGGTCTCCTACCTGACTTCGCCACACTCCCTTGTAGCCCCCCCCCCCAAGAAATGTTTGGGCTTGACTCTCGGGCTTCCTACCGCGTCGTCGTGCTGCCTCCATTCGCCGGTATCCCTCCTCACACTGCTCCAGAGAATCCCAGGCGGGCTCCGGCATTCTCCCTGGGTCGATCGCCCACCTGTCGATCTCCTCCCACGTAGTGTAGTCCAGACTCTGCTCCCATGTCCATTCCTCCTTGCGCTGCTTCTGCTGCCGCTGCCTGTTACCACGCTGCTTGGTCCGGTTTTGGTGGGTGATTCTGTAACGCTCGTCTTTAGGTGGAAGAGAGGAGGACCAAGGCGCAGCGTGGTGAATGTTCATGATGTCGAATTTTAATGATATCCAACAAAACAGAACACTGACAAAATACAAAATAACAAAACGACGTGAACAGACCTGAACTTGAGAACATAAAACATGAACGCACGAACAGGAAGGAAGGAACACACGAACGAACGAAACAGTACCGTGTGGCGAACAAACACAGACACAGCAACAATCACCCACAATTAAACAGTGAGAAACAGTCTACCTTAATATGGTTCTCAATCAGAGACAATGACAAACACCTGCCTCTGATTGAGAACCATATCAGGCCAATACAATGAACCCAACATAGAAACACATAACATAGAATGCCCACCCAGCTCACGTCCTGACCAACTAAACAAGGCTAAACAAAGGAAATAAGGTCAGGAACGTGACAGTCTTGTTGTAGTGCTGGAGGCAGAGCAGCGCTTTATTATCGACAGACTTCTCCCCAACTTAGCTACTGTTGTATCAGTATGTTTTGACCATCACAGTTTACAATCCAGGGTTACTCCAAGTAGTTTAGTCACATATTTAGTTGAGGTTTAGGGTTTAGTGAATGATTTGTCCCAAATACAAGTTTTAGTTTTTGAAATATTTAGGACTAACTTATTCCTTGCCACCCATTCTGAAACTAACTGCAGCTCTTTGTTAAGTGTTGCAGTCATTTCAGTCGCTGTAGTAGCTGACGTGTATAGTGTTGAGTCATCCGCATACATAGACACACTAGCTTTACTCAAAGCCAGTGGCATGTCATTAATAAAGATTGGAAAAAGTAAGACAGCTGCCCTGGGGAATTCCTGTTTCTATTATGTTGGATAGGCTTCCATTAAAGAACACCCCCTGTGTTCTGTTAGACAGGTAACTTTTTATGCACAATATAGCAGGTGGTGTAAAGCCGTAACACATACATTTTTCCAGCAGCAGACTATGATCAATAATGTCAAAGGCCGCACTGAAGTAAAAAAGAAAACAGCCCCCACAATCTTTTTAAAATCAATTTC
The DNA here is from genome assembly GCF_045679555.1 of Salvelinus alpinus. Taxonomy (NCBI): domain Eukaryota; kingdom Metazoa; phylum Chordata; class Actinopteri; order Salmoniformes; family Salmonidae; genus Salvelinus; species Salvelinus alpinus. The sequence continues at coordinate 44,563,304 of NC_092087.1, forward strand.
TCTCAACCAATCATCAGCCATTGGTATAAATGCTGTGTATGTTGAATATCCATCCCTATAAGTGTACTGAAAGTCTGTTGTCAATTTGTTTACTGTAAAATAGCTATGTAACTGGTCAAACAACATTTTTACTATTCTTAGGTAGCGGAATTACTTTTGCTTCCCTCCAGGCCTTAGGGCACCCAATTTCTAGTAGGCTTAAATTTAAGATATGTCAAATAGGAGTGGCAATATTGTCTGCTATTATCCTCAGTAATTTTCCATCCAAGTTGTCAGACCCCGGGGGCTTGTCATTGTTGATAGACAAAAATCATTTTTTCAACTCTTCCACACTCACTTTACAGAATTCAACATTACAATATTTGTCTTTCATAATTTGGTCAGATATACTTGGATGTGTAGTGTCAGTGTTTGTTGCTGGCATGTCATGCCTAAGTTTGCTAATCTTGCCAGTTAAAAAATTATTAAAGTAGTTGGCAAAATCAGTCAGTTTTATGATGAATGAGCCATCTGATTCAACGAATGATGGAGCTGAGTTTGCCTTTTTTCCCAAAATGTAATTGAAGGTGCTCCAAAGATTTTTACTATCATTCTTTATGTAATTTATCTTTGTTATTTCTTTTTCTTTTTATTCAGTTTAGTCACATGACTTCTCAATTTGCAGTACGTTTGCCAATCGGTTGTGCAGCCAGACTTATTTGCCATTCCTTTTGCCTCATCCCTCTCAACCATACAATTTTTAAATTGTGCATGTTTATTAGTAACCGGGGATAAGCTATTTCATATATGTGTCAAGTGCAACGTCTGTTTGCTCCTCATTACACACCATGGACCAACAAATATTCTTTACATCAACAACATAGGAATCACTACAAAACATATTGTATGACCTTTTATACACTATATTAGGCCCAGCCTTTGGAACTTTGGTTTCCCTAAATATGGCTACTATATTGTGATCATTGCTTTCAAGCACATTTCTGCAGCATTAGTAAAGATGTGATCAATACATGTTGATGATTCCATTCCTGTGCTGTTTGTAACTACCCTGGTAGGTTGACTGATAACCTGGCACTGGTTACAGTTTGAAGTTTTTTCTTGAGTGGGCAGCTTGATGAAAGCCAGTCAATATATAAATCACCCAGAAAATATACCTCTCTGTTGATATTACATACATTATCAAGCATTTCACACGTTATCCAGATAGCACTTGGTGGTCTATAGCAGCCTACCACAAGAATGGGCTTTAGTTGAGGCAGATTAACCTGTAGCCATATTACTTCAGCAGTATTGAACACGTGATCCTCTTTAATCTTCACAGGAATGTGGTTCTGAATATAAACAGCAACACCTCCGCCACTGGCATTTCTGTATTTTCTGTAAATGTTATAACGTTGTATTGCTACTACTTTCATCAAAGGTATTGTCTAAGGTAGTCTCACAGATAGTCAGAATATGAATCTCATCTGTTACTAACAAGTTATTAATTTCATGAACCTTGTTTCTTAAGCTACATATGATTACAACACAATGGTAGTGATTAACTGATCTGGGCTTGGGTCATTGATAAGTCATTGTCTCAACGCAGAGTTATAAGGCTGTGAAAGGATCCAGGGACCCAAATGATTTGGGTGGATCCCACCCTCCTTATAAAACTTGTTTTGTTTCGAAAAGGTATCGAAATTGTCAACAAAAGTTACACCCATTGAGCTGCAATAATCACGTAGGCAGTGAAGAGAAAGATTCCTGCAAAAACATACAAAGCCACGATTCAGAGAGGGCACAGGGCCAGATATGATGGGTATTTTATTCGTGTCTAGCAGAGAGTCAATCAGCTCTTTGAAATTCAGTTTCAGCTGTTGAGAGTTGCCCTTCATAATGTCATTAAAACCCACTATGATAGAATCGATGTCCATGTCTTGGTGTAGTACATTTGGAAGCTACTTAGTAATGTACTTTACTCGAGCTCCGGGAGAGGACATTGTTTTTGCACCAGGAACAGTCACATTTCTTACCATAGAGCTGCCCAAAATCACAGCTGGCGAGAAGGACGAGGAAATCCACTCCCACGTTTCACAGGATGGTGCAGGCCTCTGACAGATGGAGAAACCCCGCTTGATCCAGAGCAGGGACGGAAGGTTGCTGACGTCGACTTCGAATTGGTGGAGAAGGAGTAGGAGTAGGCACAACGGCCGCAGACACAAGTACCCACAGCAATGAAGGTGCAAGCTCCAGGGCGGCAAAACTATTCATTGTTTGTATCCGCTCCAGGACTCTCGTTTGGAGTCTAGACTGCTTTGCGTGAGGCCGCTGTCTTCGGCTTCCACAGCTCGTGACATGCAACCATTGTTGATCGCCAGGCTCTAATTACTCAAATTGTTTGGGCACAGACTTGGATAGTATGACAGAACTCTGCAGACTATCTCTGCAGTAGATTGCAACTCCGCCCTCTTTGGCAGTTGTATCTTGTGGGGAAATGTTTTAATTAGTGATGGAAATTTCAGGATTTTTGGTGACCTTCCTAAGCCAGGCATCAGACATGGCTAGGACATCCGGGTTGGCAGAGTGTGCTAAAGCAGTGAATAAAACAAACTTCTAATGCAGGCTTCTAATGTTAACATGCATGAAACGAAGGCTTTTACGGTTACAGAAGTCAACAAATGAGAGCGCCTGGGGAATGGGAGTGGTGCTGGGGGCTGCAGGGCCTGGGTTAACCTTTACATCACCAGAGAAGCAGAGGAGGAGTAGGATAAGGGTACGGCTAAAGGCTATAAGAACTGGTCGTCTAGTGCGTTCGAAACAGAGAGTAAAAGAAGTCGATTTCTGGGCCCGGAAGAATAGATTCAAGGCATAATGTACTGACAAAGGTATGGTAGGATGTGAGTACAGTGGAGGTAAATCTAGGTATTGAGTGACGATGAGAGAGGTTTTGTCTCTAGAGGCACCATTTGAGCCAGGTGAGGTCACCGTATGTGTGGGGGGTGGAACAAAAGGGTTAGCTAAGGCATATTGAGCAGGGCTGGAGGCTCTACAGTGAAATAATACAATAATCACTAACCAAAACAGCAATAGACAAGGCATATTGACATGTGGCATGTGTAGCTGAGTGATCATAGGGTCCAGTGAGTAGCAATAGATGAGTCAGGGACCCAATTCAGTAGTCGCTAATATGCTAGGCGAGCTGGAGACACGTCGATTCAGACAGCTAGCGGGCCGGGGCTAGCAGATGGGCCTCCGGGGACGTCGCAACGGAAGAGCCTGTTGAATCCACCTCGGACGGTTACGTCAGCAGACCAGTCGTGATGGATCGGTGAGGCTCCGTGTCGGCAGTAAAGGGTCCAAGCCAATTGGCAAAAGAGGTATTGTAGCCCAAGAATTGGCTGATGGACCTCTTCGGCTAGCCGGGAGACGGGCCTAGCTCGAGGCTATCTCCAGGCTAACTGGTGCTTGCTTCGGGACAGAGACATTAGCCAGGAGTAGCCACTCAGATAGCAGATAGCTAGCTGCGATGATCCAATGTAAAGGTTCAGAGCTTGCTGTAGGAATCCGGAGATGTGGTAGAGAAAAAGCAGTCCGATATGCTCTGGGTTGATATTGCGCTGTGCAGACTGGCAGGAATTGACTGGGCTGAGGCTGGCTGATGTCCGAGTTAACGGTGATGACCGCTAGCAGTGGCTAACTGACTACTAGCTAGTAGCTAGTAGCTAGTTAGCTGACTAGCTCTGATGGGGGTTCCGGTTCAAAAGTATAAAAATTAGCAGATCCGTACCACATTGGGTGAGGCGGATAGCAGGAGAGGATGTTCAGTCCGTAGATGGAAATTGAGATTACGTAGCTGGAATCCATGCAAAAACAAGTTTGAATGTGATTGGTTTGAATGTGATTTGCTTGACAGTACTGTTCCTGGTAGGCCGTCTTGTTAAATAAAGGTTAAATAAAAAAAATACCAAATTAGCTGCAATTATCCAGACCTCCTCTATGAGGAGAGGAGGTTGTCCTGTACTAATGTTAGCATAAAAAGGCTTGATTTTACATAATCAGATAAGCATGGGTGTGAAGGAATAAATCAAACATTTGGTTTATACGGTACCACTTTTAAAAAACATAGCAAAATATCCTGTTACCCAACCTCATGGATATTATAATCAAGAGAAGGGAAACTGTGATTGAAATAAAGCAGATATATTTTTTGTTGTTGTAAAGTCATCCTACCATTTTATAACTGTATACTGCAATGGCGATGAAAAGAGTGGCCCTTAATTAATGACATGGTTGCTGTGGAAACACAGGTTTGAGTGACAAGAAAAAACAGGCAGATATTCATGGTACATTCCACCATCAGCAGCATGCTACATCTACTGCCAAGTTGAATTTTCGATTTATGGAGTTAATGTTAGAAGGGAAATAATTGTTATGTTGTTTATCACCACAGTCTGCTCCCAACTTAAGGTGTAGGAGTAAATGTATTATACTGCATATACTGCCTACAGATCTTTGCACAGTTCTCTGTCCCAGCAGCAGATCCACCCGCTCAAACATATACTACAAGTCTCTCCATAGAGGGAATAACCAGAACATATCTTGGTAGTGTATCACAAGGCACTATAAATAGATGCCTCATAGAAAGTGTCAAGTTTCAAGTTTTATTAGTTGTATGGGATACACATGGTATACACCGTCCAATGAAATGATTACTTATGGGTTATTTCGCATCAACGCAACAACAATAAGAAATACGTAAAGACAAGAATATAAAGTAAATGGCACAGTAGAATTGAATAAACATTTTAGCATGAGTATCATACATTGAATGTCATCTACTTCTCTGTAGGGACACCACTTGTTTATATCTGAGCATTGCTATATGACATAGAAAACGTACTGTTAGTGTACAGGTGGGAGGATTCAAATGTCTCCACACTGTAGTAGGCTACAATAATAACTGTGGTGAACCATGAGGGAAGTGTGAAATGCAACATACAGTGGGTCTGCTCTTTTCTTAAAGAAATTCTTAGGGTCCCAGTGTGAGGTATGGCATGAGTGTGGATGGAGAATGAGCCACAACGGTATGTGTGTTTACAATATATTGTCAACACAGCATATGTAGGAAAGGGGAAAGGGAATGCTTTCAACCAAAATGTGTCTTCCACATTTAACCCAACCCCTCTGAATCAGAGAAGTGGGGCTGACTTAGTTAATGTTCACGGAGAAGTTGTTGGGGATTTAACTGCTTTGCTCAAGGGCAGAACGGCAGATTTCAGGGATTCGAACCAGCGACCTTTTAGTTACCGGCCCAACACTCATAACCTCTAGGCTACCTGCTGCCCCTGTAGTCTATGTGTGTTTGTGTGCTTGTGCTATTCTATGGCTACAGTGGCTACAGTCTGACAGGACAACTAGGGACTGTCAGCAGTTGCAGCTGCCTGCTGAGTGCTGCTGGAATTCCAGGAGTGACATCACAGTGATTGGTGATCCAGAAGCCTGGGCACAGCCACTCCCTGTCCCACTACCCACTCTGCCCCTTTGACTACTACATATACTACTGCCCAGCTCCAGGATAGGTAACAGCCTTGCTCAGACCACTCTTCTCGAACCCCTGTACTCTTCCAGGACCTGGGCCCTGCCTCGTCCCTCTTTGCCCCCCTCCTCTGACTATCATATGACCGTGACCATGGCTGACATCAACAACGGTTATGAACAGAAGTTCCAGATGGACAGACATCATAAAGAGATTGACCTGATCAACAGAGACCCCAAGCAAGTCAACGAGGATGTAGTGAAGGTAGGCTACATTACAAGTGTGTGTGCGCGTGTGCACCAGATAGCTAAGTATGGGCCTATTGAAGTATTGTCGCCCCGGACTGGACTTGGAAATGCCTTGGCTTTTTTGTGTCAGTGACAGAGCTTCTGGTTTTGCAATTTGTTGTCTCATTGAAATAGAGGGTTCTGAGTAATGTTGGGAGGAGAAGGACGGGAATCACTCTGTTATATACGCACATGTGTCTATGATAATGATTTATTCAATTATTGTTTATTGCTCGTGCTATGGAGTAGCCAGGAGGGTATCTTGAGCTGGCAGTGTATCCTTTGGGTTACGATTGTGCCCCATCAAAATGTTCCCTGAAATAGCCTGTATTCCTGTAGCGCTTTACCAGCCCAGCTACAGATAGTAGCTCTATTTCTGGGAAGGCCAATGTAAGGGCATGAGATGCAGTTCGACATGTTTATCTGCCAATACTGCCATCATTGAATTTGTTCTAATCTCGTTATTTTAACATAATGTCTTTGATGGTTTTCTGTGGTATTCTTTGATTTGCTCATTAAGCATTCAGCTTGTGTGGCTATTATAGCACACATGGGCCTCTGTATAGATATACAGTAAGTGCATTCATAAGTACCGGTAGTGATATCAGATAGACTGCAGCTTACAAATACTGTTCCATTAATTAGATCTGTGACTTTAAAACAGGCAGGTTGTTAGATAGAGAACATCTATGTGTTCATGTTGTGAGAATGTATCCAATTGGCCTGTCTTAAGGGATTTCTTATAGAAACTGTTCAGTGTCTCCAGATGTCTATGAAATATGACCTAGAATGAATTACAATATGAGTGAAATAGTTTTCCTTACAAAAAAATGGCAATTAAGTATGCTAAAAAGCTTCTTCTGTGTTGGATTGGTCTGGGCGTACTTCAACAACAGAATGGTGTGGGCGTATACTGGTCATTAAAATATTAATACGAGTAGACCGCTGATTGTTCATCCTCCTCACGAGGATGACATCATCCTCTGAGGAAATAGCAGGCATTTTGAAACGATCTGTTTGAAATACAAGTTTGAGGTTGGGCTTTTAAAGTGTCTCCCCCCCTAAAATGTATACTTTGGCCACAAATATGAGTATAGGATGAGTAAAAATGATTTCTGTTTGAGGTTTTCACTGGACAGTTACTTTAAGATATTTGCTCATGATATAAGTATTTGCATTGGACAGTGAGAGGTTTCACACAATATAATGATGATTAAGCAACAGTTATAAGCAAAAATTATTTATCTAAAAGAAGGTCTAGCTGTGGATGGCTGTAGCATAATGTACTACAATACCCATACTGCTTTGAGTAGGATATTAGGTTTTATTTTAGTACAGATGTACCTGAAGCTAGCATAATGGTGTCTTGTCTAATTGGCATTTGTGTCAGAAGTGGAATCCTGATATCAATTACAATGGCCTCTCTGTCTCCACCTGCAGGTGGACTTTGAGGACGTGATCGCTGAGCCTGACGGGACTCACAGTCTGGACGGGGTGTGGAAGGCCAGTTACACCACCTTCACTGTGTCCAAATACTGGTGCTACCGTATCCTGTCTGCCATTTTGGGGATCCCCATGGCTCTACTGTGGGGCTTCCTATTTGCCTGCCTTTCCTTCTGCCACATCTGGGCTGTGGTGCCTTGCATTAAGAGCTGCATGATAGAGTCCCAGTGTTTCAGCCGTATCTACTCCCTGGCCATACACATCTTCTGCGACCCGCTATTTGAAGCCCTGGGAAAGATATTCTCAAGTGTTCGGGTGGTGCTACAGAAGGATGTGTAAGGTTCAGAAGCATGGGCCAGATTAAGATTTGGATAGGGTAGTGATGGTGCTGCACGGTCTACTCTCCACCCTAAAGTAGGCTACTTCCCTGGCCTCATGTCTGATTGCTGATGCTGGGTCTGACTCATTTTCCAAAAAGAGCTTGTGATTGATAGAGATTAGTGTGTTCAATCAGAAGAGAAAAAGAATAGTGCTCTTAATTTGATCTCTCTTTTGTTGCTGAGAATTGCACACTTTTAGTGTATTCAAGGTTTAAAATGCCTTCTAAAGTTTTTAATTTCCACTTTAAAATGTCAGAATTGACTTTCCTTAACTAAAAATGTTTCAAGTTCCTGGATTATTTTCCTGCTGTAGCAAACTGGCTCAAAATAAGGTCCTACTGTACATTTGTACATGTAGATGGGGGGTCAATTATGGTCTATACAACATGGTACACTACAAACATCACTCATCAATGATTGATTGATTTAATGGTATTCCATACTCTATTTTACAAACTTTATAAAAAAAATGATTTATTGTGTTTTCTTTTTAGTCATTTTTCACACATTGATTCTACAATAAATTAATTGTTTATTGTTACAGTTTGCTGTTATGTCAGTCTTTAGTGCTAGTTGTGACTTAGAATCTGCCTACAGTACGTAATTGATATAGAAAATATTTAGTGAAAGAATTCCCAGTATGTTCAGGCAAGGGTGAGGCCAGATGGATCTACACCAACATGTCTAAGTACCAATAGGGAACATTATATCTAATGTATCTATTTCGTGAATGATATGGAAATTCAATCTATAGGAATTGACAGCATGCTTAGCCATATCAGAAAATAATCTTATGACCTAGAGATGAAATGTATAAAGACACCACGTTTGGTCTTATTCAACCCAGGTAACCATCAACAAAGGATAAGGAATATACTGTTATCTGATCCAAAGATACACCATAAAATCCAATTTATGTTAAAGATAAAAATGTTCAAAAACAGGAAGGCCCACACACTGTTTATGCTCCCAATCCACCACTTTATTGGCAAACGTTTAACAGACTGAGTGCTCACATACTAAAATATAAACATTTCACCTCACATGACCATTACGCACATGACGCATGGTGGGCGTGGAAACAATTCAATTCACATTTGCGCATAATCACAGAGGTACATATGGTCATAACGGGTTATATACATACAAATCTGTTCAAGTTAAAGCCTACACAACAGTAAAGAAAATGAGATTACACTGGAAATTGTTGGAATACACGCACGTATGACCAATATGTGCATGACAAGTGGTGGCAGTAGATATAATTACAGTGACATATTTCAAAAACAACTTGTGTATTTTATATGAATGAGATGGGCACAATATATATATATATATATACAATATTTACAAAAAGACCAAGTGGAGACAAAGTGTCATCACTGCATGGTACACTCCAAACATGGGCCTGTAAACACAAAGTAAAGGTTATAACCGACCCCAGGGTCATGTTCATTAGGCATCAAATGGGGAAAAAGGATTGAAACACGGAGTGACTACCTGGACTTGTCCAATAAGAAACACTAATTTTTCGTTGCAAAACATTTTGCTTTGTGTGCCCTAAAGAACACTACCCAGCTTCAGAGTAAATCCACACTTTTTTTAAAGACATAAACCTTTTTGGCCACTAGGTAGAACTACATGGTACGTTTTCCAGCCTCTGCGTGTTGTTCAACGCTATCTGTCAGGGAGTAACTTGATCTGAATCATAGACATTGAGAGGACTTGAGAAAACAAGACCTTAACAAACATGACACCTTATTCATTCATTCATTCATTCATTCGTTCATACTGACAACAATCTGACTACTTATTAATTTATTTAGTGTGGATGGACCAAGCTCTTCTATCTATGCATTAAGAAGAAGAGAAAATTAAGCACACACAAATTCTTTATTTTTTCTCATACATTAGTGATACATTTATTCTATTTACATTCAAATAAATAATTGATATAAAGGGAATCTTTACTTCCTGAATATATTGTAAACACTGTACGGCAGGGGTCTCCAACAGGTAGATCGCTAGCTACCAATTAGCTCGCAGCCCACCTATGAGTAGCTCGCCAAGCAATTCTGAAAGTACATGCATTTTTTTTATGTGTTCCAGCACAAACTGTCATAAACATAAAGCTACTATCCAATCAAAGCCAAATTGACATTATCCCACTACTGGTTAGCCTCTATTGCTTGAAAAGCCAACGGTAACACAATATCTACCACTTAATTTCCAGCAATATTTCCCGTCTGTCCGTTTGGTGCATGCATTTGTCTATCATCCAGTATGTAGCCAGTTATCGATGCTAATGATAACAATCTTGTGGGTAGTTAACTGCAAAGTAGGCTTACCGCTGCAACCTGGTCTCAGAGCATTTTGTATTATTCTGTACTTAAATCCGGGACACTCCATTTAGTATGATATGTTATGTTTCGTATGATATGTATTAATTTGTGGATGTACATCGCCCATTTCGTATTATATGTAACGAATTACAATTTGTATTATATGTTACTAATTTGCAAAACATATGATATGTTACGAATTCTAGCTAGGTGGCGAGGTGGCTATCGTTAGCTAGCTTGCTAACATTAGCTAGGCTAGGGGTTAGGGGTTAGGGTTAAGTTTATGAGTTAGGTTAAAGGGTTAAGTAACCATCTGTCTTATGTAACCATACCAAACATAACATACAGTAAGTATCATACTAATTTGAGTGTCCCGGATTTACATTTACTATGTTACCTCTAGTCTATAAGACCAGGCTGGCTTACCTGATATAAAGATATTATGACAATTTGTATCAATTGGGTGGCCATTGTTTTACAAACTCTGCCATAACATGTGCTGCAGCAGTACGCTTAACAGGAGAAAAGCACTAGACCACCACATTCCTCTCCTAATTAAAGGTCCAATGTAGCCATTTCTATCTCAATATCAAATCATTTCTGAGTAACAATTATGTACCTTACTGTGATTGTTTCCGAATTAAATATTCAAAAAGACAAAAAAATTGCTTCTTAGCAAAGATCAATTTCCCAAGCAATAATTTAACTAGGACTGTATGGGAGTGGTCTGAGTGGGGAGGGGGAAACTGAACATTTGCTGTTATTGGCAGAAAGGTTTGGAACTCTCTTTCTTATTGGTCTATTAACTAATTGACTGCATGGTTATGTCACCATGGAAGGTCAAAATAGTCTGAAATTTCAGGCAGTCTTACACATAATTTTCTCAATTTTATCGGGCCCCATTAGAGTTGTTTATCAACCATTATTTTATAAGGTATATTGACAAAAAAAAAAAAAAAAAATTAAAATAAATAAAGTAGCTCTCCTGCTAGAAAAGGTTGGCGACCCCTGCTGTAAGGTGAATCCGAAAGGTGAATGAGCAGATACATATATACACAAAATAACACCTGCGTTGATCTACTGTAATCACCCACACAACAATAAAGAAAAGATATACGTGTGTTGGAGCACATTTAAAAGCATATGCACGTTTTATTATTTTACAAAGCTACAGTATAGCTTACATTGCGTCAGAAATTGAACCCTATTCCTCTATAGTACACTATTTATTTTTTTACCAGAACCCTATATGCCCAGGTCAAAAGTAGTGCAGTGTGTAGGGAAAAAGGTACAATTTGGGACACACAGCCTTAGATAAATAACAATAAAGTGTCTTTAATATCCCCTCCATGGTTTGAAGATATAGGCAATCTAATCTAACATCTCTCTGTGTAGAGATCAATAACAATGCAATATCCCTGGCTGAGCAGTAAGGTCACCAAGAGAACAGGTTTCATTGTGAAACTTCATTCTATTTCCCATGTTGTTATTGTGGTGACTGAAAGGTCAGCTTGGTGTGTGAATAAGCTCTGCTGAGTTTCTCTCTACTTAGACCTGAGAAATACAGAGAGAGTCATAGAGCTCTGTGTAGAAACAAATCTTACATCAAGTGTATATAATAAGAATTCAATATAACATTTTTGCTGAAGAAGAGGAGGAGGGGAAAGGTTGGCGTGGAAACACAGTCTCTTTTAATATTTTCCTTAAAAAGCCATACAGGTAGATAATAAATCATTTGATTTATGGTACACATTGACTGACAGTCTTATCATCAGCTGTACAGTATATGGAAAACTAAAATGAAACAGGAATGAATATGTGTGCTACAAAGACATACCATAACTTGACCTATGGGCAACAACTTATGGGCAAAATACATCTCTTCCTCAGAAAATGTTCATTTTAGAGGGATTTCAGTAACATGCTGGAGAGCTTTGTGAGACTAAAACACAGAGTAAAGGTTATAACCGACGATAGCAAGCATACACTACCCATAATATGATGCAGAACCACCATGTTTGAAATATGAAAAGTGGTACTAAGTGAGGTGTTGGATTTGCACCAAACATAACACTTTGTATTCAGGACATAGAGTTCATTTCTTTGCCAAAATGTTAGCAGTTTTACTTTTAGTGCCATATAGCAAACAGGACACCTCTTCCTTCCTCTTCTGCAACTGAGTTATGAAGGATGCCTGTATCTTTGTAGTGACTGGCTGTATTGATTCACCATCCAAAGTATAATTAATAACTTCATCATACTCAAAGGGATATTCAATGTCTGCTTTTTTTAATTTTTACCCATCTACCAATAGGTGTCCTTCTTTGCGAGGAATTGGAAAACCCCATGGTCTCTGTGGTTAAATCTGTGTTTGAAATTCACTGCTCGACTGAGGGACCTTACAGATAATTGCACACAAAGTGACTCGATGCAACTTATTATGTGACTTATTAAGCACATTTTCACTCCTGAACTTATTTAGACTTGCCATAACAAAGTGGTTGAATACTTATTGACTCAAGACATTTTAGCTTTTAATTTTTTATGCATTTTTATAAAAGCACAATTCCACTTTGATATTATGGGATATTTCAAATCTGGCTGTAGCACAACAAAATGTGGAAAAAGTCAAGGGGTGTGAACATTTTCTGAAGGCAATGTATAGGCCCATGTAGCATATTTATATTTTAATGAAGTCATCTCAGTTTTAATTTGAAGCATTGTTTTATCCTCCACTTATAACAATGGCAAATACTTGGGCAACTTTATATTTGTATTGAACTTCGTTCAGAAGTTATCGGCGGTCACAGTCAGACAGATAGCTAAACATAGAATCAAGATGTTTAGGCTAACATATTCTGTGAATAAAAGGGCAATGCACACTAACGATGCACTTAGCTGTTCTACGAGTGGTCTGAGGCATTCGGTAACTAATGAGGGTTTTCAAGTGCAATTTTAGTAATGATGGTTTTGGGAAACAGCTTGGCTACTAAAGATACATCGTAAGATCGTTCTAACGATGATCTTAACACTACAAAGGCTCTGGGAAATGAGGCCCTGGTCTTACAGGGGTACCTGGCCCACACCAAGCCTCGGATGAAGGTCTTTCAGGTTTAGAGTACGCAACTTAACCTCTCTCCATGGTCTTCATGTGCTGGAGATCTGTGTGCTGCACCTCTTGCTGGTATCTGGCCCACCCCATCGATAAGCATTGCATGGTGAAGATCTAAGTCTTCACCATGCAACCCCCTCTCTGACTGATATGAAGAAGGGCTTTCGGGAGTAGTGAGTTCCTGTCCCACCCAAAACTCATCTCCTCCATGGTCCTCACTCCTCATGTGCTGGTGGTCTGAGTGATGCTCCTCTGACTACTATGGTTCTTGTTGACGAAGGTGGAGGTGGAGATGCTCTTGCGGCTCTGCTGGCGGTCACACCCTCCGCACTGTGAGGCCTTCAGGTACTGTGAGGAGCAGCAGATGAAGCACCTCATCAGGTCATGGAACAGGTGGCCAGCGAAGAACATATAGATCCACGGGTTACAGCAGCTGTTCAGACTGGCCAGCAGCATGGCAATGATGAACGCCATGTCTAGGATAAAGAGAGAGAGAAGGAAGGCTTTATAAATACTGTAATTTTCACCTGTCGACAGCTTTCAATACACAGGTCACTACCAAAATAAAGGAAACACCAACATAAAGTGTCTTAATAGGGCGTTGGGCCACCACGAACCAGAACAGCTTCAATGCACTTCGGTATAGATTGTACAAGTGTCTGGAGCTCTATTCGTCACCATTCTTCCACAAGAAATTCCATCATGTGGTGTTTTGTTGATGGTGGAAATCGCTCCAGAATCTCCCATGAGTGTTCAATAGGATTGAGATTTTGTGACTGACACGCCCCTTTTTTACATTGTTTTCATGCAAACCATTCAGTGACCACTCGTGCCCTTTGGATGGGGCATTGTCATCCAATGGGGGCATAGCCATGGTAGCCAAAATAATGGCCTGCCCAGCATCTTTATACATGACCCTACATGCTGACCACACCAGTCGCATCGCGTGTGTGAACTCTGCAAAATAAATGTACACATACATGTTATTCCATCATTGCACCCACACTGCTCGCGCGCGTCAACGAGCGTCTGCGTTGCCAGGCGCTAAAATAGAGGTTGATTCTATTTGTGACGCAGAACGTGCTGTAAGTCCTGCCTCTCCCATCTCTTCGTTGGTTTTTAGAAGCATATACCCACGTGCCATCTTCTCATTGGTTTTTAGGAACATATTGAATGATGAACTGAGGTCGATTGTGGTAATGCACCTTATTATGAAAGTTAGTTGCCAATCACCATATAAAGTCCAAAGAAGAAAAAGAAGGCTGGAAGGAGGAGAGATGACGAGAAACGATTCGGTTGACTGTTTTATGTGTGGATTAATTGTCGGAGTAGAGGACCTTGTGCATTTCAGGTAAAATAACAAGTCAATGTTTATATCCCAGGACAAATTAGCTAGTAACAGCAAGCTAGCTAGCTAAATAGGACAAATTAGCTATCAACTGCAAGCTAGCTAGCTAAATTGCCATAAATGTTTAATGCTTTTCGACCTGTCCCCAAAGTAATAGAATTGGTTCAGAGATTGTTTTGATATTTCAACCTGTGTGTCGTGATTGCGTTTGGTGTGGGGGGACAAAATCAATTTGAGCACGATGGCACACATGGACGCACGCACGCGTCCGGTTTGGGCATGGTGTAAAGCATGATGGGATTATAATTGCTTGAATTAACTCAGGAGCCACACCTGTGTGGAAGCACCTGCTTTCAATATACTTTTTATCCCTCATTCATCAAGTGGGCCTGAAATGTAATCCATCATCTACAGAGAACTCTCAACTCTTTATTCAATTTGATAATGCATGCATGCAAGGAAGCCTCCTAAGCATATAATGTATAACACCTACACAAGCGAAGGAATATTAGGGTAATGAAGTGAGTGTGATGAGATATGGTGACAGCTTCTCTCTCTCTCTCTCTCCCCATAGCCTCTCCTTCATTCTACAGACTGTTAAATATACATCAGGCTATAAAGATATATTGAACAAAGCCTGCAGGGCAAACTTGATCTGGTATAGAAATGATTGATCCTAAAGAAGTTCAGAGCAGTACCCAATGTTACAGTATAACCATAGAAATAGACCGATCTACATTATATTTATATGAGTAGAAATGAACTGACAATCAATTAGGACAGTTGAGAGCTGAACAGCTGAACAGGTGTCAATTATAAGTCACCATGGTAACATGGGCATACCCATGTATTAATAGTTTTCTCCTACTCATGTATTAATCATGCACAGAGAGAGACTCTTGTCAGGTGCACTCATTATTCCTGAAATCATCCAATTAATATTGTGTTGTGCTACCTCCACTAGACTTGAGATAATGAATCTGCAGAGTGTGTGAGGGAGAGAGAGAGCGAGAGTGAGAGAGCGACAGAGAGAGAGAGAGAGAGAGAGAGAGAGAGAGAGAGAGAGAGAGAGAGAGAGAGAGAGAGAGAGAGAGAGAGAGAGAGAGAGAGAGAGAGAGAGAGAGAGAGAGAGAGAGAGAGAGAGAGAGAGAGAGAGAGAGAGAGAGAGAGAGAGAGAGAGAGAGAGAGAGAGAGAGAGAGAGAGAGAGAGAGAGAGAGAGAGAGAGAGAGAGAGAGAGAGAGAGAGAGAGAGAGAGAGAGAGAGAGAGAGAGACCATCTTGCTGGATGTTGTCATTAAGACTGTAAATCCTTCTCTGGTCATGGATCTTAATTTGTGCAAAGACACAGGCCTTTTCTCAATTAGATTAGCTCAACTCTGCATCCTACTCCTCTGTCCTCTCTGGCTTCCTCAAAGGTAATCTCGGAGAGGCGGCAACGAGAGGGAAAGTGGACGAAAATGCGCTTGTATGAAATGAGACTCCTTGTCGTGCTCCCTCAGGCAAATTACGTTTACAGGGTGGAATCCCAAAATAAATGTATAACGTGATAATTTAAAAAAAAATACAGTTAGTTGTGCAGACATCGTATAGATAAAGGGATAAGTAGTATATTGTTTTTAAATGTTTGCATGCTTTTCTCCTTCATGAAAACAATAGCTGATTCAACATGGGGTTTGGCAGATTTAAAACTCTTCTGGGAAGGACTCGGTTTCCGGGTCATGGAGGAGAAAGGACGGAGGAGAGAGAACGGAGAACGGACTTTTGCCCAAATAAGGCCTTGTATTTTAGATTAGTCTGGCGCAGGAGGCCATGGCCATTATGAAGCATGGACTAGCTCATGATTCTAACCATCCAGAGAATTAATCACACGCCAAACGACAGAGTCATATATCCACTGTTCTTTTTCCTCCACATTAATGGTCTTGACAGGCATTCAGAGCTAAGCTGACAAATAGGCTCACGGTGACAACTCAGACAGACACCGTTGCAATTCATTGCCACAGACACCATCTATATCACTTATGGACCGAAGGCCTAAGGCATGGCCATGACCACAAGACATCAGACCTAAGTTCAAAAAAGTTTTTAAATCTTTCTAATACATTCAGGTTTTGCTTAGCATGCCTGGAGTACCAGGTGGGCAGAGTTCGCATTTTGCTATTGGTTCATTACAACATGCAAGCTACATTAAATCAAGCATACTTTTACATTTATCAGAGGATCTTATCCAGATCAACTTACAGTAAGTGCATTCATCTTAAGATAGCTAGGTGATACAACCACATATCACAGTCGAAGTATGTGAAAGTATTACAAATAGTATTTGAACCCAGACCGGTGGAAAATCCCATTTTACTGATGAATGGGTAAACAAAAGAGGGGGATGAAGCTTTCAAACACTTTTTTGTTGGCTGAAGGAGCCATTTTTACACTGATAGGCCATGTCAAGAACATACATTTAATTTTTATATTTGACTTTTCCAATTACAGTGCTCATTCAAAACCTGAGTTGCTCCTAGCCTCCCCCACTTCCAGAGGTCCCAAGGCTGACACCTTGATGTCACAGTACATTTACCCTCCCTAACTCTCAACGGGCTCTGCAGGGCTATTGGAATGTATAACTGCTACTTTCTCCTCCTCATCCCTTAATTTTGTTGTTTCCATTTTGAGGTGTATTTATGGATTGTATTTAAGGCTTTTGTGCGGCTGCTCGGCCATGGAAACCCATTTCATCAAGCTCCCGACGAACAGTTATTTTGCTGACTTTGCTTCGAGAGGCAGTTTGGAACTCATTAGTGAGGGATGCAATCAAGGACAGCCGATTTTTACGTGCCACGCGCTTCAGCACTTGGTGGTCCGCTTCTGTGAGCTTGTGTCCTACCACTTTGCGGCTCAGACGATGTTGCTGCTAGACTTTCCGCTTCCCAAAAAAAGCACTTACAGTTGAAATTTCACAAACTGACTACTTGGAAAGGTGGCATCCTATGACTGTGCCACGTTGAAAGTCACTGAGTTCTTCAGTAAGGCCATTCTACTGCCAATGTTTGTTTATGGAGATTGCATGGCTGTGTGCTCAATTTTATACACCTGTCAGCAAAGGGTGTGGCTGAAATAGCCGAATCCTCTAATTTTAAGAGGTGTACACATACTTTAGTATTATTATTAATTTATTACCTTTATTTAACTAGGCAAGTCAGGAACAAATTCTTATTTACAATGACAGCTAAACCTGGACGACGCTGGGCCAATTGTGCGCCGCCCTATGGGACTCCAAATCACGGCCGGTTGTGATTATATTATACATTTTGGCATTTGTGACTCATTTAAGAAAACTAGGCGTATGTCGCGCGTCACTACTTCACAGGAGAGGCATTTGAACAAAAACTTAAATGTTTTATCAAAATGCGTTTTTTGGCAGAAATGCCTTCTGGAACATGTGAACTTTCATGTGCCTTAATAACACACTTGTATGCCATCTGTTAATACGAATAAAATGGTTAAAGTACGATCATAGTTGGTTTAGCCACTGAAAAAGAGAGGAATCTTCGGTCTTGCCATGATTGGCTTAGAAAATGGATGGGCTGGACATGCCGATAAATGAGTTTGGATAGGTCTGCCATGTAGCACGCTCCTGTCTATAATATGAGCTGCTCAGTATGTGTAGGTAATCCTTCATAACACAGCTTTTGGAAAGATATCACGAAGAACTGCAAAAGTGTTTGATTGCAAATATGGGAAGGGAGTCGAAAAAAGTGTACACAAAAGGCTGTTGTAAAGAACACCTGTCTCCAGATTACATCTTCAAACTAAGGGCAACCATGGCATCTGTGACAGAGAAGCTTTTTTCCATTTATTCGGGTAAGATAGTCTAGCTAGCTAGGTTTTCAGATACTATACATTTCTAATTTTGTCAGAAAGTCATTTTCATTGCAAGTTAAAGCATACTGTTAGCTAGCTAGATAACGTTAGCTGGCTGGCCCCATTTGCATTGCTAGTTATAGCCTAATGCTAGCTAGCTAACATTGAACCTAGTTGATTAGCTTTAGCTACAGATTCATGCAGGATAGTAACATTATGAGTTGGGATTATGGTTCATTGTTTAGCTAACTAGTTAGCTACATGTCTAAACAAAAGACTATGCAAGTAACCATTTCACTGTACCATTTACACCTTCTATATCCTGTGCATGTGACAAATAAACTTTGATTTATTTGATACAGTGTGTGTTTACCAGAGATGGTAATGTGAAGTACAACATGACCTGCACTAAAGTCAAATTAGGATATAACTTTAGCCCAACGAGACAGTGTCTAAGTTCTAAATTTCTCCGGTGGAATGCCTTGCTTTTATTTTGTCACACTCACAACCCTAAGCTATGTTCTGTAATTAGCTCGCCATTAACTTGTAAATAAGGATCTTGCTGTGAGTTTATTTTCCTGTAATAAAGAATACAAATTAGCTAAAGTTAAGGCGTTGTAAGCTATATGATATGGTCATTATTTGAACTGGCTAGCCAGCTAACTTAACATTAGCTAGCTAGCTAACAAGCTAGAAACAAACAAAAACATTGGTTAGAAAGTTGCTTTCAGTTGCCTGGTTTTCTAGATTGACATATACTAAATTCATTTTTAAACAGATGGGTTTATTGGTGTTAAAATATACCCGTTTTTTTGGACCACCAGGCTGTTGATGTCATGCAGCCCGTCATTTTTGTGTTCATACTTTTTCATAACAACAAAGACAAGTGTGATGTTGAACGACAATAGAATGTTCATAATGTCCCTGCGACAACTGTTTACAGACGTAGTTAAAACCAGCCTTTAGTCTTGAAATCTTTGGTTGTTTAGTACACCACCGTACTCCCTCTGTTTAGCACATGGCCTCACATGTGAATCCTTAAAGAGATGGGTGGGGATAGGGTTTAAGAGGGTGTGAATGGTTCTGAATGGGTGTAGACAAGGATGAGCTCTCCATAACATTCAATGGACATTTTCTCAAAAGTGGGGTTACAAGTTTATCAACTTTCAAAGCAGAATTACTTTCCCATTGTTCCTCAACTGTAGTGTCTAATATACAATTTTCTAGCTCTGAGACTCTACTTTTATCCAATGTAAAAATAAAAATAAAAATTTCAAATGTTGCTACATAAGACCGAATTGAGCCGGTCATTTGAGCCGGATCAAAAAGCCATTGAAAATGCCCTCTTCCCTCTTATGAGCAAATCCATAACTCTCTTACTAAAACAACATTTGACCTGTTCAGATAGTGACAAATAGCACCAGGAGAGAGACAGGAGAACAAGACATTCCCCCCCAACTAATGACATGTCACTCTCTGTGCCTCCCTCCTTATAACCCCATCCATGTATAAAGCAGTGTGTAATTCACGCATAAAGCCCTTTATAGTTTACCTTCTCTGGGCGCAGCAGGGTCCCATGCCGACCACATTTGTACGAAGAAAAAAGGGGTCCAACAAACAATATAAGCTACGACAATGACAAAAGTCATTTTGACAGTTCGGATCTTCGCTTTTGATATGAGCCTTACGCTGCTCACCCGAGAGAGCGTTGCACCTTTGGACGTCCGCGGTGTCAGAGACATACACTGATCCCGTCTGGTTTTCATTTTAAAGTTTTGCCATATTTTAAAACTTATCAGGCCAT
This sequence comes from Salvelinus alpinus, assembly GCF_045679555.1. Lineage (NCBI taxonomy): Eukaryota > Metazoa > Chordata > Actinopteri > Salmoniformes > Salmonidae > Salvelinus > Salvelinus alpinus. Next base: position 44,583,396 of record NC_092087.1, read on the forward strand.
AGCAAATACTTAGAATAGCCACTGGAATTATGTAGATTGTAAGACTAATCCACGTAATGTACGCCTTGGCGCCCCAGGGTTCTACGAAGTCTCCCCAACAGTCATAAACTCCGTTGCCCACCTCCCTCAAGGAAAATATGTACACTTGAGGGGTACTGAAAACCAGACTAAGCATCCAAGAAGCAATCACATAAAAACGGTCCTTCCTCTTCTGCAGAGAGCGGAGGGGCTGACATATCGCCAAGCATCTGTCTATGGACATTAGAACAAGCATGTAAGTGGACGCGAACATCCCGACAACCTGTAGGTACTTCACCAGCCTGCACAGTAAATCAGACCCGTAGAAGCGAAATGTAATGTCCCATATGAGCTGCGGGAGGACCTGGAAGATTGCCACCACCAGGTCCGCAATACTGAGGTGTTTCATGAAGTAGTACATTCGAGAGTGGCTGTGCTTGCTCGTATGTATAGCCAAGAGGACGCAAAGGTTACCGGCCAACGCGAGCAGCAGGACGAGGACAAGAACGGTCACCTCCACTTTGGCCACATCCTCGTTCCGCTTCAGGGGGTTCACGCCGGTCTGGTTCCTGGTACCCGTCTCGTTTCCACCGCGACTCGAGTTGGTCCATGAATCGTTCATCATCGCCCACACGTCTTGGTCTCGTTGGTTCTCCATCATTCATGCGTTAACTGGCCACTAAAGCGTTTCACCCTGAGCGCAAAAACACTGCTTCCAGCACCAGAGATCAGTGACGTGGGAGACTTATTGGCTCCTCATCTGTTCCTTGTTCATTTGTTTATCATTCCCCGTTTTTCCAAAGTTTAACAAGTTTGTTTTCCGTTTACATGTTTCGACGGTAGGCCTATAAAGGCTAAATTAATTCCAGTAGTAAGGTGTCCCAATTAGGCGTAGTCTATGAGAGATAGGCATACGTTCTAGGTAAACAAAAACAAAAATATCGTTTACAAGTCAAAGTGACAAAAAAATCGAACATGGATGAATTAATACATAAATATATGATATGCGCAATGTGCAATTATACTAGCGAAATCAATTAATCAATCAATGTCAACAATATTAATAGGCTACTAATAATAGACGAATTATAATAATCACAATAATCTTACTAATTATAATTCCAATCATACATACTAATCCTGATCAAAATGATAACTTTAGAATAATGAATATTCATTTACATACCGTATTAGAAAGACCGAGACTTTCCAACTTTACACAACTCGTGTAGAGAGATTTTTTCAAGAGAGGCTTTTGCCTACCGCATCCCTATGTGTCTGTGCAGCGTGCATGGGGTCTAATGGAATGCTTCAAGCACAGTATACCAAGTTGAAGAAGCTTCGACCCGCCCTCTGCCCGCGCGCAATGTGTCCCGCATCCTTATTGGTAGCACTATCGTCTCAGCAGAGGAGCGGCTGAGATACTAACGGCCATCGCTAGATGGCTATGCAAGCCACCGTATGCATGATCTTCCAATCTTTAATTAACGCAGGACATGAATTGTTTGTTTTGACAGTAATTAAAACAAAAACAAAATGCGTTATCAGTGGATTCACCAATATATGTTAAACTGGCACACTGTTTTACGCATGAAAAGTATTTACTCTAGTATCAATTCATACAGAGAATAAGGTTACCTCGACCTCTCTAGGCTACAATCAATCTCCAGACGCCACAATTTTATTTTCAACAGTGTTTGCTGGATGTGCGTTAGTGGTTAATCAGTGAGGAACATAATTTGCCAAACATGCAGAGATAGCACCAATCACAAGTATCCATTTATTGAACTGTAGTTCAATTAATTATTTTAAATAAATTAACTTACATTTTTTATTTTAACCTTTATTTAACTAGGCAAGTCAGTTAAGAACAAATTCTTATTTACAATGATGGCCTACCCCGGCCAAACCCGAATGACGCTGGGCCAATTGTGTGCCGCCCTATGGGACTCCCAATCACGGCCCGGATGTGATGCAGCCTGGATCCAAACCAGGGACTGTAGTGACACCTCTTGCACTGAGATGCAGTGCCTAAGACCACTGCACCACTCAGGAGCCCTACTAGGCCTATGTACTCTATTACTAGGCCTATGTACTCTATTACTAGGCATATGTACTCTATGAAAGCCCTTAATCCAAAAATTCCAGTGCATGCATACAGTTTACCAACACATATGGCTAATAACCTCAAATGTAACTTCAACCTGAAACTTAAGCTGAGCAGTTAACGGAGCATATAACCGGGTTAACGGAATATGAATATGATAATCCAAACCTTTTGCATAACTCCTCTTCCCCTGCCTCCATTGTCCTTATTTTAACAAATAAAAGGCCACACCCATTGACCTCTTGTTTAGTCTGATTCTAACTGTTTTTAATGTACTGCCATGAAAGTCCTGAGGGTGTGAAACTCAATTATCCCTGGTATTGTTAATAAGGGACAATTCAATTCACAACCTCAGAATAGGAAAAGTACTCTCACATCTCCATCGGCTTGCGTGGGTATCAAACAAATATTAACTCCAGCACCATACCTGTGTCAATATACTGTATTGATACAACGGGTGGGTCTAATCCTGAGTGCCGATTGGTTAAAACCTCATTCCAGCCTGTGTCTATTCCACAAGTTACCACCAGCTAAATGTATTACGTTAACATGTATTCTGTTCCATCTGACTGTGCAATCCACTGTCTCATCAGCCCAGCCAGGCACTTTGTGAACTTCATCTCCACCATAAAAAGCATCTAGACATTATCTCACATTTCTTTTAGACTAACATTTAGTTTTCAACAGCAGAGACTTGTATAAACCTTAATGTCTGTCATTTGCAACATTGTTTCAATATTCAAATTCGATCTCCAGATGTCCCATAGTACTGAACTTGTCCGTATGAGACAGACAGGCAGTTTTTCTCAGCCAGTCGAAATCTTGAATCAGCATAATTTTTGGGGATATACACAAAGAACTATCAATAGAAAACAGGTAACACGAAACAAAGTGCAGCTAGTTTGCTGTCTTTCCAGCTTCAGTTTGAAGTGATTGTGTTAGCTGTGTTGTTGGCTAGCTCATCTGAACAAGTGTCCTAACGAGAGAGCACATTTTCTACGGCAGGCGAAATCCCACATCATTAGCTCATCGTTATGGATGTATCCAAATAAATGTAACTAGAAAGCAGCTTAAACAAACGCAACCAAACCAATCGAAACGAACGACCAGCCAGTTTGAGTAGAAACCCTAGATTTGTGTCGGGACTATATCTTGTGCAAGGATAAAATATAATTAATAAATTAATTAAAATAAAGTTTTTAATGAAAATACGTAATCATTATTTCAATATGTTGGTAACCCGTTGTATAAAAGTGATAAGTGCCCTCGAAGCCGGTGTTTGGAGGATCTATTGGCACAGTTTGCAGGCCCGAGACGAACAACACCCGTGACAATATATTCGCTAAACACCGGCTTCTCTGGCAATGTCACTTAATGTTTGGGACATTCGGATGAAAAGCGTGCCCAGAGTAAACTTATATATATGCATATTATTAGTAGATTTGGATAGAAAACACTCAGAAGTTTCTAAAACTGTTTGAATGATGTTTGTGAGTATAACAGAACTCATATGGCAGGCGAAAACCTGAGAAAAATCCAAGTGGGAAATCTGAGGTTTGTAGTTTTTCAACTCATTGCCTTTCTAATATACAGTGTAAATGGGGTCATATTGCACTTCCTAAGGCTTCCACTAGATGTCAACAGTCTTTAGAACCTTGTTGCAGGCTTCTACTGTGAAGGGGGAGAGAATAAGAGCTGTTTCAATCAGGTGTCTGGCAGAAGGCCATGAGCTGGTCACGCGCGTGGCCGTGAGAGCGACCTGCGTTCCATTACATTTCTAAAGACAAAGGAATTGTCCGGTTGAAACATTATTGAAGATTTATGTTAAAAACATCCTAAAGATTGATTCTATACATCGTTTGACATGTTTCTACGAACTGTAATATAACTTTTTGGACTTTTCGCCTGAACTTTCGCCTGGACTTACCCGCGCCTCGCTAACAAAAAGGTAACCTGTCCACGCTAACAAAAAGGAGGTGTTTGGACATAAATTATGGACTTTATCTAACAAAACAAACATTTATTGTGGAACTGGGATTCCTGGGAGTGCATTCTGATGAAGATCATCAAAGGTAAGTGAATATTTATAATGCTAATTCTGACTTTTACTGACTCCACAACATAGCAGGTATCTTTATGGCTTGTTTTTGTGTCTGAGCGCTGTACTCAGATTAATGCATGGTGTGCTTTTTCCGTAAAGGTCTTTTGGAAATCTGACACAGCGGTTGCATTAAAGAGAAGTATATCTTTAATTCTGTGCATAACACTTCTGTAAATTTCTGTAAATTAGTATTTCTGTAAGTTGATGTGGCTCTCTGCAAATTCACCGGATGTTTTCGAGGCACAACATTACTGAACATAACGCGCCAATGTAAACTGAGATTTTTGGATATAAATATGAACTTTATCGAACAAAACATACATGTATTGTGTAACATGAAGTCCTATGAGTGCCATCTGATGAAGATCATCAAAGGTTCGTGATTAATTCTATCTCTATTTCTGCTTTTTGTGACTCCTCTCTTTGGCTGGAAAATGACTGTATGTTTTTTGTGACTAGGCTCTGACCTAACATAATCATATGGTGTGCTTTCGCTGTAAAGCCTTTTTGAAATCAGACACGATGGGTAGATTAACAAGAAGTTAAGCTTACATTTGGTGTATTTCACTTGTGAATGTATGAAAGTAAAATATTTCCCAAAAATAATTTTGAAATTCGCGCTTTGCCTTTTCAGCGGATGTTGTCGAGGGGTTCCCTAGCCTTATAAAATAAATAAAAACAGCGTTTTTTTATGCTGTCTAGTCAAACACATGAGAACATTTCCTAAGAAAACTACCCGCTATGATGTTCTAGGATGTTATATGCTATCCATGAACTGATTCACTTAATGTGATTACTGTATATTGTACCAATTCCAAACAGTAAGGTTATGTTCCAAATAGCAACCGATTCCCTACATAGTGCACTACTTTTGACCAGCGCCCTATGGGCCCCATAAAGGGAAAGGAGTGCCCTATAGGGAAAATGGTGCTATTTGGGATGCTTTCTCAACTTCTACTTCATGGAAACACTCATACCATTTAATTTTAATTTGAGAGGGTTGCATAGCTATTACCCTATTATTACTTATGTATTTTCATACCAATGTATTCTAAATCATTATTGGCTCAATGTTCCAAGTGTCTAAGAGTCAATGTCCTGTGTTACTGTTGAAAAGTTTGTAAGGTACTCTTTGAAAACCTGCACACAATGTAGAATTGCACTACACACGGAGTGCACACCACTCCCAGAGCTGAGAAAGTGCAATTTATTTGAGTGGTGGAGGTACAACATGCCTAAAAAGCCTTATACTTGCAGCAAAAGAAAATAGTGCAATTTAATGACAAATTGTGCAAAAATGGATGTGGTGATTCCATTAAAACAAAGCCCAGCTACTATGCAGGAAAAGCGGGACTACTGAATGTGTCAGTCAGCCTTTGTCTGAAAATAGATTTTTACTTTGTGCAGTTGTGAGAAGAACTCCAGGTGACTCACAGTCCTCTCTAGTTTTCCTCCTTCAATTGACCACAACAAGTCTGCTTTGTGTCTGATTATACATTTTGTCTTCTATCCCTCACGCTCTCTCACATTTGGCTCTTAAGCATAATCAGGATGCAGAGAACGTCATAGAAAATGCTGCCAATCTTTCCCCTAAAAAAGAAACCTCAAAAATACATTTCTTGAAAGCAGGAAACGCACTGAAGAAAAGCACTGTGTTGTCTTCACGACGAAAAGGCCTGCGCTTTCGGCAGAGTGCATGTGAAACTATTTTAGGTGTTTGTGTGCGCGTGTGTGTGTGCGTGCGTGTGTGTGTGTGTGTGTGTAGAAGAGAGAGAGAGGGATGTGAGCATTTTAGAGAGAGTTTGATGTCTATTTGAGGGTCAAGGTAGGGTCAAGGTAGGTAGGACGTGACAAGGTTTACCACCTGGGCTTGGATCACAATCACATTCTCACTGGACGTGTGCCAAGGTTTTAAGGTTGTAGAACTGTAAAACATTATCACAGTAAACCTCCATCCTGGAGAATATGTATATCAAAGCAGTATCAAACATTATATTTAGCTGTTACAAATTCCAGGAACAAACATTTTGATGAGCAATATACGAAGAGTTTATTTCCAAAACGCGATATACACCAGTTTTTCCACATTTGTGTCTTTTCATCAGAAATGATTGCTTATGGGCACATCCATGTGTATGAAAAATTGATTTTTATTCATAGATATGTTTCCATTGTTAAGCTGGAATGGGATGTTTGTTTACTGTATATCAAATCAAATCAAATGTATTTATATAGCCCTTCTTACATCAGCTGATATCTCAAAGTGCTGTACAGAAATCCAGCCTAAAACCCCAAACAGCAAGCAATGCAGGTGTAGAAGCACGGTGGCTAGGAAAAACTCCCTAAAAAGGCCAAAACCTAGGAAGAAACCTAGAGAGGAACCAGGCTAGGAGGGGTGGCCAGTCCTCTTCTGGCTGTGCCGGGTGGAGATTATAACAGAACATGGCCAAGATGTTCAAATATTCATAAATGACCAGCATGGTCAAATAATAATAATCACAGTAGTTTTCAAGGGTGCAACTAGTCAGCACCTCAGGAGTAAATGTCAGTTGGCTTTTCATAGCCGATCATTAAGAGTATCTCAACCGCTCCTGCTGTCTCTAAAGAGTTGAAAACAGCAGGTCTGGGACAGGTAGCACGTCCGGTGAACAGGTCAGGGTTCCATAGCCGCAGGCAGAACAGTTGAAACTGGAGCAGCAGCACGGCCAGGTGGACTGGGGACAGCAAGGAGTCATCATGCCAGGTAGTCCTGAGGCATGGTCCTAGGGCTCAGGTCCTCCGAGAGAGAGAAAGAAAGAATTAGAGAGAGCATACTTAAATTCACACAGGACACCGGATAAGACAGGAGAAGTACTCCAGATATAACAGACTGACCCTAGCCCCCCGACACATAAACTACTGCAGCATAAATACTGGAGGCTGAGACAGCAAGGGTCAGGAGACACTGTGGCCCCATCTGATGATACCCCCGGACAGGGCCAAACAGGCAGGATATAACCCCACCCACTTTGCCAAAGCACAGCCCCCACACCACATAGTTGACTGTATAGTTGACTGTGATATGTGGTTGTCGCACCGTGCTATCTTAAGATGAATGCAATAACTGTAAGTCGCTCTGGATAACAGCATCTGCTTAATGACTAAAATGTAAAATGTAGATGTTTTACATACAAATCTCATATTACTGTATCGATTCTTAAAAAAAAAAAAAAATTCACTTGTATCATTTGTACAGTTCTTTATTAAAAATGTAGTTATTTGTTACATTTGCCTGTGTAAAACCTAGCTGTACTAATTATTTATCTGAGAGGGAGGTGGATATATAGTATTTTGCAAAAAAACATTATGTGTCTCTCTGCAATGAAACCAGCAAATGATAGATTTTAATCCCATGCCACGATTAGATAGTGAAACAATGATAATCGTCTTAGTGTGTGAAATTTAGCAAATGGTGTGTCTAGTACTAAAAGCCCTGTTATCTCTGCTCTTAGGAGTGTGCGGAGATATCACACACGGGCTCCTTTCCTTGCTCCTCACATCTCGCTCAAATTCAATGCTTTTCTCTGAGGTGAAAAACAAGACAGATTATATATCTAATACAGAAACACTAGATTCTCTCCTTTGATTCGAGTGATACTCCCTGGACATTTCACTGGGACATAAGAGTTGTGTGAAAATGTCAGGGGTCACATGATTATGAATTGTGAAAGTCCTTAAAATAATCTCCCTAAAAGTATTTCCCCCAGGAGTACCATTATTTATGATTTAGTTAGTTTAAATCCCAAGGCATGCTGTGGTCAAAAAACGATCAGGGCACACATAACCCCATTCATGGTACATTAGGTTGCTTATGGCGATAAGTATATGTATTTATAGTAAATCACATGCGCTATAGCATCCAGAGCATTAACACTCATCACTTTTACTGTAACAACAACTGTACCTTCTTTATTTGACCTGGATCTAGGGCAGGTGTCCTGCCGCCGCATGTACAGTATAATGGCCACATGAACAGTGTGATGGCTTTAGATAACATTCTGTGTCAATTATAGCTCCTACTTTGATTACACCACCATCAATGTTCCATCATACATATACAGCTCTCAAAAAAGTACATACAACCACAAAGCACCAATATTTTTTGCTGTGTGCCCAAGTTTCCGCAAACCCTCATATTCAGTATGACCTTTAAAATTAAAATATGCTCTTATCATGTATCTTCTCTTTTCATCTCTCTTTTCCTCTCTTTGGTTTATTTGTTCTGTCTCCTCTAACGATGCTCTGAACATCCATTAGAGCTAATGTATTGATGTACTTTTCTGTGGTCAGTCATCCTCTCTTATGATCTGTTGGTCTTTGTTGTGATTACTTTGGTACAGAGTGATGTAGAAAAATGTTATTTGGTCTTTGTTCTGATGATTTTGGTACAGCGTGCTGCGGAAAAAACATCTGCTGGTCTTTGCTGTGATGATTTTGGTACAGAGTGCTGTCATTGGCAAAATCCTATTGCTAAATTGCAGCTCTAGAAATTTGGAATTATAGTTCCTGATGACAGTACAGTAGTAGCAGTAGCATGATAGGGGATTGTATGCGTGTGTGTGTGTGTGTGTGTGTGTGTGTGTGTGTGTGTGTGTGTGTGTGTGTGTGTGTGTGTGTGTGTGTGTGTGTGTGTGTGTGTGTGAGCTTTCCACATCTGGATTGTACAACATTTGCCCATTATTATTTTCAAAATTCTTCCAAAACTGTCAAATTGGTTGTTGATCATTGCTAGACAACCATTTTCATTTCTTGCCATATATTTTCAAGTAGATTTAAGTGAAGACTGTAACTAGGCCACTTGGCCACATTCACTGTCTACTTGGCATGCAACTCCAGCATAAATGTGGCCTTGTGTTTTAGGTTATTGGCTTGCTGAAAGGTGAATTCATCTCTCAGTGTCTGGTGGAAAGCACACTCAAACAGGTTTTCCTCTAGGATTTTGCATGTGCTTAGCTCCATTCAGTTTTATGCTGAAAAGCTCCTCAGTCCTTAACAATCATAAGTATATACATAACATGATGCAGCCACCACCATGCTTGAAAATATGAAGAGTGGTACTCAGTGATGTGTTGTATTGGATTTGCCCCAAACATAACACTTTGTATTCAGGACCAAAAAAATTATTGCTTTTCCACGTTCTTTGCAGTGTTACTTTAGTGCCTTGTTGCAAACAGTATGCATGTTTTGGATTTTTTAAATTCTCTACAGGTTTCCTTTTTTTCACTCTGTCAATTAAGTTAGCATTGTGGCGTAACTACAATGTTGTTGATCCATTCTCAGTTTTCTCCTATCACTGCCATTAAACTCTGTAATTGTTTTAAAATCACTATTGGCCTCATGGTGAAATCCCTATGCGGTTTCCTTCCTCTTCTGTAACTGAGTTAGGAAGGCCGCCTGTATCTTTGTAGTGACTGGGTGTATTGATATACCATCCAAAGTGTAATGAATAACATCACCATGTGGAAAAGGATATTCAATGTCTGCTTTTTGGGGGGGGGGGACTTCCCTGGTCTTTGTTGTTGAATCTGTTTTTGAAATTCACTGCTTGACTGAGGGACCCTGCAGATAATTTTATGTGTGGGGTACAGAGATGAGGTAGTCATTAAAAAATCATGTTAAACACTATTATTGCACACAGAGTGAGCCCATGCAACTTATTTTTACTCCTGAATTTATTTAGGCTTAATTGCCAACAACGTGGTTGAATACTTATTGACTTAAGACATGTCAGCTTTTCATTTGTAATTAATTTGTAAAAAATGTCTAAAAACATAATACCAATTTGACATTATGGGTTATTATGTGTAGGCCAGTGACAAACAATCTCAATTTAATCCATTTTAAATTTAGTAATGCAACAAAACGTGGAAAAAGTCAAGGGATGTGAATATTTTCTGAAGGCACTGTATAGGACCTTCCACCTCACTTGATGATTTTTTTTATTTTGCACTGACTCTATGCACACTCACAAGACTACACACACACACACACACACACACACACACACACACACACACACACACACACACACACACACACACACACACACACACACACACACACACACACACACACACACACACACACACACACCTACCTTACCCCTTTATATACCCACCTCTACCACTCCAGTATCCCTGCACATTGTAAATATGGTATTGGAACTGACCCTGGAACTGACCCTGTATATAGCTTACTTACTTTCTTGTGTTCTTCTCATTTCTTATTTTTATTTGTCGTCAGTTTTTGTTCTACCTTATGTAATATTTAGTACTACATTGATATTGATTACTGCACTGTTGGGAAATAGCTTGCAAGAAAATAATTTCACTGTACTTGTGCACGTGACAATAAAAACTTGAAACTTGATATTAATGGAAACCAAATGAATAATGTTCTGTATCCAATCACAGTCTAATAATGATCATATACAGTAAAACTATAAAGTTCCAACTGGTCATGACATATCCTTTCCTCATTAGCGCAGTGTTCTCTCTTTACAGTTTTTTCTGAATGCTTAAACACTAACATTATCTCTGAAACCATTTACACTTGTAGCCAATGCATTTACCAAGTGTGCCAAACTCTGCTTTACACTCAGTTTGTAATTTTATGACACACTTTTTGCAAAACTGTAAACACAACTCACTGCTTTACACTCAGTTTGCAATTTAATAACACACTGCTAGCAAAACTGTGAACATTGGTCTCTACATTGCTACACTATTTCGCCAATTGCCTTTCCACATTGACACATGTGAAAACACTTTTAGATAATGAGTTCACTTACAAATCAGAGCTTGAGCACTATAAATAGGCCACAGGTAAACATTTGGTTTGGACAACAATAGAGGCCAATATTGGACAGAGAGTAAGAGGGGTGAGAACTAGAAGAGGAAGAGGAGGACGAGGAGGAGGAGAAGATGAAGAAGTACGAGGAGGAGGAGGAGGAGGAAGAGGTGAAGTAGGACGGGGAGAAGGAGAGGACGGGGCAGTGGAAGAGGAAGGGGAGTCAGGAACAAAATAACTGATGAAATCAGAGTGACCGTGGTTGACTCTGATAACCAGGTGGTGAATCGCATCTCTGCATGTCTGGCAGACATATCAGTGTGGATGACGGATCACCACCTCAAGCTGAACCTCGGCAAGACGGAGCTGCTCTTCCTCCCGGGGAAGGACTGCCCGTTCCATGATCTCGCCATCACGGTTGACAACTCCATTGTGTCCTCCTCCCAGAGTGCTAAGAACCTTGGCGTGATCCTGGACAACACCCTGTCGTTCTCAACTAACATCAAGGCGGTGACCCGTTCCTGTAGGTTCATGCTCTACAACATTCGCAGAGTACGACCCTGCCTCACGCAGGAAGCGGCGCAGGTCCTAATCCAGGCACTTGTCATCTCCCGTCTGGATTACTGCAACTCGCTGTTGGCTGGGCTCCCTGCCTGTGCCATTAAACCCCTACAACTCATCCAGAACGCCGCAGCCCGTCTGGTGTTCAACTTTCCCAAGTTCTCTCACGTCACCCCGCTCCTCCGCTCTCTCCACTGGCTTCCAGTTGAAGCTCGCATCCGCTACAAGACCATGGTGCTTGCCTACGGAGCTGTGAGGGGAACGGCACCTCCGTACCTTCAGGCTCTGATCAGGCCCTACACCCAAACAAGGGCACTGCGTTCATCCACCTCTGGCCTGCTCGCCTCCCTACCTCTGAGGAAGTACAGTTCCCGCTCAGCCCAGTCAAAACTGTTCGCTGCTCTGGCACCCCAATGGTGGAACAAACTCCCTCACGACGCCAGGTCAGCGGAGTCAATCACCACCTTCCGGAGACACCTGAAACCCCACCTCTTTAAGGAATACCTAGGATAGGATAAAGTAATCCTTCTAACCCCCCCCCCCCCCCCTTAAAAGAGTTAGATGCACTATTGTAAAGTGGTTGTTCCACTGGATATCATAAGGTGAATGCACCAATTTGTAAGTCGCTCTGGATAAGAGCGTCTGCTAAATGACTTAAATGTAAATGTAATGTTGTCGACCATGGGATGAGCATGAGGGAGGCTGGGCAACGGGTTCAACCAATTCTGAGCCGCTATACTGTTTGCAGGTATCATCCAGATATTTTGAAATGAGAACCGGTAAGTAACTGTAGTCTTACTGGTACAGTAATATGTACTGTACTTTCATAATGAGAAGGATCTATCACTAAAACCATTCAAATGTGTTTACAGAACTGCAAGAAAACCAGTATCTGGTGGAAGAGGTCGACTGTTCACCCCAATAGGAGGAGACCCATATTGTAAATATGGTCATTGCAAATAGCTGCATCAGACTCAGAGAACTGCAGGACCACATAATGGCAGATAGCACCATATTCCAAAACGTCAACAGAGTGAATCTCTCTGCATTGTCTCATCTACTGAAACACAATAGAATTAGGATGAGGCAGCTGTACCGAGTCCCATTCGAAAGAAACGCAGATCTTGTAAAACAACTGAGATATGAATATGTGCAGGTAAGCTATACTGTCCTATCATTGGTACTGGATCTGGAAGTGGATGGTGCTACATCATATTGACTGATCCCTGTCTTTTCATACTGTGCTACATTGTTTTGTCTTGTCTCTTTCTGAGAATCATGGCGCTAGAAGCAGATGCAGTGCATCATGAGCTAATATATGTGGACGAGGCTGGTTTCAACCTTGCAAAAACAAGGAGCTGCGGCAGAAATATCATCGGACACCATGCCATCATCAATGTCCCGGGACAACGTGGTTGCAACATAACAATGTGTCAAAACGGCGTCCTTCACCATCATGCAATCCTAGGCCCATACAACACTGCACACATTATCACATTTCTGGACATACTCCACAACAGACTAATCCCTGATGACCAGGTGCCAGCCTAGTGGTTAGAGCGTTGGATTAGTAACCAAAAGGTTGCAAGTTCAAATCCCTGAGCAGACAAGGTACAAATCTGTCGTTCTGCCCCTGAACAGGCAGTTAACCCACTGTTCCTAGGCTGTCATTGAAAATAAGAATTTGTTCTTAACTGACTTGCCTAGTTAAGTAAAGGGGGGAAAAAAAAGAGCAGACCAGGTACGTTATCATCTGGGACAATGTTAGTTTCCACCGGGCTGCTGTGGTCCGCAATTGGTTCACAGGTCACCCACTTTTCATCGCACTCAATCTCCCCCCGTACTCTCAGTTCTTGAATTCTTCTCTGCATGGTATTGGAAGGTGTTTGATCGCCAGCCAACCAACGCATACCCCTTCTACAGGCAATGGAGGAGGCTTGTGGAGACGTCGATCAGGGGTCATGCCAGGCCTAGATACGGTACACCAGGTGATACTTTCCACACTGCCTAGCTCAAGACAACATGTGATGTGGAGGAAGTCTTGTTTCCAGACCCACATAGAAGGTGAGATATATTCTCATTTTTTTCTGTTCTTTTTTTCTAGCACAAATGCTTTTGTTTTCTTCTACTGCGCTTTTGTTGTTTGGTCACTTTTTCCCCTTATTTGTATTGATAGTTTTTTATGTTCGGAATAGACATCCATACTTTACACATTTGGATATACATTTGGATACCTGTTCACTACATGTATGACAAATACATTTCAAACAAACAGACATAGCTCAAAAACAAAGAACAAATGATTATAACAAGTTAACTTAGTTTTAATGACCACAACCTCTTCTTTAATATGACACCACATTCATGTCAACACTCATTTTGTCTTCCATTGTATAAAGACACTCACTAGCATAAAACGATTAACACTCAACACAACAAGTATTTAAGTTGTAGTAGATTTGACTAAATTACTATCTCAAATGTACCAGGTATAATATATTATACTTATACATGTAATTTACATATACATTCAAAAAGTATCCAAACTGTGACCAGAGGACAGTATTCAGAAAGTATTTCAAAACCCACACAAAATAGGCTATTTAATTGACAATGAGTATTACTTCTGCAATAATGTAAAAATGCAAACAACTATTCAGAGACTATTTCAAAATGTAGGTAACCTCTCTCAATAAGATTTAGTACAGACCAGGCCTGACACAAAATGTAGAAATCATAGCCTACTATGACAACAATTCAGTGAATGCAATCATGCAGTAACGTTAGTGTACAGTCAGTAAGCAGATACACCGGCAGGACCCAGTGGCAATATATTAGTAATACCAAAGCTTACCTTGACTTGGAAGAGTTCCAGTGCTGTGTTTGAAAGTCATAGCCAGCTAGCTAACATAGCATCCCTCTCTTTGAGCAGGGTGTTTCAGTAGGATAAACTAGCTTGTTACATTTGCTAGCAAAGTAAGTGAACCTGAAAGTGAAAAAAGACAATCTCTCTCTCTCTCTCTCTCTCTCTCTCTCTCTCTCTCTCTCTCTCTCTCTCTCTCGCTCTCTCTCTCGCTCTCTCTCTCGCTCTCTCTCTTGATTTGCCTTCATTTTGGAAGAAATGTATTTGTTCAAAACTGTTCAACTATTGTCTTTCTCACTCTTTGAGTCAACTAACGTTACTCACCATATGTTATACACTGCAGTGCTAGCTAGCTGTAGTTTTGCTTTCAGTACTAGATTAATTCGCTGATCCTTTGATTGGGTGGACAACATGTCAGTTCATGCTGCAAGAGCTCTGATAGGCAGAAGGACGTCTTCCTTAAATTGTCATAATTACTGTGTAACTCTATGGAAGGGCATGAGAACCATGAGCCTCCTAGATTGTGTATTGAAGTCAATGTACCCAGAGGAGAACTGAAGTTAGCTGCCCTCCGCTTACACCATGGTGCTACCCTACAGAGTGCTGTTGAGGGTACTGTAGACTTCCATCTTTTAATCCGTTATTTAGTGACGTGATTATATTTAGTATGGTTTTATCTAATAATTATAACTTGTAAATGTTTTGCAATTTAAATGTTTATGAAATTCACTGAGGAGGATGGTCCTCTCCTTCCTCCTCTGAGGAGCCTCCACTGGTGTATGGTTGAGAAAAAGAAAGAGAGGAAGGAAGAGAGAGAGTGTGAGAGGGAGATTATGTTCCTGACCACAATTGTATCCTATTTGTTGCTCCTCTCCTCTCCCTCTGTTACTCTGTTCCTCTAGGTCAGGCAAAGTGAAGGAAGTGATGTGGAGAGTCAGGGTTCAGCAGCAAAATGCAGGGAGGAAGAGGAGTAGGAGATGATTGGTGGGATAGAGATGTGGTGTGAGAGGAAAGTGGAGGAGGAGAGTGAAGAGGGGGAGAGTGGAGGGAGAGGAAAGTGGAAAGGAGGAGGAATTAAATTTGTCCAATAGAAACTCTCGTTTGTAACTGTTGGACTAATGATTACACCCTATATCAGCTAGATGCAGGCAAGAGTGTGCAATGCGGTATTGAATGCCACTGTCACCTCAAATTTGACTCTTGACCTGTGTGCACCTACGTTGTAAACTTTCATTCATAGGCTAGGATGTAGAAACCTCATGCAGTAGCCTTAACCTATCGCTGTTACATTGAACTGGGTGAATGGAATAGGAATGAGAGTCATCCAATATGCTGTAATAGAAATAAGGCCATGCTCATGAGATTTTTTTTTTTTCCTCCCTCATCTTAAACGGCACTGACCACCACTGCCATACACATACTCTCTTCCTAATAAGGTGTTTCCATAAGAAACTGATACAGTTACACGCCTCCCATTACACACACACACACACACACACACACACACACACACACACACACACACACACACACACACACACACACACACACACACACACACACACACACACACACACTCTCTCTCTCTCCACCATCAACTCTTTCTTTCTTGCAGACTACAGGGTTTGCCAATGTATGTTAGCTGATTAATTATGAAGCTGGGACAGTTTCCAAATGAATTGCATCGGTATGAAACAAAACAAGCAACTTGTTAACTGGCAATGGAAACAAATATCCAACTCTTCATATGAGCGGGCATCTACTACCCTAACATGACAGCTAAGCTGACAAATAATAAGAAAACGAGGCAATGTATACTCAATGAATATCTGCACCTAGCAAGCATGACAAACCATAACCTAAGCTCAACAGATAAACACAAGTTACTCTAGCCTTTATTATGTTGGCTAGTTAGCTGGTTGTCTGTGTGGCTAGCTAGTGAAAGCTACAACTGAGGTTGACGCTTCGTGAGCGAAGCCCAAATTTACCGCTACACACAACTTTTCTTGCCTGACAGACTAACTAGTTAGCTAGCTAGCTATAGCAAGCAACTTGGCCATTTACATATGAATTACACTGATAGAAACAAGAGAAAACAAGCAACTAGTTAGCTGACTATATACAGCTAAACACTTCAACTATTTCTATGAGACAGAGAGCAATCATTCGAGCTCCACTGCTGATGTGCTCGCCTGTAGCAACCAAGTTATCATGACAGGACTTGCTAATCTGAGAGCTATTCCCCAAGTTTCAGAGCATCAAAAATCGACAACACCCAACATACAGTGCCTTGCAAAAGTATTCATCCCCCTTGGCGTTTTTCCTATTTTGTTGCATTACAACCTGTAATTTAAATTGATTTTTATTTGGATTTCATGTAATTGACATACACAAAATACTCCAAATTGGTGAAGTGAAATGAAAAAAATAACAAAAAATTTAAAACGGAAAAGTGGTGCGTGCATATGTATTCACCCCCTTTGCTATGAAGCCCCTAATTAAGATCTGATGCAACCAATTACCTTCAGAAATCACATAATTAGTTAAATAAAGTCCACCTGTGTGCAATCTAAGTGATACATGATCTGTCACATGATCTCAGTATATATGCACCTGTTCTGAAAGGCCCCAGGGTCTGCAACACCACTAAGCAAGGGGCCCCACCAAGCAAGTGCCACCATGAAGATCAATGAGCTTTCCAAACAGGTCAGGGACAAAGTTGTGGAGAAGTACAGATCAGGGTTGGGTTATAAAAAAATATCAGAAACTTTGAACATCCCACAGAGCACCATTAAATCCATTATTACAAAATGGAAAGAATATGGCACCACAACAAACCTGCCCAGAGTGGGCCGCCCACCAAAACTCACGGACCAGGCAAGGAGGGCATTAATCAGAGATGCAACAAAGAGACCAAAGATAACCCGAAAGAACTGCAAAGCTCCACAGTGAAGATTGGAGTATCTGTTTATAGGACCACTTTAAGCCGTACACTCCACAGAGCTGGGCTTTACGGAAAAGTGGCCAGAAAAAAGCCATTGCTTAAAGAAGAGAAACAATAAGTAAACGTTTGGTGTTCACCAAAAGGCATGTGGGAGACTCCCCAAACATATGGAAGAAGGTACTCTGGTCAGATAAGACTAAAATGTAGCTTTTTGGCTATCAAGGAAAATGCTATGTCTGGCGCAAACCCAACACCTTGCATCACCCCGAGAACACCATCCCCACAGTGAAGCATGGTGGTGGCAGCATCATGCTGTGGGGATGTTTTTCATCGGCAGGGACTGGGATACTGGTAAGAATTGAAGGAATGATAGATGGTGCTAAATACAGGGAAATTCTTGAGGGAAACCTGTTTCAGTCTTCCAGAGATTTGAGACTGGGACGGAGGTTCACCTTCCAGCAGGACAATTACTCTAAGCATACTGCTAAAGCAACACTGGAGTGGTTTAAGGGGAAACATTTAAATGTCTTGGAATGGCCTAGTCAAATCCCAGATCTCAATCCAATTGAGAATCTGTGGTATGACTTAAAGATTGCTGTACACCAGCGGAACCCATCCAACTTGAAGGAGCTGGAGCAGTTTTGCCTTGAAGAATGGGCAAAAATCCCTGTGGCTAGATGTGCCAAGCTTATAGAGACATACCCCAAGAGACTTGCAGCTGTAATTGCTGCAAAAGTGGCTCTACAAAGTATTGACATTGCGCGGGGGGGGGGGGTGAATACTTATGCGCGCTTGTCACGCCCTGGCCTTAGTATTCTTTGTTTTCTTTATTATTTTAGTTAGGTCAGGGTCTGACATGGGGAATGTTTGTGTTTTGTCGTTTTGGGTGGTTATATGGTAAAGGGGGTGTTGGGTTTAGTGTATGAGTTTGTGTTGAGTGAATGTTTCTAGGTATGTCTATGGTTGAGTGAATGTTTCTAGGTATGTCTATGGTTGCCTGAGTGGTTCTCAATCAGAGACAGATGTCTTTCATTTGTCTCTGATTGGGAGCCATATTTAAGGCAGCCATGGGCATCATGCATTTGTGGGTAATTGTCTATGTCTAAGTGTTTAGTGTCAGCACTTATTTGTTAAGATAGCTTCACGTTCGTCAGTTTGTTGTTTTGTTTCGTTCACTTTTGTCTCTTTAATAAAAGGAGATGTATTTTTCACGCGCTGCGCCTTGGTCCTCTCTCTCTTATCAAGACGATCGTGACAGCGCTCAAGTTTTATATTTTTTCTTATTTCTTGTTTGTTACACAATAAAAAATATTTTTCATGTTCAAAGTGGTATGCATGTTGTGTAAATCAAATGATACAAACCCCCCCAAAAAATCTATTTTAATTCCAGGTTGTAAGGCAACAAAACAGGAGAAATGCCAAGCGGGTGAATACTGTATCTGCTGTTTTCACTTTTCAAAGTGCAAGGATGTGTCCGAATCCATATCACCAACTAACATTAGATACAGCCTCTTTCACAGTGAAAAGTCGTGTCCGCTTCAGTGCAGTCATTTTGAGTAATGAAGTTTAAAAAAAAACGTTTAAAAGTCAAATGACAGCGTTCCCTGTTTCCGGTTTCTGGTTGATGACAACTGTCACGTGAATACACAACAGGTTGTTAGTAAGTTAATTTTGCGATATTGACACAGATATTATTTTTAGAAAAACAAGGCCGTTCGTGCCCGCTATAGTTATTTAAAGTAAACGACCGAAATGGATTCTTAAGAGTTAAGACAACTGTACCTACCTAATTTTTTTGTAATAAAACGTTGAACTAAATCCGTTGTTGCATTGAAGTCCTTACATTTACATTACATTTAAGTCATTTAGCAGACGCTCTTATCCAGAGCGACTTACAAATTGGTGCATTCACCTAATGACATCCAGTGGAACAGCCACTTTACAATAGTGCATCTAAATCTTTTAAGGGGGGGGGGGGGGGGGGGCAGAAGGATTGCTTTATCCTAGGTATTCCTTGAAGAGGTGGGGTTTCAGGTGTCTCCGGAAGGTGGTGATTGACTCCGCTGTCCTGGCGTCGTGAGGGAGTTTGTTCCACCATTGGGGTGCCAGAGCAGCGAACAGTTTTGACTGGGCTGAGCGGGAACTGTACTTCCTCAGTAGTAGGGAGGCGAGCAGGCCAGAGGTGGATGAACGCAGAGCCCTTGTTTGGGTGTAGGGCCTGATCAGAGCCTGAAGGTACTGAGGTGCCGTTCCCCTCACAGCTCCGTAGGCAAGCACCATGGTCTTGTAGCGGATGCGAGCTTCAACTGGAAGCCAGTGGAGAGAGCGGAGGAGCGGGGTGACGTGAGAGAACTTGGGAAGGTTGAACACCAGACGGGCTGCGGCGTTCTGGATGAGTTGTAGGGGTTTGATGGCACAGGCAGGGAGCCCAGCCAACAGCGAGTTGCAGTAATCCAGACGGGAGATGACAAGTGCCTGGATTAGGACCTGCGCCGCTTCCTGTGTGAGGCAGGGTCGTACTCTGCGGATGTTGTAGAGCATGAACCTACAGGAACGGGCCACCGCCTTGATGTTAGTTGAGAACGACAGGGTGTTGTCCAGGATCACGCCAAGGTTCTTAGCGCTCTGGGAGGAGGACACAATGGAGTTGTCAACCGTGATGGCGAGATCATGGAACGGGCAGTCCTTCCCCGGGAGGAAGAGCAGCTCCGTCTTGCCGAGGTTCAGCTTGAGGTGGTGATCCGTCATCCACACTGATATGTCTGCCAGACATGCAGAGATGCGATTCGCCACCTGGTCATCAGAAGGGGGAAAGGAGAAGATTAATTGTGTGTCGTCTGCATAGCAGTGATAGGAGAGACCATGTGAGGTTATGACAGAGCCAAGTGACTTGGTGTATAGCGAGAATAGGAGAGGGCCTAGAACAGAGCCCTGGGGGACACCAGTGGTGAGAGCGCGTGGTGAGGAGACAGATTCTCGCCACGCCACCTGGTAGGAGCGACCTGTCAGGTAGGACGCAATCCAAGCGTGGGCCGCGCCGGAGATGCCCAACTCGGAGAGGGTGGAGAGGAGGATCTGATGGTTCACAGTATCGAAGGCAGCCGATAGGTCTAGAAGGATGAGAGCAGAGGAGAGAGAGTTAGCTTTAGCAGTGCGGAGCGCCTCCGTGATACAGAGAAGAGCAGTCTCAGTTGAGTGACTAGTCTTGAAACCTGACTGATTTGGATCAAGAAGGTCATTCTGAGAGAGATAGCAGGAGAGCTGGCCAAGGACGGCACGTTCAAGAGTTTTGGAGAGAAAAGAAAGAAGGGATACTGGTCTGTAGTTGTTGACATCGGAGGGATCGAGTGTAGGTTTTTTCAGAAGGGGTGCAACTCTCGCTCTCTTGAAGACGGAAGGGACGTAGCCAGCGGTCAAGGATGAGTTGATGAGCGAGGTGAGGTAAGGGAGAAGGTCTCTGGAAATGGTCTGGAGAAGAGAGGAGGGGATAGGGTCAAGCGGGCAGGTTGTTGGGCGGCCGGCCGTCACAAGACGCGAGATTTCATCTGGAGAGAGAGGGGAGAAAGAGGTCAAAGCACAGGGTAGGGCAGTGTGAGCAGAACCAGCGGTGTCGTTTGACTTAGCAAACGAGGATCGGATGTCGTCGACCTTCTTTTCAAAATGGTTGACGAAGTCGTCTGCAGAGAGGGAGGAGGGGGGGGGAGGGGGAGGAGGATTCAGGAGGGAGGAGAAGGTGGCAAAGAGCTTCCTAGGGTTAGAGGCAGATGCTTGGAATTTAGAGTGGTAGAAAGTGGCTTTAGCAGCAGAGACAGAAGAGGAAAATGTAGAGAGGAGGGAGTGAAAGGATGCCAGGTCCGCAGGGAGGCGAGTTTTCCTCCATTTCCGCTCGGCTGCCCGGAGCCCTGTTCTGTTCCTTAACGAGCGTTTGGATTCTTGATCTCGACGCCCATTCAGAATAAGAAAATAGTAAATTGACTGTTGAGTAAGATTATTGTTGATATAGGAATAATTATTAAACTGTCTATCAAATGCCGACCGCATTACCTCCCGAGAAAATTCTCTCCGGTCATCGTTACAGCTGTGTATGTTCTCCCTGAAGCCAATACCACGATGGCTCTCAACATGGAAAACACATATCCTGAGGCCGCATTTATTGTAACTTGGGACTTTAATAAATCCTGAGGCCCTCCCCTGCCCTCCCTTCGGCAAATCAGATCACGCCTCCATTCTGCTCCTCCCTTCCTATAGGCAGAAACTCAAACAGGAAGTTCCTGTGGTAAGGACTGTTCAATACTGGTCTGACCAATTGGAATCCATGCTTCAAGATTGTTTTGATCACACAGACAGGGATATGTTCCGGGTTGCCTCTGAGAATAACATTGACGTGTACACTGACACAGTGACTGAGTTAATCAGAAAGTGTATAGGGGAAGTTGTTCCCACTGTGACGATAAGAAAAAATATCCAAACCAAAAACCGTGGATAGATGGCAGCATTCGCTCCAAACTGAAAGTGCGAACCACCTCATTTAACCATGGCAATGTGACTAGGAATATGGTTGAGTACAAACAGTCTAGTTATGCCCTCCGTAAGGTAATCAAAGAGGCAAAACGTCAGTACAGAGACAAAGTGGAGTCGGAATTTAACAGCTTAGATACGAAAATACAGTGCTGTGAAAAGTATTTGCCACTTTTCTAATTTTCTCAACTTTTGCATATTTTTGATATTGAATGTTATCAGATCTTCAACCAAACCTAATATTAGATAAAGGGAACATGAGTAAACAAATAACACAACAATGATATACTTATTTCATTTAGTTATGCAACACCCAATGCCCCTGTGTGAAAAAGTAATTGCCCCCTTACACTCAATAGCTGGTTGTGCCACATTTAGCTGCAACAACTCCGACCAAACGCTTCCTGTAGTTGTTGATCAGTCTCTCACGTCGCTGTGGAGAAACATTGGCTGACTCTTCCATGCAGAACTGCTTTAACAGTAACATTTGTGGGTTTTCAAGTATGAATTGCTAATTTTAAGTCCTGCCACAACATCTCAATTGGGATTAGGTCTGGACTTTAACTAGGCCATTCCAAAACTTCAAATGTGTTGCTTTTTAGCTATTTTCATGTAGACTTCATTGTGTGTTTTGGATCATTGTCTTGCGGCAAGACCCAGCTGGGATTCAGCTTCAGCTCACAGATGGATGGCCTGACATTCTCTGATACAGAGCAGAATTCATTGTTCCTTTAATTAAGGCAAGACGTCCAGGTCCTGAGGCAGCAAAGCATCCCGAAACCATCACACTACCACCACCATGCTTGACCGTTGGTATATGGTTCTTACTGTGGAATGTAGTGTTTGGTTTTCGGCAGGCATAATGGGACCTGTGTCATCCAAAAAGTTAAACATTTGACTCATCTGTCCATAGAACATTCTTTCAAGAGTCTTGATGATCACCCAGGTGCTTTTTGACAAACTTGAGTCAACTTTTTGGACAAGATGGGAGGGAGCTTTGCTGGAATCTCATCGTCTTAAGCTAGGCTTGGATTGAATGTGTACAACCATAATAATAACAGGGCCAGCTGTCACACCCTGATCTGTTCACCTGTTCTCGTTATTGTCTCCACCCCCTCCAGGTGTCGCTTGTTTTCCCCAGTGTATTTATCCCTGTGTTTCCTGTCTCTCTGTGCCAGTTCGTCTTGTATGTCCAAGCCTACCAGCGGTTTTTCCCGTTTTCCTGCTTTACCTTTTCTCCTTTTTCTAGTCCTTCCGGTTTTGACCCTTGCTTGTTCTGGACTCTGTACCCGCCTGCCTGACTTTTCTGCCTGCCCTGACCTCGAGCCTGCCTGCCACTCTGTACCTCCTGGATTCTGATCTGGTTATGACTTTTTGCCTGTCCATGACCATTCTCTTGCCTATTCCCTTTGGATTTAATAAACATCTTAAACTCCAACCATCTGCCTCCTGTGTCTGCATTTGGGTCTCGCCTAGTATCATGATACCAGCTGCCATAAAAGACAATGTAACACATTTTTATTAATGTGAAACAGACAAATGTATCCTCCTGAGATAGGATTTTATCTCAGATTTCGTAGATTAGTGTTCGGAAATAACTTCTGCTGCCAGATCTTGGTTTATAATTTATTTCTTAGAACCATATAATCTATCAGTCTCCTAAAAAATAACACTTGCATGCTTTTAGACAGTCAACACCTAGATACTGTATGCATCACTTCTATATTGAGTTGGAAATCTTACAACCATAGAAACTGATTGATGAAAAGATAACAAAGCTAAGAAAAGGTATAATTGATTCTGACAGGGAATGGCTTGTAGAGATGAGGAGTAATCACCTGCTTTTACACCCTGGCGAGCTAGTGCTCGGCTGTTCACTTGCTTGCTCCACAAATCAAATTACTCTCTCCCCTGTGGTGATTGGATAAAAATAAAACATAGTGACACTCTTTTAATTCATCCTTAAATGTCAATCTAAGTAACATAATAAAAGAATCCCCATCAAAATCTGTCAGTTTAAGCTAGAGATATCAGTGCATCTGCGGTGGAAGGTAGCTGAGATCCAGCGATGTTTGTCAGACCATGAGACATCCTGAAAATCGGTCTTCTCACGAAAACGTCTGTAGCGTCTGAACGGTTTGGCCTTGAAACTATTAGGACCACTCTATGGAACCCATACAAACAAATGGAAGTATGGAGGTAGTTTTGTGTCAACACACATTTTGTCTCACCTAGATATAAGACAGACACTTCAAAACAGTAATGAAGCTAAATACATGGCTCTGAGTCAGGAGTATGGGGTAACGTTAGGCACAGCATGGTGAGGGTGAATTAAATTCTTTAACATCTTGATAGCTAAACTGGGCCAGGGTGTGGACAGGGCTCACGGGAGAAATGTCCTGTTCCATGTAGAACCCTGTTAGTTCCTGGTGCTTGACAAGGTCCCCGTGCTCAAGCCATGGGAACTTCAGTCCTGTGTACCAAATGGCACCCTATTCCTTATATAGAGCCATGGGCTCTTGTCAAAAGTAGTGCACTATAAAAGGAATAGGGTGCCATTTCGGACGCATCCGGGACAATAGTGGCCATGTTGGAAAGGATGTGTTCAATAAAAAGTTACATAATATCAATTCCAGTCCAAATGGATTCTGGCAGTTTCCTTGTTGTATGTTGTTTTACATTCTGTCTGGGGCTTTAACAGTGAGATAGAATTACAGAAGTGGTTTCAGTGAGTTGGCATGTGGGATTTGATGATACGGATGTTGAGAGGCTTGTTGCATGAAGTTCAAGCGCCTTTTAATTATTCCGTGCAGAGACAGTGAGCTTCCCATGGACTGACAATGAGAAAAATTGTACACAAAGTGGTGACAACTAACCACAGAAACAAACTGATTGGAAGAGATGGGAATTTAGTTAAGATGTTTGATGAGAAGTTTCAGTCAATTGGACACAGATTTCTCCAGATGGAATGAAATTGGATTAGAAAAATGATCACATTTTAATCCCATTTATTTCTGCTTATTACTCTGTGGGAAGATTATATGGAGAACGGAGCCTTTCCCACGATAATGAGGCTGTAGTCTGTACTCTTGTGGGAACTTATCATATCCAAATCCATGTGAACCTACTCACTGGACACAGACGTCATTCCAACGTCTAGTTTTGATTTACATTTGGTTGAGTTTTCAACTAATGTGACTTCAACGTGAAATCAACAAAAAATTGCACCTTGTCATTTAGGTGAAAAGTTGGGTGAAATAAAATGAAATCCCCTAACGTTGATGACTTTTTCAAATCCAATCAGTTTTCCACGTTGATTCAATGTAATCACATTGGTATTATTTTTTAGAATTACGTGGAAACAAAATTGATTCAGCCAGTTTTTGCCCAGTGGGTATACTATACTATTCCACTACTTAATATGTGACCGACCTGCTCGACTCGGTCTTATGTAGCAAAATTTGAAATGGTGTTTTTTACATTGGACCCAGAGCAAAAAATGATATATCGTACACTACAGTCGAGGAACAATGGGAAAGTAATTCTGCTTTGAAAGTTGATAAACTTGTGACCTTACTTTTGAGAAAATGGCCCTTGAATGTTTTGGTACCTACTGGAGAGCTCTTCTTTGTCTACATACATTCAGCATCGTTCACATCCTCTTAAACTTTAGCCTCACCCATCTCTTTAAGGATTCACATGTCTAAAGACCAGACTAAAGCCTGGTTTATATTACGGGTGTGTTTGTAAATTTAATCTGGAGTGCCAGAGTGTGCTCTGGGCGTTTGTAAACTCAGAGCGTTGTCAGATTGTCCGTTCGTAAATTCAGAGCGTTTCGCTCTCAGAGCGTTCAGAGCCCACACTGGGCGCTCTGGCTGAGGAGTAGGGTTGATCTGAGCGTTCTGACCTAGCAACAGCAGTCAAGCACCCAAGCTAACTGTCTAACGTTGGCTAGCTTGCTAGCTACTTCCAGACACAAGTGAGAGAACAGCTCACTCTGACCATTTTTCTCGCCCTAGCAGAGCCGGTGAGGCTGTTTTTATGTTATCCAGAGCGTTGCTGACTGCAACTGTGCTGCTGGCAACAATTTAATTACGTTTTTTTGTCAATGTTTACTGACACCGGCCACATTCAACGGGTGTTGAGCGTTTGTAAATTTGTCAGTTATTCTGCGCTCTGGCACACCCAGATGAGAGTCCTCTGAAATCGGAGTAGATTTACAAGCTTCGTCTATCGACAGTTGTCGCAGTGACATCATAAACATTCTATTGAAATAGTTACTTGTGGAGTCTTTTGTTTAGACATGTAGCTAGCTAGCTAAACAACAGGTCTGGGTTGGTTACTTTCTAAATGTAAGCCGTTACAGTTGCTAGTTACCTGTCCAAAATTGTTATCAGTAACGTAACTTTTGGATTACCCAAACTCAGTAACGTAATCTGATTACATTCAGTTCCCTTTAGATTACTTTCCTCTTAAGAGGCATTAGAAGAAGGCAAAAATGTATGTTACCAATTGAACCACATCTATTGCAGGATAAATCAATGTTAAAGTTTACCTAGCTGGCCACATATCGATGTAAAATGTTACTTTATGGATTGATTATGTAGGCTTCTTCTAAGCTATCGCTTTCTACTACATATAATAATACAATTAAATCTTATATCTTTACATTAAAAACCAAAGTCCATCAGAATTCCAGTCATTCCAGTAAATGCTATACCTCTTGATCTTCAAGAATAGGACTTGGAAATATGGAAGTATAGATTAGCCAGATTATTTTACCTGAGCATAACCCCAAAACTAAGGACTTATTAACTACAGAGTAGTTGTTTATGATTTTGTCATCATGGAGTACTGATTGTGCTCATAGATTCCAGTTGAAAAATAAATGCTGCGCTCATGGAATGGCATGCTTTGAGCACTACTGAAAAGTGCTATTTACACGTGAAAAATGAATGCCATGTGCTGCATTTGCTATAGGCCTATTGTTCACCTTTTTGTTGGTGACACTTTGATATCTTGATAATATGCAGCTGTTTAAAGAGCAAATCCACAGATGAAACAATAAAACAGCTGTCCCGCCTCTGTTTTGGTAAAAAGCTGAGGGATGGGCCTGGAGAAATGTTACCACTCTCAGATTAATAGACAGAGCTATGGATGCAAGGACTGACCATCCATGATATCAAAAGTATTGTTTTAACCATGTTATGAGGCTATACAGTGTTTGTTTACATTTACTGTGGAGAAAAACAAGCTTATATTTTGGGTTCTCATGGAGTCCATCAAGAATCAATTGATATATATATATATAAGTCCACAAATGGATGTAGCAACTACAGATTGCCTCTTTAAATCTATCAAAAGTGTGCGAGTTTCAGCATATGTCCGTTAGGCCGATGGATTTCTTTTTAATCAGCATAAATTAGATTGAACAATAAAAGCCCCACTTTTATTCCACAGGCTGGGATCGCACTATGCAGCTATTGCAAGAGCGCATTTTTCACTGGCTGTCCACTGGTTTCAAAAACAATGATTGATAGGCAGCTTAAACTTCTTGAATTCAACCATTATTGGGTTCAAATACACATTTCGATTTGTGAGCAGCCATCCACAACAACCACAATCTGTAAGCGCAAATAGCTAAATGAGAGAGCAGCAGTGTGATTCACATCAATGCGCCATGTAGATATCAATAATAAGTGATATCCGTATTGCCGTAGACTACTGCACTGCTGTCATCCTTACCTCCAAGCGTTTATTCAAGTTGGATAATCTTTGGAATGCCGACAGCAGTTGCACCATTGGAAGAGTCTATTCCTTCTCTTTTCCCGTGATCCATCAAACACATTTGGGGGTGTCATCATAGTGGTCTCTGACTCGGGCTCCCGAGTGGCACATTGGTCTGCAATGTGGCACTGCATCTCAGTGCAAGAGGCATCACTATAGTCCCTGGTTCAAATCTAGGCTGTATCACATCTGGCTGTGATTGGGAGTCCCATAGGCTGGTGCACAATTAGCCAAGCGTTGTCTGGGTTTGGCCAGGGTAGGCTGTCATTGTAAATAAGAATTTGTTCTTAACTGACTTGCCTGGTTAAATAAATGGTGGTTAGAACATTTTTAACTTGCTCCTTTTTTCAATGCTGATTTGAATGTCATTTTTTCCACAAACATCCTTTCTGAATTTAAAAGTAATTCTCGAAGTAATCATCTAGTTTTTCAAAAGTATCTGTAGTCTGATTAAAATATTTTAGCTGGTAACGTAACAAATTACAGTTACTGTTTTATGTAATCCCTTACATGTAATGGATGACATGTAATTCGTTACTCCCCAACCCTTCTAAACAATGAACCATAATTCCAACTCATAATGTTACTACCTTGCATGAATCTGCAGGTAGCTAACCAACCAGGGTCAATGTTAGCTAGCTAACATTAGGCTATAACTTGCAATGCAAATGGCTCTGAGATATGAATAATATTACTACACTGATCATAAACGTAACGTTAGCTAGCTAACTAACAGTACACTTTAACTTGAAATGAAAATAACATTCTGACAAAATTAGAAACGTGTAATATCTGAAAATGTAACTAGCTAGACTCTCTTACCCGTGTACATAGATGGACGCTTCTCCCTGTCTGTCACGGATGCAATGGTAGCCCTTTGTTTGAAGATGTAATCCGGAGGCAGGGGTTTTATACAACAGCCTTCTGTGTGTCCTCTTTTCGACTCTGTCTGCATATTTGTAATCAAAAGCCAGACTTTTCTCCATCTCCTTAGCTCTCATACTCTAATTCCACTGATTTCAAAACTCGGAGAGTGGAGAGCAACACTTACGCAGTTCTACTATCTGATATCTTTCAAAAAATCCTCGTTAGAAGGGAATACCTACACATACAGACCAGCTCATGTTATAGACAGAAGCTTGCTACATGGCAGACCAATCTGAACTCATCTCTCGGCATGTCCAGCCCACTCATTATCTCAGCCTATCATGGCTAGCGGGAAGGTTGCTCCCTTTTCCGTGGCTAAACCAACTAGGCTCGTAATTTAACAAGTGTATTCGTTTGTAATTAAGGCACATGAACGTTCACATGTTGCAGAAGGCATTTCAAATGGCGCTCCTGTGAAGTAGTGCCTAGCTTCCTAAAACGAGCCACAATTATACAATTATTTCAGTTGTTATAAAGCAACCATTTTTTGGAAAAGCCCTCTATATTCACAGATTTTAGTCTAAGCCTAACAGTAACACACAGATCTCTGGTAATGCTGTTATAAAAAAAACAGCAGCGTTAATATGCTAAACAGTATGTCAAGACTGTTCGATTTCTCAGCTGTTTAATACCACTGTCCTACGGGTCACTGCAAACGTAACAGGTTTCAGAAGGAAAAAAACAGAGCTTTTAGCAGTCCTTTAGAAGGTTACATATACATTTAAGTCATTTACCAGACACTCTTTTCCAGAGCGACTTACAGCACAGGGAGTGTATACATTTTTTGTCCTTTTTCGAACTGGAACCCACAACCCTGGCGTTGCAAGCGAAATTCTTTACCAACGGAGCCACACCGGACCCCAGGAGCCCAGGTTGATTAATGGTCTCTTTCCTACACCTACTGAAGGCTTAAAGCTTTTCAACACCTTATGGGAATAGAGGTGAAAGTGAGTAATCACTGGATAGAGAGAGAGAGAGAGAGAGAGAGAGAGAGAGAGAGAGAGAGAGAGAGAGAGAGAGAGAGAGAGAGAGAGAGAGAGAGAGAGAGAGAGAGAGAGAGAGAGAGAGAGAGAGAGAGAGAGAGAGAGAGAGAGAGAGAGAGAGAGAGAGAGAGAGAGAGAGAGAGAGAGAGAGAGAGAGAGAGAGAGAGAGAGAGAGAGAGAGAGAGAGAGAGAGAGAGAGAGAGAGAGAGAGAGAGAGAGAGAGAGAGAGAGAGAGAGAGAGAGGACATCACTGAATGTCCCTTTGCTGTTTGACTGAGATTTTATTCAGGGTTCTTAACATTCAGATGAGCACCTCTCTCATACATCTGAATTGATG
Source organism: Salvelinus alpinus (assembly GCF_045679555.1). Taxonomy (NCBI): domain Eukaryota; kingdom Metazoa; phylum Chordata; class Actinopteri; order Salmoniformes; family Salmonidae; genus Salvelinus; species Salvelinus alpinus. The sequence continues at coordinate 44,613,370 of NC_092087.1, forward strand.
ACCTCCTCTTCAGTAGCCATAACACTCGTCAGAGCTCTGGCTCTGTGCTTCACAGTGCTATATGGATTTTGACTGACAGATGTTCTGAACATGAACACCACGGGTGACAAGAAGTTGCCCACATCACTCCCGGTAATTGGGCAACTTTTGAAAATGTTCTGGGTTCTGAGTGAGGTAAATGTTGTAAATTAGGATGACTCCATGCATTTTGAAAGATGTTGAGTATTATAATACATACTTCTTTAATGTCATACAAGCAAGCACTTCACAATTCCAAATCATAAAACTCATGTCATATACAGTGTCAACGTTTATGATCAGTAAGTTTGAAGTACAGTTACAAGATGACATGGTGTCATACACTGGGTTGTTTTGAACAGAATGAGCCTATGTTTGTTTATTGTGAAGAAAATTTGCCGGTCACACGCACCTGAATGCAACCATCATGACTCCATTCTACGAGCACTAAAATTACGATCTGTTTCTCTGAATTGCCTTGTGAAAGCCTAACACTGTAAGATCGAATTTTATAGTGTAACTTAGCTAGTTATGTTGACAATAGAACAAGCTTTCAAATCATGCCCAGCTGACACAGATTGCAATTTATAATGGATCGCTTTTGGATTGCGTAAACAGCAACAGTAATTGTGTGATGGTGGGGATGCAACGTTGTGTTCCAAATTAAATAACTACAAGTGTGCTTGCTCTAGTTCCTCAACGGCACAGCTAGGAGAGCTCAAAAAATGACCTTATCGATGAAGACTCTTCTTTGAAGAAAGTGCATTGAAATTGCTTAGGAACCGTGCACACTTTGGAGAGGTGTGTGGCTACTTGGAGACATCAGTTAGTCCTCTCTGTCAAACCCATGTACTTTTTTTGTCTTACTGTCTGTTGTACCTACCCAAGAATTAATAGAGCTGTCATGTAGTTAGCTAGCTAGCTACCTAGGCTAATCACCATATTTTAATTCGTTTGACTGCAAAATTAGCCCTCAACAATCACAGGCAGCTAGCTAAGCTAGCTAGCAGAAAAACCACAGCCATGTAATCTCCATAGACAAACATTGGCACTAGAATGGCCTTACTGAAAAGCTCAGTGACTTTCAATGTGGCACCGTCATAGGGTGCCACCTTTCCAACAAGTCAGTTCGTAAAATTTGTGCCCTGCTAGAGCAGCCACGGTCAACTGTAAGTGCTGCTTTTTGTGAAGTGGAAACATCTAGGAACAACAAAGGTTCAGCTCACAGAACGGGACCACCGAGTGCTGAAGCGTGTAGCCTGTAAAAATCGGCCTCGGTTGCAACACTCACTACCAAGTTCCAAACTGACTCTGCAAGCAACATCAGCACAATAACTGTTTGTCAGGAGCTTCATGAAATGTGTTTCCATGGCCCAGCAGCCGCAAACAAGCCTAAGATCACCATGTGCAATGCCAGCGTCGGTTGGAGTGGTGTAAAGCTCACCGCCATTGAACTCTGGAGCAGTGGAAACGCGTTCTCTTGAGTGAGGAATTACGCTTCACCATCTGGCAGTCCCACGGACAAATCTGTGTTTGGTGGATGCCAGGAGAACACTACTTGCCCAAATGCAAAGTGCCAACTGTAAAATTTGGTGGAGGAGGAATAATGGTCTGGGGCAGTTTTTCGTGGTTCGGGCTAGGCCCGCTAACGCCTCAGCATACCATGACATTCTAGACAATGCTGTGCTTCCAACTTTGTGGCAACAGTATGGGGAAGTTCCTTTCCTGTTTCAGCATGACAATGCCCCTGTGTACAAAGCAAGGTCCTTACAGAAATGGTTTGTCGAGATTGGTGTGGAAGAACTTGACTGGCCTGCACAGAGCCCTGACCTCAACCCCATCAAACCCCTATGGGATGAATTGGAACGCCAACTGCGAGCCAGGCCTAATCGGCCAACATCAGTGCCCGACTTCACTAATGCTCTTGTGTTTCAATGGAAGCAAGTCCCAACCCCATATAAATGCCCAAGATTTTGGATTGAGATGTTTGACGAGCAGGTGTCCACATACTTTTGGTCATGTAGTATAGCTATATTTTAAATCACTTTCACTTACTTAGCTAGCAAATGCAGCTAGCTAGTTTAGCCTACTCAAACACCCAGGTCAAATAGAGGGATGATATGTTAGCTAGCTGGCTATGACTATCCAACACTGGAACTCTTCCAAGTCAAGGAAAGCTTTTGGTTTTACTAATTTATTGCCACCAGGGCCCGTCTGTGTAACTGCTAAACTGCTTATTGGCTGTACACTGTATTGCATGATTGTGGCGGGTTTACTAACACGTTAGTTCTATTAGCTATGTTGACTATGATATTACTTTAGCTAATATGGTGACAACAATGTGAGCTGTGGGAAGAGGTTATCATATGAAGGTTTGGCTTGGAAAGGTTTTTTCGACTGGTCACAGACAGCTGATGTGTTGTGCTTTGAAGTCCACAAGCGAAGGGACAAGGTGAGAGGAGGAGAGTGCATAGACGCGAGAAGGAATACAACAAACTGTTTATATGTGGCTATGAAAGTTGATTCTGTTGAAAAACTTTTAAAATGGAAGCAAACAGAACGAAACGGTTATAAACATATCGGAATTAGTCCAATAGAAATTCTCGTTTGCAACTGTTGGACTAATGATTACACCCTGGATCAGCTAGATGCAGGCAAGAATGTGCAAGGTGGTATTGAATGTGTCACTGTCTGCCCATGTGTCACTACGTTGTAAACTTTCATTCATAGGGTAGTTTGTAGCAACCTCATGATGGATATAAGGAAAAATGTTGTATCATGTAGTAGCCTAAACCTATTGATGTTACATTGAACTGGGTGAATGGAATATGAATCATCCAATATGCTGTAATAGAAGTAAGGCCATGCACATAAAGAAAATATTGTTCTGCATCATCTTAAATGGCACCGACCGCCACTGAAATACAGGTAACATTTTCTTTAGTTCGTCTCTGCAGGTTGGAGCCTGGTGGAGATAGATGCAACCATACTCTAATAGGCTGACCACACTGCTCGCGTCGCGTCAACAAGCGCCTGCGTTGCCAATGGCTAAAATAGAACTCCTTTCTATTTCTGACGCAGATCGCGCTGCAAGTCCTGCCTCTCCCATCTCCTCATTGGTTAATAGAAGCAGGTACCCACGTGCCATCTCCTCATTGGTTATACCCACGTGGGTGATTAAAAGACGAACTGTGTTGCCGGTCGGTGTAGTAATAGTATGAAAGTTTAGATGACAATCACCATATAAGTTCAAAGATGAAAAAGCCTGGAAGGAGGAGAGATGACTAGAAACGATTCGGTTGACCGTTTTATCTGTGGATTAATTGTCGGAGTAGAGGACCTTGTGCATTTCAGGAAAAATAACAACTCAATGTTTATATCCCAGGACAAATTAGCTAGCAACAGCAAGCTAGCTAAATAGGACAAATTAGCTAGCAAGTGCAAGCTAACTAGCTAAATTGCCATAAATGTTTAATGCTTTTCGACCTGTCCCCAAATTAATGTAATTGGCTCAGAGTTTGTTTTGATATTTTAACCTGCGTGTCGTGATCGCGTTTGGTGTAGGGGGACAAAATAAATGTATGCACGATGGCGCACGATGGCGCACGCGCGCAGCCGGTTTGGGTTCCGTGTAAGACAGGACATTTATCTGCATCCAGGTTGAGGCTTGCTACCAGCAGGAACATGGAGCACTCTGTGTCAGTAAGTCATGATATTATTTTTTCCATTACATTGCATGATACAATTTCAGGAGCTAATACTCCACTCATATGAGTGGAGAAGCCCTATGCACCATACACCTGTCCACTCCTTGAGCAACTTCCTGTCGGTGAGACTGTGATTAGAGGGTTAGGTAGGAGACCCTGGGCCAGTGCTAGGTCAGGGGCTCTTCCTCTTTCGAATAGAAGACTTGATGCACTATTTAAACCTCTTTTACTATGGCAGTCTGTCTGTGTGATGATGACATAGCATATTATCTAGGGCCTATGATTGTATTGTATTTACTGTACTCACTCCAACACTCATGCTCTCTCTTCCCTGTACATGTCTCCCTTTAATAAAAACTAACACGTCCATCCCCATATCCCCAGCTGAGTCTGCTGGGCTATGCAACTATCAAGGTTTTTTCAATGGCCACATTTTGGGGTACCCAAATGCAATAAAGTTTTGCTAAAAACAACAAATGTTCATTTTTTTATGGTAATATTACAAAACAAGAACTTTTTCATAGCATGTCTGTCACGTTGGTCTTCGAATTCGTAACTTAAACTTCAAGACAAATACACCTAGAGCTTATGACTGAAAAGGTCCAGAGTGAATACATTTTTATTCATGTATATCAGACACATCACAGGTGTGTCAACTGAAATATACACGGAGTTTACAAAACTTTAGGAACACCTTCCTAATATTGACTTGCAACTCCGTTCTGCCCTATGAACAGCCTCAAATTGTCGGGGAATGGACTACAAGGTGTCAACGGCATCCACAGAGATGCTGGCCCATGTTGATTCCAATGCTTCCCGCAGTTGTGTCAAGTTGGCTGGATGTCCTTTGGGGTGGTGGACCATTCTTGATACACACAGGAAACTGTTGAGTGTGAAAAACCCAACAGCGTTGCAGTTCTTGACACTCTCAAACCAGTGCGCCTGGCACCTACTACCATATCCCGTTCAAAGGCATTTCAATCTTTTGTCTTGCCTATTCACCCTCTGAATGGCACACAGTCACAATCCATGTCTCAATTGTCTCAAGGCATACATAGTTTTTCACCTGTCTCCTCCCCTTCATCTACACTGATTGAAGTGGATTTAAGGTGGATTTACAGGTGTTGCTGTATTCCCAGGTAAGGCACTTGCTTCCGGTACTACTGAAGCCCCCAGTATTCAGTCAGGCAGCTTGAAGAAGATGTGTGTCACCATCCAGGCCTATGTCACAGCATGCAGTGAGTGACCTGATAGGGAGATGACAATACATGCATTATGTGCCTTTTATCACCAAAGCCATGTTAGCATGCATTGCACATGTTGCTGAACAATTCAACCATTTTGTTACTGTTATAGATATATGGAAATTCACATACAATATTCAGTTCATAAACATTGACTATAATACCTCTCGGGTCCTGTGGTGAAACGACTGCTGATATGCTTTGTAAATACGGGCCCTGGTCTGTCCATCTGAAATGCAACAACACCAAAAACATGAATAATAAGAATGATCCTAGTCAGTCAATAACTGAGTAACTAATGAAACACTAATGTAAATGTGCAAAAGCCTACTCAGCCAAATTTGACCAAAACAACAAAAGCTACAGTATTTGCAGTAAAAATCAAGAGGGGCATGTTTCTTGACAACTATTTTAGTCACCAACGCATCAATAAACAGGCAGGGAAACCAAATAGTTTCACAAAAAAATTTCAATAGTCAGTAACCAGTCTTTAAAATATATAAAAAATATAGCAACTGCAAGTATATACAGTGGGGAGAACAAGTATTTGATACACTGACGATTTTGCAGGTTTTCCTACTTACAAAGCATGTAGAGGTCTGTAATTTTTATCATAGGTACACTTCAACTATGAGAGACGGAATCTAAAACAAAAATCCAGAAAATCACATTGTATGATTTTTAAGTAATTAATTTGCATTTTATTGCATGACATAAGTATTTGATACATCAGAAAAGCAGAACTTAATATTTGGTACAGAAACCTTTGTTTGCAATTACAGAGATCATACGTTTCCTGTAGTTCTTGACTAGGTTTGCACACACTGCAGCAGGGATTTTGGCCCACTCCTCCCTACAGATCTTCTCCAGATCCTTCAGGTTTCGGGGCTGTCGCTGGGCAATACGGACTTTCAGCTCCCTCCAAAGATTTTCTATTGGGTTCAGGTCTGGAGACTGGCTAGGCCACTCCAGGACCTTGAGATGCTTCTTACGGAGCCACTCCTTAGTTGCCATGGCTGTGTGCTTCGTGTCGTTGTCATGCTGGAAGACCCAGCCACGACCCATCTTCAATGCTCTTACTGAGGGAAGGAGGTTGTTGGCCAAGATCTCGCGATACATGGCCCCATCCATCCTCCCCTCAATACGGTGCAGTCGTCCTGTCCCCTTTGCAGAAAAGCATCCCCAAAGAATGATGTTTCCACCTCCATGCTTCACGGTTGGGATGGTGTTCTTGGGGTTGTACTCATCCTTCTATTCCTCCAAACACGGCGAGTGGAGTTTAGAGCAAAAAGCTCTATTTTTGTCTCATCAGACCACATGACCTTCTCCCATTCCTCCTCTGGATCATCCAGATGGTCATTGGCAAACTTCAGACGGGCCTGGACATGCGCTGGCTTGAGCAGGGGGACCTTGCGTGCGCTGCAGGATTTTAATCCATGACGGCGTAGTGTGTTACTAATGGTTTTCTTTGAGACTGTGGTCCCAGCTCTCTTCAGGTCATTGACCAGGTCCTGCCGTGTAGTTCTGGGCTGATCCCTCACATTCCTCATGATCATTGATGCCCCACGAGGTGAGATCTTGCATGGAGCCCCAGACCGAGGGTGATTGACCGTCATCTTGAACTTCTTCCATTTTCTAATAATTGTGCCAACAGTTGTTGCCTTCTCACCAAGCTGCTTGCCTATTGTCCTGTAGCCCATCCCAGCCTTGTACAGGTCTACAATTTATCCCTGATGTCCTTACACAGCTCTCTGGTCTTGGCCATTGTGGAGAGGTTGGAGTCTGTTTGATTGAGTGTGTGGACAGGTGTCTTTTATACAGGTAACGAGTTCAAACAGGTGCAGTTAATACAGGTAATGAGTGGAGAACAGGAGGGCTTCTTAAAGAAAAACTAACAGGTCTGTGAGAGCCGGAATTCTTACTGGTTGGTAGGTGATCAAATACTTATGTCATGCAATAAAATGCAAATTAATTACTTAAAAATCATACAATGTGATTTTCTGGATTTTTGTTTTAGATTCCGTCTCTCACAGTTGAAGTGTACCTATGATAAAAATGACAGACCTCTACATGCTTTGTAAGTAGGAAAACCTGCAAAATCGGCAGTGTATCAAATACTTGTTCTCCCCACTGTAGTTGTTATTTTCTAGAAACCTAGCTACAGTCCACTTAGCTAGCTAGGTAAGATGGTGAACTCAGAGACTGATGGTAGGAGTTAGCTAGCTTTTCCCCAGCAATTGTAATCTAGCTAGCTATATATTTATACAAATGGTGGGGGGGGGGGGGGGGGGGGATTGCCATCTACAAGGGGTGTATATTCTAGTTTTATTGGCAAATGTAACTTGCAACATGGCCTTTAAGTGATGATAGCTAAATGGAAATAGTCTAAAGGCTGCAAGCTACACAGACATTGTCTGACTGGATACATCGTCTTTGATTCATTGCCACCAAATATCCCCACAAGTTCTGTCTCTGGCAAAATCCAGATAACAAATTGGTTGAGACCGTACATCTTAAGTGAGGCTCCCATTCACTCGATTAATGAGCAACAACGTAAAGTATCCAAGATTTATACGCTGCCATTTGTTTTAGAACAAAGGATAGACAATGTTCGTTTCAACAGTATCTCTGTGATTAAATTGACCCTACCATTCCTAGTCTCTTTCTCTCGCTCTTCCTTTTCTCTCTCTCTCTATATATATATATATATATACCTGGATGTGACCCACGTCTGCGCCTTTCTGACTAAAATAAAACTTCTGTTGCCAAAAGTGCTAAACCTGTTGATAAATCACTGTGGCTCTATGGAAGAACTCCTCCACTGATTATCATTGTTTGCCAGACCTGCTAAGAGCTGTTAGAAACCTGTCTCAGGATGGACCAAGAGCCATTAACCAAATCCTGTTTATTATCCCGGCAGCTGGCCAAGCACACAAAAACTCAGTCATTACAAACAACTTGGAAATGGGTGAAGAAAAATAAAGTACGAGGACGGATGGTTGATGGTTGACTCAAGCTGCCTGATTATTCTAGAAAGGTGTTTTTGTAACCCGAAGAAGAGAGTAATTTAGGGATTTATGGTGTCATGGATTGGTAGATTGCATGGAAAAGGATCAAACGTTTGGAGTTTAATGCCTGGGATTTCTTATCCATTATATACCTCTATATGTACCAGAGGACTGAAGGGGATTTGAGGGGCAACAGGGCGTTGGCAGTTCAATGAGGTACTAAGAGAGGACATCAACGGACTGTTTTTCATGTCTCTGGAAGGAGATAGAACCTCCCAAAAGTAACAGAGATCGGATCTTCACAACACAACACTTCAGATTCATACGGTGTGTGTGTGTGTGTGTGTGTGTGTGTGTGTGTGTGTGTATGAATGAATTAAATAACACATCAATAAATTAATAAGAGTGTTAAAGTGAATGCCATTATACTAGATGTTTTGAATGTTTTTTTTAGGAGCCAGAGCGAGTTAGGGACAGAAAGAAGTGGCATGGTGTTTTCTGGCTAGTTTTGGCTAGTTCCTATAAATGTGTGCTATATTACAGACTAGTTCTGATCAGGTCACCCCCGTCCCTCCCATCAATTTGTACAGACAGATCTGTTCTCTCTTCCTCAGTTGTTTTTGTTATTCTCTTCATGCAGTCTTCCCCACTCTAACAATCAACTGCCACTGGAACACCGGTTCAACATCTGAGCTGTTTACCGTATGAAACACTCTCATCGTTCTCCAGAGGAGTAACAGCGTCTTACCACTGAACTCTGGCTCACATTCACACACTAGAGATGAACACTGTGTATGACATGGTCTGTATCCATTGCGAGTAGCCTTTAGATGTGGGTAATTTCCACCAGACGAGGCACTCTATCTACCAAATTGTTTGACATTTTATGTTGCAATATACCTTGACAAAGTGTTGGCTCACATTAGCTTCCTCATCATCCAAGGTATTATGGAGATCACGTTTTATTGGTATACATCAATAAACAACACACAGTAAACATGCAACTTATAAAATGTCCATAGCTAATATCCAAGTTGGCTGGAGTCCGACTTTGGGAAATTGTTGAACTGATATGGAACACTCCATGAACCCAATGATTTTTGCTCAATGTGAGTTGAATTTGAAAAACAATGTTGAGTGAACTGAAATTTTGAAGTTTACCTTTGCCACACAAATAGCTGGGAAGATCACACAAGTTTAGTCGTTTGCTGCAATGTAAAATACTGTGTTGGCTTAAATACATGTGTCTCATTAACATATTACCCAGTGTGCCTTTTGGCAAGTTGTATTTTAATTTATTTTAGTCAATTTACTTGTCAGGGACCAGTTTACAACTAAAACATTTATTTCAGAGGCTGAAATACTATATAATACATTAAACCAGATATAGCAAGAAAAGTACGTGGATTTGTTCTATCAATTAGTCATGTTGTTTTCCCTGGTCTGGTCTGTGGTTAGTCAGACCAGATTGAAAGAACCCACTGTCTGGTCCATTCATTTGATCATCAATGAAACTGGAAAGGAGTCAAATGGGACTGACTAAGTACAACATTAATCTACTTGTCTGAACCAATAAATAAATAATAACTTCCGTATTTAAGCAAACATCTATATTACAGTTCATCCAACTTTGGAACTCTTGGCATAATGGCTCAGGTGTTGGGTTGAAAGGTGCTGGACCTGGGTTCGAGGCCCGGTCGGGACTTAAATTGAGAGGACTTGCGATCAAAAGTTGAGTCAACCTAAAAAATCAAGGCAACCATCTGTAAGACTTCAATTTGGCAAATGTGTTGAGACAATTCAGCAATGTATGTTAGCAGACCTTTTCTGCCCCAAAGTTGAGTGAACTAGAAATCGTATTGCAGCTGGTTGCCTTGATTTTTTAAGTTGACTCCACTTGACTCCAGTATAGCCCAATCCCAGATCCATTTGTGCTGTCTTGTCCCACTGGTGTTTGTGTTTGATTTTATTTAGAAAATAAAGAAGCAGTTTTATCGACTTCAATTGTCCTCCAAAAGTTTCAGAATGTTAACATCACACCCCTTATGGTCAGCCATTCTAACGACTATAGGAGTTGACTATTTACGCAGAAACAATCTGAGACCAGGCTAACGTCACACTGGATGTCTTCTGGTGTTTTGATGGACACCAGCATCCCAGCATTCGTCCCAGTCACACTCTCTACAGGTTGATCTTGTTCTGTCGTTGAGATGAGAGTGTGACCTAAAGGCACAGGAACATGTTGCTTTATGTGATGTTTCTTTATGATCAAAATCATTGGGTTTTTGGGCTCCTGAGTGGCGCAGCGGTCTAAGGCACTGCATCTCAGTGCTAGAGGCGTCACTACAGACCCTGATTCGATTCCAGGCTGTATCAGAACCGGCCGTGATTGGGAGTCCCATAGGGCGGCGCACAATTGGCCTAGTGTCGTCCGGGTTAGTGTTTGGCCAGAGTAGGCTGTCATTGTAAATAAGAATTAGTTCTTAACTGACTTGCCTAGTTAAATAAAGGTTAAATAAAATAAAAATGTGTGATCCACTGGAGGCTTGTCGGAGGAGCTATAGGAGGACGGGCTCGTTGTAATAGCTGAAATGGAGTAGAAGTAACGGAGTCAAACGTGGTTTCCATATGTTAGATGTGTTTGATACCATTCCATTTATTCCATTCCAGCCATTACAATGAGCATGTCCTCCTATAGCTCCTACCACCAGCCTCCACTGATGTGATCATATGCTACTCATACGCTATCCTGTGTTATTATCCAATGGCTTCACAAAGCACAATCATCTCGTGGTATAGTTGAACAATTCTAGAAAATAAGTTCCTGGACTTTTAGAACTTTGTCCAGGTCTTGCTGATTGCTATGAAATAGTGGTCTGCCAGTTGAATCTGTTATTGTCCTATTCCCTCACTTGCCAGGTGAACAGTCATAGAATGTCTACAGTAGAAATGTTACAGTACTGTCATATGAATCATCCAAGACAACACATTTAAAAGCTAAACCCACTTTTATTGAGCAATTGGTAAACCTGTTATGATATTTCCACTTTGACATTGAAGCTCCAGTATTTTTCCACAGTACAGGCTGGTATTCTCTGAGCTCCAATTTTCTCTGTATGTTTATACAGGGTTAAGACAGCTCAAAGGCAATCCTAGCCCTGTAACTGGCTACACATTTAGGTCTGGATTCAATTTGTATCGCAAAAGTGTTGTAAAAGATCCAGGTTAAAATGTGAAAGTCATTTCTGATTGAGCCGACATATGCAGCGTTTACCGTGTATGCAGTATCCACGAATGCTGAAACATTGCCTTTACATTTCAATCGAGCTATAACACAGATCTTCCGCGATACTTCTGGGATACGGATTGAATCCAGCCCTTAGGCAGCCCAATTCTTATCTATGTTTCACTAATTTGAACAATCAGATCTGAAAAATATCTGATGTGAAAAGATCTGATGTGATTGGTCAAAGACCAATTAGGGGGAAAAATATCCGCATTGGGCTGTCTGTCTAAATGCAGCCTTAGTCTGCTTGTTCTTTCGGCACAGCACTCAGCACAGCCTTGCATGCAAACCTAATTGGCCTCAGCTGCTGATGCGACGCTATCAACCGGGGCATACATTCACAATGTTCTGTAACTATTTCCAAGGTAGTTGCTGTAAGTGAGAATGTGTTCTCAGTCAACTTACCTGGTAAAATAAGGGTAAAAAAAACTACTGGAACCTGTTGCTCACCAATACTGTGTGTTCAATTTAGGATTAAAGTAGTGTTTGCACATTTTTAGACCTTTTATTCTTGTTTTAGCTATTATAATGTGCATGTTTTATGTCTGAGTATTTATTGGTACTAAAACTCAAGATTTTGAGTCTACTTTTGAAAAACGACAAGAAACAGCCAGCTTCATCACACACTATCACAGGTTTGTACTGTTCTGACATTCTTTTGCAGCTTGTGAACTACAGTGGCAAGAAAAAGTATGTGAACCCTTTGGTAAATACCTGGATTTTAGAATAAATTTGTATAATAGATAAACACAGTCTGCTTACACTAATACACAAACAATTATATGTTTTCATGTCTTTATTGAACACACTGTGTAAACATTCACAGTGCAGGGTGGGAAAAGTATGTGAACCCTTTTATTTAATAACTGGTTGACCCTCCTTTTTGCAGCAATAATCTCAACCAAACATTTTGTAGTTGCGGATCAGACCTGCACAAAAGTCAGGAGGAATTTTGGACCATTCCTCTTTACAAATGTGTTTCGGTTCAGCAATATTATTGGGACGTCTGGTGTGAATCGCTCTCTTGGTCATGCCCCAGCAGCTCAATCAGGTTAAGGTCAGGACTCTGACCGGTCCACTCCAGAAGGTGTATTTTCTTCTGTTGAAGCCATTCTGTTGTTGATTTGTGTTTTGGGTCGTTGTCCTGTTGCATCACCCAACTTCTGTTGCGCTTTGATTGGCGGACAGATAGCCTTACGTTCTCCTGCAAAATGTCTTGATTAACTTGGGAATTCATTTTCCTGTCAATGATAGCAAGCTGTCCAGGCCCTGAGGCAGCAAAGCAGCCCCAAACCATGATGCTCCCTCGACCATACTTTACAGTGAGGATGAGGTTTTGATGTTGTTGTGCTGTGCCTTTTTTTCTCCACACATAGTGTTGTGTGTTCCTTCCAAACAACTCAACTGTAGTTCCATCTGTCCACTGAATATTTTGCCTGTAGTGCTGTGGAACATCCAGGTGCTCTTTTTTGGACAACAGTGGATTCTTCTGTGGTGTCCTCCCATGAACACCATTCTTGTTTAATGTTTTACGAATCATAGACTCGTCAGAGATGTTACCATGTTCTTGAGATTTCTGTAAGTCTTTAGCTGACACTCTAGGATTCTTCTTAACCTCATTGAGCATTCTGAGCTGTGCTCTTGCAGTCATCATTGCAAGACTTCCACTCCTAGGAAGAGTAGCAACAGTGCTGAACTTTCTCCATTTATAAACAATTTGTCTTACCATGGACTGATGAACATCATGGCTTTTAGAGATAATTTTGTAACCCTTTCCAGCGTCATGCAAGTCAACAATTCTTAATATTAGGTCTTCTGAGATCTCTTTTGTTCAAGGCACGGTTCACATCAGGCAATGCTTCTCGTGAATAGTAAACTCACATCTTGTGAGTGTTTTTTATAGGGCAAGGCAGCTCTAACCAACATCTCTAATCTCGCCTCATTGATTGGACTCCAGGTTAGCTGACTCCAATAAGCTTTTGGAGAAGTCATTAGCCTAGGGGTTCACATACCTTGAGCCATTTTTACAGTTCAACCTTGAGCTGGTTACTTCAATCTTTGATCATCCTGGAATGTTGGATCTTTAAGCTGCCTAGGAAAAAATTCTGTATATTTCGTACATAATTATTTGTAGGTGTTTTTGTGTGTTTTTTTTATTCTACAATTCTATCAGAGTTTTGACCACATATAACCTGCGATCTCGACTATATCAGTTGCAGGACAGTGATGGCAGGTCTGTTTGTTGGGCTGGTTAACTAGCTGGCTAATGTTTTTATTCAAATTTCACCTGGACAAGCCCTGGTTTTTGGTTTCCCCTGCCGGTTCCTGGAAGGACAAGGACTGTGTGCGGAGAAGTGATGGCTGAGGCTGCTGGGGACTTTCCTGGACCATGGCTGATGTGTGACAGGTGGGTGCTACGCTTAGGCCATGGTGGACTAGATACTTATGGAGGAGCACCTACTACATAGGAACTGTGAATGTCCAAAACAGCAAGGTGAGCTCCTGGGCACCTGTCTGTCAGACTGAGTTTCTCTTGGCCGTAACATCAATGACCTTGTCCACTCAAGCAAACTGCCCAACAGACAGTTCTGCTCAAGCCCTGCTCCACAGCTCTGCTCAAGCCAACTTCCCACAGATGATGAACATTCCTAGATACTTTCATCTTTCATTAATTGTCCATTGTTTATTGTGCTTTAGTGCAATATTTTCACATGGTCCTTTGTTTTTCCAATTCAGGTTGTTGCTGCCAGTTGTACAATGCCTAGTTGAAGTTGAAACCACAACTTATTATCTCTTTCTGGTTCTCACAACCCTGTGTGTGCGTGTTCTCACAACCCTCACTGGCATATCCCTCTGATGCACAGAAACCATGCTCACGAAGGGTGGAGTGCTAAAAGTACTCCTAAAAGGTTTTCTACAAGGCAAGCCACATCACTTCTACCGTGACCCCTGACCTATACTTCAAAGAGAGGACAAGGGGATTATTTAGACCATTTTATTCCATTTCACAGGCCCATTCAGTTAGTTTCTCCTGTATTTTTTATCATGGATTGCTTGGTGCCTACAGCTCAGGGGAAATGACAGAATATATAAAACAAGAGATCAAAGCATATTGATATCATTAGGGTTTCTAACTAAGAACTAATAATACCGTTCTGATATACCTTGACTGTATAATCTCTCTGTTTTCACGTTGCTTTGCATTAAACTGGTTTTGGTCTAGAGTTATTAGATTGTACTTACTGTAGACTGGTAACAGACTGTGCTCTCTCTCATCCATGTATTTTTTCCTATCTCCCTTTATCTGGCTTATTCCATCAGTAGGGGGCTCAGAGGAATCTACTATGTCACGCTTAACAAAACTCAACCAAATTCAATTAACTACTCCACTGTGAGTTATCCAAACAAAATCTCCACTTTCACTTTGACTGCAGGATATGGCATGTGGTAAGAATCTTGAATTAAATGTTTTATTTTTATTTTTTTAAGATTCCCTTTTTTTAAATTGTTAAGTTACTTGGGAACTTAAGAAATATTTGTGTATACACTTAAAAAGGGTGAGAGTTGAACTACGATTTTAAAATGCATTGAATGGCTGAATGAACATGACATTTGATCTCATTACTTCAGGTAAAAGAGCAAATCCAAACTCACTGGACCGTTTGATTGATCAAGTGCTTCTGGAGGACTACATTTAATAGATACATGGATAAATAAATGCATACATGAATAAATGTTTATTGATGGTGTTTTAAATAAGCTTCCAACATTCACTGTGTCTGTAAACATCATTGATTAGCCAGCGAGTTGTTGATTACTGATTAGCCTTGATGTTTCTGTTTCACGCTTTTTCAAATTCTAACAGCTTTCATGAGTCAGTGGTTTGAATGTGACTTTTGACACTTTGGTAAACAACAGAGGAGACAAATCTGAACAGTATATACTGAAAATATTAGCTGTGTGCAGAATGGGGATAGGCTGTAAAAGACTGAGGAGGTAGTGAAGAAGCATGTAGTAGCGCCTCATCCAGTCCATTCCCACACATCACAATGTCTAAGCATAGGGTTTCTGGAAGAGGTTTTCTATACACCTCAAACATCAATATTATAGTTAACACTGTCTCAAGATCAAGTTGAAACAGTTGCTTGATGTTTTAAGGCACTATGGGGCTAACAGGAAATTAATGTTAACTCGGAAGATCAGGTCTAGCCAGGTATAATCCAGTGTTACAAATGAATACAGGTTCTGGGTAATCCAAACGGATATGCTATTATGTTTCACCCTAATTTTACTTCACAAATGGAACATATCAGTTTGGATTCCAGGCAATCTGGCCTTAATGGCCATGTGTAAGTCGCTCTGGATAAGAGCGTCTGCTAAATGACTTAAATGTAAATGTAATGTACAGTACTCTTATCTCCACCCGGCACAGCCATAAGAGGACTGGCAACCCCTCAGAGCCTGGTTCCTCTCTAGGGTTCTTCCTAAATTCCTGCGTTTCAAGGGAATTTTTCCTTGCCACCATGCTTCTAGGCTGGGTTTCTGTATAAGCACTTTGTGACATCTGCTGATGTAAAAAGGGCTTTATAAATACATTTGATTGATAGGGAAAGAGTTGTGATAAGCAGTGATTTAGTATTGGCAGGCTGAGAAAAGGAGTGTGAAAATATTAACACAACGTTCCTACATATAGTGCATTCAGAAAGTATTCAGACCCCTTCCCTTTCTCCACATTTTGTTACGTTACAGCCTTATTCTAAAATTGATTAAATAAAAAAATGTATCATCAATCTACACCCCATAATGACAAAGCGAAAACAGCTTTTTTTAGAAATGTTTGCAAATGTATTAAAGATAAAAAACAGAAATAACTTGTTTACATAAGCATTCAGACCCTTTGCTACGAGACTCGAAATTGAGCTCAGTTACATCCTGTTTCCATTGATCATCCTTGAGATGTTTCTACAACCTGATTGGAGTCCACCTGTGGTAAATTCAATTGATTGGACATGATTTGGAAAGGCACACACCTGTCTATATAAGGTCCCACAGTTGACAGTGCATGTCAGAGCAAAAACCAAGCCATGAGGTTGAGTTAATTGTCCGTAGAGCTCTTGGACAGGATTGTGTCGAGGCACAGATCTGGGGAAGGGTAACAAAACATTTCTGCAGCATTGAAGGTCCCCAAGAACACATTGGCCTCCATCATTCTTAAATGGAAGAAGTTTGGAACCACAAAGACTCTTCCTAGAGCTGGCCGCCCTGCCAAACTGAGCAATCGGGGGAGAATCTACTGTCACGCTTAATAAAACTCAACCAAATTCAATTAACTACTCCACTGTGAGTTATCAAACATCTCCACTTTCCTCCAATTTCACCTTGACTGCAAGATATGGCATGTGGTAAGAATTTTGAATTAAATATTATATTTTCATTATAGATACGTTAAAAAAAAAAAAAAAAAAAATGTATCTAGGAACTTCAAATATTTGTGTATCAAATCAAATGTATTTATAAAGCCCTTCCTACATCAGCTGATATCTCAAAGTGCTGTACAGAAACCCAGCCTAAAACCCCAAACAGCAAGCAATGCAGGTGTAGAAGCACGGTGGCTAGGAAAAACTCCCTAGAAAGGCCAAAACCTAGGAAGAAACCTAGAGAGGAACCAGGCTATGAGGGGTGGCCAGTCCTCTTCTGGCTGTTTCGGGTGGAGATTATAACAGAACATGGCCAAGATGTTCAAATGTTCATAAATGACCAGCATGGTCAAATAATAATAATCACAGTAGTTGTCGAGGGTGCAGCAAGTCAGCACCTCAGGAGTAAATGTCAGTTGGCTTTTCATAGCCGATCATTAAGAGTATCTCTACCGCTCCTGCTGTCTCTAGAGAGTTAAAAACAGCAGGTCTGGGACAGGTAGCACATCCGGTGAACAGGTCAGGGTTCCATAGCCGCAGGCAGAACAGTTGAAACTGGAGCAGCAGCACGGCCAGGTGGACTGGGGACAGCAAGGAGTCATCATGCCAGGTAGTCCTGAGGCATGGTCCTAGGGCTCAGGTCCTCCGAGAGAGAGAAAGAAAGAAAGAAATAGAGAAAAAGAGAAAGAGAAAGAAAGAGAGAAAGAGAGAATAAGATAGAGCATACTTAAATTCAAACAGGACACCGGATAAGACAGAAGTACTCCAGATATAACAAACTGACCCTAGCCCCCCGACACATAAACTACTGCAGCATAAATACTGGAGGCTGAGACAGGAGGGGTCAGGAGACACTGTGGCCCCATCTGATGATACCCCCGGACAGGGCCAAACAGGAAGGATATAACCCCACCCACTTTGCCAAAGCACAGCCCCCACACCACTAGAGGGATATCTTCAACCACCAACTTACCATCCTGAGACAAGGCCGAGTATAGCCCACAAAGATCTCCGCCACGGCACAACCCAAGGGGGGGCGCCAACCCAGACAGGAAGATCACGTCAGTGACTAAACCCACTCAAGTGACGCACCCCTCCTAGGGACGGCATGAAAGAGCACCAGTAAGCCAGTGACTCAGCCCCTGTAATAGGGTTAGAGGCAGAGAATCCCAGTGGAGAGAGGGGAACCGGCCAGGCAGAGACAGCAAGGGCTGTTCGTTGCTCCAGAGCCTTTCCGTTCACCTTCACACTCCTGGGCCAGACTACACTCAATCATATGACCCACTGAAGAGATGAGTCTTCAGTAAAGACTTAAAAGTTGAGACCGAGTCTGTGTCTCTCACATGGGTAGGCAGACCATTCCATAAAAATGGAGCTCTATAGGAGAAAGCCCTGCCTCCAGCTGTTTGCTTAGAAATTCTAGGGAGGCCTGCGTCTTGTGAAAGACGGAAAGTAGAGCATTGCAGTAGTCTAACCTAGAAGTAACAAAAGCATGGATTAATTTTTCTGCATCATTTTTGGACAAAAAGTTTCAGATTTTTGCAATGTTACGTAGATGGAAAAAAGCTGTCGTTGAAACAGTCTTGATATGTTCGTCAAAAGAGAGATCAGGGTCCAGAGTAACGCCGAGGTCCTTCACAGTTTTATTTGAGATGACTTTACAACCATCAAGATTAATTGTCAGATTCAACAAAAGATCTCTTTGTTTCTTGGGACCTAGAACAAGCATCTCTGTTTTGTCCGAGTTTAAAAGTAGAAAGTTTGCAGCCATCCACTTCCTTATGTCTGAAACAGGCTTCTAGCGAGGGCAATTTTGGGGTTTCACCATGTTTCATTGAAATGTACAGCTGTGTGTCATCCGCATAGCAGTGAAAGTTAACATTATGTTTTCGAATGACATCCCCAAGAGGTAAAATATATAGTGAAAACATTAGTGGTCCTAAAACGGAACCTTGAGGAACACCGAAATGTACAGTTGATTTGTCAGAGGACAAACCATTCACAGAGACAAACTGATATCTTTCCGACAGATAAGATCTAAACCAGGCCAAAACTTGTCCGTGTAGACCAATTTGGGTTTCCAATCTCTCCAAAAGAATGTGGTGATCGATGGTATCAAAGGCAGCACTAAGGTCTAGGAGCACGAGGACAGATGCAGAGCCTCGGTCGGACGCCATTAAAAGGTAATTTACCACCTTCACAAGTGCAGTCTCAGTGCTATGATGGGGTCTAAAACCAGACTGAAGCATTTCGTATACATTGTTAATCTTCAGGAAGGCAGTGAGTTGCTGCGCAACAGCTTTTTCAAAATGTTTTGAGAGGAATGGAAGATTCGATATTGGCCGATAGTTTTTTTATATTTTCTGGGTCAAGATTTGGCTTTTTCAAGAGAGGTTTTCTTACTGCCACTTTTAGTGAGTTTGGTACACATCCGGTGGATAGAGAGCCATTTATTATGTTCAACATAGGAGGGCCAAGCACAGGAAGCAGCTCTTTCAGTAGTTTAGTTGGAATAGGGTCCAGTATGCAGCTTGAAGGTTAAGAGGCCATGATTATTTTCATCATTGTGTCAAGAGATATAGTACTAAATCCTAGGTCCTGGCAGAGTTGTGCAGACTCAGGACAGCTGAGCTTTGGAGGAATACGCAGATTTAAAGAGGAGTCCGTAATTTGCTTTCTAATGATCATGATCTTTTCCTCAAAGAAGTTCATGAATGTATTACTGCTGAAGTGAAAGCCATCCTCACTTGGGGAATGCTGCTTTTTAGTTAGCTTTGCGACAGTATCAAAAATAAATTTCGGATTGTTCTTATTTTCCTCAATTAAACTGGAAAAATAGGGTGATCGAGCAGCAGTGAGGGCTCTTCGATACTGCACGGTACTGTCTTTCCAAGCTAGTCGGAAGACTTCCAGGTTGGTGTGGCGCCATTTCCGTTCCAATTTTCTGGAAGCTTGCTTCAGAGCTCGTGTATTTTCTGTATACCAGGGAGCTAGTTTCTTATGACAAATGTTTTTAGTTTTTAGGGGTGCAACTGCATCTAGGGTATTGCGCAAGGTTAAATTGAGTTCCTCAGTTAGGTGGTTAACTGATTTTTGTCCTCTGATGTCCTTGGGTAGGCATAGGGAGTCTGGAAGGGCATCAAGGAATCTTTGTGTTGTCTGAGAATTTATAGCACGACTTTTGATGCTCCTTGGTTGGGGTCTGAGCAGATTATTTGTTGCGATTGCAAACGTAATAAAATGGTGGTCCGATAGTCCAGGATTATGAGGAAAAACATTAAGATCTACAACATTTATTCCATGGGAAAAAACTAGGTGAGAGTATGACTGGGACTGTGAGTAGGTCCAGAGACATGTTGGACAAAACCCACTGAGTCGATGATGGCTCCGAAAGCCTTTTGGAGTGGGTCTGTGGACTTTTCCATGTGAATATTAAAATCACCAAAAAAATGTAATATTATCTGCTATAACTACAAGGTCCGATAGGAATTCAGGGAACTCAGTGAGGAACACTGTATATGGCCCAGGAGGCCTGTAAACAGTAGATATAAAAAGTGATTGAGTAGGCTGCATAGATTTCATGACTAGAAGCTCAAAAGACGAAAACATATATATTTTTTTGTAAATTGAAATTTGTTATCGTAAATGTTAGCAACACCTCCGCCTTTGCGGGATGCACGGGGGATATGGTCACTAGTGTAACCAGGAGGTGAAGCCTCATTTAACACAGTAAATTCATCAGGCTTAAGCCATGTTTCAGTCAGGCCAATCACATCAAGATTATGATCAGTGATTAGTTCATTGACTATAACTGCCTTTGAAGTGAGGGATCTAACATTAAGTAGCCCTATTTTGAGATGTGAGGTATCACGAACTCTTTCAATAATGGCAGGAATGGAGGAGGTCTTTACCCTAGTGAGATTGCTAAGGCGAACACCGCCATGTTTAGTTTTGCCCAACCTAGGTCGAGGCACAGACACGGTCTCAATGGGGATAGCTGAGCTGACTAAACTGACTGTGCTAGTGGCAGACTCCACTAGCCTGGCCCGCACCCTATTTCATTGAGGAGTTGGTAGAGCCCTGTCTATGTTGGTAGATAAGATGAGAGTAAAAAGGGTGAGAGTTAAACTACCATTTGAAATGCAAAGTACAGAGATCCTTGATTAAAAACCTACTCCGTGGCGCTCAGGACCTCAGACTGGGGTGAAGGTTCACCTTCCAACAGTACAACAGCCCTAAGTACACAGTCAAGACAAAGTAGGAGTGGCTTCAGGACAAGCCTCTGAATATCCTTGAGTGGCCCAGCCAGAGCCCGGACTTGAACCTGATTGAACATCTCTGGAGAGACATGAAAATAGCGGTTCAGCGACGCTCCCCATCCAACCTGCAGAGAAGAATGGGGGAAACTCCCCAAATACAGGTGGGTCAAGCTTGTAGCATCATACCCAAGAAGACTCAAGGCTGTAAACGCTGCCAGAGGTACTTCAACAAGTACTGAGTAAAGGGTCTGAATACTTACAGTACCG
Source organism: Salvelinus alpinus (assembly GCF_045679555.1). NCBI lineage: Eukaryota > Metazoa > Chordata > Actinopteri > Salmoniformes > Salmonidae > Salvelinus > Salvelinus alpinus. Next base: position 44,634,576 of record NC_092087.1, read on the forward strand.
TTCAAATGTTTGTGGTCACGTAAAAATGTGTCCAATCCATTCAATCCATTCAATAACATCAAATTGATCAGAAATACAGTGTTGACATTGTTAATGTTGTGAATGACTATTGTAGCTGGAAACGGCTGATTTAATTGTTATGGAATATCTACATAGGCGTAAAGAGGCCCATTATCGGCAACCATCACTTCTGTGTTCCAATGGCACGTTGTGTTAGCTAATTCAAGTTTATCATTTTAAAAGGCTAATTGATCATTAGAAAACCCTTGTGAAATTATGTTAGCACAGCTGAAAACTGTTGTTCTGACTAAAGATGCAATAAACCTGGCCTTCTATATACTAGTTGAGTATCTGGAGCATCAGCATTTGTGGGTTCCGCTACAGGCTCAAAATGGCCAGAAACAAGAAAAAAATGACAAATATGCTTCTTTTTTTTTTAAACAAGAACATTTCTAAGTGACCCCAAACTTTTGAACGGTAGTGTATATATGTATAATTGATATTTCAGTTTTGTATTTTTTATAATTTCTAAAAAACAATTTTTGCTTTGTCATCATGGGGCATTGTGTCTAGATTAAGGATTATTTAAAAAAAATTGTATCCAATTTAGAATTAGGCTGTAATGTAACAAAGTCAAGGGGTCTGAATACTTTTTACGAACAAGATTCTCTGGTCTGATGAAACCAAGAATTAACTCTTTGGCCGAACAACCTCTTTTTGATTTGCCATTATGGGGTATTGTGTGTAGACTGAGGGGGGAAAAACGATTGAATCCATTTTAGAATAAGGCTGTAACGTTACAACGTGGTAAGTCAAGGGGTCTGAATACTTTCCAAATGCACTGTAATCATAATTCATGTAAACATTAGTTTTTAAGACATAGCTTGTTAAAAAAAACTGGTCTCTCATCGCAACTTATAGTAGGTATGGAGTAAGTTGAGCCATGGGACAGGGTAAGCTAAGCAGCCTACAAATTTCTGTACTGAATTAAATATTAACATTTTTTTTAAACCATCTTTATTCCCAATCACAATTCAACTTTATCTTTATCTCTTTTTGTCTTTGCATTTTTTGAACACAACATAATGCAATGCATTACATCTGGGAAGAAAACACTTCAATTTGCTCAACTTGCCATTGGCGCAACTTACTGCAAGGAAAACATTTTGATAATATATTAGCCCACACAGCTACAAGGATGCACTTTCATGATAGCTTTAGGCCCACATATTGAAGATTATAGACCCCATATGATTTATAGAACAATCTTAAAATGGTCTACTTTGGTTTAGATACAAGCATCATGAAACCTCTAACACAAATTAATTTGGCTTGGTGAAATCAGTTTTCTGGACCTAACTTGCTAACCACTGTTTCCATGTGGTTTCTTCCTTCGCAGACTCCATGAAATTATGACCTCTTCTTAAATATTTGGTCAAATGATTTTAAAAAATGGTATGGTTTCCTAGAAACCATGGCTGAACTTACCCCACTCTCTCCTACTGGGAAAACTGGTGGGAACCTACTGGACAGCTATATTAACAACACCGCACTGTTTTCCTTGATGCGCTAGTAGCTAAGATGGGGATAAGCCTGTCTATAATAAAGCGATGCTCTGCCTTCTTAACAACACTATCAATAAGGCAGGTCCTATAGGCTGTACTTTGTCATACCTGGACTACTGTTCAGTCGTGTGGTCAGGTGCCACAAAAAAGGAAAATTAGGAAAATTGCAATTGGCTCAGAAAAGGGCAGCACGGCTGAACCTTGGATGTACACAGAGAGCTAATATTAATAATATGCATGTCAATCTCTCCTGGCTGAAAGTGGAGGAGAGATTGACTTCATCACTACTTTTATTTATGAGAGATATTGACATGTTGAATGCACCGAGCTGTCTGTCTAAACTACTGGCACACAGCTCGGACACCCATGCATACCCCACAAGACATGCCACAAGAGGTCTCTTCACAGTCCTCAAGTCCAGAACAGACTATGGGAGGCACACAGTACTACATAGAGCCATGACTACATGGAACCCTATTCCACATCAAGCAACTGACGCAAGCAGTACAATTTGATTAAAAAAACACCTTATGGAACAGCGGGGACTGTGAAGCAACACAAACATTGGCACAGACACATGCATATACACACACACACACACACACACACACACAATAACACATACACTATACATACAGCTGAAGTCGGAAGTTTACATACACCTTAGCCAAATACATTTAAACTCAGTTTTTCACAATTCCTGACATTTAATCCTAGTAAAAATGCCCTGTCTTAGGCCAGTTAAGATCACCACTTTATTTTAAGAATGTGAAATGTCAGAATAATAGTAGAGAGAATAATTTATTTCAGCTTTTATTTCTTTCATCACATTCCCAGTGGGTCAGAAGTTTACGTACACTCAATTAGTATTTGGTAGCATTGCCATTAAATTGTATAACTTGGGTCAAACGTTTCAGGTAGCCTTCCACAAGCTTCCTACAATAAGTTGGGGGAATTTTGGCCCATTCCTCCTGACAGAGCTGGTGTTACTGAGTCAGGTTGTAGGCCTCCTTGCTCGCACAAGCTTTTTCAGTTCGGGCCATGCATTTTCTATAGGATTGAGGTCAGGGCTTTGTGATTGCCACTCCAATAGCTTGACTTTGTTGTCCTTAAGTCATTTTGCCACAACTTTGGAAGTATGCTTGGGGTCATTGTCCATTTAAAAGACCCATTTGCGACCAAGCTTTAACTTCCTGACTGATGTCTTGAGATGTTGCTTCAATATATGCACATAATTTTCCTTCCTCATGACGCCATCTATTTTGTGAAGTGCACCAGTCCCTCCTGCAGCAAAGCACCACCCCAACATGATGCTGCCACCCCTGTGCTTCACGGTTGGGATGGTGTTCTTCAGCTTGCAAGCCTCCCCCTTTTTCCTCCAAACATAAGAATGGTCATTATGGCCAAACAGTTACATTTTTGTTTCATCAGACCAGAGGACATTTCTCCAAAAAGTACGATCTTTGTCCCCATGTGCAGTTGAAAACCGTAGTCTGGCTTTTTTATGGCGGTTTTGGAGCAGTGGCTTCTTCCTTGCTGAGTGGCCTTTCAGGTTATGTCGATATAGGACTTGTTTTACTGTGGATATAGATACTTTTGCACCTGTTTCCTCCAGCATCTTCACAAGGTCCTTTGCTGTTGTTCTGGGATTGATTTGCATTTTTCGCACCAAAGTACGTTCATCTCTAGGAGACAGAACACATCTCCTTCCTGAGCGTTATGATGGCTGCGTGGTCCCATGGTGTTAATACTTGCGTACTATTGTTTGTACAGATGAACGTGGTACCTTCAATTGTTTTTCTGAGGTCTTGGCTGATTTCTTTGGATTTTCCCATGATGTCAAGCAAAGAGGCACTGAGTTTGAAGGTAGGCCTTGAAATACATCCACAGGTTCACCTCCAATTGAGGAAAATTGACATCATTTGAGTATCAGAAGTTTCTAAAGCCATGACATAATTTTCAGGAATTTTCCAAGCTTTTTAAAGGCACAGTCAACTTAGTGTATGTAAACTTCTGACCCACTGGAATTGTGATACAGCTAAATATAAATGAAATAATCTGTCTGTAAACAATTGTTGGAAAAATTACTTGTGTCATGCACAAAGTAGATGTCCTAACCGACTTGCCAAAACTATAGTTTGTTAACAAGAAATTTGTGGAGTGGTTGAAAAAATAGTTTTAATGACTCAAAATCAAATCAAATTTTATTGTCACATACACATGGTTAGCAGATGTTAATGCGAGTGAAGCGAAATGCTTGACTCCAACCTAAGTGTATGTAAACTTCTGACTTCAACTGTACACGTGTATTTAGTACTGTAGATATGTGGTAGGGGCTTGAGGGCACACAGTGTGTTGTGAATGTATTGTAATGTTTTTAAAATGGTATAAACTGCCTTAATTTTGCTGGACCCCAGGAAGAGTAATGGGGATCCATAATAAATACAAATATCACTGTGACCTGTATTTTCCTATGTTCATATTCCTCCCATGGCAGGAGGAATGGCTGTGGAGGATGTTTGTACACTTTGTAAAATGGGGACCTTTTAGCAGTCGTAAATGCAAAACAATTTCAACAGGCAGGCAGAATCAGGTGTAAATGTAATACTTTTTATATACAGATTAATCAGGTGGTCCAGTTGTGCAATGAGCAATATTTACAAAATCATTAAAAAATATATATATATACATATATATTTACAAAGTTCTGACTTCAATGAAAAGTAGCAAGAAAACCTGTCTAATCAACCAGGTTAGGGGTGTCACAGGCTTCCAGCAGCCTCTCCTCACAATTACCAAACCAAATCTGCACTAGAAGCCCAAAACATGTGCTTATATTCGCTAAGCCCCTTCATGAGACATACTGTATATTGACAATTAACCTCATAACTGGTGTACGATTGTAAAAGGCATATTCCAAAATCCTTCATTACATTGTAAACATTAGTCTAAAGCAGACATTTTGTAAGTGTAATCTGAACCTGATCATAAAAGTAACGTATATAATTTAAATCAGTGCTCATAGTAAACTCATTAATAATATTGGCATCCTCACAGGAAGGCTTTATCTCGCGCGTGGACACATATCTGTGACTGGTACCGGACATTTAATAAAGACTAAGAAGTTTGCGGGACTAATCGGCAAAGCTTTTTTGGAAGCTAATGATCATATCAACTTCTACCTCGTGAGTCGTGCAAAAATGAATGTGCACTATAAACATCGCGCCCAATCAAAAGGTGAGAAAACGCAAATGAAAATGTAACCTCATGTCAAATGCTGCAATCAACGGTATGGAAATGGTGAAATGCTAGCAACTGTTGTAGAATAATATGGTATATAGATTTAACAAAGATGCAATTTAACTTGTGAAAGCAACAACAAACATTTTGATTAGGGAACATAGCGCTCTAAACTGATGGGAGTTTGGAGAGCGCGCCGAGGTGGGTCTTCGCAAATTTACATCACTGGGAATTGAGACATTCACAAGAGACTGATTTCCTTTTCCCATAATCTGACCATGACTGGGTGACCTGAGCACAGGGGTCACATACTGAACAAAAAATATAAACGCAACATGTAAAGTGTTGGTCCCATGTTTCATGAGCTGAAATAAAAGTGCCAGGCCAGCCCAGGACCTGCACATCCGGCTACTTTACAGTAGCTGCGGGATCATCTGAGACCAGCCACCCGGACAGCTGATGAAACTTTGTCTGTAAAAAAGCCCTTTTGTGGGGAAAAACTCATTCTGTGTGGCTGGGCCTGGCTCCCCAGTGGGTGGGCCTGGCTCCCAAGTGGGTGGGCGTATGCCCTCCCAGGCCTACCCATGGCTGCTCCCCTACCCAGTCATGTGAAATCAATAGATTATGGCCTAATGAATTTATTTAAATTGACTGATTTCCTTATATGAACTAACTCAGTAAATTTGTTGAAATTGTTGCATGTTGCATTTATATTTGTGTTCAGTATGGGATGACAGTTAGCAGAATGAATTAAAAAGAGAAACTTAAAAGAAAAAGAAATGATAGATGTTGGAATTTTTTGGTAAAACTTTGACATTGTGATTCATTCTTATTCAAATAAATACTTGTTGACGTCAATACCTAAAATAATGGTGATACATAGCATAGGTACTTTCATTTGAAACTTATAGCTGTTTGAAACTTTTTTTGTATGGGCATGCTGTGACAAAAAACATCCGGTAGCTTAGTCTCAACTCCCAAGGTAAAACACTATTTATTAATCAACCTACCGGTGAATACAATCCTATACAGTCTCCATCACAGTCGATGAGAGTTTAGCGAAATAGCGGTATTAGATTGGACAAAGTGACTGAAAACAAGAGCACCGATCCATACCAGATGTTTTCCATTTGGGTCCTGTCAGATAAGCTGTCATGCTGGAGGACAAGACTAGCCTCGGAGAATAGCAAGGCAGATTGTCAGATCTCTGCTAGCTTGGAAGCAATAAGTGGCTAAATCCCCAAAATTACTTTGAGATGGAATCAACTCTGAAAACGTAATCCCTCAACCTCCTAATATGGTTATAAAACAAACATTAGATTACATATTTCAACACAGCAGGCAATGTTAAAAAAAGAAAGAAAAACAAGTGAATATGGGAAGTGGTTTAGCTGTTTGCCCCTTAGGGGCACTGTATTAGAACGTATTGACATTGATAAGTGAAGCTGAACACCATGCATCATGTACGCCTTCTTAGCCGTCTCTTTACTCTTTTACTCAACGGGAGCTAGCTCAAAGGACTAGAGATGACACAAGACAAAATACTCCCACACCATTCTCTCTCTAAAAAAAATAAAAAATGGGCACATCAAATCACACTTTATTTGTCACGTGAAATATAGAAAAATAATAACACAAGGAATAAATACACAATCAGTAACGACTACCTGGCTATATACAAGGGTACCAGTACCGAGTCGATTTGCAGGGGTACGAGGTAATTGAGGTAGATATGTACATATAGGTAGGAGTAAATTGACTAGGCAACAGGATAGATAGTAAGCAGTAGCAGCAGCATATGTGATGAGTCAAAAGAGTGCAAAGGGTGGGTCAATGTAGATAGTCCGGGTAGCTATTTGGTAGTCTTATGGCTTGGGGGTAGAAGCTGTTCAGGGTCCTGTTGGTTCCAGATTTGGTGCATCGGTACCACTTGCTGTGCAGTAGCAGAGAAAACAATCTATGACTTGGGTGGCTGATGTCTTTGACCATTTTTAGGGCCCTTCTCTCACACCGCCTGGTATAGAGGTCCTGGATGGCAGGGAGCTCGGCCCCAGTAATGTATGGAGTAGCAGGGACTACCCTCTGTAGCACAGAGCAGTTGCCATACCAAGCCGTGATGCAGCCAGTCAAGATGCTCTCAATGGTGCAGCTGTAGAACCTTTTAGGGATCTGAGAGCCCTTGCCAAATCTTTTCAGTCTTCTGATGGGGAAGAGCCGCTTTTGTGTTTCCATTTGTAACTCGTGATAGTTTGCAAGCCCTGCCACATCCAACGAGCGCCGGCGTAGTAGTCCTCTATTTATGCTTTGCTCGTTGATGGCTCGTCGGAGGTCGGAGCGGGATTTCTTATAAGCGTCTGGATTATTGTCCCGCTCCTTGAAAACAGCAGCTCTAGCCTTTAGCTTAAGGCGGATGTTGCCTGTAATCCATGGCTTTTGGTTGGGATATGTACATACGGTCACTGTGTGGACAATGTCGTCAATGCACTTATTAATGAAGCCGGTGACTGATGTGCTAAACTCCTCAATGTTATCAGATGAATCCCAGAACATATTCCAGTCTGTGCAAGTAAAACAGTCCTGTAGTTTAGCATCAGCTTCATCGGACCACTTCTGTTTTCCATAAAAAGTAGGTAAAACGGATTTCAGTTTCCCTGCATTAGAATCACCTGCCACGAGAAGCTCCGCCTCTGGATGTGCATTTTCTTGTTTGTTTATGGCCCTATACAGTTCATTGAGTGTGGTCTTAGTGGCAGCATTGGTTTGTGGTGGTAAATAGACAGTTATGAAAAGAATAGATAAATGGTCTTAGTATATAGTATGGTCTTTATCATATCATGAGGTATTCTATGTCAGGCGAGCAAAACCTCGAGACTTATCCACATCACCCTACACAGCTTAGTGGACTTTCTGACAATGCTGAGCTATGATCTTAGATGTTATTAAATGATTGGTCTGAATGGAGTGAGTACAGTTTTATTCCAAAGAAGTGCATCCTGCTGGTATTGCCTCATAGTAATACATTAATGGGTAGTAATCCCACAAATATTCTCATCTAGTTTGGCAATTTTAAGGATTTTATAGCAGGGTTCATTCTGACACTATACCATGGAGGACAAATGGAGGGAGGGAGGGAGGGAGGGAGGGAGGGAGAGAACCCTGGTGTTAGTCTCCACAATTCAGAAGTTAAATGCCTACTCTTCGCAGATGACCTATGCCTGCTGTCACCCACAGCACATGGCTTACAACAGAGCCTGGACCTTCTAGAGCAGTACTGCCAGACCTGGGCCCTGGCAGTAAACCCCAAAAAGTCTAAAATAATGATTTTCCAGAGAAGATCCAGATCTCAGGGAATTAGACCAAAGTTCTCAATTGGTACAAAATATATAGAGTACTGCAAACACTACAATTACTTAGGTTTAAAAATAAGCTCAACTGGACACCTTAATGAGGCAGTGAATGAACTGAGAGAGAAAGCACGCAGGGCATTCTACGCCATTAAAAAGCTAATTCAAATTGAAATACCTATTAAAATTTGGCTAAAACTAATTGAATATGTCATTGAACCAATTGCACTCTATGGCAGCAAGGTGTGGGGTCCACTTGCAAAACAAGATTTCATCAAATGGGACAAACACCCCATTGAAACCCTGCATGCAGAGTTCTGTAAGATTCTCCTACATGTCCAGAGGAAAACTACAAACAATGCATGCAGGGCAGAATTAGGCCAATATCCACTAAAAATAAAAACTCAAAAAAGAGCAATTAAGTTTTGGAAACATCTAAAATACAGTGACCCTCTCTCATATCATTACCAAGCCCTGCAATGCCAATAGCTGAGCAAAGAAAAGAGTCCCCGAATCCAGCTGGTCATGGGGCTCAGCTCAAAAACCTGTTCTACTAACACACTGAAGCCTCAGGACCAGAACATCCAATCAATCAGAATAAACCAAATTACAACACAGTCAAAACAAAACTACATTGTGTCACGCAAAATGACGCTGGAGAGACGAAGCAGGTACGGGGAGTAACATTTAATAAATGACGGACATATAACGAGACAAGCACAGCGTCAGCAAACAAAAACTTAGACAAGAAACAATCAATGCAGCAGCAGGGAACAGAGCAAGGGAACAGACAAATATAGGGGAGGAAATTAACATGTAATAAGTGAGTCCAGGTGAGTCCATTAACGCTGATGCGAGTGACGAGAGAAGGCAGGTGTGGGTGATGGAAGGCCTGTTCCGTGTGCTGCCAGGGCAAATCTTCTCACCTCCGCCCTCAAGGACTCCTTCACCCTCTATCTATTCCCCACCGACCCTGGTCCCATATCTCATTGGACTTTATTACTGGCCTTCCTCCGTCCCATGGTAATACTACTATCCTAGTCATCATCGACAGGTTTTCTAAGGCGGCCAGATTCGTTCCCTTAACTAAGTTACCTTCTGCCAAGGAAACAGCTGAGTTGGTGATTAACCATGTGTTCCGAGTCTTTGGTATCCCGCAAGATATGGTTTCCGACAGAGGTCCCCAGTTCGCCTCAAGGTTTTGGAAGGCCTTCTGCCAACTCATAGGGGCCACGGCCAGTTTATCTTCAGGGTACCATCCGGAGTCCAACGGCCAAACTGAGAGGATGAATCAGGAGCTGGAAACCACCCTCAGATGTATGGTTTCCAACAACCCGTCCACATGGTCATCCTTCATTGTTTGGGCCGAGTACGCGCACAACACCTTGTGCTCCTCCTCCACTGGTATGTCTCCGCATGAGTGTCAGTTTGGCTATGCTCCGCTATTGTTCCCGGACCAGGAGGCAGAAGTCAGAGTGCCTTCAGCCTCGAGGTTCATCAGACGCTGTCGGCTTACGTGGAAGAAGGCCCGTCTTAATCTTCTGCGTTCCTCACAGCAGTACCAGCGACAAGCCAACAGACGTCGCCGTCCCGGTCCTACCCTGTACCCCGGCCAGAGAGTATGGCTCTCAACAAAAGACTTACCGCTAAGGGTGGAGTCTCGCAAGCTGTCCCAGAGATTCATCGGTCCCTTTAAGATTGCCAGGAGAGTCAATCCCGTTACTTTTCGCCTGCACTTACCCAGATCCCTTAAAATCAATCCCACATTTCACATTTCTTTATTAAAACCTGTTGTTTTTTCTCCCCTTATCCCGGCAGGCAGACCTCCCCCTCCGCCCCGTGTCATTGGTGGCCAGTCGGCTTATACCGTCCACCGGATACTGGATTCCCGCCGGGTGCAGCGGTCCTGGCAGTATCTGGTGGACTGGGAAGGCTACGGTCCCGAGGAGCGCTCCTGGGTTCCTGCCAAGGACATACTGGACCCTGACCTCATTCGTCAGTTCAGGGTCCTCCACCCTGAGAAGGCTGGTAGGAACGTCAGGAGCCGTTCCTAGGGGGGGGATTCTGTCAGGTTTTGGCCAGGACTGTTTGGTTTTGTTCACTAGATGTCCCCCTTGCACCTTTTTTGTACCTTTTGTTTTTCTTGCCCTAATTATTGTTTGCACCTGTAAGTCATTCCCTTGTTAGTATTTAAACCCTGTGTGTTCCTTAGTTCCTTGCTCAGTGTTTGTATGTTAGCACCCAGCCCCAGCCTTTGTGAACATTTTTCTCTTGTTGGATTTTCCAGAGGTTCTCTGGTTTTGTTCTCGTGTATTTTTGGATTGGTCTTTTGAGGTTTGTTTTTCCCTTGCTGTTTTTACCACTTTGTGGATTTTCTTTTGTATTTTGGAAGATATCTATTTTTTTTATTAAACCACCATCTCTAGTACTGCTGTGTCTGCCTCATCTTCTGGGTTCTGCCAATTATTTGTTGTTGTTCAGCAGTGTCGTGGGAACCCTCCTACCATATCAGGAGCTGTTACAGAAGGCAGAGGCAGTGGCCAGACACCAATCCCACTTCAGAGTAATGGAGGACACTTAAATAAAGCGTGGCCAGTTCAGAAGGGAAACGAGTGTGGTGGCATCAGAGGATATTGCACAAATTGGATTCACACACTAATTACATGCAGACTATTTAAATTGACCAGTTCTTCACATTCTGTTTCAATACCAAATGTAACTCGCTAGCATGTGCTGGTGTCTCTTGCTGCTGTAACTAGCTGTTATTCCCTATGTTTGCTGTTTCTGATATTAACTTTCTTTGCAAATGCTCGCTAGTTATTTGAACCTCGCTCGCTTGCTTATGTTGCAATGTTTGGCTGCTGTGAGGCTGTCATTGATTGCGAGGATCAGCCATGTTGCTGCTCTACTGACAACTGTTGTCGGTCAATAGCCAGCTAGCTAGCTAAGTAGAAATAGTCTCGGGAGTAGCCTATTTGTTTCTTCCCAATGCCAGCTTTCAAGCAGAGTCTGTGCTCTTGGTTAACATACACTCCCTATGCATACACTCCCCACGCCCTATGCGTCAATATACAGTAAGTAGCAATGTTGTCTTGAATGGCATGTGCAAGGAGATATACGTGTCGCGCAGCTCACGAGACCGTTGCCAGGCACTCTTATCGGTGATACATTTTATGGTGTCATCTCAGTCACATTAGTTAATGTAACTTGCGCCGGCAGTCACACTTGACATTTTTTACAAATTATCTGACTTCTTGGAACCATATTCCTAATCAAATCAAATCAAATGTTTATTGGTCACATACACAGGGTTAGTAGATGTTAATGCGAGTGTAGAGAAATGCCCTGAGCAACCAGAGGATTTGCAGGCTCGTTATTGCATACTGTTGCCTTGAGTCACCCTATTAACATACATTTTACAGTATAATTTTAGTCACATAGTTATATTTACTTAATCTTATCTGCAGCATTAGGTTTGGCTGATTTATTAGCCATGTTACTATCATGAGTCAGTCTCACATAGACCGACAGGGAGGGACTACCGACTGTATCTTGCATTCTAGTAGTACTACTCTAGTGTCAGCATAGTCACTATCATATGCTTTTGTATTGTATGCTATTGTAGTGATCACATCATCCTAGTCATGTTTTAGCCCTGTTATTAATTCATCTTCAGCTTGCATTTTGTTTTCTTCATGTCTTACATACCTGTTCTTCACGTGTTTCATGCTCCAACCTTTAATGCTGTAGTGAATGCTTGCACATTCAGGTGTTGGCTGAAATCTTTGCTTCACTACCTCACTCTACATCCGACTTCGATGAATAGAAGAGCAGACTATCCTCTTTCTTGGAGGACTACGGACGTAGACTTCGAAATGACATGTTTAACATTGTTTTATTAAAACCAATGCATTTGTGTTTTACCACCAATCCGTCATTTAATTATAATCATCATATAACCATTTGTGTGCCTTTTGCACACATTGTATATAGATTCTCTTTTTTTCTACCATGTTATTGACTTGTTTATTGTTTACTCCATGTGTAACTCTGTGTTGTTATCTGTTCACACTGCTTTGCTTTATCTTGGCCAGGTCGCAGTTGCAAATGAGAACTTGTTCTCAACTAGCCTACCTGGTTAAATAAAGGTGAAATAAAATAAAATAAAACATTTAAAACATCTATTTCAGAGAATTTAAGTGGTGATTTCATGAGGTATGAGGGAGTGAAATTAAGTGTGCTGTGTTAACAGCCTCTGGACCGGTGATCAAGTCCCAAATGGCACCCTATTCCAAAATGTTTGTGCACTCTATAAGGAATAGTGTGTCAATTGGGATGCAGCCATGGCCTACTGGCCTGAATTTCACTCATCCACCATGTGAGTATAGCACTCATTAGCTCCTGCCTGTGTCCAACAATACAGTAAGTGGAATGAAAAAGAACACCAAGGCACAAGATAACAAATAATGTGTATGATTCCTGTTATGTCTTGCATTGTAAATGCACCAGCATTATATAAATCAACACTGTCATGCAGACACAAGGCAAATCACTCTCATTAACAACAATAAAAGACCAAAATGATGATTTATTTCAAAAAATATGGTCAGCTCGAAGAATAAGAAAAACTCCATTCTATCTTGTTTGAAAGGTAGTTTTGCTTCAAGTGCAGAAATGAAAACAAAAGTGATTAAAAGTGATTTTGATCTTTACAATATAACGATTTAGGTTTTTGAGTGAAGATGGTGCCCATTAACCTGCCTGCCGACTGCAATATCAAACCTGTCAGTCAAAAGAGAGATTTGATCAGGATGAAGAGGCCCCTCTGTTTTTATTATTCTATCCGTTATCGATAGTGTCACTCTCTGGTGCTAACAACCACTGACCCGTGCATTTGGTTCTGAGGTGTTGTTTCCGGCCAACAACTCCCAATCCTTCCATGGAGAGAATACTCAAAATAGAATACTGACTGTGAGAAGTTGTCAAGGGATGGCCTCTTTTTTTGAATAAATACATTTTAAAATGTTTTGCAACTGTTATTAAACTTTAGGGAAATAGCAACTTAGAAATGTCCTTTGTCCAAATGTATGAAATTCCTACCTTTCCCATTATATATTTCTCTAGAGCAGTCATACCTGTCCAAAAGTTGTGTTTGTTTGTAAAACCAAATGACTGTATTTCCCATCTGCATGTCAGCCTATAGGAGGACAGAGAAGAGATGGTTCTCCCACAGAGTCTTGATAACCAAATAAACCAATCACTCCAACTAGGCACATTGATTATTGAGATCATGACTTTGCTCTAAATAAGCTGTACTGTTTACCATTTAGAACCTCTTGCTACTTACTGTAATCACAGTCTACTTCATTAATGGGAGGATTTCAATCAACAGTAATCAAGACGTAAGTAAGAGTGGTAGCCTACGCCTAATGCAAACTTTCAATTTCCCTACATCACTTCCTGTTCGAACTAAATGACTACATTGCAAGTAGGATTAAAACAGTATTTCTCTGTTTGAACATGTACACTACCGGTCAAAAGTTTTAGAACACCTACTCATTCAAGGGGTTTTCTTCATTTTTACTATTTTCTACATTGTAGAACAAGACATCAAAACTATGAAATAACACATATGGAATCATGTAGTAACCATAAAAGTGTTAAACAAATCAAAATATGTTTTATATTTGAGATTCTTCAAAAAGCCACCCTTTGCCTTGATGACAGCTTTGCACACTCTTGGCAGTCTTATTTCTAGGGGGTAGAAGCTGTTCAGGGTCCTAATGGTTCCGCACTTGGTGCATCGATACAGCTTGACATGTGGTAACAGAGAGAACGATATATGACTTGAGTGGCTGGTATAGAGGTCCTGGATGGCAGGGAGCTCGGCCCCAGTGATGGCAGGGAGCTCAGCCCCAGCAGCAGGGACTACACTCTCTAGCGCTTTGTGGTTAGATGCCATGCAATTGCCATACCAAGCGGTGATGCAGCCAGTCAAGATGCTCTCAATGGTGCAGCTGTAGAACTTTTTCGGGATCTGAGGGCCCATGCCAAATATTTTCAGCCTCCTGATGGGGAAGGGTCGTTGTCATGCCTTCTTCACAACTGTGTTGGTGTGTGTGGAACATGATAATTGCTCCGTAATATGGACACAGAGAAAGGTGAAACTCTAGACCCACTCCACTACAGCCCCATCGATGTAGGCGGGTGCTTACTCTGCCTTTCATTTCCTGTAGTCCACGATCAGCTCTTTTATCTTTCAAATGTTTAGGAAAAGGTTGTTGTCGTCGCACCACACTGCCAGGTCACTGCTTGGAGGGGACAATGGTGTTGAACGCTGAGCTGTAGTCAATGAACAGGATTCTCACATACGTATTACTTCTCTAGGTGGGTGAGGGCAGTCTGGAGTGCAATTGAGATCGCATCGTCTATGGATCTGTTGGGGCGGTTTGCAAATTGGAGTGGGTCTAGTGTGACTGGGATGGTGGAGTTGATGTGTGCCATTAGCAGCTTTTCAAAGCACTTCATGATTACAGATGTGAGTGCTACAGGGCTGTAGTCATTATGGCATGAAGCCTTAGAGTTTTTGGGAACAGGAATGATGGTGGTCAGTTTAAGACATGGGGATTACAGAATGGGACAAGGAGACTGTGAATATGCCTGCCAGCTGTTCATTGAATGCTCTGAGAACGCGCCCGGGAATACCGTCCAACTCCGTGGCCTTGCGAGTGTTGACCCGATTAAAGACCGTACTCATGTCGGCCTTGGAGAGTGAGATCATCCAGTCCTCTGGGTCGGTGGGAGACCCTCACGCAAAGCACAGTGTTGTTATTGCCAAAGTGAGTGTGTCTGGTAGAGAGGCATCGTTGGGCAGATCACGGCTGGATCTTCCTTTGTAATCCGTAATAGACTGTAGCCCCTGCCACATGTGTCGGGCATCGGAGCCTGTGTCATTTGATTCCACCTTATTCCTATATTGTCCTTTTGCTCGTTTCATGACTCTGCGGAGGTCATAGTGGGACTTCTTGTACTTGTTCCTGTCTTCGGCCATAGCTTCTGTGATAGCTCTTTGTGCGGTAGCCCTGTACTTTATCTTAGCGCCAAGCTCGCTGTTAATCCAGGGCTTTCTATTGAGGAAGCAGCGAACCTTCCCTGTGGGGGAAACGTCACCGATGCATTTCCTGATGAAGCCGGAGATTGAGGTGGTTAGCTCGTCGATGTTGTAGGTGGAGTCTCTGAACATATTCTAATCAGAGCTAGCAAAGCAGTCCTGTAGCACAATCTCTGATTCTGATGACCATTTCTCAACAGAGCAAGTCACGGGTACTTCCTGTCTTAATGACGCATGCCGGCAACAAGAAAAGCAGCCTCCAGGTGCAAGTTTTCCTGCTTCTTGTTTATAGCATTGTACAGTTCGTTAAGTGCCAGCTTGTTTTTTTTTGGTCCTGAGGTAGAATGTATACAACAGTCACCATAACAGCTGAAAACTCCCTTTGGAGGTAGAAGGGTCGGCATTTGAGCATCAGGTATTCCACGATGCGTGAACATTGGATTGAGACTTCCACTGCACTCGACTCAGCACACCGTTTCCTGTTAATGAAGAGGCAAGCCCCTCACAATTTCCCTGACTCCAATGTCCTGTCCGCTCGGTGAATGGAGAATACAGTGAGTTCGATAGCCATGGGGCGTATCTTGTCCGAAAGCCATGTTTCAGAAAAGCAGAGAATATTGCAGTTACTAGAGTACAGTTGGTAGCAAATCCGCGATTGGACGTCAACCATCGTATAATCAAGTGACTTGGCCAAAAAATGGAGTGAAGAGGTGGCCGGTTCTGCCTTCGCTTTAATCTCACCAGGACTCCTCCTCTCTTGCCTCTGTTAAGCCATTGTGTCCTCTTGAATACCCCAAAAAGTCCATGGCAGATGAGTCGAAGTTGAAGTTGGAATTGAGGTAAGTAACTGCTGATCTGATGTTCAAAAGTTCTTGTCGGTTATAAGAAATTATAGTGGATACATTTTGTGATTGTTTTTTATAAACGCCAAAAGAATCACAATATAGCTGAGTTGAGTCAGCGCTCGCAAATCGGCGGCCATACAGTACGGCGCCATCTTATGTGTTTCTGTAATCCATGGCTTCTGGTTAGGATATATATGTACGGTCACAGTGGGGACAACGTCATCGATGCGTTTATTAATGATTCCGGTGAATGATGTGGTAAACTCTTCAATGTTATCGGATGAATCCCGGGACATATTCCAGTCTGTGCTGGAGGTTAGTGTTATGGTCATATTTGCCAAAGGGAGGGCGAGGGAGAGCATGGTATGCATTTCTGTGTATAATGACTTATAGGACGTTTTCCATATAACGCCTGACAAGACCTGGGATTCATTCTGACATGATTATTTCATCATTGAGATACAAAAGACATGTTCGATACAGGAGAAATAAATTAAAACAGAACAGCAAATGGTTTGGGGGAAGTTTTCCTCATTGTGTGATATGTTTTGATAATGAATGTACAAGTAAAGCTATCTTGCTCAACCATATTTAAATGTTTATAGCCTGATTTGAACATCAATTGCAAGTGGTCCCTCCATCTGGTTATGTGCACACACAGTCATTTTGTACTATTTCATTGAATCCATGATGGCTTGCTGTGGATTAGCATATGAATGCTAACATGATGATGCATGTCCTGCATGCCAAACATACTGACAACGCTTACAGAGCAGCTGTAAGAGGAGCAGGTAGCAGCATCATGCTGTCAACCATTAACATATAGAAGTGCTTTCTAACTTAACACCTGTCTATGTTCTAGGTCCATATGAGGTAGACTAGATCTCATTTTCCAGACAGACGAACACCCTCAATTCCAGAAGTGTATAGCAGTGGCGGTCGGTGCTGTTTAAGATGAGTGGGGATTATATATTTTTTTATTAGCTTGGCCTTATTCCTATTACAGCATATTGGATGACTGTCATGCATATTCCATTCACCAAGCTCAATGTAACATCGATAGGTTTAGGCTACTACATGATAGTCAAATGTTACTCAAATGTAGCCTATGGAGGAAAGTTTACAACGTAGGTGCACAGGTCGAGAACATTTTGAGTAATCAAGGTGACAGACAGTGACACATTCAATACTGTCTTGCACACTCTTGCCTGCATCAAGCTGATCTAAGGTGTAATCCTTAGTCCAACAGGTGCAAATGAGAGTTTCTATTGGACAAATTCAGGTATGTTTATCCCCGTTTCGTTCCGTTTGCTTCCGTTTAAGAAACGGTTTCAATTGAATCGGCAGAATGAATACACCCCTGATCACACACAAACAATTCATTTTTATAGCAGCCACATAAAAACAGATCACTTTGATGATTGTATATATAATTCCTTCTCGCAAATATCTACGCGCTCTCCTCCTCTAACCTTTTCCTATCGTTTGTGGACTTCTGTGCACAACACATCAGCTGTCTGTGACCAGGCGAAAAACCTTTCCAAGCCAAACCTTCATATAATGACCGCTAACCGCTACACACAGCCTACATTGTTGTCACGTCATAGGCAACTGGAACTACTAGAACTAACGCGTTAGTAAACCCGCTACAATCATGCAGTACAGTGTATAGTCAGAAAGCAGTTACACCAGCGGGCCCCGGTGGCAATAAATTCATAAAACCAAAAGCTTACCTTGACTTGGAAGAGGTCCAGTGTTGGATAGCCATAGCCAGCTAGTTAACATAGCATCCCTCTCTGTTTGACCCGGGTGTTTAAGTAGGCTAAACTAGCTAGCTGCATAAGCAGTTTAGCAGTTAAAGTGGCAGGTCCTGGTGAGAATAAATTTATAAATCCAAAAGCTTACCTTGATTTGGAAGAGTTCCAGTGTTCCATTTGGAAGAGAGAAGTTTTTTTTCTCTCTGTTTTACTTTGCTAGCAACTGCATCTAGCCTACTCAAACACCAGGCTCAAACAGAGAGGGTTACTACATTAGCTAGCTGGCTATGGCTAACCAACACTGGAACTCTTCCAAATCAAGGTAAGCTTTTGGTTTTATACATTTATTCTCACCAGGGCCCGCCGCTGTAACTGGTAAACTGCTTATGCAGCTAGCTAGTTTAACCTACTCAAACACCCGGCTAAAACAGAGAGGGATGCTAATGACACCTTATTAGTGCACTACTTCTGACCAGTAGAGACCATAGCGCTGTGGTCAAAAGCAGTACACTATATATAGGGAATAGTGTGCCATTTGAGATGTAGCCTAGGACTGTCTCTTTACTGCAACTGTGTCTTACGATACACTCTCCTCTCCTCACTACACATTCCGGATAAAGTATTTTGGGAGGGTAATCTGTTAGGTAATCTTGAGCTTTGTTGGCATATGGTACACATTACAATTATAATTTTCCATGTTTTGCAAGTTTTCTTTCTTTATTGTAATTTAGCTAAAGGCTGACTGAAGCTTTTTCTTCTTTCAACCTGTCTAAATTCCCTTTCAATGAATGAACAAAGTCAAAGAAAATGAAAAAATTATATTTGCTTGATTTATCTTTCTATGGTCCTGGCTAGCGTTTCCTGGATTTTATGTAAATCAAATCAAAATCAAATGAAATCAAATTGTATTGGTCACAAACACATGGTTAGCAGATGTTAATGTGAGTGTAGCGAAATGCTTGTGCTTCTAGTTCAGACAGTGCAGTAAATCTAACAAGTAATCTAAATATTCCCCAACAACTATCTAATACATACAAATATAAAGGGATAGAATAAGAATATGTACATATAAATATATGGATGAGCGATGGCCAAGCGGCATAGGCAAGGTGCAATAGATGGTATAAGGTAAAGCATATACATATGAGATGAATAATGTAAGATATGTTAAAATTATTGAAGTGGCATTGTTTAAAGTGACTAGTGATCCATTTATTAAACTGGCCAGTGATTTGAGTCTCTATGTAGGCAGCATCCTCTCTGAGTTAGTGATTGCTGTTTAGCAGTCTGATGGCCTTGAGATAGAAGTTGTTTTTCAGTCTCTTGGTCCCAGCTTTGATGCACCTGTACTGACCTTGACTTCTGGATGGTAGCGGGGTGAACAGGCAGTGGCTCGGGTGGTTGTTGTCCTTGATGATCTTTTTGGCCATCCTGTGCCATCGGGTGCTGTAGGTGTCTTGGAAGGCAGGTAGTTTGCCGACCGCACCACCCTCTGGAGAGCCTTACAGTGTAGGGCGGTGCAGTTGCAGTACCAGGCGGTGATACAGCCCGACAGGATGCTCTCGATTGTGCATCTGTAAAGGTTTGTCAGGGTTTTAGGTGACAAGCCAAATTTCTTCAGCCTCCTGAGGTTGACGTGGCTGGTTTTCATCACACTCTCTATGTGGGAGGACCATTTCAGTTAGTCTGAGATGTGTACGCCGAGGAACTTAAAACTTTTCACCTTCTCCACTACTGTCCCTTCGATGTGGATAGGGGGGTTCTCCACGATCATCTCCTTTGTTTTGTTGACATTGAGTGAGAGGTTGTTTTCCTGATACCACACTCCGAGTGCCCTCACCTCCTCCCTGTAGGCTGTCTCGTCGTTGTTGGTAATCAAGCCCACTGCTGTTGTGTCGTCTGCAAACTTTATGATTGAGTTGGAGGCGTGCATGGCCACACAGTCATGGGTGAACAGGGAGTACAGGAGGGGGCTGAGCACGCACCCTTGTGGGGCCCCAGTGTTGAGGATCAGCAAAGTGGAGATGTTGTTTCCTACCTTCCCCACCTGGGGGGCAGCCAGTCACAAAGTCCAGGACCCAATTGCACAGGGCGGGGTTGAGAGCCAGGGCTTCCAGCTTAATGATGAGCTTGGAGGGTATTATGGTGGTGACTGCTGAGCTGTAGTCAATGAACAGCATTCTTACATGGGTATTCCTCTTGTCCTGATGGGATAGGGAAGTGTGCAGTGTGATGGCGATTGCATCATCTATGGACCTGTTGGTGCGGTATGCAAACTGAAGTGTGTCTAGGGTGGCAGGTTAGGTGGAGGTGATATGATCCTTGACTAGTCTCTCAAAGAACTTCATGATGACAGAAGTAAGTGCTCCGTGCCGGTAGTCATTTAGTTCAGTTATCTTTGCCTTCTTGGGTACAGGAACAACGGTGGCCATCTTGAAGCATATGGGAACAACAGACTGGGATAGGGAGTGATTGAATACGTCCATAAACACACCAGCCAGCTGGTCTGTGCATGCTCTGAGGACGCGGCTAGGGATGCCGTCTGGGCCAACAGCCTTGCGAGAGTTAACACTTTTTAAATGTCTTACTCACGTCGGCCACGGAGAGGGAGAAGGGGAGGGGGGACGCAGTCCTTGTTAGTGGGCCACGACGGTGGCAGTGAATTATCCTCAAATCAGGCAAAGAAGGTGTTTTATTTTGTCTGGAAGAGAGACATCGGTGTACACAACGTGGCTGTTTTTTTTTGTAGTCCGTGATTTCCTGTAAACCCTGCCACATACGTCCCGTGTCTGAGCCGTTGAATTTCGACTCCAATTTGTCCCTATACCGATATTTTGCTTGTTTGAATTCCTTGCGGAGGGAATAACTGCATTGTTTATATTCAGCTGTATTCCCAGTCCTCTTTCCATGGTTAAATGTGGTGGTTCGCGCTTTCAGTTTTGCGCGAATGCCGCCATCCATCCACGGTTTATGGTTAGGGTAGGTTTTAATAGTCACAGTGGGTACAACATCTCCAATGCACTTCCTTATAAACTCACTCACCGAGTCAGCGTATAGATTGATGTTATCTCTGAGGCTGCCCGGAACATTTCCCAGTCCGCATGATCAAAACATTCTTGAAGCGTGGATTCCGATTGGTCAGACCAGTGTTGAATGGTTCTGATTATGGGTACATTCTGTTTGAGTTTCTACCTATAAGACGGTAGGAGTAAGATGGAGTAGTGTTCGGATTTGCCGAAGGGAGGGCGAGGGAGGGCATTGTATGCATCGTGGAAGTTGGAGTAGCAGTGATCGAGTGTATTGCCCGCGCAAGTGCTGCAATCAATATGCTGATAGAATTTAGGTAGCCTATTCTCAAATTAGATTTTTAAAATCCCCAGCTGCAATAAAGGCAGCCTCAGGATATATGGTTTCCAGTTTACATAGACTCCAGTGAAGTTCCTTGAGGGCCGTCGTGGTGTCTGCTTGAGGGGATATATACACCGCTGTGACAATGACTGACGAGAATTCTCTTGGGAGACAATATGGCCGATATTTCATTTTAAGGAATTCTAGGTCGGGTGAGCAGCAGGACTTGAGTTCCTGTATGTTGTTATGATTACACCATGAGTCGTTAATCATGAGGCATATACTCCGCCCTTCTTCTTCCCCGAAAGGTGTTTATCTCTTTCCGCGCGACGCATGAAGAAGCCCGTTGGCTGAATCGACTCCGACAATGTATCCCGAGAGAGCCATGTTTCTGTGAAACAGAGATTGTTACAATCTCTGATGTCTCTCTGGAAGGTAACCCTTGCTCTAATTTTGTCTACCTTGTTGTCAAGAGACTGGACATATGCGATCAGTATACTCTGAAGCAGTGGATGGTGTGCACACCTATGGAGCCTGACCAGGAGGCCGTTCCATCTGCCTCTTCTGCGGCGACGTTGTTTTGTGTTGGCTTCTGGGCTTGCATCCACTGTCCTGGGTGGTGGTCTGAACAAAAGATCTGCTTCGGGAAAGTCATATTCCTGGTCGTAATGTTGGTAAGTTGACGTCGCTCTTATGTCCAATTGTTCTTCCTGGCTGTATGTAATAACACTTAAAATTTTCTGGGATAACAATGTAAGAAGTAATACATAAAAAAACGAAATACTGCATAGTTTCCTGAGGACTTGAAGCAAGGCGACCATCTCTGTCAGCGCCATCTTACAGCGCCATCTTAGTCGAGGTAACTGAGGAAATATTACATAGGGGTAGAAGGGAGTGGGGGGGAGTCAATGCAAATAGTCTGGGTAGCCATTTGATTAGCTGTTCAGTAGTCTTATGGCTTGGGGATAAAAGCTGTTGAGAAGCCTTTTGGACCTAGACTTGGTGCTCCGGTACCGCTTGCTGTGCGGTTGCAGAGAGAACAGTCTATGACTAAGGCGGTTGGAGTCTTTGGCAAACTGACGCATCAGGAAAAATTTGCTGCAACAAAATAATCATCAAGTTAAGATCCTACATCTGTAACAGCGTGTAGACAACCCGTGCCCATGTGCAGATACTGTGTGTGTCTGTGTGAGTCTTTCATATAGCTCACCTCAATATCTGTGGTGCTGCTCGTGGAAACGTAATTTCGCTGAGTCTACCTTTAAAAAACTGTAGTATTTTTTTCAGACATTACTGTAGTATTTACATTAGTTGGGAGCGGGTACAAAGAAAGAGATCATTTAAAAGTGGAGGAGAACGTTAAATGCAAAAGAGCTTGAGGAACTTTAAAGAAGTGCTTGCTGTCCTCATGTCTACTACGTTGTTAACTAATATGAATGAAATAACACGGCAGTTTTGTATCCTAAATCTGTAATAAAAACCAAAATAGATTGTGTGGCATGCCGTGAAGCAAGGTGTGGAGAAGCATGGAGAAAGAACTGAGAGGAGAGAAATTAAGTCATATGTGGCACTTGATTTCAATCAGTATTAGATTAACCTTCAACTTCGTTTTTGTTCTATTTACTCAGTTTCGAAGCCTGTCAATAGAATATCAGAAAGAGAGAGAGAGTGTGAGAGAGAGCGAGAGAGAGAGAGAATGAAAGTTATAATAAGAGAGAGGGAGAGAGAGGGAAATCAGGGAAAACTGTAGGCATCAGTCATAGTGGAGTATTCCTCACCTGTTAGAATAATGACTAGGCTAACTGGTAGGGCCTGTCGGGAAATCAGACCCAAATCAGATAATTGTCGTGACTCTCCTGTGAGGATCCGAAGGATCAGGTTACAGTGCGTCCCCGCAGAGGGGGAGAGGGATGAAGTTGGCAAGGTTTAATGACTTAACAACCGGATCATATATACCTTGCAGAAACTCTGCCTTTGGGCTCTGCAGTATTGAAAATGGAATGTCTGAGTGTTACAACAGAGAGACACTTGTCCAAAACTGTAACATCAAAAGGTTAGACATTGAAACAATATTTCTAACGTAAATAATGTAGGAAATGGTTGGTGGGGCTCTAAACAATAATAATGTCAAATAAGTTTTTTTTTTGTTGATATCATTAAAGACGGTATAACCAAATAACGGTAACTATAGAAATGTATATGTCCCAGTTATCAGATTTACATCTAAATATTGTGGAAATTATATGATTACATTTGAAACTATTTGTGAGAAGATGAAATGTGATTTTAGCCTTCTAAATTAGAATTGTCTTTCATGTAAAGTTTTACCCAGTCAGTAACCACGCCCACGTGAGCACGGACATTTTGACAAAAGGAGGGGACGCCCTTTTTACTTGAGTGTTTATATAACAAAATGTACATTAGACCAGAGAATGTGAGGATCATCCACACATTGAAATGGTTGGAGTCTCTACAGACCAAAACGTGCCGGGTTGCTGCCGGTGTGGACAGTGGTCTTATCTGTACCCTGAATAATCAACCATTTAGACCAGACAATGGCCGGTTGCTACTGGCATGTAAAATGGTTTAAAGACTACAATACCAGAAAATTGTAGTCTGCAGCTGTTTATGCACTAGGAAACTAGGAAGCCTAGGAAACTTGACCGAAGACGAGAGACAAAGAACAATTTCCTCTCACCACTATAGGTATCTCTAGGGTATCTATTCTAAACAAACAGTGAAGGACAGCTATGACTACAAAGGACATGGTGACCTCTGGTGGACAACCAGAGACTTTCTGTAGAACTATCTGTCACAGACTGATCGGGCGATTTCAACAGAGTGAGACAACAAAGACATACAAGCGTAAATATGTACTTCGCCTTTCTAAATCCAAATGAGCGGTTGTTAGGGTGCTAAATATCCACATTTACAATGAGCGTATTATTCAACTGTATGTATGATAGTTGAATTCCTGTCTCTCCTTCTCCCGCTCTTTCTGTCCCCACCCCTTTTCATTGTGTACTAAGCAGTCATATCTGGTTAGTCCACTAGGGACTTTTCATTGCATTGTTAGTAATCAACATATAATCTATCCTGTGTGTGTGTTTATGTATTTCTGTATGCTTATATGATTAGATAGTAAATTAATAATTAAGCAAATTTGTGTAAGCTGATTCATCATGGAGACTAGGGTTTGTGCAGATTTATAGGATATTATGACGTTCAGAATGAGACTGAAATAGGAGCAAATGATCGATGGATGATGGATAGTATATCGAGATATTCTGATATTCTTGAGTTAAATCGGGAAACGGTAACTCGTTAAATAAACTTTTCCCGTGGTGCCCCAGATTACTACTTAATTAGTTATATGATTAAATTAATTGCGTAATAATTGAACGTGGTATGTAATTTTTAAATTAATAGCCGCCATCACATTAATGGTAGTCACGTCACGACATAATGAAATCAGAACTAATGTTTTAGTGTATGGGGTGTATGAGTAAATCCCTAACAATGTAATGCTTGTTTAGCATATAGAAGTGCTATATGGAGTTCATCATACCAAATCAAACTTGTGAGTACTGCATCATTAAAATTCCATAGACAGTCGTATCTGTACTTCTGAGACAAACATAGTATGATCGAATCTGTAAAGTAGCTTTGAGGGTGGTAGTGAGGCAATATGTTGATGAGAATACATGTGACCGTGAAAACTATCAGCTGAAATTGACCTATGACTCAACAGAAAACAAATATGTTCTATATCAAATGATCCCGTTGTTTTGCTCTCACTGAACAATCCACATGGAAAGTATTTGCAATTACAACCAGCTCTGGCAAAACTTTCTTTTCTTCTAGAGTTTCAAGAGAACATGCAGTACTGTATACTCTTCTCTCATGGCTCATCCAAATTATTTTTCTTTGAACAAGAAAACCACATAAACTAAATCTGTGATAACTGAACACTGACAGCTCAGTGTTAGCAATAAACATCTACTAAATATGTGTATGTGACCAATAAAATTTGATATACTGGGGATCAACTATCGTATACCATACAGTAAAGCCTAAGCACTAAATTATAGCATGAGTCTTGAACTTATGGAGACCTTGTCACCTCAATGCAAATATTGAATTGAACTGACATTGTCAGGGATTTGTAGAATAAATTATGAGATTTTGAGGATATTCTGTAGGCTGTAGGCCCAGTATCTTTACAGTGATATATAATGAGTAAGCTCAATATAGCAAGTGGATGTGTTGTGTATTGTCTTTAGTCAATGGACATACAGGAAAGCACAGAGCTTGTAGCTGTTGATTCAGTGGTAAACAGGGAGATGATTTATGTGTGTGTCTGGGGGTTCGTTCACATAGTTCACGTCACAACTCAAAGCCAGGGTGGTGGATTAGGAAAGGACACACGAAAGCCCTGGCCAGAGTAGAAATGTTGTCTCAATATAAGACTCCATTACACCTACAGTAATTTATGGATATAACTTATGGATCATGAGAAACAAAAAGAGTTTCAGGTTATAAGTATTGCAATGACTAGTAATGCAGTGATAAACAAGGCATCTAACAAGCTTAATGGAAAAATAATACACAGTACATCATTTGTGACCAATGTGTTAATTTATAGAAAAGTGTCAACAAGTTAATTGCCAATGTTCTGCATAATAGTACATCCATTATAGTAATATTGTCACAGGTGTGACTAATTGTCCCTAATTCAGCAAGCATTTTCACTGGACCATTTAACTGATCATGTGACTTTGATGAGAAAAACAAAAAACGTGTGATTCTCTAAATCACCATAATGAAAAGGGGGAACTAGCTTTACCGTGGGGTCTGAAGTGTCTCTCTGGGGTGTCTCTCTTAGTGGTGTTCAATTAGGGCATAGGGAACCCAGGGGTTAGGGTACCAGGGCTCAGGGACGAAGGATAATTGGCAGTAATAGAGCTTCTATCTGACAGGGTCATTGATCATGAAAGCTTATGACAGGTTCTGAGAGGACACCAATTCCTGGTCTAAGAAGAAAGGCAGAGTTGGAAGGGGTTGATGGGAAAGGAGAAAGGTTTCTCCAGTGCTTTACCCACGTGAAATGTTTTTGCAGACTATACTGTAGTGTTACGGACATGACTGTAGTATACTGTAATATTTACAGTTTACTATAGTTTAATATTGTCATACAAAATGGAAGTATATACTATAGTAATTACTGTAGTGTTTTTGTGGACTTAGTATACTGTAGTATTTACTATAGTGTTTTTGCAGGCATTTCTGTAGTATTTACTATCTTGCTTTTGTTTTATTATTTTCGATCAAGCAGTGGCTTTCTCCTTGATATAACCTATTGGACAAATACTCAGAGCAACCTACATTTTTTCTCTCTCACCATCTACATATAATATCCAATAATTACAAAGTGAAACATGTTTTTCGAAATGTATTGAAAATTAAATACAGAAATATCCCATACATTTCGCACCCCTGAATCAATACATGTTAGCATCACCATTGGCAGCGATTACAGCTATGAGACTTTCTGGGTAAGTCTCTAAGAGCTTTGCACACCTGGATTGTACAATATTTGCAAATGATTCTTCGTTTTTTGTTTTCAAGCGCTGTCAAGTTGTTTGTTGATCATTGTTAAACAGACATTTTCAAGTCTTGCCATATATTTTCAAGTCGATTTCAGTCAAAACTGTAACTAGGCCACTCAGGAACATTCAGTGTTGTCATGGTAAGCAATTACAGTGTATACTGTATTTGGCCTTGTTTTTTAGGTTATTTACCAGCTGAAAGGTACATTTGTCTCCCAGTGTCTGTTGGAAAGCAGACCTAACCAGGTTTACATCTAAGATTTAGCCTGTGCTTGGGTCTATTACATTTATTTTTATCCTAAAAAAACTCCCTAGTACGTGCCGATATGACAAGCATACCCATAACATGACGCAGCCACCACCGTGCTTGAAAATATAAAGAGTGGTATTCAGTAATGTGTTGTGTTGGATTTGCCCAAACATAATGCTTTGTATTCAGGACACAAAGTTAATTTCTTTGCCACATTTTTTGCAGTTTTACTTTAGTGCTTTATTGCAAACAGGATACATGTTTTGGAATATGTTTATTTTGTACAGGCTTCATTCTTTTCACTCTGTCATTTAGGATAGTATTGTGGTATCACGACTCAGGATATGACCCAGATACAGACACAGGGATGGTTCGGTTCTCAGAATATTTATTATAACAAAGGGGCAGGCAAAAGGGCAGGCAGAGGGCAGGCAGAGGTTCGTAGTCAAAGGCAGAGTCAAAAAGGGACAGAACGGCAGGCAGGCTCAGGGCAGGCAGAAAGATCGGAACCCGGGAAGACTAGAAAACAAGAACTAGAGAACCGGGAAACATGCTGGTAAGACCTGACAAAACAATACGAACTGGCAACAGACAGACAGAAAGCGCAAGTATAAATACACAGGGGATAATGGGGAAATAGATGACACCTGGTGGGGGGTGAAGACAAGCACAAGACAGGTGAAACCGATTAGGGTGTGACATGTGGAGTAACCACAATGTTGATCCATCTTCAGTTTCTCCTATCACAGCCATTTAAGTCACCATTGGCCTCATGGTGAAATCCCTTATTCTTCCCCTCTGGCAACAGAGTTAGGAGGGACGGCTGTATCTTTGGATCTTATCTTTGGATCTTATCTTTGACTGGGAGAATTGAAGTGTAATTAATAACTTCACCATGCTCAAAGGGATGTTCATTTTCACCTCTTTGCGAGCCCTTGAAAAATTCATCACTCGACTGAGTTTCCTTACAGATAATTGTATGTGTGGGGTACAGAAATGAGGTAGTCATTCAAAAATAATGTCAAACCCTATTATTGCACACACATTCCATGCAACTTATGTCACTTGTTAAGCACATTTTTACACTTGAACTTATTTAGGCTTGCTATTTGAATACTTATTGACTCAAGACATTTCAGCTTACATTGTTTATTAATTTATAAACATTTTAAAAAACATAATTCCGCTTTGGCATTATGCAGTAGGCCAGTGACACATTTTAAATTCAGGCTGTAACACAACAAAATGTGCAAATAGTCAAGGGATGTGAATACTTTCTGAGGGCACTGTATGGTCTTTACTTGGCATGAAGGTTTCTCACTTATGGGTGGCACAAATTGGGATATGTGGAAGGGAATGGGCAAGGTGTTTGCAAATTAAATACTGTAGTATAATATACTATAGTAATTACTGTAGTGTTTTTAAAGACTAGGGTTTTGGCAGACAATACTGTAGTTTTTACTGTAGTGTTTTTGCAGTCTGTAGTATACAACTATTGACTATAGTATTCTACAGTATACTACTAAATTCTATAGTAAGTACTACACATGATTGAGGGATACAACTGTCACTTTGCCAGACTCTCTCCCCAGGGGACTACATGGCACAGAGCAGAGAACAACAACAGGAAGTGATTGAGTTCTACAGTGTCCTCTACATGCCAACACTCTCCGCTACACTTCCATGGCATGTCAACATGGTGCATGTCAGCATTCTGTACAGTATTTACTTCTCGCATTTTTTTTGCTGTATTAAAGGTTTTAGACATTGTCCTCATTCAGTCAAAGATGAGATGAATAATTGATTCAAACTCAAGAAGACTGTATTGAGTAAGATATTGTAATGCGGGTACTACGTGTCATTTTAATTAGATTATTTGTTTGTTTGTGGTTTAGGGAGATATCGCATTCAGGACATCCTTAGGTCTACATATAAATACATTCTAACCTGGAAGGATGACTCATCTCTGGAGACCAGCTGAAAGCAGTGGACTGCACTCAAGCGATTTCACTGAATCGCAAATAGCTTACAGCAGTGGAATACACAACCTCAACTTGTCTTGGAGAAACACTATATTTTGACAGAATCGAATGTGTTATGTCTCGTGGGTTTCACAACCACGTCTTTATGACATTTAAATAATGATGAGACGGGAGACAGGGATTCAGTTAAACCATTTATATGAACTTGCTCATCCCAACACATACAAGTCCCATGATGCTCTGTGGCACAACCCCAATACACCACATCTCCCCCCTCCTACTTAAATTGTCCCCATTATAAACAACAGTAACTGTTCTAAAAGTGCAAGCGTCTAGGTGCCAGCCTATCTCTCATAGGGTAATGGAGGTCAACCTGACTCTTAACAATGTCTCTAGACTGTGGTGTTGACAAAAGTGTAGGCATGTGAGTAGCCTGTGTCACAGACTCGTCAGTCTCAGTGTCCTGAGAAGGTGACTGTGAGCCCCTAGGTGACAACTGCCTGGTCAGGGTGTCACTCAGTAACAGTTCTGGGCCTAGTTTTCCAGAGCCTTTGTAGCGCTAAGATCATCGCTCAAACCTTCTTACAATGTACTTTAGTAGCCAAGATGATTCCCAGAGTCTTCATTGGTAACGCGACTCTTAAAAACCTTCGCACATCCACTCGTAGAGCAGCCAAAGTGCATCGCCAGATGCTTTTTTGCCCTTCCACGTCACTTTATTCACAGAAGATCGCCGCTAAACATAGAATCAAGATCTTAGGCTATCTGTCTGACTGTGACTGCCGATAACTTCAGAACAAAATTGCCTACAAATACAAAGTTGCCAAACTATTTGCAATTGTTACAAACAAGTGAAGGATAAAATTATGCTTCAAATGAAAACCGAGATGACTACATTAAAAGATACATAGGCTACATTGGCTTATGTAGACTATTTACAGCCATTGGTGGTAATATCTCTCTAGGAGCTGATCCGTTGTCAGTATTGTGGAATAATTCTAATGTTAAGGTAAGCTGTGAATGGAGAAAGCTGATCCGAGAGCAGCAGTGCTTTTCTTTGGAACCTATCAGCATCGACACATGGTCTAATAACGTACTAAGCGAACGTGCTTGTTTGGGAAGCACTCTTAAAAAGTTGTCTCTTAAATTACGATGAATTACCTCGCACCTGGGAAACGAGGCCCTGGCCCACTCACGACTGACTGGAGTTTCTCTCTGTGTTGCTTTACTCAACAGTAACTGATCTGTGTGCCGTTTCCAGATGACGTCCTCTACAGTCTGGACAGTGTAAGACACAGGATCAGTCTTAGAGATGAGTGTAGCAGGAACCCACTTTGGTCCATTGAGGTAGTTCCAAGCTAAGACAGTTTGTCCTGAATTGAAAGCTCTGTCCTTTGCTCTCAGCTTAACCTGACTCTCCTGTTGACATCGTATGCCTTTACGTTCTGAGGTTCGAGTAGGTCGAAGAGTGCATTCATGAGTAGCGATGCAGGGGAAGCCTTGTTGGTTGCATGCGGCATGTTCCTGTAGGACACCAGGAAGTTGTTCAAGGTTTGGTGCAATGTCCCTTGATCCTGAGACTCTTTAAGGCATGTTTCAAATCAAATCAAATGTTATTGGTCGCGTACACATATTTTGTAGATGTTATTGTGGGTGTAGCGAAATGCTTATGGTCCTAGCTCCAACAGTGCAGTAATAACTAACAATACAAAATAATAAACGCAAATCCCCCAAAATTAAATGAAGGAACTAAGAAATATAGAAATATTAGAACAAGCAATGTCAGAGAACATAATATAAATATATACAGTACCAGTCAAAAGTTTGGACACACCTACTCATTCAAGGGTTTTTCTTTTTTTTTACTATTGTCTACATTGTAGAATAATAGTGAAGACATCAAAACTATTAAATAACACATATGGAATCATGTAGTAACCCAAAAAGTGTTAATCAAATATGTCAGTCTCTCCTGACATTCTTTAAAGTAGAATCTTTGCAAACTCATATTGTATCATATATCTCATATCATATTGTATGTATATGATGGTATGTATGTACATTATGGACAGTATATGAATAGAAAAGGTTTGTACAGCAGTAGTTATATAGGATGAGCCTTGACTAGAATACAGTATATACATATGAAGTGGGTAAAACAGTATGTAAGCATTATTAAAGTGACCCGTGTACCATTTACATAGGGCAGCAGTCTCTAAGGCGCAGGGTTGAGTACCAGGTGATACATGGCTAGTAACAGTAACTCAAGTTCAGGTAGGGTACTGGGTGGAGGCCGGCTAGTGGTGACTATTTAACAGTCTGATGATCTGGAGATAGAAGCTATTTGTCAGTCTCTCGGTCCCAGCTTTGATACAACTGTACTGTCTCCACCTTCTAGATGGTAGCGGGGTGAACAGGCCATGGCTTGGGTGGCTAAGACTGTGTGTGGATGGACCATTTCAGGTTGTCAGTGATGTGCATGCCAATGAACTTGAAGCTTTCACCCTCTCCACTGCGGCCCCATTGATGTGAATGGGGGTGTGCTCTTTCGGCTGTCTCCTGAAGATATGGTCTGTACAAACCTCTCCGCCAGCCTGTTGATAGATGGATGATACGGTGCAGACCTGATGTCTGCACCACCCCCCCAACACACACACACATACACACAAAAATCTCTCTCATGGTGTAGTGCACATTGTTTAAGATGCCGGAGAGCAATCCAAATTTTATTGATGTTATAATTTCTCAAAGTCTGTACTGACAGATAGGCCTATTGAATATCATTATAGAATATGCATAAAATTGCAACGTCTGCCTATTGTCTGAAGAACATTTTCTATTTTTAATACGCTCAAATATCAAGTTAGGCATACCTAATTTCAAAATAGGCTGTGACATCATCACTGTCAACTGTGAATGTAAAAAAAAAAATCTAAAACAAATCTTGTTTTGCCAGTGAAATATCCAAACTGCTTCTGCATGCCAATCATTTAATCTCAATCAGATTCATGGAAATATGCATTTAGATCTTATTGAATTACTGTTTTGTTAGCAAATAAATTAGAGCAGATGGTGTTAACAAACTATATAACTGTCACGCCCTGACCATAGTTTGCTTTGTATGTTTTATGTTTTGGTTGGTCAGGGTGTGATCTGTGTGGGCATTCTATGTTGTATGTCTGGTTTGTCTATTTCTGTGTTTGGCCTGATATGGTTCTCAATCAGAGGCAGGTGTTTTGCGTTGTCTCTGATTGGGAACCATATTTAGGTAGCCTGTTTTGTATTGTGGGTGGTGGGTTATTATCTATGTTTATACGTTGGTTGCCTGTCTGCACTTTCATTATATAGCGTCACGTTCGTTTGTTGTTTCGTATAGTTTGTCAAGTGTTCTTAGTTTCGTCTTCGTTTATTAAATTAATTATGTATTCTAACCACGCTGGATTTTGGTCCGATCCTTACTCCTCCTCAGACGAGGAGGATTACGACGAACACGGACAGAATAACCCACCAAAATAGGACCAAGCAGCATGGTAACGGGCAGGAGCAGGAGAGACAGCGAGGTCAGGATTTCTGGACATGGGAGGAAATACTGGACGGAAAAGGACCATGGAAACAGGCTGGTGAGTATCGCCGCCCCAAAGCTGAGCTGGAGGCAGCGAAAGCGGAGAGGCGGTGGTATGAGGAGGCTGCACGAAAGCGCGGCTGGAAGCCAGAGAGGCAGCCCCAAAAATTTATTGGGGGGCACACGGGGGGTAGTGTTAAGCCAGGTAGGAGACCTGAGCCAACTCCCCGTGCTTACCGTGGAGAGAGAGCGACCGGGCAGGTACCGTGTTATGCAGAGATGCGCACGGTGTCCCCGGTGTGTGTGCATAGCCCGGTGCGATACATTCCAGCTCCTCGTATCGGCCGGGCTAGGGTGGGCATCGAGCCAGGTGCCATGAAACCGTCTCTACGCATCTGGTCACCAGTGCGTCTCCTTGGGCCGGGGTACATGGCACCAGCCCTACGTATGGTGTCTCCCATACGTGTACATAGCCCAGTGCGTCTTATTCCACCTCGCCGCACTGGCATGGCCACGGGGAGTATTCAGCCAGGTAGGGTTGGGCAGGCTCGGTGCTCGAGACCTGTAGTGCGCCTCCACGGTCCGGTCTATCCGGTGCCTTCTCCACGCACCAGTCCGCCTGTGGCAGCCCCTCGCACCAACCCAGTACCACCAGTGCCAACACCACGCACCAGGCTTCTTGTGCATCTCCAGAGTCCAGTACGCCCTGTTCCTCCTCCCCACACTCGCCCAGTGGTGCGTGTCCCCAGTCCAGTACCACCAGTTCCGGCACCACGCACCAAGCCTCCTGTGCGTCTCCAGAGCCTTGTACGCCCTGTTCCTGTTTCCCGCACTAGCCTTGAGGTGCGTGTCCCCAGCCCGGTACCACCAGCTCCGGCACCACGCACCAGGCCTACTGTGCGCCTCAGCAGGTCAGAGTCTGCCGTCTGCCCAGCGCCGCCTGCGCTGCCCGTCTGCCCAGCGCCGTTTGAGCTGCCCGTCTGTCCAACGCCATCTGAGCTGCCCGTCTGCCCAGCGCCATCTGAGCTGCCCGTCTGCCCAGCGCCATCTGAGCTGCCTGTCTGCCCAGCGCCATCTGAGCCGCCCGTCTGTCCAGCGCCATCTGAGCCGCCCGTCTGTCCTGAGCCGCTAGAGCCGTCCGTCAGTCAGGAGCCGCCAGAGCCGCCCTTCAGTCAGGAGCTGCCAGATCCGCCCGCCAGTCAGGAGCTGCCAGAGCCGCCCTTCAGTCAGGAGCTGCCAGAGCCGCCCGCCAGTCAGGAGCTGCCAGAGCCGCCCGCCAGTCAGGAGCTGCCCTGCAGTCATGAGCTGCCCTTCAGTCATGAGCTGCCCTTCAGTCATGCGCTGCCCTCCAGTCATGAGCTGCCCTCCAGTCATGAGCTGCCCTTCAGTCATGAACTGCCCTTCAGTCATGAGCTGCCCTCCAGTCATGAGCTGCCCTTCAGTCATGAGCTGCCCTTCAGTCATGAGCTGCCCTTCAGTCATGAGCTGCCCTTCAGTCATGAGCTGCCCTTCAGTCATGAGCTGCCATTCAGTCATGAGCTGCCATTCAGTCCTGAGCTACCTCTCAGTCCTGAGCTACCTCTCAGTCCTGAGCTACCTCTCAGTCCTGAGCTACCTCTCAGTCCAGAGCTACCTCTCAGTCGTGAGCTGCCCCTCAGTCCGGAGCTGTTCCTCAGTCCAGAGGAGTTTCCTCAGTCCTGAGGCGCCCTTCAGTCCAGAGGTCCAGAGGCGCTCCTCAGTCCAGTGGGGCCCTTTGTTAGGGTTCCCAGGCCAAGGTCGGCGGCAAGGGTCGCCACTCAAGGGACGCTAAGGAGGCCACGGAAGCGGGGATTGACTATGGTGGAGTGGGGGCCACGTCCAGCGCCAGAGCCGCCATCGCGGACAGATGCCCACCCAGACCCTCCCCTATAGGTTCCGGTTTTGCGGCCGGAGTCTGCACCTTGGGGGGGGGGTACTGTCACGCCCTGACCATAGTTTGCTTTGTATGTTTTATGTTTTGGTTGGTCAGGGTGTGATCTGTGTGGGCATTCTATGTTGTATGTCTGGTTTGTCTATTTCTGTGTTTGGCCTGATATGGTTCTCAATCAGAGGCAGGTGTTTTGCGTTGTCTCTGATTGGGAACCATATTTAGGTAGCCTGTTTTGTATTGTGGGTGGTGGGTTATTGTCTATGTTTATACGTTGGTTGCCTGTGTCTGCACTTTCGTTTTATAGCGTCACGTTCGTTTGTTGTTTTGTATAGTTTGTCAAGTGTTCTTCATTTCGTCTTCATTTATTAAATTAATTATGTATTCTAACCACGCTGCATTTTGGTCCGATCCTTACTCCTCCTCAGACGAGGAGTATTACGACGAACGTGACAATAACCTTCCTGTATTTTGTTTCAATCAAAGCTCATTCTGCCTAGTCACTCGCACAATTGAGTTTTGGCCGCATGGGACTATTCAGCTATTCAAAATTTGGTGATGCAGAAACAGGAGACCTCATGTGTGGCTGTTTTATGAACATCTGGGAATATTTGACCAATGAAACATTTCTGGTTTGTCTCAGGGATTGTAAAACAGTTAGGGTGGAATTGAGTGCAGAAGCAGCAAATATGTTGAATGAGCATGGACAGCCTCACAAGTTTGACAAAATCACTTTATATCTTTCAGTCTAATATGGTCATTTACTTATTTTTGTAGCTCTTCATCAGAAGCATGCTTTTTGTATGTAGTTGGGAGGCCTAACTGTCCTAGTTTAGCAGGAATTTAGACCGAAAGGATTTGAGAAACATTGGTTGACGATAGGCCTATGACATTGGCTTACGTCTCGTCTTGCGCTGTGCAGAATATCAGATCTCAACAACGATTGGAGAAGTGTTTAACATCACCATCAGGCTCAGGCTAACACACCCTTATGATATATATTTGCATAAGGGCAACGTGACTGCAAGAGATAGGTTGGAATGTCTGACTGAAATATGTGACAAATCAACCTTTTTTCTAAATTGGTGGTGTTTGAATTTGTTGATAAAATGCGGGACATGACTTTTTGGTTGCGTGACGCGGGAAAAAGGTCTAAAATGCGTGACTGTCCCGCACAATGTGGGATATGTGGTCACCCTACCTGTAGGAACGTAGCTATTTCTTGAGACACTAGCTGTGGTCCATTGTCACTAATAAGTTGGAGTTGCGATCCGAACCAAATAAATACTTCTCGATGGTCATCTCTGCAGTAGTAGACCTCATGATGGCAACCTCTGGCCACTTGCTATGAGCATCAACGACGACAAGAAACATTCTGTCTTCGAATGGACTTTCGAAGCAGACGTGTATGAATTGCCACGCCTCCAATGATCTGAGTGTAGCTGTTGCAACACTGGTTTCCTCAGCGAAGAATGATAACTTTCCTCCCCCACCGCAGACAACTAGACTCTACTGACAGCTCAGTTCTCCTGGAAAGTAAGGTTTCAGTGCCGGAGCATCCCCTGATTATGATTATTATGACAATGTACATCACTTCAGATAACACAGGGTCATTTATGGTGTTTCTCCGCGGGTAGTGGTAACCTTGGAAACTCCATCTGCATTGTAGTGCAGTTATGACTTTTGGTACTTAATGTTGTAGGTGTGTGCTGACAACAACAAAGCCCACCTTTGCATTCTACTTGCAGCAAGTGACGGAATCCCAGTATGAGGTCCAACGATGCTTGTCAGTGGACGATGATCTGTATTAAGGGTGAACTTCCTCTCATACATATACTGGTGAAACTTACATACTCCACAAACAATTCCTAGGGTTTCTTGCTGTATCTGTAGTTACTTTCTGCTTTGTGCAATGTCCTCAATGCGAAAGTGATTGGCTTCTCTTAACCGGAAGGCATGATATGGGACATGACTGCTCCCACACCATAGGGACCACAGTAGCATCACAATGCAGTTGGCTGACGTACTGAGGAGCCGGGGTGTCCAAGACAGCCTTGACCTTGGACGGAGTCTTGTGTAGGCCCGTAGCGTTGATGACGTGTCCGAGGTATTCAACCGTTGATTGAAAAAATTCACATTTATCCATATAAACTCGCAGTCCGTAGTCCTTCAATCTCTGTTAGGTTGCATCCAAGTTCAAGAGATGCTCATCTTCATCCTTTCCAGTAATGAGGATGTCATCCAAGTAGCATTGTACATCTGGCAATCCACTAAAGATCTGGTCCATCGCCCTCCGGGCATAGAGCTGGCACACTTGTGATTCCAAAAGGTAGACGACAGTACCTGGAAGAGCCCCTTGTGTGTAACGACGGTCAGCAGCTCCTTTGACTTTTCATCCACGTACATCTGCAAGTAGACTTGGCAGAGAACAATTTTGTGCAAATGTCGTCAATGTGTGGTAGCGGATACTGCTCCCACGGAAAACATAGGGTTAACTGTGACTTTAAAGCCTCCACATATCCTGATTCCACCATCCTTCTTAAGGACTGGTACAATTCCCTCACTGGTACCATTCATTCACTGTGACCAGCTCCAGTAATTTGTTCTTGACTAAAGCAACCAAGTCAGTCTCAACGTTTGGTCTGATAGCATAAGGTGCAGGTTGTGCTTTGAGAAACGTTGGTTTGCTGTCTGCTAAGCTTATGATGTGTGCTGGTTGAAGTGGAAGGTGTTTCAGTGTCTTTTTGTAGACTGTGTCTGACACAAGAGATACAGCTGCCCCTGTGTCAATCTCCATATGCATGGGCTGCCCCTCGAGCAAGGGAGACACATAGTAGCTGTGCGGCCCCCCCAGCAACAGTCAGTATATTCGGTGTGACTTTCTCATCTGAAGAGTCACTCACCTCAGTGTTCTCCTGCTCAACAGTGTGAACACAAAAAATGAGGGGTTCAACAAGAGTTGTTTCTAAGATCTTCAAAGTTCTTCAAAGAAGTTTCTTCCAAGAAACCCATAGAAGATGGGGTTCATCGAGGAACCTCCTTAGTTGGTGGGGATTGTTTCAAGAACCTAACTGCCCAACTGAAACAATTCGATTTGAAAGGACAGCAGGTGCAGGCACTTAGCTTGTCGATTTTTCAATTATCTTTTCATATTTGTGCAAATCTTTCTAAAACAGAACATTTACACATTTCAATGGATATCAATCATAAAAGAAGTAAGAATATGTAGGCTATAAGAATATGTTGAAGGCTAGCTGAATTTGGTGCAGATGATTGAACTGCTCACTTTTGTGTCTGTGTCTGCAGGTATACAGACAAGGAGGCATACTGTAAATTAGTATTGGTATGTTATGCAGATCACATTTACCATCCTCCTTCCTTACCTCCTCAATGAATATCCCATAGGCCTATACATTATGGACAAGATATGTGTATGAAAACCTTTATCAAAACTGTTTTCTTTCATTCACATTCACCACAAAAACCAAGATATGAATACTGTTGTGTGCATGTTTTGTTAAACATCTGTATAACTACCATGTTTTCAATTCACAGACTTCACCCTCCCTATACCTCTGGTGAATATAACAGGAAACCTGTTTGATCACCACTGCAAAGTCATTGGACTTGGGGCTCTGCTGGGAGATTACATCATATTAGTATTTTTTTTAATTCTGCTTTGCCACTAAAATCATAATAAACATTGAGAACAAAAAGATAGTATTATTGTTATGCGTATTATTATTAATAATAATAATAATAGGGGAAGTGGTGTAGTTCAAAAATGTACCCCAAAAGGTTCTTCAAAAGGTTATTCAAGGATCCATTAAAAGGTGTTCTTTGAAGAACTTATAGGGGTTCCCCCACAGTTTAAATTTGAAGAACCCCTAAAGGATACTCCAGGAACCTTTTCTTTTTAGAGTGCATGTCACTTTTTCTTTCATTGGAAAGTCTCTTTCACTTAAATCTTTGATGTTTTCTCTGAGCTCATTTTTCAGCCTTTTTTTGTCCTTAGACCAGCATGTAGGCAGGCGCCTGATGTCCCGCTTTGCCACAGTGGAAGCATGTGCCTTGATTTCCCTGTCTCTGATTTTCAGTCGCAACTTTTCCTAATGAATTCCACTGCTGAGCTTCTTTAGCTGCCATGGAAATACTGACTTCAATGGCCCTTGCCAAGGTCAGATTACTTTCATTCAATAGTCTCTTTTGTGTAGCTTTACTCCGTAGTTTACATACAAGTCTGTCTCTAATGGTGTCGTTTAAACTCACAGAGCTCTGATATTGTTTTGTACCTTTACTGCAGTGGGGTAAGTCAGGGTCACACAGTGTTTCTGGGTAGTCTTAAACAAACTACTTTGAAACAAAAGTATACACCTCACACACAATTATGGGCTTAAAAAAAGAAGACAGCTGTACCATGTAAGATATAGAGTTGAAATGTATTAAATTTGAGTTTGCATCCCAATATTACACTTTATGTACTGTACCTCACAGAAGACTGAAATATATATATAACCAAACCGTTTGAAATAATGTTGATTATTTATGAAATTATGAAAAATATGAATAACATTCCACCCATGAGGTCACTAGTTCCTGCAGGAAAAGGCTACTACAGCAGCAGACATTGTCACTGATTCTCCCTCTACCTGATTTCTTCTGTGAAAACTAAACCTTT
Organism: Salvelinus alpinus; assembly: GCF_045679555.1. Taxonomy (NCBI): domain Eukaryota; kingdom Metazoa; phylum Chordata; class Actinopteri; order Salmoniformes; family Salmonidae; genus Salvelinus; species Salvelinus alpinus. The sequence goes on from NC_092087.1 coordinate 44,673,773, forward strand.
CAGCAGTAACTAGTGGTTTTGGTGAAAAGTGTCCTTTCAGTATTTCCACAATATCCCCATATTTTTTATTAACTGGCCTGTCTGGCTGTAGCAGGCTGTGTAGTAAATTAAATGTCTTTGGCACCATAAAACAAAAAAATGTAGGCACAATTTTGTCCACATCAATGTTATTTGTAATAAGAAAATATTCAAAGCTTTCTGTATATGAGCTCCACTGCTCAATACTTTAATCAAACTGTTCCCAACAAATCCAGACAGTTTCTCAGTAGACTCCTGATTGTCACTTACTGCAATATTTTCCTCAGCCAAGTGATCTTCACTTTACTCACTGACATTTCATTCTCAAGTTTGCTAATTCCAAAGTTCTGCTTCACAGTTGAATACATTTCCTTTCCTTTACTCACTGTCAGTAGCAATTTTAGCATGTAAATCTTGTTGGGGCAAACACCCCCCCCAAAAATGTTTTTTGATGCATGCCAGCAAAGACACTACACAACACTAAACAATACATTAATTGCACTATAATGGCGACAAACGTCCCGTGTCGTTCTACGAAGTTTACCCTCGCTCTTTTGTTTGGATACATCCCCGGATTTTGTATATGCGTTTGTATTGGGTGTATTAAAAACCCAGATGATGTATCCCTGCTCCTGTCTCCAAATCCTTTACACCAGTGTGACAATGGCTGATTTTTAATGGAATATCTACATAGGTGTACAGAGGACCATTATCAGCAACCATAACTCCTGTGTTAATATGACACGTTGTGTTAGCTAATCCAAGTTAATCAGGCTAATTGATCATTAGAAAACACTTTGCAATTATGTTAGCACAGCTGAAAACTGTTGATCTGATTAAAGAAGAAATAAAACTGGCCTTCTTAAGACTAGTTGAGTATCTGGAGCATCAGCAATTTTGGGTTCGATTACAGGCTCAAAATGGCCAGAAACAAATAACTTTCTTCTGAAACTCGTCAGTCTATTCTTGTTCTGAGAAATTAAGGCTATTCCATGTGAGAAATTGCCAAGAAACTGAAGATCTCGTGCAATGCTGTGTACTACTCCCTTTCCAGAACAGAGCAAACTGGCTCTAATCAGAATAGAAAGAGGAGTGGGAGGCCCCGGTGCACAACTGAGCAAGAGGACAAGTACATCAGAGTGTCTAGTTTGAGAAACAGACTCCTCACAAGTCCTCAACTGGCAGCTTCATTAAATAGTACCCGCAAAACACCATTCTCAACATCAACAGTGAAGAGGCAACTCCGGGATACTCGCCTTCCAGGCAGAGTTGCAAAGAAAAAGCCATATCTCAGACTGGCCAACAAAAATAATAAGATGTGCAAAAGAACACAGACACTGGACAGAGGACCTCTGCATAGAAAGCCAGTATCCCGGAGTCACCTCTTCACTGTTGACGTTGAGACTGGTGTTTTGCGGGTACTATTCAATGAAGCTGCCAGTAGAGGACTTGTGAGGCGTGGCTGAGTTAACCAACAAGGCTCGTAATTTAATAATTGTATTCATATTTACAGATGACATACACGTTTGTTATTAAGGCACAGGAAAGTTCACATGTTCGAGAAGGCATATTTTTATGTTCAAACGGTCCTCCTGTGAAGTCGTGACTTGCAACATACGCTTAGTTTCCTGAATCAGGTTACATATTCGTCCCTTTTTAATCACATAGTTTTTTCTCCCTCTGATGCTCGTCTCAAATCCTTGTTTTTAGAATTATTGATGTAAAATACAATTATTGATATAAAATATTCAATGAATATACAGTACCTGTCAAAAGTTTGGACACACCTACTCATTCCAAGGTTTTTCTTTATTGTTACTATTTTCTACATTCCTCAAAGTAACCACCCTTTGCCTTGATGACAACTTTGCATGCTCTTGGCATTCTCTCAACCAGCTTCATGAGGTAGTCACCTGGAATGCATTTAAATTAACAGGTCTGCCTTGTTAAAAGTTAATTTGTGGAATTTCTTTCCTTCTTAATGTGTTTGAGCCAATCAGTTGTGTTGTGACAAGGTAGGGGTGGTATACAGAAGATAGCCCTATTTGGTAAAAGACCAAGTCCATATTATGGCAAGAACAGCTCAAATAAGCAAAGATAAATGACAGTCCATCATTACTTAAAGACCTGAAGGTCAGTCAATGTGGAACATTTCAAGAACTTTGAAAGTTTCTTCAAGTGCAGTCGCAAAAACCATCAAGCGCTATGATGAAACTGGCTCACATGAGCACCGCCACAGGAAAGGAAGACCCGGAGTTACCTCTGCTGAAGAGGATAAGTTCAGTAAAGTTACCAGCCTCAGAAATTTCAGCCCAAGTAAATGCTTCACACAGTTCAAGTAACAGACATAGTATCTCAACATCAACTGTTCAGAGGAGACTGCCTGAATCAGGCCTTCATGGTCAAATTGCTGCAAAGAAACAACTACTAAAGGACACCAATAATAATAAGAAACTTGCGTGGGTCAAGAAACACAAACAATGGACATTAGACCGGTGGAAATCTGTCCTTTGGTCTGATGAGTCCAAATTTGAGATTTTTGGTTCCAACCGCTGTGTCTTTGTGAGATGCAGAATAGGTGAACGGATGATCTCCCCATGTGTGGTTCCCACTGTGAAGCATGGAGGAGGAGGTGTAATGGTGTGGGGGTGCTTTGTTGGTGACACTGTCAGTGATTAATTTAGAATTCAAGGCAAACTTAACCAGCATGGCTACCACACCATTCTACAGCGATACGCCATCCCATCTGGTTTGAGCTTAGTGGGACTATCATTTGTTTTTCAACAGGAGAATGATCCAACACACCTCCAGGCTGTGTAAGGACTATTTGACCAAGAAAGAGAGTTATGGTGCTGCATCAGATAACCCGACCTCAACCCAATTGAGATGGTTTGGGATGAGTTGGACCGCAGAGTGAAGGAAAAGCAACCAACAAGTGCTCAGCATATGTGGGAACTTCTTCAAGACTGTTGTAAAATAATTCCCGGTGAAGGTGGTTGAGAGAATGCCAATAGCGTGCAAATCTGTCATCAAGGGTGGCTACTTTGAAGCATCTAAAATCTAAAATATATTTGTTTAACACTTTTTTGGTTACTACATGATTCCATATGTGTTATTTTCTAGTTTTGATGTCTTCACTATTATTCTGCATTGAAGAAAATAGTCAAAATAAAGAAAAACCCTTGAATGAGTAAGTATGTCCAAACTTTTGACTGGTACTGTGTGTTAAAATGGCTTTCCATAGGGTTGGGGCTTTCTGTTTCAGATAATAGACTTCACGCCAGTCAAAATTGTTCCTGGATGAGCAGAGAGTGTATACTCTATCAGTTCCTCCTCACATGTCTCCGTAGGTCCTAGAATGAGGCTTATCTCTCTGACTGTATTGTTGCCTTGCCACCCCCATTCATAAAATTTTTACAGCAGGAGGAGATAGCAGAGGATATTCTAGGCAGGGTACCCCATCTTCAATGCCAGTTTGAACATCCTCAACCCAACATAGGGCATAAAAAATTGACTTAGCACTAGCGAGGCTAGCTGGTTGAGTCTGATAAGGCTGTGTGGAGAGATCAGGACCAGCACAGACACAAATTGCCATTGAGGTTTTCAAAGCATTCATAAAAGTAATCGGGGAATTTTTACTGGGTAAACAATTTGTGACATAGTAATAGCTGACTGATGCAGGCTACCACACATCTGCCTAGACAATAACTTGTCAGATAGATTATGTTGTAGTTATTACCAATTTGACAACATGATGATAATGGCAAAGCTGTTCCCTACTAAATATTTGCCTACTTTAGCAATGTCATCGTATTTCCAAGCAACTATTGTGTAATTTAGACGAAACAGTCATTAGCCCCCAGTCTTCTTTTGAGCATCAACATGGCTGCAGCATCTGTAGAACGTTGATAGCAAAGACGCGACCGATTGATGGAGATGGAACCCATACAGTGTGTACTGATAGCAAAAGCAATGGGAGACGGAGGCGAAAGGCGTGCCTGACCTGTGCGCATCACACTCACACTCAAGTCAAATCTCCCCTGTGTGCTCTTGAATTAATTATGACATGTCAATATTACTGTGTAGCGATGTGTTTTTTAATATACAGGGGTCATGAAAGTTGCTCTTCGCACCTAGATATCACGTGACCTCACAGGACTAGAAAAGCACGCCCCCCCCCCCCTCTCTCTCTCAGTTCAATTCAAGGGGCTTTATTGGCATGGGAAACATATGTTTACATTGCCAAAGCAAGTGAAATGTATAAACAAAAGTGAAATAAACAATAAAAAAGTGAACATTAAATATTACACACACACAAGTTCCAAAATAAGAGAGACATTTTGACGTTTTCGTAGAGGAAATCTTAGTCACGCAATTTTACATTTAACTAAGATGTTTGGTGCAGTATTTCTCAACTGACAAAATATCCATGAAAACGATTTGTCTCTCATTGAATGACAACAAACACTACATTTAAGAATCCCCACTGTTGACCTATCACCAATGAAGGGGCGTAGACTTCGGCTACCGACCTCAGCTTGCCTCTGAAATAAATGTGTGCACGAACAGCCGAAGACCAAAACGAACAAAAACTTCACAAACAATCATCATAATATTTGCACAAACTGTTCCGAACGCCTTTAGCCTCTCTTCTCCTTGTCCTCTCTGCCCTGCGCTGGGCTCAGCTATTTCTCAGAAGTTAGGGAAAGTACTTTTTTAGGGAAGCATTACATATTCAGTATGGGAATTGGAACGGAAGAGCCCATATACTAAACAGTCTCAGTGTAGCCAGAACTGTATCTTTAAGCTCACCTTCTTCAAGAAAAGAAGAAGCCATTTTAAAGCACAGCCTCTGCAACTCAAAGAAAAAGCCAACAAACAGAGAAACAAGGGACCCAACCCAAAGGAGCAGCCCAAGGAACACACTTCCATCAGCAGGCAACAAGTTCAAGGATCAAAGACTTTGCCCACAGACGGTGTATAACACTCATAATATTCAAATATCTCGAGGTCGCTCATCTTGTCTTTCAATATATTTCCTACCTTTTAATGATCACTCTCATTATGTTTGTACATTTTGATTAGCGTTATTAAATGTTGATCGCACAGAGAAAGTATTTAATTGATATCTTCAGATTAATCAATGTATTACTATTATTCAAATGTGTGTCTAATAAAATTTGAAAAGGACTGGTGCCCCATTAATAATTTTGTGGTAATAAGTGCACACACTACCTTACAGTAAATACTGCCCAGTTATCTGTGTAATTCGAGTGAAGTTATTCAACTTTAGTTGGTGAATGTATTTCCAGTGCTTACTTTGAGTTTGTCTGGTGTTTGTTGCCACATCCTCGAAACTTCGATGGTGCACGTCCGTGACTCGAAGCTCTCCTACGAGGCGCGCTCGCAGACATGTGTGGGTATACCCGTGGATGCTCGAGAAGCACATACCCTCTTTTCCCACGAGTTGTGTCATTTGATCAATGTATTATTTTGTGTAATGGGATATCTCGTATTGAAAATGTATACCGGTTTCATTGAAAAGGCCTGAATACTATGTGATATTATGATAGTCTGCTTCTAGACATCTTTAGAGTCTTCCGTTTGGTAAAGAAGTGTGGGAGCGTAATTAGAGGAGTTTTATTTTGATACTGGATGCTGGTGCTCTGGGCTATAAAGAGCAGGGGTTGCTGGGAAAGCTGTATTTTAGAGTTTGGTGCCATAGCCGGTGCCAGCTCTACTCATATTATTTAATCCTTATATTTTATTTGTTCCTGAAGTTTTGTAGCTTGCTCTAATTAAACCTTGAGTCTTAACTGAAGTCACAAGTCCGTGGACAATCATTCTTTACCCCAGCCTTACAGAACATTTTAACCAGTTCATTGTTATATGCACCAGGGTTGGGATCAATTTCATTTGAAATTCCAATTCAATTATTGAATTCACTCATGAAGTGGATAATTTACATTGATTTCAATTCAAATTTCAACTATATTCAAGTTATGGAATTGATTTGGAATTAGACTGTTTGGACTTTTTGAATTGGAATTGAATTTGAATTGTAAAAACGTTTAAGCTTTGGAATTGAATTGGAATTCAATATTTGTGTACATTTCCCAGGTAATGGAATTAATGCACTTAGTATTAAAAAAAATACTGAAATGATTTGTTTTTCTATATTTCCAGTGTAACTGGGCTGTCTGAACAGTGGCATGATCAGACTGAAAAGCCTAAAGGAATTTAATTTGAATTGGAACTTGTTGGGGATAATATTGAATTGATAATATTTAATAACTTTGTTGTTGTTAGAACTTTGGAATGTTTTTGTTTTGACATAATTGTGTATTCTAACCTATTTTGGGGCTTTTTCATAAATACCTAAGATTCTTCTGGAAGCCTTTGGCAGGCCAATCCAAATATTGTCGAGGGCCAAGTTTGGTTGGTGCGGGCTTCACCCTGCCCTAACCCCTCCCCACTCGCTAGCATGCCTTCTCGCACTTGCATATAAATATTAGTGCTAGATTCCATCCGTATTTTAGAAAATTCCCATCAACATTTTGCCGACATATGCAGCAGTTACCGTGAATGCAGTCTCCGCGAACGCGGGAACATTGCCTTTAAATTTCTGCTATACTTCTGCGATACGGATTGAATCCAGCCCTTAATCGTTTTGCGAATATGAGAATGTTTACGCTTCCTGTGAGATCATAATAACCTAGTGCTGTAGAACTAGTAAAATGTTGAGCACTGTTGCTTGACTGCAATTTGAGGTTAGTGTTATTCCAAGTCTGACACACTAATAGATCACTGTCAGACTGATTATCAAGACTACGGTCAGCTCTGTCTCCACTCATCTAAATATGTTCTTGTCATTAATCAAACCAACGTGATGAGGTTATTCATAACCCTGTTTGACAGGCAGTGTGTACTCAACAGCTCTCCCACAATATTCTAACAACTGTAATCTATGTTTATATCTGTAATGTGTTGAGCATTTCCTGCATATAGTTTGACATGGGGAGGAGTATTTACATGTATAATACTGTAATGGATGAAATCATACAGTATCTGAAGTTGTTTTGTGGTTCTTTAATCTAGGGTACTCAGGGTACTGTGATGTGTCAATATTTTCATCACTATGTATGTTAGATAAGTATTGAACAAATTTAAATCACATTGTTGAAAGCATTTTCTTTTCCATCTTGAAAATGTTCTTTGATTTGATACCTGGGTCGTGATTTTTAACCTGGAGCAGGAGAGAGAAGGCCTTACATTTGTCAATGGTCAGAGTAAACGTCTTGAAAGGAGTATCTGCCTAATCTCAAGTTCAGGAGAACTCAGGATCCTACACGTTTTTGAAGGATGATTTCCTCATTTTAATTACACAGCTCTGTAGTGTTGGCGTTCAGACCCTTCCTATGATGCCAGGTGGTATGTGGTGTCCATCCCCCTTCCCCTCCACACTGCTAGAGATTCTCCCTCCAAGTTGACACTGCTAGAGATTAGTAATTGATGGAGAGGAAGGGTGCAGGAGAGAAAGAGGGCTGAGGCTGCAGAAACATGAGCTTCTGTTTGTGTCAGAAGCATATCTGAGAGAAATGAAATAATAACCCTCATTTATCATCTCCATCTCCTCCAGATGCTGACTTGATGCCGGGACGTTCCAGGGTCCCAACTGGCACCCTATTCCCTATGTAGTGTACTACTTTTAACCAGGGCCGATAGGGCTCTGGTCAAATGTAGTACAATATATAGGGAATAGAGTGTGATTTTGGACGCAGGAGAGGGTTCCAGAGTTCCAGGCATGGTCAGGATGCCAGTGCCATGCTTCACATATTGACTTCACATACAGCCAGGTAGGACGAAAGTGGTGGAAGTCTGTACTGTAAACACCAGAGGTGTGAACTCGAGTCACATGACTTGGACTCGAGTCAGACTCGAGTCACAAGACTTGCAACTCGACTTTGACTTTAGCACCAATGACTCGTGACTTAACTTGGACTTGAGCCTTTTGACTCGAACTGACTTGATACCCTCCCCCAGCCCAAATATAAAAAATGATGCTATTTAAAAAAGTGTGCAGCGCATCAACTCTTCATTTAACGGATTACAGTTTGAATCGGACAGCAGCCAATCAAATTGTGCCAGCTGAGAAGAAGTTGCGTATGGCAGTGCAGAGGAACATCGGCGGGGGAATTCAGATGGAGCCCTTGGAAAGATGATGATTTGCATAAATGTAATATCCTAACTATTACTCTTGTTAAAAATATGAAATGGTATTACCTTTGGTGAAGAGCACATTATGACTTGTTTAGGACATGAAGACTCAAAGTTTAGGACTTGAGACTTGACTTGAGACTTGACTCGGACTTGCCTGTCTTGACTTGGGACTTGACTTGGGACTTGAGTGCTAAGAATAGAGACTTACTTGTGACTTGTAAAACAATGACTTGGTCCCACCTCTGGTAAACACACACCATTTTCCACCTGAGTGTGTCCATAATCCGCACCACAGTTAAAACCCCTTCTCTCTCCCCCTTACTGTACATCTGATGAGCTCACTCTACTGTACTTGGGGCGGCAGGTATCTTAGTGGTTAGACCATTGGGCCAGTAACCGAAAGGTTGCTGGATCTAATCCCAGAGCTGACAAGGTAAAAATCTGTCATTCTGCCTCTGAACAAGGCAGTTAACCCACTTTTCCCAGTAGGCTGTCATTGTAAATAAGAATTTGTTCTTAACTAACTTGCCTAGTTAAATAAAAAATATATATAAAAGATACTGCACCTGGTCAGTCACATGCTGTAATCCTGGAAAGAAAATGTTTAACTTTACTGTAGGGGGTTTTCTTGTGAATTAACTATGTGCTACAGATTATGTCAAAGACATGAAGTGTTTGGGAAACTGGAATTGATTTGATATGAATCACATTCTTCAAATAGTTTTACAGAGAGAAATATCTCCCGTTAACTGTATATAGAGTGTTCCCTGACTCACATCACACGTACGTAGCTTTAACTCTATTTAAACCTAAACTAAACTATAGTGTGAGAGAGAAATGAGATGCAAAGCTAGCGTGTTACTCCCTAAGAATCCGAGTACAATCCATTACACGGTTTGCAGGAGGTTTCTTAGAAAAGATCAAACATGAATTGAGTTGTATTGTTTTGGCAGAGCGAAGCCAAATACATTGCACCACAGGGGTTATAGTTTGTTTAGTATTCCAGTCTTGTTCTTTACATATGAACTAGTCTAAAAGCTAATTAAACAGCATTTTTCTCTAACAGAAAATACTTGATAATCAGGAAACGTAAGAAGTTTTGAACTGGTGGGCTACCTTCCAGAGCAACACAGTCTGTTGTGCTTGGACGGCTTATATTCTTTAGCTTCCTGTGATGTGTAATACCAGACCTACAGACCCTGAGGCTCTCCCTGCTCTTTCTGCTCTACACGGGTACCTCTGTGAGCTGCCTCTGCCTTGAACCAGTACAATGGAAGCTTTGAAGCCTTGAAGTAGGTTCGCTTTGGTGGGCCTGACCATGGACATGGGTGGCGTCCCAAATTGCACCCTATTTATAGTGCACCAGCCCATAAGGCTCTGGTCAAAAGTAGCCCACTATGTAGAGAATAGCGTGCCATTTCGGACGCACCCATGGTCTGTTTCACTACGTGTCGTGTTATGTTTGTGAAAAATCTCTACTACATTAGAGCAATATGGTTCTGAGGCTGTAGCCACAACATTGGACAGTATCACTGGTAACAGGTCTCAAACTACTGTTAAATAGACTTATATAAGAGGTGAGAGAGAGAGGGCGAGAGAGAGGGGGGGGACTCCTATGGTTATTAAAACCACTTGATACACAACCCATACAAACCAGAGAGAGAAAGAGATGTCGGGAGATGGAGAGAGATGTGCTGTAGGGAGATGGATAGAGGTCGAGAAAAGTCCATATGCATTCCAAGCAAAAGGTATGGAATGAAATGCCAGGATTATGTTCATTGCTTCTGTCCAAGAAAATATGCTCGAGAGAGAGAGCCCTTGAACTCTAGACTGTTCTTCCACAGATATGTCCCTGCTGTTTCCCTATCTCTCCTAATATACTGTTCCTAAGCTGATACAATCTCATGATCATAGTGCTCAATCTTCCAGGCTACCTGTCTATCAGCGAATGACGTCTGGCCTGGCCCATCCCAGCCATGATGATACCCCACTGTGGTCTGCTCTCTGCTGCTTCACTGATAAGCTCCCATAGAGACGGCCTCCTGGGGCCACCTGTACATGTCCTGCTTTGTCTAAAATATAGATTACCATGCGCGCAATAAAGCAGCAGTTCATTTGAACACTAGCAGACAGCCAATGCTACACTGGATGTAAGTCATGTAAGTAGTTCAAGAAGCCGGTAAGTGGAATGTAGCGTTATTGATAAAAGGGGTTTTATCTTGGATTATTTATGCTGATGAGATTATGGGATGGGATGGCGCTAATTGGGTGAGTAGGAGTAGGTGCGGGTGATGGAAAGGTCACACAGGTCAAGTGATCACAGGTTAAGACCAGGAGTCAAGGGTTACAGGTGATGTGTTCTCTCACACTCTTGTGACTCATCTTTATATAACCGTGAGATAGTCATAGATATACTATACTGTACATGATTAATTTCCGACAGACAGGTAAAGTCACAAACACTAACTATTTTGCAATGGATGAGCCGTCTCGCCTTGTTACCCCACACCTTGTTTCATTGGTTTGTCTCTGGGAGTGGTAATTTACCTCCCTCACCTGACAATCAAATCTCCAATTCGGCAGACCTTACCAGACACAGACACCTGTTATCATTTATGTCATCTAAAGAGGGCACAATTCCACTTGTTTGGATAGATTTTTGGCTATGTATTTGTTACTTGTGACAAGTTTGATTAGTGTCAGTGGAATTGGATAAAGTTTCATTTGAAAGAAACGATTTGAAAGATCAAATCAAATTGTATTCGTCACATGCACATTTTACAGCAGATATAAAAGGTGCAGCGAAATAATGCAAGACTTGAGCATGGGCCGATTAATGGGCAACTCAAATGTTTTGATGACGGCGGGATACTTAGTCCATAAAAAAAATATATATATATATTATTTTCCGTTCACTGAAAGTTTTAAATTCACCTATTATGAACATACTTTATAAAATACATAAATGTGCTATTATAAAAAAGGTCTGAGTCAGAATATTAAGGCCATCCACCACTGGCTGATATTAAAATGTTTAATCTACCTATCAATTTTGTGATTTGTTGGTATTTTCTTCCATTAATATTAGTATTTTCAAAAAGTAAGCATAAAAATGTCAAAAACTTCATGAAAATGTATATTTTCTTCAGTTTATCATAATACCGTGATCAACATTTTAATGAATTTTAACCACTTTAAAATGGGCATATAGTAAATACATAATTTCAAAGCCCATTTCATAGAAAATGTTACAAACTGGACTACATTTAGTATCTTACACTGAATTAGTGCTAAGCGATTTGTGCTTTTTGAGGTCGGATCCGTTTCGTTGAAATTATTACAGCTGCACCACTGAGAGCATCTTGACTGGCTGCATCATCACTTGGTATGGCAACTGTTCGGCATTCGACTGCAAGGCGCTACAGAGGGCAGTGTGTACGGCCCAGTACATCATTGGTGCCAAGCTCCCTGTCATCCAGAACCACTATACCACGCAGCGTAAGAGGAAGACCCTAAAAATTGTCAAAGACTCCAGCCACCCAGGTCAAAGTCTGTTCTCATTGCTAACACACGGCAAGCGGTACCGGAGCACCATTTCTGGGACCATAAGGCTCTAGAACAGCTTCTACCCCAAAGCCATAACACTTTTGAAAAGTTAATTAAATGGCTACCCAGACTTTCTGCTTTTCACCGCCTACCCACATGTACATAGTACTTCAATCAAATCACCTAACCAAACCTACATGTACATATTACCTCAATCAATCACCCCAACTACCTCGTACCCGAATACCCTGACTCGGTAGCTGTACTCCTTTTAAATGGCCTATATATAGCCTCGTATTGTTATTTTATTGTGATATTTGATTGTTACTATTTTATTTTGATATATTTGTTGATTTGCTTACTTTTTAACTGCATGGTTGGGAAAGGGCTAGTAAGTAAGCATTTCATGGTAAAGTCTACACTTGTTGTATTCGGTGCATGTGAAAAATACAATATTATGTTTGTTTTTTACATTAAATGGAGTAGGCATTGCTTGGGTTGAATGGTGTAACAACACAGAATACAACTTTTTTTGAAGTCCCATTATGGTAGTGACTGCCCATCACTTATTAACCAGCAGTTACTCACATTACTTTAATAAAATATTGCAGTTGTTGTGCATATTACATTTGTTTTATTTGATAACTTAATCATTTCACTCAAGTCATCATCTCATCTCTTCAGAGCTGCTGCCTATGCTGTTTTACAAAATCCCTATTTTAGTAGTTCTTAAAATCACTATTTTAGTAGTTCTTCAAAGTAAATAAGGCATACTCGTCTATGAAAAGCCAACTGACATTTATTCCTAAGGTACTGACCTGTTGCACCCTCTACAACCACTGTGATTATTATTTGACCAATATTTGATCATTTATGAACGTTTGAACATCTTGAAGAACAATCTGGCCTTATTAGCCATGTACTCCTCCTGTCTCAGCCTCCAGTATTTATGCTGCAGTAGTTTATGTGTCAGGGGGCTAGGGTCATTCTGTTATAGCTGGAGTATTTCTCCTGTCTTATCCGGTGTCCTGTGTGAATTTAAGTATGCTCTCTCTAATTCTCTCTCCTTTCTCTTTTTTCCTCTCTCTCTCTCTCTCTCTCTCTCTCTCACTCACTCTTTCTTTCTTTCTCTCTCTCGGAGGAGGACCTGAGCCCTAGGACCATGCCTCAGGACTACCTGGCCTGATGACTCCTTGCTGTCCCCAGTCCACCTGGCCGTGCTGCTGCTCCAGTTTGTTCTGCTTGCGGCTATGGGACCCTGACCTGTTCACCGGACGTGCTACCTGTCCCAGACCTGCTGTTTTCAACTCTCTAGAGACAGCAGGAGCGGTAGAGATACTTTTAATGATCGACTATGAAAAGCCAACTGACATTTACTCCTGAGGTGCTGACATGTTGCAACTTCGACAACCACTGTGATTATTATTATTTGACCCTGCTGGTCATCAATGAACATTTGAACGTCTTGGCCATGTTCTGTTATAATCTCCACCCGGCACAGCCAGAAGAGGACTGGCCACCCCTCATAGCCTGGTTCCTTTCTAGGTTTCTTCCTAGGTTCTGGCCTTTCTAGGGAGTTTTTCCTAGCCACCGTGCTTCTACACCTGTATTGCTTGCTGTTTGGGGTTTTAAGCTGGGTTTCTGTACAGCACTTTATGACATCAGCTGATGTAAGAAGGGCTTTGTAAATCAATTTGATTGATTGATTGATTGATTGTACTCTTATAATCTCCACCTGGCACAGCCAGAAGAGGACTGGCCACCCCTCAGAACTTTATAAATACATTTGATTGATTGATCATACTTTATTGACTGCAGAACATTAGCCTGTTGGAAACTACAACTCCCTACTACTTTGCACAGTTCGGGCATGATCTGATTTATTTCTAGAGAAACTGCAACCCAATGTGCGCATTGAGAACAACAATAAAACAACAAAAAAATTATGGAATCCAAATAATTGAACTGAAGTCGGTAAATTAGTTAGATTTTAGAATTGGTCAATTCATTGTTTAAAAAACGAAAAATAACCAACATTTTGGTTTATCACTCAGCATTACTTTGCAGAGATGGTGATGGGTCTAAATAGGCTTTGGGGTTTGGTAGTCTTAATTCAGAGTACCTGTCTTTAACTGCAATTTCCTGAAAGTTTGACTCTTCCCACATGCCCCCCAAACATTCTCAGTTTCAGTAGCATCTACATTCACCTATTTTGGGTGGTTATCCTTAGATATAATCCCCAGACTTGCCCAGAGGGAAATGTTGATATGTTTTACATTTTTTATTCTAGATAACATTTTATTTGGAAAAATTCACAAAAGAATGCAGTTCTTTAGTATTTTACAGATAGAAAGATGAAAGAAGTATTTATCCACAATCTGCTCTGGACAAGTCCGGTCCTGGAGTGTCTTAATAAAATGAAACAAAAATATTTAGGCTGACTTCATCCAGTATCCAGAAAAAATGTATTTGCATGGTATGCAAATATGCCCATATTTAATTAGGTATTTCCTAATTTGCATATATTCATAAAATATTTCAGAAGAAGTGTAATACAATTCAGACTTCTGTGAAAGCTGCTGCAAAGCCAAACAGTTCAATCAAGGACACTTCAAGACTTCTTAAAATAATACTTTATTAACATCTCAAAAAATTATAAATGGAGAAACACAAATATTATATTTAGTTTGTTGTTGTTGCACAAGCCTGGAGTAGATTCCTGAGAAGCAGTGGGTATGGGTCAGTATATGTCATGGGGGTCAGGGTTCAGAGTGTAATGGGACTAAGTGTGTGTAAACATATTCTGACCTCTAATACCTCAACCCCACTGTCAATCCTCCTCTCCTTCCATTCTCCCGACGGCTCGCCCACACTAGTCTTGTCTCAGATCTGTTCGTGATGTCTTGCCAAATCTTATATCACCATTGTCATGCCAAACATATAGGGGAATGGCCATATAGGAGGTGGTTATATACAACATAAACAGATCTGTCACCAGGCTACCACTAAACATACACCACAACTAGGCCACTGTCACAAGAATACACAGGAAGAGGACAAAGCAGAGGACAAACAAACATCTCCAAACTCTTTCATAAACCAGATGGAATTCCCAAATAAAATGTGGGAAAAGGGATATAATCTCCCATCTGAATTTGATATGAAATGGCAGGGACAGATGATTCACATGAAATTGATGAGATGCTGGGGAGTTTCCCATCACTATGACGTGGCTTGGCGCCACTTGCAGGGAGGGAGCAGGACTACATGTGAAACTGTGTCCTTATCAAATCTCAAACCTGAACCAAGGTGGGGTTCTAGCGCTACATAGCTATTTACGTAGGATAAGTATGGTTCCACAGGATGTAACCTACACAGTACACAGAACAGGATGTAACCTACACAGTACACAGAACAGGATGTAACCTACACAGTACACAGAACAGGATGTAACCTACACAGTACACAGAACAGGATGTAACCTACACAGTACACAGAACAGGATGTAACCTACACAGTACACAGAACAGGATGTAACCTATACAGTGAACAGAACAGGATGTAACCTACACAGTACACAGAACAGGATGTAACCTACACAGAACAGGATGTTTTTATTTTTTTATTTAACCTTTATTTAACTAGGCAAGTCAGTTAAGAACAAATTCTTATTTACAATGACGGCCTACACCGGGCAAATTCGAACGACGCTGGGCCAATTGTGCGTCTACAGTGCCTTCAGAAGTATTCACACCCGTTGACTATTTCCACATTGTGTTGTGTTACAGCCTGAATTTAAAATGCATTGCATTTAGATTGTTGGTCACTAGCCTACACACAATACCCCATAATGTCAAAGTGGAATTATGTTCCTACATTGTAAAATTGTATTAAAAATTAAAAGCTGACAACATTGTAGTTACTCGACAACACTAACCTAATTGACAAAGTGAAAAGAAGGAAGCCTGTACAAAATACAAATACTCCAAAACATGCATCCTCTTTGCAACAAGGCACTAAAGTAATACTGCAAAACGTGGCAAAGCAATTCACTTTTTGTCCTGAATACATAGTGTTACGTTTGGGTCAAATCCAATACAACACATTACTGAGTAACACTCCATATTTTCAAACACAGTGGTGGCTGCATCATGTTATTGGGTATGCTTGTAATCATTAAGGACTGGGGAGGCCCATGGGGCGGTGCACAATTATCCCAGCGTTGTTCGGGTTAGGGAGGGTTTGGCCAGCAGGGATAACCTTGTCTCATCATGCACTAGTGACTCCTGTGGCGGGCCGGGCGCAGTGCACGCTGACCAGGTCGCCAGGTGTACGGTGTTTCCTCCGACACATTGGTGCGGCTGGCTTCTGGGTTGGATGTGCATTGTGTCAAGAAGCAGTACGGCTTGGTTGGGTTGTGTTTCAGAGGATGCATGGCTCTCGACCTTTGCCGCTCCCGAGTCCGTACGGGAGTTGCAGCGATGAGACAAGACAGTAACTAATTGGATACCATGAAAAAGGGGGTAAAAAAATATACACTGCTCAAAAAAATAAAGGGAACAATTAAACAACACAATGTAACTTCAAGTCAATCACACTTCTGTGAAATCAAACTGTCCACTTAGGAAGCAACACTGATTGACAATACATTTCACACGCTGTTGTGCAAATGGAATAGACAACAGGTGGAAATTATAGGCAATTAGCAAGACACCCCCAATAAAGGAGTGGTTCTGCAGGTGGTGACCACAGACCACTTCTCAGTTCCTATGCTTCCTGGCTGATGTTTTGGTCACTTTTGAATGCTGGCGGTGCTTTCACTCTAGTGGTAGCATGAGACGGAGTCTACAATCCACACAAGTGGCTCAGGTAGTGCAGCTCATCCAGGATGGCACATCAATGCGAGCTGTGGCAAGAAGGTTTGCTGTGTCTGTCAGCGTAGTGTCCAGAGCATGGAGGCGCTACCAGGAGACAGGCCAGTACATCAGGAGACGTGGAGGAGGCTGTAGGAGGGCAACAACCCAGCAGCAGGACCGCTACCTCCGCCTTTGTGCAAGGAGGAGCACTGCCAGAGCCCTGTAAAATGACCTCCAGCAGGCCACAAATGTGCATGTGTCAGCTCAAACGGTCAGAAACAGACTCCATGAGGTTGGTATGAGGGCCCGACTTCTACAGGTGGGGGTTGTGCTTACAGCCCAACACCGTGCAGGACGTTTGGCATTTGCCAGAGAACACCAAGATTGGCAAATTCGCCACTGGCGCCCTGTGCTCTTCACAGATGAAAGCAGGTTCACACTGAGCACATGTGACAGACGTGACAGAGTCTGGAGACGCCGTGGAGAACGTTCTGCTGCCTCCAACATCCTCCAGCATGACCGGTTTGTCGGTGGGTCAGTCATGGTGTGGGGTGGCATTTCTTTGGGGGCCGCACAGCCCTCCATGTGCTCGCCAGAGGTAGCCTGACTGCCATTAGGTACCGAGATGAGATCCTCAGACCCCTTGTGAGACCATATGCTGGTGCGGTTGGCCCTGGGTTCCTCCTAATGCAAAACAATGCTAGACCTCATGTGGCTGGAGTGTGTCAGCAGTTCCTGCAAGAGGACGGCATTGATGCTATGGACTGGCCCGCCCGTTCCCCAGACCTGAATCCAATTGAGCACATCTGGGACATCATGTCTCGCTCCATCCATCAACGCCACGTTGCACCACAGACTGTCCAGGAGTTGGCGGATGCTTTAGTCCAGGTCTGGGAGGAGATCCCTCAGGAGACCATCCGCCACCTCATCAGGAGCATGCCCAGGCGTTGTAGGGAGGTCATACAGGCACGTGGAGGCCACACACACTACTGAGCCTCATTTTGACTTGTTTTAAGGACATTACATCAAAGTTGGATCAGCCTGTAGTGTGGTTTTCCACTTTAATTTTGAGTGTGACTCCAAATCCAGACCTCCATGGGTTGATAAATTTGATTTCCATTGATAATTTGTGTGTGATTTTGTTGTCAGTACATTCAACTATGTAAAGAAAAAAATATTTAATAAGAATATTTCATTCATTCAGATCTAGGATGTGTTATTTTAGTGTTCCCTTTATTTTTTTGAGCAGTGTATATATACTGTATATATATACACACTACTGTTCAAAAGATTGTGGTCACCTAGAAATGTCCTTACTTTTGAAAGAAAAGCAATTTTTTGGTCCATTAAAATAACATAAAATTGATCAGAAATACAGTGTTAATGTTGTAAATGACTATTGTAGCTGGAAACGTGTGATTTTTAATGGAATATCTACATAGGCGTACAGAGGACCATTATCAGCAACCATCACTCCTGTGTTCCAATGGCACGTTGTGTTAGCTAATCCAAGTTTATCATTTTAAAAGGCTAATTGATCATTAGAAAACCCTTTTGCAATTATGTTAGCACAGCTGAAAACTGTTGATCTGATTAAAGAAGCAATAAAACTGGCCCATTTTTGACTAGTTGAGTATCTGCATCATCAGCATTTGTGGGTTCAATTACAGGCTCAAAATGGCCAGAAACAAAGAACTTTCTTCTGAAACTCGTCAGTCTATTCTTGTTCTGAGAAATGAAGGCTATTCCATGCGAGAAATTGCCAAGAAACTGAAGATCTCGTACAACGCTGTGTACTACCTTCACAGAACAGCACAAACTGTCTCTAACCAGAATAGAAAGAGGAGTGGGAGGCCCCGGTGCATAAGTGAGCAAGAGGACAAGTACATCAGAGTATCTAGTTTTAAGAAACAGATGCCTCACATGTCCTCAACTGGCAGCTTTATTAAATAGTATCCGCAAAACACCAGTCTCAACTTCAACAGTGAAGAGGCGACTCTGGGATGCTGGCCTTCTGGGCAGAGTTGCAAAGAAAAAGCCATATTGGGGCGGCAGGGTAGCCTAGTGGTTAGAGCGTTGGGCTAGTAACCGAAAGGTTGCAAGTTTGAATCCCCAAGCTGACAAGGTACCAATCTGTCGTTCTGCCCCTGAACGAGGCAGTTAACCCACTGTTCCTAGGCCGTCATTGAAAATAAGAATTTGTTCTTAACTGACTTGCCTAGTTAAATAAAGGTAAAAAAATAAAATAAAAAAAAGTACCTTAATGAACACAATCCCGGAAATGTTATATTCCTGTCATGTGGATTGTGATGGGTGCAATAGACCTTGAAGAGCACATGACAGCCTGAGTGCATATAATGCACAACAGCATGCACATATCAAGATGTTAATCAAATCAAAGTTTATGGGCCTGAACCTAAATATGCAGCCTCCCATCACAGCTCAATATGTAGCCTACTCTCAACATGCATTCTACTCTCATCACAGCTTAACATGTAGCCTATTCCCATTAGGGTTGGGCGGTATTCAGATTTCCATACCATCATACAATCCCGGGATATACCGGTAGTGCACACAAGGGGCGCTATATATTTTCCAAATGTAAAAAAAGCTCAAAAACATCACAATGCTAACAAGTAGTAAGGAATCCTCATAGTGGAAGCTAGGTAAATGCTAACAAACATTTACTACTAGGACAGACAACCCAGCTCATAAAGTTATGCAAGTATCTCAAAACGCAGTTTGCAGCACACACAAAACAAACATTAGGCAGCAGGGATCTTCATCCAGGAGGGGATTGTCTCTGCTGCTGTTACCAAGAAGTTTGATCTTGCAAGATAACGGTAGCCACTTAGCAAGTTAGCAAAACCCAGCTGGAGAGAATTTATTTGGCACATCTTAGATAGTTAATTTAAAACCTCTTTGGGATAGGGGGCAGTATTTTCAGACCGAAACTATACAAGTAAAAAAAAAAAATGCTACTCACAGTCTGCTGCACACAGAAAACAAATATTAGCCAGCAAGGCTCTTGATCCAGAAGGAGATTCTCTGCTGTTACCAAGAAAATGCTAGATTTTTTTAAGAAGCTAACCACTTAGCTAGATAGTTAACTAGCTACTAAATTAGCACACCAAATGCACAACTGCAGAGCATTTAGCACATCTTAGACAGTTCACTTAACAGTTATAAGATATCTACTGTAGCGGGCAAACATTTTGTTGTGAATTCCATACAGTAATTAGATTACATGGTGCATGCTGCACGGCGGTGAGTGACTCACAGGGATCCAGTCTCCGGTCGTTGTAACATGTGACTGGGGACTACCGTAAACTGCATATTAATGTGACAGATGAAATTAAGAATGGAATGTTTTGGGGCGGCAGGTAGCCTAGTGGTCAGAGCGTTGGGCCAGTAACCGAAAGGTTGCTGGATCGAATCCCTGAACTGATAAGGTAAAAATATGTCGTTCTGCCCCTGAACAAGGCACTGTTTCCCGGTAGGCCGTCAATGGAAATAAGAATTTGTTCTTAATTTATTTATTTCACCTTTATTTAACCAGGTAGGACAGTTGAGAACAAGTTCTCATTTACAACTGCGTCCTGGCCAAGATAAAGCAAAGCAGTGTGACACAAACAACAACACAGAGTTACACATGGAATAAACAAACATACAGTCAATAACACAATAGAAAAAAGTCTATATAGTGTGTGCAAATGAGGTAAGATAAGGGAGGCAAGGCAATAAGTAGGCCATAGTGGCGAAATAATTACAATTTAGCAATTAAACACTGGAGTGATAGATGTGCAGAATATGAATGTGCAAGTAGATACTGGGGGGCAAAAGAGCAACAACAAAAAATAACAGTATGGGGAATAGGTAGTTGGATGGGCAATTTACAGATGGGCTATGTACAGGTGCAGTGATCTGTGAGCTGCTCTGACAGCTGGTGCTTAAAGTTAGTGAGGGAGTTATGAGTCTCCAGCTTCAGTGATTTTTGCAATTCGTTCCAGTCATTGGCAGCAGAGAACTGGAAGGAAAGGCAGCCAAAGGAGGAATTGGCTTTGGGGGTTATCAGTGAAATATACCTGCTGGAGTGCATGCTACGGGTGGGTGCTGCTATGGTGACCAGTGAGCTGAGATAAGGTGGGGCTTTATCTAGCAAAGACTTATAGATGACCTGGAGCCAGTGGGTTTGGCGACGAATATGAAGCGAGGGCCAGCCAACGAGAGCATACAGGTCGCAGTGGTAGGTAGTATATGGGACTTTGGTGACAGAACAGATGGCACTGTTGTAGACTGCATCCAATTTGCTGAGTAGAGTGTTGGAGGCTATTTTGTAAATGACATTGCCGAAATCAAGGATTTTACGAGGGTATGTTTGGCAGCATGAGTGAAGGATACTTTGTTGCGAAATAGGAAGCCGATTCTAGATTTAATTTTGGATTGGACTTGCTTAGTTGACTTGCCTAGTTAAATAAAGATTCAATAATTTTTTATTTTAATTCCACAAGTTGACTGCAGGTATTTACTTTAAAAGTAGCTACAAATATTGACATTTATTTAAAAAACCTCAAAGTTTTAATGGTATTGACGGTATTGAAAAAACACCCTGTGGCTTTTTCCAAATTCCCCAGTATATGGTATATATGGTATACTGCCCAAGCCTAACTCCCATCACAGCTTGTTGTTCCGAGGCCAGACTTTCTATTTAAAAGCTGAAATTCCAGTCTCCAATTAGGTTTATGGTAGTGAATAACTCACACTCCCGAGTCCTGACGACTCTCAGATCTAATGGTCATATTAATGCAATGTCATAAGTAAATAATGCATCAAGAAGTTTGAAGTTTACTGCTGCCTGCCAGACCTGTTTTAATAAGATCCTTATCAATTAATTACATAAACTATTTCTAACAAGGCAGAGGAGAAAGGGGAGTGGTGGTGGGGGAGCTGGTGGAGGAAGGGGAGTGGTGGTGGTGGGGGAGGGGGAGGAAGAAGAGACATATAGGAAGAGGAGGAGCAAACAGTGAGGCGAGGCCCCTGGAGCCAAACAGCCCTGGGACCTGGGACAGTGTAGTAGGGAGGACATAGAAGACAGTCACACTGTGAAAGGGTGAAAAATACTGCAGCTTTAGAAGGGGCAGAGAATGTGATATACAGTATAGCTATTTCTTCTCCAAACTACAATCCACAGAAGATTGAAAAGTAGTAGCTGGCTGTGTGCTACTAATAATGTCCTGAGCTTTGTCCCCAAGTGCTGGGATCTATCGTCAAATATAAAATTGACTTTCTAGAGAGAGGAATGTTGTAGATGGCAACAAAATATGACATCTTGTGGTTCTGCTGAAACAAGAAACATAGAATTCTCAATATCTATCAAACATCTACTGATTCTTGTGCTTTCAAAACAGTAGAGCAACATCAGTAGCTCACGAGAATGGGACCACAATTCAATAAGACACATCAGAGGTTTGGTATTCACTAAGCAATCTGTAAATACATATGCATTTTGATTAAATGAAAATATTGGTTGCCAAATCAATTTCCACCCCCCCCCCCCCAATCCCCCTAGGAATGTTTCATACCGAGAAGCAATACAATGTATCAGTTCATTATCATTTAAAGTGGCATGGGTATCTTGATCTGAGGGTGGCTCTGTAAAAGTTAATTCGCCTGAAATTAATTTAAGATATCAATTTAATCAATTTAAGATATAGGGATATTTTCCTGCACCATGCCTTCAGAAGTGTGTATCATTTATTTGCAAAGCAGCGTGTCCCCGATGGAGGTATTTGAGTTGACAGTTGATTAAAAAATGGTAAATCCCATGGCATGACCATGCACCACCAGAACCTCATGACTGAGAAGTCATCGGGCGCAGCCAACCGTATTACTGATTCCTAACCATACCTGGGTTCAAATACTTTGAGCATTTGCTTGAGTCTGCCTAGGGTTTATAGCGGGAACCGGGTTACCGATATTTTCCTCCGAATCACACTCCCGTTCTTCGGGATAAATAACTGCAAGAAACAGGTAAATTATAATGAACTATTTATATGATCAGCAAGATGTGAAATGGAACTGTTAAATGATATGCAATGTCAAAATCTGTCTTCTCTATGACCTTCTCTGCTCTGCTATCTCAATGGCAACCCGTCAATCAGGGCAGGTGGGACAGAGCCCCACCTGTTTAGAGACCCACATTTTTTGCAAAAAATAAAATAAATACAATAAAAATGGGGGGGGGGGGGGGGGCTTGCCTGTTTTGCATGTTATTTTGGCATTAATACGTGCCACATATCAGTTTGCAAACAATGTAAAAAATATATTAATATCATTGAGTTAATAAAGCTGCATACAAACATTGTCTCTTTTTTGGTTTCCAGAGTAAGGCAGCTCCAAAATGCAGGTGTTTCAGGCTCACATAAACACCATCATCCCGGAAACCCTAGACCCACTCCAATTCGCATACCGCCCCAACAGATCCACAGATGATGCAATCTCTATTGCATTCCACACTGCCCTTTCCCACCTGGACAAAAGGAACATCTATGTAAGAATGCTGTTCATTGACTACACCTCAGCGTTCAACACCATAGTGCCCACAAAGCTCATCACTAAGCTAAGGACCCTGGGACTAAACACCTCCTTCTGCTACTGGATCCTGGACTTCATGACGGGCCACCCCCCAGGTGGTAAGGGTAGGCAACACCACATCTGCCAAGCTGATCCTCAACACGGGGGCCCCTCAGGGCTGTGTGCTTAGTCCCCTCCTGTACTCCCTGTTCAACCACGACTGCGTGGCCAAGCACGACTCCAACACCATCATTAAGCTTTCTGACGACACAATGGGGGTAGGCCTGATCACGGACAACAGTGAGACAGCCTTTAGGGAGGAGGTCAGAGACCTGGCAATGTGGTGCCAGGACAAAAACCTCTCCCTCAATGTGAGCAAGACAAAAGAGATGATTGTGGACTACAGGAAAAGGAGGGCTGAACACACCCCAATTCACATAGGCGGGATTGTAGTAGAGCAGGTCAAGAGTTTCAAGTTCCTTGGTGTCCACATCATCAACAAACTATCATGACACACCAAGAAAGAAGTGATGAGGGCACGAAAATTACTTTTCCACCTCAGGAGATAGAAAAGATTTGGCAAGGATCGCCAGATCCTCAAAAAGTTCTACAGCTGCACTATCGAGAGCATCCTGACCGGTTGCATCGGCTCTGCATCCGACCGTAAGGCGCTACAGAAGGTAGTGCGTACAGCCTGGTACATCATTGGACCGAAGCTTCCTGCCATCCAGGACCTATGTACTAGGCAATGTTAGAGGAAGGCCCAAAACATTTTCAAAGACTCCAGTCACCCAAGTCATAGACTGTTCCCTCTGCTTCCGCACGGCAAGCGGTACCGGAGCGCCAAGTCTAAGTCCAAAAGGCCCCTTAACAGTTTCTACCCCCCAAGCCATAAGACTCCTGAACAATTAATCAAATGGTCCCCCAGGCTATTTACATTGACACCCTACCCCCCTTCATTTTTACACTGCTGCTACACGCTGTTTATTATTTATGCATAGTCACTTTACTCCTACCTACATGTACAAATTACCTCAGCTAACCTGTACCCCCCGCACATTGACTCGGTACCGGTACCCCCTGTATATAGCCTCGTTTTTGTTATTTTATTGTGTTACTTTTTATTTTTTACTTTAGTTTATTTAGTAAATATTTTCCTTACTGTATTTCTTGAACTGCATTGTTGGTTAACTTCTTATGGCTGCAGGGGCAGCATTGAGTAGCTTGGATGAAAGGTGCCCAGAGGTGCCCATAGTAAACTGCCTGCTCCTCAGTCCCAGTTGCTAATATATGCATATTATTATTAGTATTGGATAGAAAACACTCTGAAGTTTCTAAAACTGTTTGAATGATGTCTGTGAGTATAACAGAACTCATATGGCAAGCAAAAACCTGAGAAAACAATCCAAACAGGAAGTGGGAATTCTGAGGTTGGTCGATTTTCAACCCAGCCCCTATTGAATACACAGTGGGATATGGATGAGTTTGCACTTCCTACAGCTTCCACTAGATGTCAACAGTCTGTAGAACCTTGTCTGGTGCCTCTACTGTGAAGTGGGGCCGAAGGAGACAGGAATTAGTCAGGTCTGCCATGAGGTGACCATGCTCTGACCATGCGCGTTCACATGAGGGAGCTCTGTTCCATCGCACATCTGAAGTCAATGTAATTCTCCGGATGGAACATTATTGAGGATTTATGTTAAAAACATTCTAAAGATTGATTCAATACATCGTTTGACATGTTTCTACTGACTGTTACGGAACTTTTTGACATTTCGTCTGCTTTTAGTGAACGCGCTTCCTGACTTTGGATTTGTTTACCAAACACGCTAACAAAAATAGCTATTTGGACATAAATTATGGACATTACCGAACAAAACAAACATTTGTTGTGGAAGTGGGAGTCCTGGCAGTGCATTCCGACGAAGATCAGCAAAGGTAAGTGAAGATTTATAATGCTTTTTATGAGTTTTGTTGACTGCACAATTTGGCGGGTAACTGTATGGCTTTCTTTTGTGGCTGAACGCTGTTCTCAGATTATTGAATATTGTGCTTTTGCCGTAAAGCTTTTTGAAATCTGACACAGCGGTTGCATTAAGAACAAGTGTATCTTTAATTCTATGTAAAACATGTATCTTTCATCAAAGTTTATGATGAGTATTTATGTTATTTGACGTGGCTTTCTGCAATTTCTCCGGATATTTTGGAGGCATTTCTGAACATGGCGCCAATGTAAACTGAGGTTCCTTAGACCTCATGGCTTGGTTTTTGCTCTGACATGCACTGTCAACTGAGGGACCTTACATAGACAGGTGTGTGCCTTTCCAAATCATGTCCAATCAATTGAATTTACCACAGGTTGACTCCAATCAAGTTGTAGAAACATCTCAAGGAAGATCAATGGAAACAGGATGCACCTGAGCTCAAGTCTTAAAGCAAAGGGTCTGAATACTTATGTAAATAAGGTATGTTTTTTATTTTCAATACATTTTCAAACATTTCTAAAAACCTGTTTTCGCTTTGTCATTATGGGGTATTGTGTGTAGATAGGCTTATTTTAAAACTGAATGATTTTTATGTAACAAAATGTGGAAAAAGTCAAGGGGTCTGAATACTTGGGGCGACAGGTAGCCTAGTGGTTAGAGCGTTGGGCCAGTACCTGAAAGGTTGCTGGATCGAATCCCCAAGTTGACAAGGTAAAAATCTGTCGTTCTGCCCCTGAACAAGGCAACTAACCCACTGTTCCCCGGTAGGCTGTCATTGTAAATAAAAATTTGTTCTTAACTGACTTGCCTAGTTAAATTTTTCTTTTAAACTTTCCGAATGCACTGTAGGCTATGTGTGCCATTTTTAAATGTATGTAGTTCTGTCCTTGAGCTGTTGTTGTCTTTTAATGTTCTGTATTATGTTTTGTGTGGACCCCCAGAACCCTAATAAATACCAAATGTACTGATAAGTGGATGCAACTTACGTGTGTGAACAACAGGCACAACTATCAGCCTTCTCATTGGCTTGAATGTTTCCACCTGATCTCACCTGCCTTCCATGTTGAGGGCATGTATTTATATTTTATTGTGGTCAGTGTAATATTTTGTCAATACATCAGATAATCTTTGCCCACACTAAAGTGGAAGTGTTGTTTCTATCTTCACCACTAAGTGGCACAACAAACCAAATTACCAATCTGACTCTGCTGTATTGTAACACATGTGTATTTGCAACTTTTCACCACCAAGGGTCAGTGTGGTATAATTTCAACAAAAGAGTACCAAAAGACCATTTCAGATACAGATTCCCCACATTTATTTTCTTGTTCTGTTAATGCCTGTGCAAGGTGTAAGAGTTACAAAATCTACTTACTATATAATGATTATATATATATATCCTGTGTCTATCATACCATGTTATTCATACATACAGGTAGTTTTCAACTTTATGCATATTATTTTCCATTTGAAATGTATCTATAACACTTTTAACATGTGTTTTGCTGATTAATGATCCCTCATATAATACATACAGGAACACGTACCACCAAGCAAGCAAGTCCATCTATATACTGTACAAGTCCAAAGTAGGCCTACAAGAAAACAGTGGTAAGTGTGCAATCTACTTCACCAGGTAAGAGATCCGGTCCACATGTAACAGCACAACTAACCTTGTTACATACACTGATGCTCTTTTGTCTTCATACACATAACTGTATCAATATACTGCACATACAGTATGCAGGATCAACTAGTTCAGGCTCACAGAGAATGACCAAATCAAATCAGTGCATTATTCTCTTTAGTAGACTGGGTCGGGTCATGACAAGGTGTTTGCTCTTTTCTTGAGGTACCACCGCTAATCTCAAACTGGAGAGAGCGAGACAGAGACAGTGAGAGAAAAAGAGAGGGAGAAAGAGAGAGAGACAGAGAAAAAGAGAGAGACAGAGAGAGAGATACAGAGAAAAAGAGAGGGAGAAAGAAAGATAGGAATACTTATTACAATCTGCAGAGTAATAAATGCTAGTCTCAGACTCCCAGCTCACAAACACCAAGCTTCCATTTGAGAGGGTTTGTCATTCTGAAAAACAAACCACAGATATCTCTCTAAGGCTAGAACAGTAAACAAAGAGTTATCCAGTGCATCCCTTTGATCAGGTTTGTTCTGTGGCAGTTATGTGCCACGTGGGGAGAGTAGAAACATCATTTATAATGATTATCATAGTAGGGTTCATGTTTCTGCTGAGTGATTCATAATCTCCACAGACAAGCACACAGTCAATACTGGTGGATGTTCAGCTGTCAATAAATCAATTAATCAGCCCTCATCCTACATGTTGAATCCAACCTCCTACTAGTTAGTGGTCGATATTGTTCCCACAGAGACAAGGCCTCAAAGTGTTTCTTTTGTCACAGCCAGCGGAAATGAAGAAGACGCTGCCGGTTTGGAGAAAAGTTAGTCTCAGACTGTTTTTTTTATGTTTTTTTTTTTTTTACAGATATCCACACATTATACTATCAGTGTGGACGAACAAGGAGTTACAGAATATAGATATGCCTTCAGTAGCAGGATTTTCAGAAACACGAACCCCCCCTAAAACATTTAGCCAGTTATTTTCCAGGCTCCGCATTTTAGCTTTCTAGGACAGCCATGCGTGGATGCACAGTGTCCTATATAGGGCTATGATACAGCCTGCTCACTCAGTTCATACGACAGTTCCTGGGCTCTGTCTGGGACTGCTGCATCCTGCTCAGCCAGGCTACATGTTACCCTGTTTGTCTGAGGACGAGGAGGAAGTGGAGGGGGACGGGGATGGTGCCTTGGGGAACACCCTGTCTGTGGGGGTGATAGAGGCTGGACTACCCATGCCTGAGGAGCTGGAACTACTGGACCTGTGCTGCCCCTGTCCATGGCCATGTCCCGGGTGGATGGGGGCAGGCCGGAGGGGTCTGATCGGCGGTGGCCTCAGGGGGGCGATGGGCCTCCGTGCAGTCGGTTTGAAGGTGCTCATGGTCTCGGAGGACGAGGAACAGCTGCTACGGCGTAGGGCAGCGTCAGGGTCTCGGATGGCCATGGTGTTAGTGTGCAGGGGGCTGCCGGGGGGCTCAGAGGGTGGTCCGGACCCGGAGGGTTGCTGCTGTTTCAGGGGCTCCAAGGTGTCCAGGACCACATCGGGAGCGTGCTTGGCCACGTTCTGACGCTCCAGCTCACGTAGCTCATGCAGGGCGGTGTTCATGGTCTTTTCTATGTCCTGTAACACACACAGTTTCACTAAATACTGATATTAATCCTGAGTCTTATTTCCTGCAACATCTTGGCTGTCCATCGTAGTCAATGATGACGATACTCTCCTACACAGAGTATTAGACACCATTAAAAAAAAAAGACAAAAAAAGAATGGCCCATTCAGACATCTGCTCTGACGTTTTGTTAATTCTCAAACGAAACACTGACGTACCAACTCTTCAGAATAAAAACTAAACGCTTTTCTTGTTGAAAGCAGGGATAAATGGACAAATTAACACCTCACAAACGGTTCCAATATTCTCTCTCTAATGAAGCACACAAAGGGAGCCATATTTAAATGTGGAGATAGCAGCAGCTAACAGACTGAACAGTAATTAGGAAATGAGAAACACGGGTCAAAGAATGAGCCTCTCTCTCAGATATCCTTCCCGCTGCTGCCTTTGACTTTGTTCTTCTGTGTCCTGCCTAGGATCCATAGAATGTACTGGACACATTCTGAGAATACATCTCTCGCCCTCTCTCAATCTCTCTCTCTCCCTGTCTGTCTGTCTCTCTCCCTAAGAGTCTGTATGCCTCTCTCTGTCTCTGAACCACAGACAGGAGAATATCCTCATTAGCTTTCCACTGAACAACTCTAAACCTGGCTGCCTTGGCATGAAATAGGTCAAATGAAAAGAACAGCCGCTATGTATTATGAATAATAAAGGGCCGTTTGGTCTTGCCTGACTTCACCCACTGAATCAGTTGCTTTTAGCGAGCCACCGTTATATTTGTTAAACTGTCAAGTCTTTATTGCAGTGATTAGAGTCTCACTTCTGCATACCCTGATAAAGGCCCTTTAGCCAAAACTTTGGTTAAATAAATCCACAAGCAAGGAGCAACATTCTTTCTTCAATAGGTTAGTTTATCATCTGTTAGTCAGCACCTCACCTTTTGGCTTTTGTGAGTTCTTTATTGCTTTACTTCATAGACTCTCACCTCTGCCAGGGCCTCGGCCTCCAGTGATTTGTGGTCACCAAGGCTACCATGGCGGGTGGAGCCGGTGGATGGTCTGAGGACGGAGCCATCGGGGAAGCACTTCCTGTCTGGGTGGTTGATACTTCCCGCGCTGCCAAACGTGCTGAGATGGTGTTTCTCTGGACTGTCCATGCGGCCCCTGCTGACAGACATCTTGTGAGGGCTGCAGGGGCGAGGTATGACCCTAGAGGGCATGTCCATACCTCTGGTGGGGCTGTGGGTGTCGGCTGTGCTCCTGCGGTGAGGGATAGCAGCACCATCTGAACGAACCCTCACCCTGTTGAGCGACAACACACAGAGCAGACAGACTGTCAGGACAGCATCATTGCAATGACAGGACTGGACAGGGTGTAGGCATGGTGCAGATATAAAATATAGTTCAGTCAATAAAACTACACTAAATGAACCATTATTATATAGACTCCTCATCGAAGGAAAACATTTAATCCTGCATGTGTCAAGAAAACCTGTATTAATCTGCATTTCTTCAGATTCTGTGAACGGTGAGCATGAGTCAACCAAGTCAAATTTAATGTGTAGCTACCTTCCCAAAGCAGCTCCATAGCGGTGTTCAGGGGTATGCTGTGTGTGTTCACAGGGGGAGCTGCGGTCATGGTCTTGGTTCCTAGATGAGGTCCTGTCTCTGTCCTCCTGGTGGGGTCCACTACTGGCTTCACTCTCAGCCTTCCCACTCAGACTGTCTGAGAATGCATCGTCCCTGAGGTAAAGGAGAGACAGAGAGGAGAACACAGGGTTTATTCAAATAATCAGGACTTTGCTGGACACCATTACACCAAAGACTATCCTCAACTAACATCTCAACAAACACAATAAAAGGTCCTTCAGAATCAGAATCTAACTCATAATGAAATGTCAATGTCATCTGCTGCCAGATTACTTCAAGGCATCATTAACAAGCACAACACCCATTCCCTGGTTACCCTGGGCCCCCTTGTGACGTGAATCGATAGGCCTGAGGATCAGCTGGAGATGAGTGTGTATGCATCTCAAATGGCACCCTATTCTTTTTATAGTGCACTACTTTTGACCAGGGCTATGAACAGAAGTAGTGCACTAAAAAGGCAATAGGTTGCCATTTGGAACACATCCTGTTTCTTCTCCCTAATTAGGGTTTAATTATGCCGTCTCACAGTGATGGATGGTGATTGGCTGTCGGGCAGAGTTCTGGAAGGATAAATGACCAGTTACAGAGTGACCTTAACGTTCCATCTTTGTCATGAGTAGGTGTTGCCTCCGGAGAATGAGGAGAGGCTCTTATACTTATTATAAAAACAAAAAAACTGTTTTAAGTGAGAAGTAGGCATTTCCGGTCTGAAGCCGGGAAAAAAAAGATAATTCACATGAGCACCACAATGCCTTCTCCACCCATGCTCTACCAAGGTTTTCCAGCAGATATTTTTGACATGCTACAGTAGCTATGTTGGTCTATTCTAGTTCAAACAATGCGTATGCAGGTTGCTTAGGATTCAAACCTTCTCAAACAGCCTAATTCATACTCTACGAGGAGGTGCTCCCACAATAATGTGATTTGTACCGCATGCAAGTTAACGTGTTGGATTCTTCACACACCACACACTAATCCCATTCCACTAGCTTTTAAAACGTTTTAAATTATTTGAAAACAAGCTTTTCTTTTATACTTAATAGACCATCATGCCAGATTGAACGAGCTGTTAAGTCTTGTAGTAATGTAGTGCCTGCCTGTATTTCCTTAAAACCTTTTTATTTAGCAATACATGTCATTGAGAAGAAAAATGTATTTCATTAAATCTTTTGGGGGGTCAGTAGGTGCCCAACATAACACCAGGTGGTGGTGTGTTGGACACAGTCACTCATACCTAGAGGTCTATAGAGCCTGTCCGACTGATTTCTGTAACCGTTATCTTACCTGTGTAATATTGACATAAGTTCAGAAAATCTTGTTTTGCAAACATGGTGGTTTTCTCAATTGCTGTGCTGATCAATGGGCAGTTTATTACCTCTGTCAAATTCTCAGTCTCTCAAAGCACTTCATTATGACAGAGGTGAGTTCTACGGGGCGATAGTCATTTAGTTCAGTTACCTTCGCTTTTTTGGGTACAGGAACAATGGTGGCCCTCTTGAACCATGTGTGGACAGCAGACTAGGATAGGGCGAGATTGAATATGTCCGTAAACACACCAGCCAGCTATCAGCGCATGCTCTGAGGATGCGACTAGGGATGCCGTCTGGGCCGGAAGCCTTGCGAGGGTTAACACGTTTAAATATCTTACTCACATCGGCCACGGAGAAGGAGAGCCAACAGTCCTTGGAAAAACGTCGGTGTCTGTGACGTGGCTTGTTTTCCTTTTGTAGTCCGTGATTGTCTGTAGACCCTGCCACATACGTCTCGTGTCTGAGCCGTTGAATTGCGACTCTACTTTGTCTCTATACTGACGTTTTGCCTGTTTGGTTGCCTTGCAGAGGGAATGACTACTCTGTTTGTATTCGGCCATATTCCCAGTCACCTTGCCATGTTTAAATGCGGTGGTTCACGCTTTCAGTTTTGCGCCAATGCTGCCATCTATCCAAGGTTTCTGGTTAGGGTAGGTTTTGATAGTCACAGTGGGCACAACATCTCCTATACACTTCCTGATAAAATCAGTTACCGTTTTGGTATATTCGTCAACATTATTCTCGGAAGCTACCCGGAACATATCCCAGTCTGCATGATCAAAACAATCTTGAAGCGTGGATTCCGATTAGTCAGACCAGCGTTGAATAGTCCTTAGCACGGGTACTTCCCGTTTTGAGTTTTTGCTTATAGGAAGGGAGGAGCAAAATGGAGTCGCGGTCAGAATGGCCAAAAGGAGGGCAGGGGAGGGCCTTGTATGCATCCCGGAAGTTGGAGTAACAGTGCTCTAGTGTTTTAGCAGCGTGAGTACTACAGTCGATATGCTGATAGAATTTAGGCAGCCTTTTCTTCAAATTTGCTTTGTTAAAATCAATAAATGCAGCCTCAGGATATATGGTTTCCAGTTTGCATAAAGTCCAGTGAAGTTCTTTGAGGGGCAGTCGTGGTATCGGCTTGAGGGGGGATATACAAGGCTGTGACTATAATCGAAGAGAATTCTCTTGAGAGATAATACGGTTGGCATTTGATCGTGAGGTATTCTAGGTCGGGTGAACAAAAGGACTTGAGTTCCTGTATGTTATCACAATTACACCATGAGTCATTCATCATGAAACATACACCCCCGCCCTTCTTCTTCCCGGAGAGATGTTTATTCCTGTTGGCACGATGAACTGAGAATCCAGATGGCTGGACCGACTCAGACAGTATATCCCGACTCCGACAGTAACAGACTAATGCCCTTTGGGCACAGTTCATCTGTTACCTGTTATTGACCAAATACAGCTGGTGAATGAGACAGTGCACATGGACTCACATAACCTGGAGGACCACAGTGTCCTGGTGCAGAGTCTGTCTCTAGTCGAATCAGAATACAATATATGTTTTTATCCTAAACAAAACCGTGTAGCATTTGAGTAGTTGGTAGCATTCGAGCACTTACATAGAAATGTGACATATGAAGTGCTCATTCTGTACTTACATGTCCTGCACCACGATGTACTGATGTGGGATGAGTCCATCCACTCCGTTGTGTCGTCCCTCCCACCAGTCATCAGAGGCTCTCAGGTACAACAACAGGGATGCCCCCTTCTTAAAGGAAAGCTCTCTGGGAGTACGCCCCACGTAGTCGAACTTAGCAATGGCCTCGATTTGCTCCAGTTCGTCATCACTGGTGGGAGGTCCTGTACCATTGTCCACTTCATTAATGGCACCTGGCTCACTATGGGGACTGTCACTGAATGGTGTGGGAGAGAGATAGAGAAAAAAATGCATACATTCATTGATTGATTAATAGATTTGGATAATGATAAAGAACGACACAGTGTAGTGCTTTGGGCTAAACTACATCAACA
This sequence comes from Salvelinus alpinus, assembly GCF_045679555.1. NCBI lineage: Eukaryota > Metazoa > Chordata > Actinopteri > Salmoniformes > Salmonidae > Salvelinus > Salvelinus alpinus. The sequence continues at coordinate 44,707,204 of NC_092087.1, forward strand.
AGAGGGTCAAGTCGTTTGAAATGCAGAACTGGATCCAGTGACCTTACGTCCTTTTCTCCATTGGTTATTCTCCATCCAATCACTAACCAGTACTCCTCTCCTCCAGCCATGCACTTCTCATAGACTGGTCCGTCCAGCTCACGGTGACTCGGGAAGATGACCTCGTTGTGGATGATGATGGTCTTGATGACCTCATTAACGTGCGTCTGGCAGGCCACAGGATCATGGTCATCAGGTATGGGCATCAGAGTCGGGCCGAAGCAGGTAGCCAGGTTATAGGGATCCATCATGTTCTCATCACTGTATTGGGATAGACTGGAGAGAAACAATGGGGAATTAACAAACAAAACAATTATCGATAATACAGTATGGGTATATTTATTGGGTTTGTTCATAAACACATGTTTTTATAATGACTGAACACTTTGACTGAACTTTTTTTAAATACGGTTTATCTAAATTTTTCCTCATTTAATGAGGACTACCCTCCTCTTTCTCCCCGAATGAGCCAGCTCTGAACACCATCTTTCCTATTGGATTTCTCCATAAACATAAAGCATTATTATGGTGATCAAATCACATGTTATTTGTCACATGCGCCGAATACAACAGGTTACACCTTACAGTGAAATGCTTACTTACAAGCCCTTAACCAACAATGTAGTTTCAAGAAAATACCCCCCAAAAAAGTAAGAGATAAAAATAACAAATAATTAAAGAGCAGCAGTAAAATAACAATAGCGGGGCTATATACAGGTGGTACAGGTACAGAGTCAATGTGCGGGGAACTGGTGTCGAGGTAATACGTACATGTAGGTAGAGTCTTTAAAGTGACTATGCATAGATAATAGCATCAGCGTAGAGGGGAGGGGGGGCAATGCAAATAGTCTGGGTAGCCATTTGATTAGATGTTCAGGAGTCTTATGGCTTGGGAGTAGAAGCTGTTTAGAAGCCTCTTGGACCTAGACTTGGCGCTCCGGTACCACTTGCCGTGCGGTAAGAGGTCCTGGATGGCAGGAAGCTTGGCCCCTGTGATGTACTGGGCCATACGCACTACCCTCCGTAGTGCCTCGCAGTTGGAGGCTGAGCTGTTGCCATACCAGGCAGTGATGCAACCTGTCCGGATGCTCTCGATGGTGCAAAACCATTTGAGGATCTGAGGACCCATGCCAAATATTTTCAGTCTCCTGAGGGGCTCCTGTGTTGAGGATCAGCATGGCGGATGTGTTGTTACCTACCCTTACCACCTGGGGGCGGCCCCGTCAGGAAGTCCAGGATCCAGTTGCAGAGGGAGGTGTTTAGTCCCAGGGTCCTTAGCTTAGTGATGAGCTTTGAGGGCACTATGGTGTAGAACGCTGAGCTGTAGTCAATGAATAGCATTCTCACATAGGTGCTCCTTTAGTCCAGGTGTGAAAGGGCAGTGTGGAGTGCAATAGAGACTGCATCATCTGTGGATCTGTTGGGGCGGTATGCAAATTGGAGTGGGTCTAGGGTTTCTGGGATAATGGTGTTGATCTGAGCCATGACCAGCCTTTCAAAGCACTTCATGGCTACAGACGTGAGTGCTACAGGTCGGTAGTCATTTAGGCAGGTTATTTTAGTGTTCTTGGGCACAGGGACTATGGTGGTCTGCTTGAAACATGTTGGTATTACAGACTCGGACAGGGAGAGGTTGAAAATGTCAGTGAAGACACTTGCCAGTTGGTCAGCGCATGCTCGGAGTACACGTCCTGGTAATCCGCCTGGCCCTGCAGCCTTGTGAATGTTGACCTGTTTAAAGGTCTTACTCACATCGACTGCGGAGAATGTGATCACACAGTCGTCCGGAACAGCTGATGCTCTCATGCATGTTTCAGTGTTACTTGTCTCGAAGCGAGCATAGAAGTAACTTAGCTCGACTGGTAGGCTTGTGTCACATCAGGCGAGCAAAACCTCAAGACTTCCTTAGATATCGTGCACCAGTTGTTGTTTACAAATATACATAGGCCGCCACCCGTGTCTTACCAGAGGCTGCTGTTCTATCCTGCCGATACAGTGTATAACCTGCCAGCTGTATGTTAATGTTGTCATTCAGCCACGACTCGTGAAACATAAGATATTACAGTTTTTAATGTCCCGTTGGTAGGATATACATGCTTTCAGTCGTCCCATTCATTTTTCAGCGATTGAACGTTGGCTAACAGTACGGATGGCAAAGGCAGATTAGCCCCTCGTCGCCTGATCCTCACAAGGCACCCCGAACTCTTTCTGCAAAATCTCTGTCTCTTTCTCCAGGATGAGGGCCTGTTCGGGTGTTTGGAGTATATCCTTCTCGTCTGACTCATTAAAGAAAAATGATGCGTAATCGCTGTTCTGATGTCCAGAAGCTCTTTTCGGTCATAAGAGACGGTAGCAGCAACATTATGTAGAAAATAAGTTACAAACAATGTGAAAAAACGAACAAAATAGTACAGTTGGTTAAGAGCCAATAAAACGGCAGCCATCCTCTCTGGCTCCATCACCGTTGTAACTTACTGGTTGATACATAGACTTGGTAACTGATATATGGACTTACTGGTTGAGGAATGCAAACAGGTATCTCATGACGATGATGACGGGGCGAGAAAGAGTTACAACGATCTGCTGAAGGTGATGAGCTCTCTCTGCACCAGAGTCTAGTTCTGAGAGAGACAGGGAGAGGGGCATATCTACTTTACTATAGTAAACATATTTACTATATCAATATCCAAACAATTATTAATAATACATTTTTATCTAAATCCCGCATCCGTCCCAGTGGAGTACACTTGTCCAGTCCTTACTGATGGTTGCTATGAGGTCATTGTACATTAGCAGTACAGTAGTAATACTTACTGATGGTAGACATGAGGTCGAGGAAGCGTTCTTTGGGGAACAGTGGGGTCTCCAACCCCCTGAAGTACAGCTTCAGAACGCCTGCCACCGCCATGATGTCATGGTCACTCTGATCGTCCACCAATGGGTCCTCACCTAGAGGCATCACACAAGCTGTCAACCATCCAGTCACACTACTGTAAGCTTGCTGGATATTCAACTGTGAATGTTTTATCTATATAACCCAAGTCATGCTTGTGTGAAAAGTTAATCTGCTTAGTAAACTGAATGTTCTGTTAAAGAAATGCATTAAGCTTGTAAAAACACTGTCAGCCGTCATGTAATACAATATAACACCTCATTAACTCGTCTTTAGGAAAATGTCTCGGCTCTCTCTATAGATAGATATCAGATAGTCCATGACAAACATTAGCTAGCCAACAAAAAGAACAAAGATATATTTGTCAGTACAGTATTTTCGCCCAACTAGCATTTCTGTTAAGAATGTGGAAGCTACTGCTGCTATACATCTAACCTAGATTTTCATGTCCGTTACAGTGTCATACATGACATATGTGCTGTCTATGTATCCATCTGCACTTTACAGTCCTAGAGGGAGGGGCTGTGGCATTCTGAGGCAGACTAAACGCAATAAAAAACGATCAAGCAGGATATGGGGCCTCGCTCGGACCGACCTCTCTCAAATGAATTTTTGATATCGTTGACTTCGACCTGTGAGCCGGGAATCCTGAATATGCCCTGCTGCTGAAGGCCTGTTGGAGCAGAGAAACCCAAGTCAGCACTTAGATGGAAACAAATCTGGCAACACAGACGCATACAGAGACACATAGACAGAGACACATAGACAGAGACACAAAGACAGAGACACACAAACACACAACTAAATGGAAACATTTATATTCATTAAAAATGTGTAATATGTCCATAGCCCAAACAACCATTAGTAACATAATCTCAGTCTGTCCACTACATGCTAGTTTCCATATTCAAAATTCCAAGATGAGAAACTACATCACAGAGATCCAAAATGGAGGTTTTACTGTAGTATATTCAACTTTATGTCTATTTATATCAATTAATTACTGTGTTCCTCTTACCATATAGATTGATGTAGCGAACACAGCTCTCAACCACCACTGGTATGGCCTGTCCTGAGTCCTAACAGAGAGGCATAGAGGGGTGTAGAGAGAGGTAAGGTGACTTACCACAGGTTATGAGCGTGAACACAGCACATTAATAAATTCATTATCTGACTGTGCACAGAGAATGACTAATGTACAATGAGCGTACAAAACATTAAGAACACCTTCCTTGTATTGAGTTGGAACCACCCCCCCCCCCCCTTTTGCCCTCAGAACAGCCTCAATTCGTCAGGACAGGGGTAGGGGTGCATTGTGTCAAGTTGGCTGGATACGGGAAACTGAGCGTGAAAAACCCAGCAGCGTTGCAGTTCTTGACACAAACCTGTGCGCCTGGCATGTACTACCATACCCCACTTGCACTTACATTTTTTGTCTTGCCCATTCACCATCAATGGCACGCATACACAATCCATGTATCAATTGTCTCAAGGCTTAAAAATCCTTCTTTAACCTTTCTCTTCTGCTTCATCTAGACTGATTGAAGTGGATTTAACAAGTGACACCTTTACCTGGATTCACCTGGTCAATCTGTAATGGAAAGAGCAGGTGTTCTTAATGTTTTGTACACTCCGTGTGTAATCATGCCAAATATACTGTATGGTCTGCAGAGGGAATAGGAGATTGTGGTGTTCTTCCCATACCCCCTGTTTCCTCACAAGGTTACCACTATATATATATATATTCATTAAGTGCCCAGTGAAAGTTTACACACCCCTTGCAGTCTTCAGATTTTGCTGCCTTAAATTTCAATCTAAAAAGGAATTAAATTAGATGTTCTTTTCTACAGCTCTACACAACCTACTCCACATTTTCTAAGTGAAAGAAAATTCTAGAACATTTTCCTAATTAATAAAACCTCTCCTTTTTAGATTTAATTTTAAGGCAGAAAAATGTGAAGACTGTACAAGTTGTGTGTGTAGACTTTCACGAGTGACTGTACATCATTCATTGGTTATCAGATGACAAAGAACAGAGTTACCAGGCAGGCAGAGAGATGTTGGTTAGTTAGTTTACACATTAAACCCAAACCCATAGCCTGATTCTTAGATCTGTTGATGCTGTCTTGCCAACTCATATTGGCAGCACAAACAGATCTGGGACCAGGCTACTCATGTACGTCAGAATACCCAGAATACCTGGCTGCGGGCGCGGGCATTCCGTCTTCCCCTGGAGGAGGCAGAAAACAGTGGCAGCAGCAGGATGAACAGAACAGAGAGGAAGAGAGGCAAGAAGAACCACAACAAGGTTAGAGAAGCACAGGGGAAAAGTGCGTCCAGAGAGAGGAGGTCAGAGGTCAAGCCTGAGAGAAAAGCCCCAGTGCTGTGGAGATGGGGCGAGGTAGAGGACGGGGGAGACCCAAGCTTGGGGAGGCCATGTGGGATGAGGGTGGGTGGCTATGGTGGAGAATAGGGGGGGTTGTAGGATGCTGGGACTGTGGCTCAGTTTTTACAACAAGGTTGACTGGGGCAATTCGATTGATTATGACTGAGAATACATCTGAGGAGACGTTAGGGGGCAAGGCCATAGAACCATGACAGTCTGACACTAACAGCCCCACGGGCCTCCACTGCTGTGGTGTACACACTCTTTCTGTCAGTGTGCTAGTGTTGGATCCTGGCTTACACAGAGGATATATGGCCCTGTGTGTTTATTTTCATAGCCTGACATGCTTAGTTCTGGGCCAAATGGCCCGTCGCCAAAATGTGTTTAACATCTAGAGGCCAGGGTTCAAGTGCTAAAACATGGGCAAGAATGTCAAAAGCAAACCTTATATGACCAGAGTCTGTCTACGTTCTGTACTTAAACAACCTCAAAACCCAAGATTTGTAGAATTGAGTACTCTTCTCCAGACCAGAGAGACAAACAATACCTTTCCCAACTGTCAAGCCAATGGACTGTCCAGTCCGAGAATTTCCTATAGGATTGAATAGAGGGGTCTCGGCATTTAGTCAATGTATTTAGACAGCTGTTGTGCCCAGCACAGGGCTATGAAGGAAGGGCAAGTCAGTGAGCTGAAGTGAGACAGAAAAGCAGTCAGACAGGACAGAGGTAGAGCCCCCAGAACTGTTAGTAAAGACAGCTTACACACAGAGAGACCACATGGGGGCCAAATAAGGGCAGTCAGTACCTTGATGAAGGCCTCCATATTGCCATTAAAGAGTTTATGATTAAAAATGGAGCGAGGTCTAGGCTTCCGCATTCTCCCAGGTTTAGGGGGAAGAGTGGGGGGCCTGATGGTGAAGGAGGTTAAGGGGGGGGGGGGGGGCAGATACACATAAACTATGATAAAACAATAAGGACTGAAACATGTATTTTACACTGTATAGTCAGTGGGACAATGTTTTTCTAGATATATTCAGTGCCATATATAGAGCCATCTATATGCACTGAGTGTACAAAACATTAGGAACATCTTCCTAATATCGAGATGGACCCCCCCCCCCTTTGCCCTCAGAACAGCCTCAAATCGTCGGGGAAAGGACTCTACAAGGTTTCGAAAGCATTCCACAGGGATGCTGGCCCATGTTGAATCCAATGCTTCCCATAGTTTTGTCAAATTGGCTGGAGGACCATTCTTGATCCACATGGGAAACTGTTGAGCGTGAAAAACCCAGAAACATTGCAGTTCTTCACACACTCAAACCGGTGCACCTGGCACCTACTACCATATCCTGTTCAAAGACACTTACATAATTTGTCTTGCCCGGACCCTCTGAATGGTACATATACACAACCCATGTCTCAATTGTCTCTTTAACCTGTCTCCTCCCCTTCATCTACACTGATTGAAGTGGATTTAACAGTTGACATCAATAAGAGATCATAGCTTTCACCTGGTCAGTCAATGTAATGGAAAGAGCAGGTGTTCCTAATGTTTTGTACACTCAGTGTGTACGTACGTACGTACATACATACATACATACATACATACATAGCTCTGGATAGCTTTGCATGTCCTATTCTTTCTCCTCTTCTTGCTGTACAAACCATAACATTACTTTAACACACAAGTGCAGTCACAGACGTATGCTTACACTATCACTACAACTGTTTCAGCTAAACCCTCAATAACCTGACTAATGACTCTGGGCCACTTATCAAACAAATCAGGTCATAAAAACATGAAGACAGTCAAAGCACATGATTAATGACACAGAGAATGACATTTAAATAGTGTAACAGGCATGGGAGCTGAGAGGCGATATCAAATCTTAATGTCTCTTAACTCTGGACTGCTGCGCTACTGTTCATTCTTCTCAACTCACTGATGTAAGACTAAGTCATGTCTGTGCTTAATATACAGCAGTGCTCTGTTTACCAGATGCCTGTACTATACTGTAGTGTTTAACAAGGCTCCGTATGACCACCGGTGACTGATGGGTGGCAGATGGTCTTACAGCCAGCTCATCTACCCATGACTGCTTCATTGTACACTCGAGTTTTCTCAGAAGTTGATTAATTAATCACCAGACAAACATCCCCTCTCCCTATTTGGAATCCCACCCCTGACTTATCAGAGAGCCTCGGGACCAAACTGCTCTTCATTTTAACATGACGTCATCTCTGCCACTTCCAGGAACACAGGAAGTGTTTGACACGCTTTTCTTCCTCCTCTTTTGAACCTCTTTTCTTACCTTGTTGTTCCATATTCAGCCCTTTCTCCTAAAATAAAGGAATGGATAAAGGGAGAGGGAGAGCAGAAGAGAGGGAGCAAGAGAGAGAGAGAAAATGAGTGTGTGTCTGCACGCGCTTGCGTGCATGTGTCTCTGAGAGAAAGAAGAAACAACGCATTAATGGCAAGGTTGAGTGCATTTGGAGCCAGACCTGGTTGTCTACAGAGCTGGCAGAATGGGCAGAGGGATGAGAAAACGGGCACCTATTCAGACGGGCTCAACAGTGCGGGCGCCATGACCGCCTCTCTGACTCACATACAGCCAGTCAGGCAGCGGCCATTCAGTGGTCGCCCTAGAAACCATAGAGAGAGAGACGGAGGGGGCGGACCCTGCCAGCTCAGAGCAGAATGTCAATGGAAGCTAGCGTATCCAGGGGCAACGGGGAGGAGGGAAGTGTGAGGAAGGCAGTGGTTTTTTTTTGGGGGGGGGGGGGGGGGACAATATTGAAGTAACTGTGCAGTAGTAATATAACATGATGTCAGGGGTAAGCAACTAGATTCAGCCGGGGGCCGATTTTTGTCGTAGCAAATGGTCGGGCGGCTGGAAAATAACTATCGTCAATTGTACACTGCAAATTGACCACAACTAAGCCCAAAAATAAATTGTATTTGAAATGAACAAATTCCTACCTTGATTACATTGGCATGATCACATCTCTTTTTTATTTTATTTATAGAAATACATGGGAACAGATTTCCCTAAATTAAACACATTTTTTGCTGAATTACTGGTGATTTTACACTTCTTGACCAAAGATAATGGGGGGGCAAAAAATAAATCACTTACAGTCCGGTTTTGGTCATCTAGTTATCCCAGGAAACAGGGGGGTTGCAACAAGAATACAACAGGGGGGTTGCAACAAGGTTAAGTAACAAGAATACAAGATGACATGATATCCCATAGCATGATAACACTCTGTGATCAGGGACTCGTATTGTTGATTTCAGGGCTCATGTGAAAAAAAGCAGCTTCCAGCAACAAGCACTCTGTCGGTCTTCTGTCTGTCTATTTGACCAACCACAACTAAGTCCTGGAAATACTGGAGCCAGCGGTTTGGCTGCTTATGGGGTATCATATGAGCTTCTTGTAAAATTGTATTTTAAAATGCATAGTACATGGGTGATTCCTCACGAAACTGGAATTGTTTTTTTTTGTTTTTTTACAAAATTGAATTCATAGAAAGGTCCTTCTGAGAAAGGATTGTTGACATATATTTGACATGTGTATCTTAAAGCATAATTGAGAAATAATTCATTGAAGAAGTTCGAACATTTGTGACATTTCTACTTTACCCAAGCCTCCTATAAAGTGGAAATGACAGCGTTTTAGCGACATTAAATCTTATTAAGCGAGTACTTACATATGGTCATTTTCACGTTTTCATATATTCATAGAATGTTTGGGAATTAAATAGAGTAAGGCATTTGTGAAAGTTCTATAGCAATACACAGTGTGAAAGCGGCCATGCGTTTGGACAATTAATAGAGACACTGCAGTAAATAAAAGCATCTGTCTTGTCCAGGACCGGACTAAGACCGGTGCGCCATAGCCAATCAGAGCTACAGTAGGCATATATGCAAATAAGCGATTTGCCGCATGGGCCTGCCATCATTCATTTTGAACTGGACTGTGTTTACAGGCAGTAGCAACAGTGGGACTTTAGCTCAAACAACCATGAAAAAGTAGGCTATCATATATGCACATCAAAAACAACAAGATCAACAACTAATGCTAGCTAGATCGAGATGAGCTAAAATCGAGGCAACAGTAGATAAACCCTGTCAAACCTTTTCAGCTTGTAGTTGGCCGTCAAAATTGCACTGATAAACGATGGGGAATAGCAGCCTGCTCGCCCTTCTGCAGCTTGCCTGCCAATGCATGCTTGTCCCAACACACGTTTTGACAACTGAATGGGAACTTTCCTCCCTGCCCGCCCATTTGATCGATGACAAAAACATTTGATTGAAAACTAAGAGATATGCTAACTGCGGTTAACAGTTCAAGTTCAGCATAGCTAGCTAGCAAAGTGATTCACATTTCTTGCTAACTAACAAAATGACACCTGCATCCAGGGCCGGCATTATGTGCGAGCTCTAGGGGACCTGGCCCGCCCTACCGTACCTCCGTTCCCGTCCAAATAAAATATAGAAATATTGATAATGTATTTGACCAAGATGCGCGCCGACATAAAATACGCCTCAATCTCAGATCAAGAATCCGATCGAGCGAAACAGCGTCCCTCTGTCGCCATATGTGTAGACCGTGTATCTGATGCCGTCTGGACAAAGGGAGCATGACATGTCATACTTTTTCTGGACAGACAGCATCAGATACATGGGATACATATAGTGAGACAGAGGTGCGCTGTTTCGCTCACTAGTTTCAGAAGAGAGGAAGAGGCGAAGCGAGAGGACTCACTCTCGCGAAAATCTGTCCTGAATTTTATGGGCATAATATGCAGACCTAAGCTTGTCGCCTGCATTCCCGCCTTTGAGACAGTGACTCGCATTGTTAGGGGGGAGAGATGAGCATCGTATCATTATATACAGATCTCTGATCACAGCCACTATCGAATTTAGAAAGGAAAGTTGCGCAGTGCGGATGCTGGCTTCCCCTAAAGTAAATTTTAAAAAATTGGCAAAATTATATAATTACTCCTGTATAAAATAAAAATCATTCAAAATACTTTACCAGAGAGCTTGAGCCACAGAGGCTCATTAGCTTATTTAAAAAAAAAAAATGGCTGTGGATTGTTTCAAAGTGCATAGGCCTACGCCTATTCGGGAAGCCAGCTATTTGGGCAGCGCGCGTGGCAAAAGGCCTAGCTGATTATTGAGTTGCGACTATCAGTGAAATATGTGAAGATAGTGTCTTGAGTATAATACACATTTTGAGACAAGAAGATATGGGCGTCTCTCTCCAGAATGCATGCACTCGGCTTTCCAGAATGTGCTCCGCTGTCTCCCGCCAATTCTTGCACATTCATTGTTTCATTGTGTGAATTGTTTATTTTTATCAATTCCCCATTACATATGTAACCAGTGGGCTTAGTAAATGTACCGTTAATCCCCATCATTTGGTTACATACATTTCTTTTATTTTCAATGGTATTGTTAACAAACACGCCCCCATAAAGAAAATGAGAATTAAAAACAGGTTCAGCCCCTGGTTCGACTGTGATCTTGCAGAGTTACTCCACCTCAAGAATTGCATTTGGAAAAAGGCTCGGCACACGCATACTCAGGCTGACTGGCTATCGTTCAGGCAAATTAGAAATAAGTGCACTCAGGCTATCCGGAAAACCAAAGTTAGTTACTTTAAGAAGCAGTTCTCTCTCTCTGGGTCTAACCCCAAGAAGTTCTGGAACACGGTTAAAGACCTGGAAAATATACCCTCCTCCTCGCAGCTGCCCATGTCCCTTAATGTTGATGATGTGGTTGTTACTGACAAGAAGCACATGGCTGAGCTCTTTAATCACCACTTCATTAAGTCAGGGTTCCTATTTGAATCAGCCATGCCTCCTTGCCCATCCAATAATTCCTCATCGCCCACCCCTTCTAATGCGACTATCCCTGAAGCTTCTCCCTCTTTTTCCCCTGCCCCGCTACAAAGTTTCTCCCTGCAGACAGTCAGAGTCCAAGGTGCTAAAGGACCACCTTAAACTTGACCCCAAAAAACCATCTGGGTCAGATGGTTTAGACCCTTTCTTCTAAGGTTGCTGCCCCTATCATCGCCAAGCCTGTCTCTCCTTTCTGGGGATGTTCCAATTGCTTGGAAGGCAGCCACAGTTCATCCTTTATTTAAAAGGGAGATCAAGCTGATCCTAACTGTTAAAGGCCTATTTCTATTTTGCCCTATTAATTAACCAAAAGTGTTGGAAAAACTTGTCAATAATCAACTGACTGGCTTTCTTGATGTCTAAAGTATTCTCTCGGGTATGCAATCTTGTTTCCGCTCAGGTTATGGATGTGTCACTGCAACCTTAAAGGTCCTCAATGATGTCACAATTGCCCTTGATTCAAAGCAATATTGTGCTGCTATTTTTATTGACTTGGCCAAAGCTTATGATACGGTAGACCATTCTATTCTTGTGGGCCGGCTAAGGAGTATTGGTGTCTCTGAGGGGACTTTGGCCTGGTTTGCTAATTAACTTCTTTGGGACAGGGGGGGCAGTATTGAGTAGCTTGGATAAAAAGGTGCCCAGAGTTAACTGCCTGCTACTCAGTCCTAAAAGCAAGAATATGCATATAATTAGTAGATTTAGATAGAAAACACTGAAGTTTCTAAAACTGTTTGAATGATGTCTGTGAGTATAACATAACTCATATGGCAGGCAAAAACCTGAGAAAAAATCCAACCAGGAAGTGGGGAATCTGAGGTTTGTAGATTTTCAACTCTTTGCCTATCCAAGATACAGTGGAAATGGGGTCATATTGCACTTCCTAAGGCTTCCACTAGATGTCAACAGTCTTTAGAACCTTGTTTGATGCTTCTACTGTAAAGGAGGGGGGAATGAGAGGGGATTGAGTCAGTGGTCTGGCAGAGTGCCATGAGCTGGTCATGCGCATTCACGTGAGAGGTAGCTTGCGTTCCATTGCATTTCTACAGACAAAGGAATTCTCCGGTTGGAACATTATTGAAGATTTATGATAAAAACATCCTAAAGATTGATTCTATACTTAGTTTGACATGTTTCTACGAACTGTAATATGACTTTTCGTCTGAACGTTCGCCTGGACCTGCCCGCGCGTCGTCAGTTTGGATTGTGTACTAAACGCGCAAACAAAAAGGAGGTATTTGGACATAAATGACGGACTTTATCGAACAAATCAAACATTTATTGTGGAACTGGGAATCCTGGGAGTGCATTCTGATGAAGATCATCAAAGGTAAGTGAATATATATAATGCTATTTCTGACTTTGTTGACTCCACAACATGGCGGATATCTGTTTGGCTTGTTTGGGCTCTGAACGCTCTACTCAGAATATTGCATGGTGTGCTTTTTCGGTCAAGCTTTTTTGAAAATCAGACACAGCGGTTGCATTAAGGAGAAGTTTATCTAAAGTTCCATGCATAACTCTTGTATTTTCATCAACATTTATGATGAGTATTTCTGTAAATTGATGTGGCTCTCTGCAAAATCACTGGATGTTTTGGAAGCATACATTACTGAACGTAACGCGCCAATGTAAACTGAGATTTTTGGATATAAATATGAACTTTATCGAACAAAACATACATGTATTGTGTAACATGAAGTCCTATGAGTGTCATCTGATGAAGATCATCAAAGGTTAGTGATTCATTTTATCTCTATTTCTGCTTTTTGTGACTCCTCTCTTTGGCTGGAAAAATGGCTGTGTTTTTCTGTGACTATGTACTGACCTAACATAATCGTTTGGTGTGCTTTCGTCGTAAAGCCTTTTTGAAATCTGACACGTTGGCTGGATTCACAACAAGTGTAGCTTTAATTTGGTGTATTGCATGTGTGATTTCATGAAAGTTACATTTTTATAGCAATTTATTTGAATTTGGCACTCTGCATTTTCACTGGATGTTGGCCATGCGGGACGCTAGCGTCCCACATATCCCAGAGAGGTTAACGTCAGAAAATCTGCCTTCTCAGCCACTGCCTGTCACCAAGGGAGTACTCCAACGCTCGATCCTAGGCCCCACGCTCTTCTCAATTTACATCAACAACATAGCTCAGGCAGTAGGAAGCTCACTCATCCGTTTATATGCAGATGATACAGTCTTATACTCAAGCTGGCCCCTCCCCGGATTTTGTGTTAAATGCTCTACAACAAAGATTTCTTAATGTCCAAGAAGCTTTCTCTACCCTTAACCTTGTTCTGAACACCTCCAAAACAAAGGTCATGTGGTTTGGTAAGAAGAATGCCCCTCTCCCCACAGGTGTTATTACTACCTCTGAGGGATTAGAGCTTGAGGTAGTCACCGCATACAAGTACTTGGGAGTATGGCTAAACGGTGCAGTGTCCTTCTCTCAGCACATATCAAAGCTGCAGGCTAAAGTTAAATCTAGACTTGGTTTCCTCTATCGTAATCGCTCCTCATTCACCCCAGCTGCCAAACTAACCCTGATTCAGATGACCATCCGACCTATGCTACATTACGGAGACATAATTTATAGATCGACAGGTAAGGGTGCTCTCGAGCGGCTAGATGTTCTTTACCATTCGGCCATCAGATTTGCCACTAATGCTCCTTATAGGACACATCACTGCACTCTATACTCCTCTGTAAACTGGTCATCGCTGTATACCCATCGCAAGACCCACTGGTTGATGCTTATTTATAAAACCCTCTTAGGCCTCACTCCCCCCTATCTGAGATATCTACTGCAGCTCTCATCCTCTACATACAACACCCGTTCTGCCAGTCACATTCTGTTAAAGGTCCCCAAAGCACACACATCCCTGGGTCGCTCCTCTTTTCAGTTCGCTGCAGCTAGTGACTGGAACGAGCGGCAACAAACACTCAAACTGGACAGTTTTATCTCAATCTCTTCATTCAAAGACTCAATCATGGACACTCTTACTGACAGTTGTGGCTGCTTTGTGTGATGTATTGTTGTCTCTACCTTCTTGCCCTTTGTGCTGTTGTCTGTGCCCAATAATGTTTGTACCATGTTTTGTGCTGCTACCATGTTGTGTTGCTACCAAGTTGTGTTGTCGCCTTGCTATGTTGTCGTCTTAGGTCTCTCTTTATGTAGTGTTGTCTCTCTTGTTGTGATGAGTGTTTTGTCCTATATTTATATTCTATTTATTTTTTCATCCCAGGCTCCAGGCCCCGCAGGAGGCCTTTTGCCTTTTGGTAGGCCGTCATTGTAAATAAGAGTTTGTTCTTAACTGACTTGCCTAGTTAAATAAAGGATAAATAAATACAAATACAATGTATTACAGTCATCTACTGTTCTCACTCTCGGAGTGGAAACGTTGTTTGCATTGTTCACGACCTGTTACACTTGTGAGAAACAGGTTTTGGATTATTTTAGAACCATCATTTAGGAGATTTGTCCATTTTTAATTGTCATTTGTTTGGATTGCTCCATGTGAGCAATGAGCATGTGTGTGGTAACTCTGTCCTGATAATGTTAAGGGGGTGCACATGCCTGAACACACCAACCTGCTGAGTTGATACAATGTTGCACTTCACTAGCGATAGCTCAAGTCAAGACAGATACAAAGGGAGGCAGACAGGCGGAGTATATATATTAATGCGATTGAAAGAACCTGAATTTATCAGGATATTTTCTACTCTTTTTATTTGGTCGGCTTTAGGTCTATGTATTTTACTTATTTGGCAATGGAAGTTATAGGCCTACTACTGCATTGATCTATAGCAGTGGTCGTCAACCTTTTCTGAGTCAAGATCACTTTGAGTCAAAATGCAAGCCGAGATCTAACGCACAGATTTTTTTTAAACATGACTTAAAAAACATAAGCCTATGCAACATTGACCAATTAAAAACAGTTCTGTAGCAATGAGGTTTGTACAGTAGGCTACAGGCCCAATACATTATCACTGCATATTGGCTGTTTGTATTGCCATTCAAATGTTGCTCTTCTCAGACCATTTTGAAATTATACTTAATTTTTTTAATTAGGTTTATGATCACACTCGTAAAGGATCATTTGTTGTATTACTTGTGAGGAACAGCTACAGTGGGGCGAAAAAGTATTTAGTCAGCCACCAATTGTGCAAGTTCTCCCACTTAAAAAGATGAGAGAGGCCTGTAATTTTCATCATAGGTACACTTCAACTATGACAGACAAAATGAGAAACAAACATCTTTTTTTTAATGAATTTATTTGCAAATTATGGTGGAAAATAAGTATTTGGTCAATAACAAAAGTGTATCTCAATACTTTGTTATATACCCTTTGTTGGCAATGACAGAGGTCAAACGTTTTCTGTAAGTCTTCACAAGGTTTTCACACACTGTTGCTGGTATTTTGGCCCATTCCTCCATGCAGATCTCCTCTAGAGCAGTGATGTTTTGGGGCTGTTGCTGGGCAACACGTACTTTCAACTCCCTCCAAAGATTTTCTATGGGGTTGAGATCTGGAGACTGGCTAGGCCACTCCAGGACCTTGAAATGCTTCTTACGAAGCCACTCCTTCGTTGCCCGGGCGGTGTGTTTGGGATCATTGTCATGCTGAAAGACCCAGCCACGTTTCATCTTCAATGCCCTTGCTGATGGAAGGAGGTTTTCACTCAAAATCTCACGATACATGGCACCATTCATTCTTTCCTTTACACAGATCAGTCGTCCTGGTCCCTTTGCAGAAAAACAGCCCCAAAGCATGATGTTTCCACCCCCACGCTTCACAGTAGGTATGGTGTTCTTTGGATGCAACTCAGCATTCTTTGTCCTCCAAACACGACGAGTTGAGTTTTTACCAAAAAGTTATATTTTGGTTTCATCTGACCATATGACATTCTCCCAATCTTCTTCTGGATCATCCAAATGCTCTCTAGCAAACTTCAGACGGGCCTGGACATGTACTGGCTTAAGCAGGGGGACACGTCTGGCACTGCAGGATTTGAGTCCCTGGCGGCGTAGTGTGTTACTGATGGTAGGCTTTGTTACTTTGGTCCCAGCTCTCTGCAGGTCATTCACTAGGTCCCCCCGTGTGGTTCTGAGATCTTGCGTGGAGCCCCAGATCGAGGGAGATTATCAGTGGTCTTGTATGTCTTCCATTTCCTAATAATTGCTCCCACAGTTGATTTCTTCAAACCAAGCTGCTTACCTATTGCAGATTCAGTCTTCCCAGCCTGGTGCAGGTCTACAATTTTGTTTCTGGTGTCCTTTGACAGCTCTTTGGTCTTGGCCATAGTGGAGTTTGGAGTGTGACTGTTTGAGGTTGTGGACAGGTGTCTTTTATACTGATAACAAGTTCAAACAGGTGCCATTAATACAGGTAATGAGTGGAGGACAGAGGAGCCTCTTAAAGAAGAAGTTACAGGTCTGTGAGAGCCAGAAATCTTGCTTGTTTGTAGGTGACCAAATACTTATTTTCCACCATAATTTGCTAATAAATTCATTAAAAATCCTACAATGTGATTTTCTGGATTCTTTTTTCTCATTTTGTTTGTCATAGTTAAAGTGTACCTATGATGAAAATTACAGGCCTCTCTCATCTTTTTAAGTGGGAGAACTTGCACAATTTGTGGCTGACTAAATACTTTTTTGCCCCACTGTAAGTGAGCATAATAATGTGCTTATTTTTACTGGACTGAATCTGATGGTCAGTCTGAGAGGCAGGGAGGGAGGGAGGGAGGGAGGGAGGGAGGGAGGGAGGGAGGGAGGGAGGGAGGGAGGGAGGGAGGGAGGGAGGGAGCAGCGGTGAGGCTGCCTCACCCAACTCACCGTCCCTCCGCCCTCCTTCCCTCCGCTGAGAAAAGGGGACACAGTCTTCCAGCTGAAACTCAAGTCGCACTGCATTATTTCTGCCTAATGCACCAAATCATGCTGTTACTCCTATGACCAGAGAAAGTGAAATATTCCTGAATATTAAAAAGACACAAGACGCTGATAATAAAGCAAAATTATTGGAACACTTTGCTATACTCATTTATTGCAGCTGCAGTGCTGGTTCATGTGGAAGTAGGGAGAACGCATATTTTATGGCTTATAAAAGTGTTAGCAGTACTGAATAATAACAAACATGAACTTGCACATAAAAACAGCAGCTCTTTGCTATATTCATTGAGTCTCTCTCTAGTCATGGAGAGAGTCTCACTCAATTGTCTCTCTCTAGTTTTGAAATCTCAGTATCAACTTTGCTGTGCGTTCAAGGCTTCTTTTTCCAGTCTATGGCTCGAGGAAACTGTGCAGACACGGTGATCTGAGCTATCTGATTGGCCAGCGGTAGGACTATATGTGCACTTGATTTGCTCTCTGGGCCTGCCGGGAAGGTGGAGTTCTAACTTCAGACACATGAAATGGTTAAAAATGGGAACGTTTTGCCTTACCTTGCGCTAGGGCTGCAGAATCAAGTGCATCTACCGCCAACAACATGAAACGAATACAAAAAACAGGAACGCAAGGCTTTATGTTTTTCTTTTCTTTTACAGAAACTCTTGGTGACCGACTAGGAATGCGATCGATCATGATCGACTGGTTGGGGACCACTGGCCTAGAGGCTCTCTCTGAGTTCCAAGCGCAATTTTTTTTTGCGTCCAATGGAACACGGTGTATCAATGTGTCCATATGGCAAAGGCTGGTACTCTTGCATTAGTTGCGTTTTAACTTTTAGATTTGTATCATTTTAATTCAGATTTTTATGATTAACCACATGAAAATCATTTTGAGAAACGAAAACGTTTTATTGAAATAAAACTATTCTACAAAAATGCACATATAACAACAATTATAACTGGCACGCAGATCGATAGAAATGGTCGGATACATTGTAAGCCACTCCAAACTTGAAAGTCACAAGCTGCCTATGGTCTTAATGGTTGTTTATTATTTTAAAAAACGGGCCCGCCTATAGAAATGAAATGCCCGTCCAATTGATTAGTTCTGGTGCCGGCACTGCCTTCCTCTCTAGCTGTAGCCAGAGAAAAATGATATGGGTGGGGGAAGTCGACCACACACCCACTCGTCCAATGACATAACAGCAGTTGGTTAGCTAGCTAACGTTAGGCTCTGTGCTTTTAGCTTGCCAAATAAATAGCTACATAAATAGATAAGCTAGCATATTAGCCACGTTGTGATCATTCCCCTTGCTAGTCTGATTGTATTGGCATTCCCAGCCTTAGTTAGCTACATTCGTTAATTTTTCCCCCAAAAGAATTAGTAATTGAAACTGAAACCGTACATACTGAATTGCTGGAGGAAGCCAACAATATACAAGGCCATCTGTGATTTACAACTAGACAGCAATATTTGTTGGACTTCCAAGAATTAGCAGAAATCCCACTCTGGAACTTTGATATGGCCGTAGAGTATATTATGTTCAACAATATATTGAAAAATGTGCCAAATCCAAAATGTTAGAGGGGCTAAAACTTTTATTTCGGCTCTGTACCACAGCATTTTGGATTTGAGATCAAATGTTTCATATGAAGCGACAGTACAGAATTTCACCTTTTATTTGAGGGTATTTTCATACACATCTGTTTCACCGTTTAGAAATGAAAGCACTTTATGCATCTTGTCCCCCAACTTAAAAGGTATCATAAGTATTTGGACAAATTCAGATATATGTTTATTAAAGTAGTCAAAAGTTTAGTATTTGGTCCAATATTCCTAGCACGCAATGACTACATCAAGCTTGTGACTCTACACACCTGTTGGATGCATTTGCAGTTCGTTGGGGTTGTGTTTCAGATTATGTTGTGACCAATATAAATAAATTGTAAATAACATATTGTGCATTTAATGTGGATACTACCATGATTATGGATAATCATGACTGAATCGTTAATAATGATGAGTAAGAAAGTTAGAGGCATAAATATCATAAACCACCCCCCTCCTCTCCCAATAAAATGCAAACCTCTCATGTTATTGGTAATGGTGAAAAGTCAGCATGTCACTCATAATTATTAACGATTCAATTCATTATCATATAATTGAACTTGTCCAAATACTTATGACACCTTCAAATTGGGGAACAAGATACATAAAGTGCTTTTATTTCTAAACGGTAAAACATATGTATGAAAATACCCTCAAAGAAAAGGTGACATTCTGTACTGTTGCCTCATATTAAACATTTGATCTCAAATCCAAAATGCTGGAGTATAGACCAAAACGTAAAGTTTTAGCTCACTGTCCAAATAAATACGTAGGGGAGTGTATACAATATGGGTTCTTACTGGTAGCTGATTGCAGTTAAGTTGAGTTCATAAAACAACAATGTTTGAACCATAAGAAGACTACAATTGGCAAGCTGCTGCTAGTGCTTTAAAGGGGCGGTGAAGACCCAATGAACGGCATTGTGATCCAGAAGTGGCACAACAACATTGTAACATGAGAGTTGTTCTCACCTTCTCCTAGCGTCTGCTTCAGTAGATCATGCTTGGCCTGTAGTTTCACTATGAGGTTGCTGCCATTCAGGTACTCTTTAAATTTCTATACAGGCAGACAGAGACAGTCAGAGAGACAGAGAATGCAAAGAGAGAGAGAGAGAGAGAAATACTTTTACAATGTGTAATATATGACATTTAGCGGACACTTTTATCCAAAGCAATTTATAGTAAGTAGTACAGTGAGTGAATTAATGTTTAATATGTAATCCTTGCAGGAATTAAACCTTGGCAATCCTAGCTAATGCCACACTCTTACAAACTGAGCCACACTTGCGACTGTAGGCTACAGTCAGTACTGCATTACAGCAAAAGGTTAATTTCATAATTCATTTGCATGACTTGTATCAGCAAAGCCTGATGATAATACCAGTCAAATGAATTCACAACCAGATGGTTGCCTGTCTGAATTCCACAGGGCATAATGCTGCATAATGATGAACACTGGAGAAAGCCACTAAACTTGAATGCATAAGTACTCTAATATCAGTATGTAATTCATTAATAAAAATGAAAAAAGCATTTCTAATGCACTGTAAGTTAGTTGTGTTAATACAATAATAATAATAATAATGTATGACACTATTATACTTTTTGTAAAGTGACTTACAGTACACTTATGTGATCCCTTTGGGAATTGAACCCATGATGACAATGTTCTGGGGTCGAGCTGGGCTGAGCTCCCTGCTATCCAGGACCTCTATACCAGGTGGTGTCAGAGGAAGACGTACATTTTTTTCTAAGAATTCTGCCTTCAAAGCCATAGACTGTTCACTTTGCTACCGCACAGCAAGCGGTACCGATGCACCAAGTCTGGAACCAACAGGACCCTGAACAGCTTCTACCACCATAAGACTGCTAAACAAGACTTCTAAATGGCTACCTGCTGCTACTGGCCATTGACCCTTTTTTGGACTAAACCTCCGGCACTTGCTCTATGCACACACACTGGACTCTACCCACACACTCACACATACCTACATTGACACCCCAACACACACTGCATATGCCCATGCACACATAACATGCGCACACATGCATATTAACTGCACACACACATTCATTCAAACCCACACACACACTGCTGCTATTGTCTATTATCTATCCTCTTGCCTAGTCACTTGAACCCTACTTATACACCGAGTGTACAAAACATTAGCAACACCTTCCTAATATTCAGAACAGCCTTGGGGTATGGATTCTACAAGGTGTCAAAAGCATTCCACAGGGAACCTCTGTTCTAGTCTCAAATCTCTGGAAGACTGAAACAGGTTTCCCTCAAGAATTTCCCTGTATTTAGCGCCATCCATCATTCTTTCAATTCTGACCAGTTTCCCAGTCCTTGCCGATGAAAAACATCCCCACAGCATGGGATGGTGCTCTCGGGGTGATGCAAGGTGTTGGGTTTGCGCCAGACATAGGGTTTTCCTTGATGGCCAAAAATCTCAATTTTAGTCTTATCTGACCAGAGTACCTTCTTCCATATGTTTGGGGAGTCTCCCACATGCCTTCTGGCGAACACCAAAAGTGTTTGCTTATTTTTTCTTGAAGAAATTGCTTTTTTCTGGACACTCTTCCGTAAAGCCCAGCTCTGTGGAGTATACGGCTTAAAGTGGTCCTATGGAGAGATACTCCAATCTCCGCTGTGGAGCTTTGCAGCTCCTTCAGGGTTATCGTTGGTCTCTTTGTTGCCTCTCTGATTAATGCCCTCCTTGCCTGGTCCGTGAGTTCTGGTGGGCGGCCCACTCTTGGCAGGTTTATGGTGGTGCCATATTCTTTCCATGTTTTAATAATGGATTTAATGGTGCTCCGTGGGACATTTAAAGTTTATGATATTTTTTTTTTATAACCCAACCCTGATCTGTACTTCTCCACAACTTTGTCCCTGACCTGTTTGGAGAGCTCCTTGGTCTTCATGGTGCCCGCTTGCTTGGCATTGCCCCTTGCTTGGTGGTGTTGCAGACTCTGAGGTCTTTCAGAACAGGTGTATATATACTGAGATCATGTGACAGATCATCTGACAAACAGATTGCACACAGATGGACTTTATATAACTAATTATGTGACTTCGGAAGGTAATTGGTTGCTTCAGATCTTATTTAGGGGCAAAGGGGGTGAATACATATGCACGCAGCACATTTCCGTTGTAATTTTTTTTTATTTCACTTCACCAATTTGGACTATTTTGTGCATGTCCATTACATGAAATCCAAATAAAAATCTATTCAAATTACAGGTTGTAATGCAACAAAATACGAAAAACGCCAAGGGGGATGAAAACTTTTGCAAGGTACTGTACCAGGAAGCATTCATACAAATGAGAAAGAAAAACATTTCTAATGCTTTGTAAGCGTGGTTAGTTGTCAAAGCCAATCACAGTGAAGTCTTAAGTCAAGTGACTTATCAGAGCCACTCACAGTGAAGTAGAAGCCCTCCGTCTCCTGCTGGTTGGCTCGTCTCTTAGCAACGTTGACCTTGCTCATGTAGGAGTCGGACGAGGCAGACTTGACCGACTCAGTGGACTGGCTGTGTTGGAAAGCCTCAGACACATCAAAGTCCTCAACCGTCAGCATGTCCTGCAGCGTCTGCATGGTGGCATCCAGGGTCTTTCTTACCTAAGAAACACAAAAAGGGAAGAGTCATTATTAAACTGTGTCACAACATCAATATTCACAGTGTTTTCCTTGCAACACAATGAGACTTCAATTGTAATTGTATAATGCTCTTAAATCTGTATGGGACTGTATCAACAGTGGACTAATGAAACAAATACCAAAAGATAGTTTTTGAGTCGATTTTTCCTTTAAGAGCAAAATGTCAAATTAAAGAACAAAATGTCCCACATCTACACTAGTATGACTTCTGCAGACACCATCTTGATCACAGTACTACATCCTACAACCGCTTGCATAATATATAATGTAAAGTTCAGTCAGCCCGGTAGGGGACATGTTTTCTGGTGTGAGTGTGTGACCGTGTGAAGATAATTAGGAAGATAACTGGTGTTCTGTCTGTGTGAGAGGGAGAGGAACTCAGCAGAGGGAGCACCTCCATATTCATAGGAGATAAGCTGAACGCATAGCACAAATACGGTGACCTTTACACACATCTGTCTGAATCACTGCAGCAGCATGAAGCAAGCAGGCAGGCAGACAGGCAGGCAGGCTCTGTAGCTGGAGGCCTGGATGCAGTGCTAGCTGCTAGGGCCTGGCTGCCTGCCTGGTTTGGTGGGCAATGGGGAAGAGATGGAAGATGAGAGTCAACCCTAGGGCCACACCTTCGTCAGTTTAGAAGATGTATTGTGCATGAACGCTGCTTGGGTAACAGTCCTCGTACAGTAGGGGCTCCCCTGCCCGCTTGTTAGATGAGAGGCAATCCCAAGGGCTACACTTTGCTTGTGAGAGAGAGTGTGCGTGAATGCATTATTGTGTGTGTGAATGTTTGTGAGAGGGAGGGACTGTGTGTGTGTGTGTGCACGCACGCGCATAATTATAGTGTGAGTAGGAAAACGCCTTCAGCCGACATGAACATGGTCAACAGTACAGTAATGCAGTCAGTGTGTGGTTCACCAGAGCTGCTGGGGTCATCTGTTGGCCCTGAGTGGATATAAGCCTGTCTGTTTGAGTATTCATGATGTGCATCTAAACATGAGTCACAAATTTTGCCTATAGCCCTCTGCCTAGATGGATTTCTGAAGAGACAAGAAAAGACTGACAGTATATCAGTTTTAACATACTGAATGTTTCCATATCCTGTATGCATGTTTTTCCCTAAAAAGTTCAGCAGGGCACAACTTGTGTAACACACAATAGTATAGGTATTGGATGAAGCTCAATGTTAAATTCAAATCTCCCTACTATCATATCTAAGCCAATATGATAACAATCTAGATGAAAAATCGCAAATCGACTTGGAGGTACACAACACACTCCTCGCCTTTCATCATGAGCCGTCCGGCCGTTACCGGACTTTCTGTGCCTACCTAGCTCAAATCCTAGACATCGGATTAAAATGAGACTATAGCGTCCATAAAGTGACCATTGGACTTCATTTTTTGGGGGATTGACTAAGTTTGTAGGTTTAACATTTAAAAAACATAGATATGTATAATTTATCGTTCTCACGTGCTCATTTCTGTCTATTAAGAACCAACGATGTGGTACCTTTTTGTAACATTCTCTGACATGTACAATAAGGACAATACTCATGACATTCCTGTCTACAATGTTCCACAATTTTTACCTACTGAACATGGCCCAGGTGATACTGGTTTACTGACTCTGACCATGTGACTATGTTAGGGTTAGAGCTCACCTCCTCGTTCTCTATCTTGAGCGTGCCCAGGCGGGACTGGAGCTGGTGGTGACGCATCAGGAGCTCTGTCTGCACCGGCTGCTGGGCACTCACCTGACACACCTGGTGAGGATTGATTAGATTAGATGGATGGATGGATACTGTAGATAGAGATCAGGCTTTCCGTTAAGAACATGTGGCGCCGGACAATGTGATTTAAAGATTTAAATTTACTGGCCATTTGAGAAATTTACCGGACCCATATGCATTGGGTTCGTAACCCATTGGTGGTCTACCCCCGGTGCTCAGAATGACAGAAATAACATTTACATTGTTGGGTTCTGAGAATAGGAAATATACTTTTTCATTTCACTGAGAGAGAGAGGGTAGTGTATAACGTTTACATTATGTCAGGATATGTTATTGTTAGCCATCTGGGATCCTATGGGAGGGAAACTCTGGGAGGAGAAGAGAGACAGTCTGGTGCCAGTCACCATGACAGCCTTGAGTTGCAGAGGAGTGAGCACTTTGGGGTAGAGGTCAGGTCAGATGAAGTGAGGAAGAACAGATATTACTAAGGTTCTATATTGGTTGTTCAGATGGGTAGGAGGAGACACAGCATAGGAGAAAGAGTTAAATAATAGTGCTTGGGTGAATATGTTTTCATCGATTCAGCTGTTCGTTCCTTTGGGAAGAATAAACTTGGTTTAAGCTTCCACAGTGTCCGTTGAGTTATTACTCTAATAATCAGAACCTAACAACATTACGGTAATTCATTTTAACAGAACATGCAACTCCTGCAATAAAGCAGCCAATAAAACGTAATTTTCAAACATTTGCCTAAATGCAATTTGCGGGAAAACACAATTCTAAACAGTGCACCTGATGCCAGCAGTATATGACAGAGATGAAAATCTCCTTAGAAAGAGGGTGACTCTAAAGATGCAACAACTAGGACGGGTTGCTATTATGACTAGGATTGTACCTTTGGCTTCTGGACAACAAAAGAAAGTTGATATGAAAACGAATAGAACAGGAGAGAAATGGCATATGAGGAAGTCTTTCATGGGCAGTGCGCGTGGCAAAAGGCCTAGTTGATTATTGAGTTGCGGCTGTCAGTGAAAAACGTCTCAAATATATGTGAAGATGTGTATATTTTTAAATGTTGAGACAAGGGACGAAAATAGACTATAGGTGCGTCTCTCTCCAGAATGCACTCGGCTGTCTCCCACCAATTATTTTGCACATTCATTGTTTTAATTGCCCTTTGATTGTTTATTATGATCCATTCCCATTACATACTGTACGTCACCAGTAGTAAATGTACTGTTAATCCTAGTCATTTGGTTGCATAAAGTTCTGTTAACACATTGTATTACTAATTAGGCCTACAGTCATTTACCATTCTCATTCTCAGAGTGGAAACGCTGTTTGCAGAATTCACAACCTGCTACACTTGTGAGAAACAAGTTTAGGTTTATTTCATCACTATCATTTATGAGTTTAGCCTTTTTCCCCCCATTGTCTTTTGTTTGGAGTGCTCCGTGTGAGCAATGAGCTTTGGTCTGGTTTCTCTGTCTTGTTAATGTTGAGGGAGCACGCATAGAAGTAGCCTACCTGGCCTGCTGCGCACAAATGTAGGAAAGTGCCCATTTGAGGATGTTTTCTGCTTGTCTTAACTCACCATATCCAACACTAATAAGCTGAGCTTTTCAGTCATTTTTTCTTCACCCCACACAGTAAGAGTAAGTCAATGAAGTCTTGTTTTTTTAAAGTTTTTTTTACATCTTTGCAAATGATAGCCTAATAGTTCCTATTTTAAAATTATTTCCAGCAATCTCCTCCTCAATATTAACCAAGCCTCGGTGTGAAAGAGGAAAATACCATGATCTGATGATGCCATATATCCAGTGGAAAAGTCATAAAATACCTTTCCCTTGCACAAAAACAGCTGTCTGACCCAAGCTCACTGGCATGGGAGACCTTGAAGGCCTGGAATAGGTTAGTTGATACAATGTTGCAAAGTTCACTAGAGACAGCTTCAGGCCAGACCCAGTTGATTGATTTGATACAATGTTGCACTTGAAACCTCAAGTCAAGACAGACAAAGGGAGGCAGAGAGGCTGAGTAGAGAGAAAATCTGCTTGAAAGAACCAGCATTTTCAGCAGTATATTTTCAAACCTGGCATTGCTGTTACAATCACCCCTCCAATCACACACCCTCCGCCTCCCTCACCTCATCGCCCATGTGTGGCTGGTAGTCGAAGCGTGTGGGCGGGCAGAAGATCTGACTGTGCACGTCCATGACCCTGTGTTTGTCCCCTCTGACATCCATGGCATCCACGGCCCCCTCCAGCTGGTCCAGTCCCTCGTGGCGGGACGTCTCCAGGCTGTAC
The DNA here is from genome assembly GCF_045679555.1 of Salvelinus alpinus. NCBI lineage: Eukaryota > Metazoa > Chordata > Actinopteri > Salmoniformes > Salmonidae > Salvelinus > Salvelinus alpinus. Next base: position 44,733,627 of record NC_092087.1, read on the forward strand.
TCTGCAGACAGGTAGGTCCTCAGGGTCCGCGCCAGGCTGGCATGGTAGCCCATGTCACAGCACTGGGGGGAGGCATGGACAACACAACACACAGTCATTACCATAGAAATAACTAACCCTTCCCCAGGTCACAGACAGGGAAAATACACAGTCATTATGACAGCAATAACCATAAACCTCACCCAGGTTGAGATGAGTAGGAAAAATGCCCCGTCATTAAAGTCACATTCACAAATCATTGTTTTTTTCCATCTAGAACCTGACAGCCGTTCCTCAAATGTCTACTAAATATGTACACCAAATACAGTCATTACCATAGACTTAGAACTACTACAATGGAAATGTCTGTTCTAGTAATTATATTTCTATGGTTACCACCATTGGGAAGCACATGTTAGTTCCAAACCAATGGGGAGAGATACTGTGTCACAAGATGCTATTATGCGTCCATCTATCAAACCATCTATTACTGTATCAATTATTCATTAAATCCATTGCAATCAATAAAATGCTAACTTCAAACAAAATAGGAGATACGGTGTCAGATGCTACTCTGCTTCAATCCATCAAACTACTGTATCTATTATTTATTGCAATCAATAGAACGCTAACTTTGAATAAAATACCCTGTATTACAAGATGCCACTGGGCTTTTGTGTATCAAATGGATTCTACCATTCTCATGTTGTTGTAATCAGCATGTCCTGTACCACCCACTCACATCTATCATGTCAGAGACATCGTGGATGTAATATTTGGCCACCAGAGCATTGGTCGCGGCCAGGTTCAACAAATAGTCGTTCCGGGCTTTAATGCACTTCAGCTTGTTTTCAGAGTATTTGGCTTGTCTCTGGGGAGAGAGGGAGAAGAAGAGAGAGAGGGAGACAGAGAGACAAATATCAGTAAACCATAGATGATCTCTCTCTGAAAGGATTCTTATACCAAGGGTGTAAAACATTTTGTTCCATCTATGGAAGTCTAATCTGATCAAAATCATTTACATGGGACACATGAAACAAGAGGTCCAGTCTTACCACGGCAACAAAACCAGTTAACGTTTCTGGTCATTAGTGTATACATTAACTGATGAAATGTCAGACGCTAATGCATCCAAGTCCTCAGAGCTTTTACAGACAATTGGGAGAACACACACACACACACTCAGCCCAAGCCACACCTTCTCCTTCATCTTCTCCATCTTCTTGACGGAGCTGCGTCGCTGTGGGCGGTCGTCATGGCGCAAGAGGCTGGTGCTGACCTCATTGGCCTTGCCAATCTGCTTCTCTTCCTGTTTCTCCGCCTCCTTCAGCTTGCTCTCGGCGCTGACGCTCTCGGTGTGGTACATGTGGTAGGTCTTCATCACCTACCCGGGGACAGGAGGACGACAAGGGTTAGAGCGGTGTGTCTGTGTGAACATTAAAACAGGACATTGTACAGAACATTAAAAATCAACTACATGTACACGTCAAGGCTCTTGGTCTGGACGTTGACATTGGTCATGAGACTAACTCAACAGAGTAACGCGGCAACACACTAAAACTCACGATAAGCGTGTAACAGACGCTGTCAATGGGAGATTGGTTAGACGTGCATATCTAAAGTTAGGATTCAGCATACTAATCCGCGTGTCCTGTAAACTCAATGAGAACACAGAAAGACAGCTACTGTCAAATCTGTTAAGGATTTGTGACCGAGTGCTAAAATTAGGTTACTTCTGTCCTGTTTCTCTCCCCTCACGCACTACAAACTCACCCTCTCTCTTACACGTCTCCTAGCAACTCTGATTGAGGTAATCGATGTGAGGAGAGTGCAAGTGAAACCAGCAGGAAGATTGTCGTAGCCAAGTTACAGAGATCTTTTTCTCGAGCTGAGTCACAGAGAACCTTTCCTCGTTCCTCTGGCTGCTGCTGGGTGTGAAACAAGAGAGGAGCCTTTGGTTCTGACTTGAAGTCAGATCAAGCTGGAGACGTGTTGAAGCCAAGCTGGCTCTCACATTGTGCATTATGCATCAACACTGTACATAAAACATGTACAAGTATGTACAAGTACTAGCTATTAACTATGTCACCGACGTACACATGATAAAAAGCAAAATCAATGAAAATCTGCATCATTATGTTGCATGTCATGCAGAATCATTCCTCATGCGGCCATTTGGTGTATTTAAAGCCCAGGCATTTTCAATTGGTTGCATGCTAGCTGCTGCACAGTGTGGTCGTGTTATTTTACCAATGCTCACTGGCCTGCCTACAACACTTAAATATCTATCTGAGGGATGTGAATGGACAGACACTGCATGTGTCGACACTAGTCAGTCACAGCCATTCTATATCCATTTCAACACAGTGTTCCAACCAAAACAAACGAACAGGATCAACATTCTAATACAATTGATATAATACCAGCCTCTGTAACGTGACTGCTGGTTTAGCTGTCTGGCTGGTGGACAATGTCATTCTCTACATATTGATTGTAATCCAGGACTCTGGCTAAACAGCCGATAGAGTCCATACTGTCTGTGTTACAGAGCGATGCCCTGGCATTTCAGAAACAGGCATCACATTTCACAAATGAGTGCCTTCCTGTCACAAACACACACACAGATATACACACACATTCACGCATGCACAAGCACACACATCAAGTCACACAACGTCAGGAAGACAAAGGAGCTGATCGTGGACTACCCGAAAGCCATAAGACTGTTGAACAGTTAATTAAACACCTACCTACATGTACATTGTACTTCAATCAATCAATCACCTAACCAAACCTACATGTACATATTATCTAAATCAATCACCCCAACTACTTCGTACCCCAGTACACGACTCAGTACTGGTACTCCTTGTATATAACTTATATATAGCCTCGTTATTATTATTTTATTGTGTTACTATTTTCTTTTAATCCATTTGTAATGTTCTTACTTTTTAACTGCATTGTTGGGAAAGGGCTCGTGAGTAAGTATTTCACGGTAAAGTCTACACTTGTTGTATTTGGCGCATGAGACAAATGCAATTTGATTTGGTTTAATCAAATCAAACTGAAACAACCTGGGACAGGTGTCTTTGAGCATTCATTATTGTGTGTGCGTGTGCTTGCTTATGCATACTCTTCATGTACACAGTCAATTTACAGACAGAAGAGAAGGATGCCAATTAACTTTAACAACAGATCTGTGTTTGATCCTGTGTAGCATGGGCTGAATATGTAAATATGTGACGATACACCTTGGCAGTGAGCAGACCTCCACTGCAGTGGAAACTGCTGAGTCGGCTTGGAGCAGAGCCAATGGCAAGTACAGTTTCTCCTTCAACTACAACTTCTCTCACAGCGGGAGGAAAAATGCTAATTCTTAATGTCCTCCAGGGCAGAAAGAAATGACCTGTGCAGCAAGGCTGTGCTGCTGGAGTGCTGATAAAGCTATTCTGCTCTGGGCATATCCTGGGCAACCCAGAGACAACAGAGCAGAGAGTCAGAGGTGGGTCTAGCGGAATGGCGTTAGCTTCAGGAGGCTAACTAACAAAAATGGGGAGTCGATGGAAGGAGACACTGTACAGTGAAAAGATATCGGGGAAGAGAAAAGGAAGGAGAGAAAAAAAAGAGCAAGACCGAGAGCGTGAGAGAGCGAGAGAAAGAAAGAGGGGCAAGTGAGAGAGAGACAGAAAGAAAGAGGGGCGAGAGAGAGGGAGAGAGGTGAGAGAGAGAGACAGAAAGACAGAAAGAAAGAAAGAAAGAAAGAAAGAAAGAAAGAAAGAAAGAAAGAAAGAAAGAAAGAAAGAAAGAAAGAGGGGCGAGAGAGAGCGAGAGAAAGAAAGAGGGGCGAGAGAGGCCACAGGGAGAGAGAGACAGAAAGAAAGAGGGACGAGAGAGAGAGGCGAGAGAGAGAGACAGAAAGAAAGAGGGACGAGAGCGAGAAAATGACATGTTTACTCACAGTGTAGAGCTCATTTGTGACTTTTACCAACTCCTCATGCATCTGCACCCCGATGTCTTTGCTCTGAAAAGAAGCAGAGGAAGCATGAAGTGTGCAAATCAATCTCACAGGTGACAGGAAGAACATGTTTACCATTAACAGACCTGGTTGTTTCCCTGAGGCATGAATACATCGGTTTCCCGGGATCATGTGTCTGTATGGAAGAGATACGTTTCCCTTTGACGTATTTGTATGGGAGATGACTGAACACCACGACATGTTGTTTCTCTCTATTTATGAAAAGGCTGTGTACAGGAAGGCAGCTAATAGACGAGGAAGTATGGAAAGCAGAGTGGTTTAAATAATCCTGTAAGAGTAGGAACGGTTTTCCTCTTCAGTAATACACTACAGTGTGTTACAGGTTAAAAGTGCAGTATTTAGGCGTCAGTGATGGGAGGTTGTCACGGCCATGGTTGTTATGCCCAGCAGCAGTGAGTTAGGCCTAATCAACTCCACTTTCATCAGAGATTGGTGCTATGGCAGCAACACTACATTTACACATAAGAACAACTTAAACAGTAGTCATTAACATTATTTTTAGTTTAGTATATTCATGTTGCACAATATTTGCTTCTACATTGAACCCGGATGGTATGTGGTATGGAATGCATAGATCGGTAATCAGGACGATTTTGTCTTGAGCGGATGATCGGCGGGCCGGAACATAATTACAAATAATTTGTTGACTGCAAATTGACCCCAAGAAGCCCAAACAGATATAATGTATCACTGAAACAACCATTTCAAACCATGCTAACATTGGTCTCTTCGTGTGGGAATACTTGAGGACAGATTTCCAAAATTAAAATAACTTGGAGCTGATTTCCTGGTGTTTTTACAGTCTTTGGTGCAACCATGACAATTATATATTTTTTTTTTGCTCAGAAAACTTGAGGGGCCAAATAAAACCACCTGTGGGCTAAATCCGTCAGTTGGGGAACCCTGGCATAGGTGGTGCTACTGCTATCATCCTTGACATTGTAACAAACTTTACACCACAACTCCCCATTTCTTGCAGTGGGAGAGATTTTATCATTTTTCAACAGGCAATTACTCAGCCACCTCTCTCTGAGCTGCCCGTCAGGCAGCAACAACTCAGCCCACCAGGCAGTAACAACTCGGCCCACCAGGCAGTAACAACTCGGCCCACCAGGCAGTAACAACTCGGCCCACCAGGCAGTAACAACTCAGCACACCAGGCAGTAACAACTCAGCCCACCAGGCAGCCCAGCCCACCAGGCAGGAACAACCCACCAGGAAAGAGTAACCCAGCCTCATCACGGCTCCCCCTGACAGCATATCCATTCCCAGAGGACATAAATCATGTGAGACCTCAGCCGGTTGCTGTGGATCGATACTGATCTGTGCTTCCCCCAGCCAGATCGTTCCATCATACTGCAGTCCCTGAACCATGGCCACTCTCTGCTCTAACTCTCTCTCTGAGACATGCTTTATAGCTCTGATGGGTCCTAGGCTATAGCTAATGTGTATACTTAGGTGAAGATTAACAGGGACATTTCATGCAGCAATGTATCCTTCAGTCATTTAATGACATAAAAATTGCAGGATAGAAGCGGAGATTATACTTGTAGGTTGTTTACCAGATGTAGTTTGTTTACCACTTTAGAAAGACAAAGATGTTGTGAAGAACAGGAAACGCTGGAGGAGGGAGCAGGTGACACAGAGAAAGGGAAGAAAATACATTTGAAGGTGGGGAACACATCTCTCAGCTGTAGGTCTGACATCCAGAGGTAGACGAGGTTGGTACTAGCCCAGCCTGACAGCACATACTGTAGGTTAGTATCCCAGGCGTGTGTGTGTAATCACCCCTATGTGCTTCCTCTTCACCTTTCCCACTTTCAAATTCCTTTCCTTCCCTTTCCCTGTATCACCTGCTTCCTCCTCCAGCTTCTGTGTGCATGTGCTTGTGGTGTGTGTGTGTGTGTGGGGGGGGGGGGGGGGCGGGGGTGTCCTGACCTTTTTGAAAAGTCTGATGACATCCTCTCCGACGTGTGCCAGGCGGAAGATGACATTGTTGTTGTAGAGGTCGCTGAGGGTAGCATGATCTCTGCTCTCTCTCCTTGTCTGGTTCAGAACCAAGTACCAACAGTTCACTGTCGACAGCAGGTTCTGGTCCTTCCTGGAAATAACGGGGGGGGGGGGGGTTAATGCAACCAATATTATTGTTTGTCCCCAATATCGTTTAGCTTTTGGAATCTACCAGTGTAGTTTAGCAGATACTAGTGTGGAAATTAACAGCAGAGAAGGTGAGGTGTTGTTAAATGAAAGCCTGTAGGTGAGATGAAGCTTTGATGTGGAGATGAGATATACGTTTATCACATTCTCTTCATTTCCTGTAGAAGAGGAAAAGGAAGTAGCACACAGTGAAAGACGGAAACTAAGTCTCACCATCACAGTCAGATAGGCATCTTTGGCTGAGCACGCACCTCTCTTTATATAACTTCACACAGAGCCAGATAGGCGTCTTCTGCTGAGCATGCTAACTGAAGTAACATTGTGTGAGGGGGGAGGTATCTTTTATACTATGGAATTTTGCTAAGCATGCACCGCACATCACACTCAAAAGCCTATTTGAGAAGTAACCTCTAGTCTTTTCTACAAACACATCAATAACCACAGGTTGAGTAATGAACGAGTGACTTAGGAGGAGTCTGCACAACAACAGCAAGCTAACCAGTCATAAAGCACTACACCACTCAGAATAAACTGCATGACATTGCTTCAAGATGACGGTGAGCCCGTTTCTTTAATGCGATGTAATTGTTATAATGAAAAGATAGTGTACAGGTCGAGGTTCCTCTCCTTAATTATTACTGACACATCATAATGCATATCAGAGTCTTCTACAGGAGCAGTCTTGATCTCAGTCAGTCTCTCCAAGTCAGGGTTGGGGTCAATTCCAATTGAAGGCAGTCAATTTAAGAAGGGATTTGAATTTAAAATAATAAAAAATATATATATATTTTTTTTAATTGCATTTACTTTTCAGTTTATAGAGAAGTGATTGCAAAACCTGTTTTTGTATTTTTGTATGAGAATTTACTTCCTGAATTGACTGCCTTCAATTTCCAATCGACTCCAACCCTGCTCAAAGTCTTTCCCACTCTGGGGGCTCTTGACTCCTGTCTCTCCAACCATACAAGTGAAAAGATGTCAAAACAGACAATAAAAAGAATAAGGAAAGAAGTTCCTGGCGTGGATAGTTAAAAGAGACTCGCTTTAATATGTTGCTCCAGGTATCCTAGGCTACTCCACAGCCCACACATCTGAGGCTCTCGTCAGCGCCTTCCTTTTTATCCAGCATCCTTTGAATAAAAAGTCCCCATTGCTTCCCTATCTGTGGTGGAGGATGTGAATGATTGATCCCGGACATACAGTCGGCTTCCAGGAACTCAATTGGGGCCCGACCCAGCAAGTAGCTCTGCACTCAATCAAAAGTAAACTATCTTGGCAGAATTATAGTCTAAGACGTTCTTATAGAGGTTATATACTCTAAGAGCTGTCTCTGAGCTGTCCATTGCAGATAACAGACCACTACTAGCAGGGGAGCAACACTGCAGTGATCTGCACTGCGCGGAACTGGAGATGATATAATGACCCTTTTCCCCATGCATGCATTCTTCTCGGGCAACTTGAAAACGTTTTTTCTGTTTGTCATGTGCCTCTTCTTTTATTGAGTTTGACACTGAAATGAAAACCTGAAAAGATCAAAATGGATAAAAAGGGAAGGAGACCACCGGGGGTTTGAGGAAATAAAAAGAGAGAGCGCGCTCTGGAGCGAGGGTGGGAGGAGAGGGAGGCATGGATGGAATTATTAAAAACATGGAGATTCGAGCAGCCAAGTGAGTGCAGCACTCGGTGAGTTCTGAATCCCACCTTTGAAAGACAGAAATAATGATTGCCATTTAATGTGAGGAGGGTGCAACTGGGACAATGGGGTGTCGAGAGAGGAGACTAGAGAAAGATATGAAAATAGAGAAGGAGAGGAGACTAGAGAAAGAGGGGAGAATGATCCATGTATTCTCTGATAGTCTACACGGTATCTCATCCATATAGATTCCACTAAAACCAATTGACCATAGAGGAAGCTACTCAAAAACCAACGAGGATGTCAAGCAAGAGGATGCATAGTCAGGTCAAGTGCAAGAGTGCATAAGGATGTGTGTGTCTTTGTGTCTGTGTCTCTCTCTCGCTGCATGTGTGGGTGTATCTGTGTGTGTGTGTATGTGTCTCTGTGTGTGTATGTGCCTCTGTGTGTGTCTCTGTGTGTGTGTGTGTGTGTATATATATGTGTCTCTCTCTCTCTCTCTCTCTCTGTGTGTGTCTGTGTGCATAGGCCCACTCACTGGGGATCCAGGCCCACCTACTGGGGAGCCAGGCCCAGCCAATCAGAATGAGTTTTACCACACAAAAGGGATTTTTTACAGACTGAAATACTACTCCGTTTCATCAGCTGTCCAGGTGGCTGGTCTCAGACAAGGTGAAGAAGCCGGATGTGGAGGTCCTGGGCTGTGGTTGTGAGGCCGGTTGAACATACTGCCAAATTCTCAAAAACGACATTGGAGGCGGCTTATGGTAGAGAAATTAACATTATCTGGCAACAGCTCTGGTGGACATTCCTGCAGTCAGCATGCCAATTGCGCGCGCCCTCAAAACTTGAGACATCTGTGGCATTGTGCTGTGTGACAAAACTGCACATTTTAGAGAGGCCTTTTATTGTCCCCAGCACAAGGTGCATCTGTGTAATGATCATGCTGTTTAATCAGCTTCTTGATTTTCCACACCTGTCAAGGGGATGGATTATCTTGGCAAAGGAGAAATGCTCACTAACAGGGATATAAACAAATTTGTGCCCAAAATGTTAGAGAAATATACCTTTTTCTGCATATGGCAAATTTCTGGGATCTTTTATTTCAACTCATGAAACATGGGACCAACACTTTACATGTTGCGTTTATATTTTTGTCAAGTATATACCATTTCTGTTTATCATACAGTCGTACGATAAGACAATAGCACAATTACAGGATTACCAGACAGACAGTACACACAACACAACAATACTCACTTAAAGTGCTGATGTTCCCTGGAGGAGCGTATCTTGCCGGAGAAGCGCTCGGCCAGTTTGTCCAGGCCTCTGGAGTACTCCAACTGCAGCTCGGCCTTGCGGCGGAAGAATTCCTGCAGGTCCTGCAGAAGCTGTAGCCGGGACTCCGACTGCTGCTCAAGACATCGGAACTGCTCCACCAACTGGTTACGGATCTCTGACAATTAGAAATGAGGAAAGCACACCTTCAAAAGAGGGGCAGTGTGAAACAGGTAAACGCGTCTTGCGGTCGTAAGGGTGGGCAGGCAGGAGGCAAAGGTACATACAAAAGAACAAACAAATAAAAATGTCTCCAAATAAATGTTTAAAGTGTGTGTGCACGTGTTGGATCTTGCTGTCCTCTGCCTATGGAGAGTGCTCTATGCTTCCTGCTGGGGTGTCACTGTCTATAATGTGTTATGCTGGGCTCTCCATGCTTGCTGTTGAATACTGTAGCTAAGGTGCTGGCCTGCTCAGGCCAGGGTTGTGAGCCAGAAGCCAGCACAGCGAGATAGAGAGCAGACTATATCAGCATCCCCTCACACTGTGTCAGCCCATATAGATCACAAGCCTCATTACATTAAATCATCGTTTAGGGACTCAAGTCACAGTAAGCCACTGTGGCACTGGTGTGGCTCTGCTGATGTGAGGGCTTTGGAGATACAGGCGTTCAGTAGCTGCACATAGTAGTACATAACTATCGATGATTACTATGCAAAGCTGTGTTAATATTCCTATTGGTAACCTCTTCAAATATTATAGCGTATAGTATAGGCTTGGGCGGTATACCAAATACACAGTATACCGGGGTATTTGGAAATACCGTTGAAACTATTTATTTGAAGTTTTTCAATAAATGTGTATTTTCTAGCTGCTGAAATAAATACCTGCAGTCAACTTGTGCAATACGTTAGGAGATAAAGCAGATCACGTTCTTCATTTCACCTGTCACATTATTTAACATTATGAAGCTTACCGCAGTTCCCCAGAACAGTTGAGCCAGTCATGTGTTTGTTTGCAAATAGCACAACAGGAGAAACCGTAGCAGGTGAGTCCAGCTGTGTATTGACAGGGGTCGCGTTTTATATTGAAAGTCAACAGTGTTTTTTTGCTTCAATAGAGTGATCAGGGATGTGCAACTTTAGTTTTCCTTCACAGAAAATACATTAGTGCAACACATTCGGCAGAAAAAAAGCTTAATTTTCATCAGAAGACAACAGAAGTGCAACGCTATTTGGCTGGCAGCCACACAAGTAAATGAGTTTACAATGAAAAAGCAAGATCTTTTTTTGTAAAAACGATGCATGGCCATTATATTTCTAATGTTTAACATTGAAATAATGTAGCCAGCTACATTTCCTAATGTTTTGCTTAAAGTGCATTTTACAGGAGAAAAGTAGGCTGGCTACACTGAGAGAAGTACCAGAGACAAGTAGCTACACATCAGTTCGAGCGTTGTCTGCCGATAGAATGACAGTTTGTGAATTTTTCATCTGAGTGGAAAAGTGCAACTGAAGCACAAAATGTGTCTGATGCAGAGCAGAAATTACAATAAGAAGCATTTTACATCTGTGTTTACAAAAGGCAGCAAGATATTTCCTACGCATTTTATATTGTTTTCCTGTGTGAAAAACGCAGAATCTTTTGTTAACCGTGACCCCTAAGTTTACCTTGCTAGTTATCTAAGTAAGTAGCTGAATTAATAAAGTGACGGGGCATCATATTGTGTTAGCTTTCTGCCGTGTTTGAGACGTCAAAGCCCTTCATATGAGTTAGTGGCAGCTGTACAAATATCTTAATTTAATAGTATTTTTTCTCCTCTCCGTTCTCAGACAGTTTTCTCATCCCTCCTCTTCTCTGAGCAGAGCAGGTAGGCCTGTTGCCCTGGCGAATCCAGACTCCACACAGACACAGCGTGTACACATGCTGCTCCAGAGCCAGTACTGTTCTTCCTTCTAACAAGCATGCGTCAAAACGTCGTTAATTTGCATAATGTCGCTTGTTCATGTTCGCTTGTAGATGTCCAAACTCACCAAAAAATTTATTCCGTAGCTCCTACCTATAACTTTATGAGCTGGATTGCCTGTCTATGCAATTCGTTAATTTTCTTTGGCATTCATTAGCTTATTTAGCTAGCAGCCTCCATGGAAATGTGCTATTACTTGTGCTAACTTTGTTAGCATTCTGGTAACAGACGACCAATGGGCATTTATTGGAACACCCTTGTGTACAAAGCCGGTAATACCGTATATCCCGGGATGAAAGAAGGACGGTATGACGATATGAAAATCTGAATAGCGCCCAACCCTAGTTTGATATGCTGCTTAAAGATACACTTAAATCAATGGCGATGTGAGACTGCAAAGGTTTCTACATTGCGTGTTATTTTAAGTTCAATTTAGCCATACGCCATTAACTCATAATTCCACTCAGGTATTTTGATTATAATTGAAGAATGCTGACCAAAAACGATTGGCATTTTCCCCCATTCTTTGACTTTGAATACGAGCATAGTTTCCAAACTGCCGAAAGCTTGTAATTCAAAGAATGTGTGCCATTTTAAAATGACAAACTTTTCTTTGTGGTCGCTCGCAGAACAATGTGTAGATCTCAGAAGGCTGCCCTGACCTATATCCTATTCTCCATCCTGTCTGCCTAAATCAGCCAGACATGCATCTCGCGTCTAAAGGCTCCTTCTGCAGCTACGAGCACACACTCACACACACAGAGAGACTGACATTCACTCACACGCATGCAGACAGAGACACACATGCAGCTCTGTAAAATCCAATGACTCACTTACAGCGCAGTTAGTAGCACAGTACAAATATCCAAATAATAAATGTAAAAAAACACAGTATTTAAGATTTTAGATTCTGTAGATGAACAGATGGTCCAAGGCATTTCCATAATGTGGTGATGAACTGATCTTTTCTCTCGATTCCCTTAACAGAACCAGTCCAAGTGATTAAGCAATATGGAGATCATGATTGAACCCTTCCAAGTCTCCAGCTTGGCAGCCTTTACCCATCATGCACTACCCAGCAAACAGACAGGAAGTCTTTAGAAATGTATCAATGAACCAGATTATACTGCCCCTTGCATATAAAAGGCACTTTTGTTTACTTCTCAATGGGGTTTTTGTATTGATGAATAAAGCAGCACAAAAATAGCAAGAGCGTGTGTGTGTGTGTGTGTGTGTGTGCCTTCTATTTCTTGGCCGGCTTGTTGGAAATGTATCCCTCATGGTCTCCATGGCTGCCTGGATAAGGAACCCTGGATGCATCTCCACTAGCCTGGCCAGAGTTCCACTTCTGTGTTCCACTTCTGTGTTCCGTTCCCTCCCAGCAGCCCTTCTGTTTATTGGCATAATGGGCTGGGACAAGGGCAACTTTGAGGTTGTGTCTCAAATGGCACCCTATTCCCTATGTAGTGCTCTGGTCAAAAGTAGTGCACCACATAGGGAATAGGGTGCCATTTGGACCACAATCGGAGTCTCTTAATAACAATTAATAGCCTGTACAGTTGAAGTCGGAAGTTTACATACACTTGGCTAAGGTGTATGTAAACTTCCGACTTCAACTGTATGTGCTGCTGAAAGGAGTCAGTGGGAAGAAATGACGGTCCTGCTGCCAGCCAGCCTCGCTACCCCATGTGTAAAAATAGAGCATCAAACAACATGATTTCCTCTTATTATGTCACCGTAATACTTCCCGCATCCAACTATCAGATTATGGGTCATTTATAATAAATGAACATCTAAGTGGAAAATCAAATAATGGAGGGTAATCAATGGGTGCATTCCAAACCAGTGGGAGTGGAACATTTTTGTTTTGGCAATTCTCACATTGGATCTGCATTGGCAGGAAGGATGTTCAATATGCTTTTTACATTTGTATCCCATTTTAGGCCCCTTTTAAGACTCTCAAAACTACCCTGTTAGATTTAGCTTATTTATTGGCATATTGGTTGTAACAATGTACTCTTCAAACACGTCAAATTTCCAGAGGGGGCCCTGTACTTTTAATGATATGACTAATTTTATACACAGAAAACCAATCACAGCACTCCTTTAGAATTGCATATTCAACAAGTCACCAGCAGAGGGAGGTCCCTTTGAATCCATTTTCAAATCAAAATCAAAGTATATTTGTCACACGCTGAATACAACAGGTGTAGATCTTACAGGTAGACCTTACAGTGAAATGCTTACTTACAGGCTCTAAACAACAGTGCAAAAAAAGGTATGAGGTGAACAATAGGTAAGTAAAGAAATAAAAACAACAGTAAAAAGACAGTGAAAAATAACAGTAGCGAAGGCTATATACAGTAGCGAGGCTATAACAGCAGCGAGGCTACATACAGGCACCGGTTAGTCGGGCTGATTGAGGTAGTATGTACATGTAGATATGGTTAAAGTGGCTATGCATATATGATAAACAGAGTAGCAGTAGCGTAAAAGAGGGGTTGGCGGGTGGTGAGTGGCGGGACATAATGCAGATAGCCTGGTTAGCCAATGTGCAGGGGAACTGGTTAATTGGGTCAATTGAGGTAGTATGTACACAAATGTATAGTTAAAGTGACTATGCATATACAGTTGAAGTCAGAAGTTTACATATACCTTAGCCAAATACATTTAAACTCAGTTTCTCACAATTCCTGACATTTAATCCTAGTAAAAATTCCCTGTCTTAGGTCAGTTAGGATCACCAATATATTTTAAGAATGTGAAATGTCGGAATAATAGTGGAGAGAATGATTTATTTCAGCTTTTATTTATTTCATGACATTCCTAGTGGCTCAGAAGTATACATACACTCAATTACTATTTGGTAGCATTGCCTTCAAATTGTTTAACTTGGGTCAAATGTTTCAGGTAGCCTTCCACAAGCTGCCCACAATAAGTTAGGTGAATTTTGGCCCATTCCTCCTGACAGAGCTGGTGTAACTGAGTCAAGTTTGCAGGCCTCCTTGCTCACACACGCTTTTTCAGTTCTGCCCACACATTTTCTACAGGATTGAGGTCAGGGCTTTGTGATGGCCACTCCAATACCTTGACTTTGTTGTCCTTCAGCCATTTTGCCACAACTTTGGAAGTATGCTTGGGGACATTGTCCATTTGGAAGACCCATTTGCGACCAAGCTTTAACTTCCTGACTGATGTCTTGAGATGTTGCTTCAATAAATCCACATCAATTTCCTTCCTCGTGATGCCATCTAGTATGTGAAGTGCACCAGTCCCTCCTGCAGCAAAGCACCCCCACAACATGATGCTGCCACCCCCGTGCTTCACGGTTGGGATGGTGTTCTTCGGCTTGCAAGCCTCCCCCCTTTTCCTACAAACATAACAATGGTCATTAAAGCCAAACAGTTAAATTTTTGTTTAATCAGACCAGAGGTAATTTCTCCAAAATGTATGATCTTTGTCCCCATGTGCAGTTGCAAACCGTAGTCTGGCTTTTTTATCGCGGTTAAAGATACTTTTGTACCTGTTTCCTCCAGAATCTTCACAAGGTCCTTTGCTGTTGTTCTGAGATTGATTTGCACTTTTCGCACCAAAGTAGGTTCATCACTACGAGACAGGGCGCGTCTCCTTCCTAAGCGGTATGACGGCTGCATGGTCCCATGGTGTTTATACTTGCGTACTATTGTTTGTACAGATGAACATGGTACCTTCAGGCGTTTGGAAATTGCTCCCAAGGATGAACCAACTTGTGGAGGTCTACAATTCTTTTCTGAGGTCTTGGCTGATTTCTTTTGATTTTCCCATGATGTCAAGGAAAGAGGCACTGAGTTTGAAGGTAGGCCTTGAAATACAGCCACAGGTACACCTCCAATTGAGGACATCAAATGATGTCAATTAGCCTATCAGAAGCTTCTAAAGCCATGACATCATTTTCAGGAATTTTCCAAGCTGTTTAAAGGCACAGTCAACTTAGGGTATGTAAACTTCTGACCTACTGGAATTGTGATACAGTGAATTATAAGTGAAATAAACTGTCTGTAAACAATTGTTGGAAAAATTACTTGCGTCATGCACAAAGTGGATGTCCTAATTAACAAGAAATTTGTGGAGTGGTTGAAAAACAAGTTTTATTGACTCCAACCTAAGTGTATGTAAACGTCCGACATTAACTGTATGATAAACAGAGAGTAGCAGCAGTGTAAAAGAGGGGTTGCACACAATGCAAATAGTCCGGAAAGGCATTTGATTACCTGTTCAGGAGTCTTATGGCTTGGGGGTAAAAACTGTTGAGAAGCCAGTCATAGACTGTTCTCTCTACTACCGCATGACAAGCCGTACCGCTTGTCATGTGGTAGTAGAGAGAACAGTCTATGACTGGGGTGGCTGGGGTCTTTGACAATTTTTAGGGCCTTCCTCTGACACCGCCTGGTGTAGAGGTCCTGGATGGTAGGCAGCTTAGCCCCAGTGATGTACTGGGCCGTATGCACTACCCTCTGTAGTGCCTTGCGGTCAAAGGCCGAGCAATTGCCATACCAGGCAGTGATGCAACCAGTCAGGATGCTCTCGATGTTGCAGCTGTAGAAACTTTATGAGGATCTCAGGACCCATGCCAAATCTTTTTAGTTTCCTGAGGGGGAATAGGCTTTCTCGTACCCTCTTCACGACTGTCTTTGTGTGCTTGGACCACTCTAGCTGGTTGGTGATGTGGACACCAATGAACTTGAAGTTCACAACCTGCTCCACTACAGCCCGTTTGATGAGAATGGGGGCGTGCTCGGTCCTCCTTTTCCTGTAGTTCACAATCATCTCCTTAGTCTTGATTACGTTGAGGGATAGGTTGTTATTCTGGCACCACCCGGCCAGGTCTCTGACCTCCTCCCTATAGGCTGTCTCATCGTTGTCGGTGATCAGGCCTACCACTGTTGTGTCGTCTGCAAACTTAATGATGGTGTTGGAGTCGTGCCTGTCCATGCAGTTGTGGGTGAACAGGGAGTACAGGAGGGGACTGAGCACGCACCCCTGGGGGGGGCTCCAGTGTTGAGGATCAGTATGGCAGATGTGTTGCTACCACCCTCACCACCTGGGGGCAGCCCGTCAGGGAGTCCAGGATCCAGTTGCAGAGGGAGGTGTTTAGTCCCAGGATCCTTAGCTTAGTGATGAGCTTTGAGGGTAACATGGTGTTGAACGCTGAGCTGTAGTCAATGAATAGCATTCTCACATTAGGTGTTCCTTTTGTCCAGGTGGGAATGGGCCTTATGGAGTGCAATAGAGATTGCCTCATCTGTGGATCTGTTGGGGCGGTATGCAAATTGGAGTGGGTCTAGGGTTTCTAGGATAATGGTGTTGATGTGAGCCATTACCAGCCTTTCAAAGCACTCATGGCTACGGACGTGAGTGTTACAGGTCGGTTGTCATTTAGGCAGGTTACCTTAGTGTTCTTGGGCACAGGGACTATGGTGGTCTGCTTGAAACATGTTGGTATTACAGACTCAATCAGGGACATGTTGAAAATGTCATTTAAGACACCTGCCAGTTGGTCAGCACATGCGTCTGGCCCCGCAGCCTTGTGAATGTTGACCTGTTTAAAGGTCTTACTCACGTCAGCTACGGAGAGCGTGATCACACAGTCGTCCGAAACAGCTGATGCTCTCATGCATGCCTCAGTGTTTCTTGCCTCGAAGCGAGCATAGAAGTGATTTAGCTCCTCTGGTAGGCTTGTGTCACTGGGCAGCTCGCGGCTGTGCTTCCCTTTGTAGTCTATAATAGTTTGCAAGCCCTGCCACATAAGACAAGTGTCGGAGACGGTGTAGTACAATTCAATCTTAGTCCTGTATTGGCGCTTTGCCTGTTTGATGGTTCATCAGGGGTCATAGCAGGATTTCTTATAAGCTTCCGGGTTAGAGTCCCGCACCTTGAAAGCGGTAGCTCTACCCTTTAGCTCAGTGCGAATTCACTGTGTTGGTGGTGCTCATAAAATGTATCATACCTTCAGAAATTGCACCACCTGAAATCATACCTTCAGAAATCAAAAAGGGTCGTTTTGAGATATTAATACTTTTAATGTTGAATAAATGAATGTGAAATATTTTAGAGAACACTAAAAGAAGTTCAATGATACCAAGATGTTGTTCTGTATCATGTACGGGGTCACAGATTATCGGGTCTTCCAGGATGCCAAAAAAAAATCCAAAAATTTCCACTTAAAGGGTATTTCCATCCAAAAGGACCCACGAGCACCAACATGAATTTCCAATTGGGTGTAAAATGAAAGCTAAGAGTTTATATATTTGCGAAATGAAGGCATAAATACATTTTTCAAAATGTTTCCATCTTCAAAATTTGGCATAAGTAAAGGTTTGGATTTCTGGATAAACAGATGGAAAAGGAGTCTAAGAAAACATTCTCTCTCTCTAAGTTCTTTGTGGAATTTCTTCCCTTTTTAATGTGTTTGAGCCAATCAGTTGTGTTGTGACAAGGTAGGGGTGGTATACAGAAGATAGCCCTATTTGGTAAAAGACCAAGTCCATATTATGGCAAGAAAAGCTGAAATAAGCAAAGAGAAACAACAGTCCATCATTACTTTGACAACACTGAAAATTTCAATAACTTTGAAAGTTGCTTCAAGTGCAGTCGCAAAAACCATCAAGCGCTATGATGAAACTGGCTCTCATGAGGACTGCCTCAGTAAAGGAAGACCCAGAGTTTCCTCTGCTGCAGAGAATAAGTTAATTAGAGTTAACTGCACCTCAGATTTCAGCCCAAATAAATAATTCAAGAGTTCAAGTAACAGATACATCTCAACATCAACTGTTCAGAGGAGACTGCTTGAATCAGGCCTTCATGGTTGAATTGCTGCAAAGAAACCACTACTAAGAGAAGCATGGAGGAGGTGGTGTAATGGTGTGGGGGTGCTTTGCTGGTGACACTGTCAGTCATTTATTTAGAATTCAAGACACTGAACCAGCAGGGCTACCACAGCATTCTGCAGCGATACGCCATCCCATCTGGTTTGCACTTAGTGGGACTATCATTTGTTTTTCAACAGGACAATGGCCCAACACACCTCCAGGCTGTGTAAGGGCTATTTGACCAAGAAAGAGAGTGATGGAGTGCTGCATCAGATGACCTGGCCTCCACAATCACCGACCTCAACCCAATTGAGATGGTTTTTGATGAGTTCGACCGCAGCGTAAATGAAAAGCAACCAACAAATGCTCAGCATATGTGGGAACTCTTTCAAGACTGTTAGAAAAGCATTCCTCATGAAACTAGTTGAGTGTGCAAAGCTGTCATCAAGGCAAAGGATGGCTACTTTGAAGAATCTAAAATCTTTGTTTTGTTTAACACTTTTTTGGTTACTACATTATTCCATATTTGTTATTTCATAGTTCATCTTCACTATTATTCTACGATGCGATGTGCTGCACTCTACTGTCCTGAACTATACTCTACTCTGCTGTATTGTACTGCACTGTGCTCTGCTGTGTTGCGCTGTGATGCCCAAACTTGTGAAACATGAGAAGAATTCATATCCTTAATTATGCATTTCTGTGTAGAACAGATCAGGCACCCACGACATAATTCCGGTACCGTAATTCAATTACCAGGTGTAAAACCACTTCACTTACTGTAGTTCAACAAACAAAATGTATTTTTCAAACTCAAGGTGCCATGTCATAACCCATTCTTTCTGCAGACATCTTCGAATCTTAATTTGGAGCCGATATTTAACAGAGTTTTGGGAAAACGTATTCACAAACTGAGGGAGATTTTACCATAATTCCGTTACCAAAGTTTGCATCTGCACTGTTCTTCTACTCAATTAGTTTTTGGAAAAAATGTCAGTGGAAATGTTAAAAGTAGTTCTTGTACATAGAGTTGTATGCTTTGAAATGTTTTTTTGTTTTGCATACAGTTTTAAAAAGTGTAAAAAGAGAGTAAAAGCGTAATTATGTTACCGTGGAAATGCCCAAAAAGCATTTCAAACATCCTTCCTCTCAATGAGGTATCTATGTAATAATTGCGAGAACAATCTGAGATACCAAAAATATTTTCCGCTCCCGCTGGCATGGGATCATCCACATAGTGCAACACTTTTGACCAAGGCGCATATAGGTAATAGGGTGCCATTAAGAATTCACTCTATGACAGGATCAAAATGACTGTTTGATACTATAATGTTATCAGTGTGATCAAGATAATAGCCTCATGATGTTTGCCTTCTCTTCCTAGAGCCCTAGCTCTAGTTATTTATGGTCAGTAAAGGCTATGGAAGGATGGTACTCTATGTGCAGTTTGTGCACAGTTCTCTGGATGCTGCAGGCCTCTACAAAGTTACAGGACGGCCCTTGAAACCCATACAGAATCGATGCACAGGTTGCACCTCCGGAAGTTGTTATAATTACTGTTTAAGTCTATGGAATGGGGTGAGAACCATGAGCCTCCTTGGTTTTGTATTGAAGTCAATGTACCCACAGGAGGACGGAAATCAGCTGTCCTCCGGCTACACCATGGTGCTACCCTACAGAATGCTGTTGAGGCTACTGTAGACCTTCATTGCAAAAGTGTGTTGTAATCAATTATTTGGTGGCATATTTAGTATACTTTTGTCTAAAAAGGATAACTTTAATGTTTAACTATTTTTATGAAATTCACTGAGGATGGACCTCCCCTTTGTTCTCTGAGGAGCCTCCACTGATCTACAACTATGCTCTAAAAGCTGCAGTCTTGTAGGAAAGGTGAATAAATAGCTATATTTTGGTAACATTGACTTTACTTCAAGCCTGCAGGTATAATGTATTATAATGTGTTGTACAAATTACTTGTCATAAGCATGTATGGCTCGATGTTTCCATCTTAGAATTAAACATGTGCTCTGTTTAGTTTAGTCAGGCATCACTGTAGTTAGAGGGTTTTTTTTTTTTTAAATTGGTAGCTAATGTATTTTGCCAAAATGACTCAGATGTTCCAGAGCCCAGTCAGTGAGATGTCAATTAACCCATCTGCTGTTGAATTCTGGGCCAGGTGTTTGTTTTCCTCAATAAAAGCTCAGTGGCTACAGCTCTGGACCCAAATATGAATTACCCCCAGAAACCGGTTTAAAACCACAGCGAAATATGAAAAACAAGAAAGAAAGCCTCAGAGGGGGTATACCAAAAAGCAGGATTATGGAGTTAGTCAGCTCACTTTTCTAAATATTCTGATAAAACATTTTATTTTATTAAAAGATAAGCTTGAAATGGGCATGGTCTAATTGATTTAACAAACGAAAATACATTGAATGTCGTTTTCAAACATAATTTTGAGCTATAGTTTGAGTTAGACTATTTGTTACATTGTATTTTTTAAATTTGGTTTGGTTGGTTCCACATCGTCAAATGTCAAACGAACCAAAATTCCGAAACAATACCACGTGTCCATCCAAGTTATTTGTTTATTGGACAATAACACTAAGGATAAATCAATTTATGATTATCATGAAGCATCACTTGCGTGTCCCAATCTTCATATGTGACTGACCGGCTCGATTCAGTCTTATGCAGCAAAATTTGAAAGTGTTATTTTTTCATTTATTTTTTATTTATTTTTACATTGGATGAAAGTAGAGACTCAGAGCTAGAAAATGGTATATCATACACTACAGTTGAGGAACAATGGGAAAGTAATTCTGCTTTGAAAGTGTTCCCCAATTTCGGGGGATCCAATTGGTAGTAGTTACCTTCGCTTTGGTCTTCCAACATGTGGGAGGACACTGCCCAATAGCCTCTGACTGCGATGTGAATAGGCTATATTCAGTAGCCTATTTCCCTGGTATAGTCCCCATCTCCCCTAATCTGCATAGGATGCACTCATAAATATAAATTTTAGTAATTTAGCAAGACTGCACAAGAGTCATTTACAGTAGTGAGTGCATACAATTTCGCCAGTTATCAGTTGCCGCCTTCATCCGCCTTTCCAGACGTTTGGGAGATGGGACTCCTGTATCCGCTTGGTCAGCCTTTGAGGACGTGTGGCTTTGTAATTGGATTTGTCCATCTCCTAGACTGGCTGCCTGCCAGGGTTTGAGAGCCCAGTCTACCCTAAAGTTTCCCATAACCCTGGTTGGAGGCCCTAACCGGGTGCTGTCAACTGGAGCCAGCTGAGCCTGAGACTCGCATGGGGCAGGGGCGTCACTGAGGTAGCATGCAAGGCAGAGCAACACTACCCGCTAAATGCTAAATGTGCTGCTAGTCACAGAATGTTTCAGAGCTCTCAAGTTATGATTTCATCAAATGTTCACAGTCAAACAACCAATAATAATATGCAACTCTGGTTATTTTCCTGTGTTTGGTCCGGACTGCATTCTCACTGGCAGCGAACCGCACCATGAAAATAATTTAAATCGGACAGAGACCACCCTTTTTGAGCGAAACAAGGTGATTTGTTTAGTGCAGATAGAACAAACCGAACTAAGGGGTAAACTCACCAGAGTTCTGAAAATAAATGCAACAAACCATTTTAGTGCGAAAGTCCCTTTAGTTTAGCTTTTTTAATGAAGCATAAAATCAATAGTTATTTCTGGTTGCTTATCAAAGTTAGCTGGCTGGCTAACTCATTGATCCTGCTTTGTGCTACGTTCGTGGATATGTACAGTTGTTGTTTCACATCACACACACAAAGGCGCACAGACACACGCAGTTGGGATTTGTGTGGATATAGTTACATGTATTGTTTTACGCAATGCAGGTGCTACCGCAGCAGGGGTGCTATGGTGTAGATATACAGCTACAGAACAAATGTGCTAACATATACGGAGGAATTTTCCCAATTAGGAGGTGATTTCTATCACAATGGCCATAACCAGTGTCTCTATAAATATATCTATTACTGTAATAGCAGACAACTATTCAGTCAGTTCAGTGTTTGATTCCCCTCTGTAACACTGTCCATTAGGTAGGTAGCAGACGCATTTAGAGCGGGACTGTTATTATTATTATAATGCACCTCTCCCTCCTCTCTCGCGGGATGTTCCCTGATTCTGGACAGGGTGTGGGGGGGGGGGGGGGGCTGAGTGAGTGGCACTGTCTCTGGGCTTGTCTCTCTCTCTCTCTGCTGTTATCCACGCGTGGCTGGTCACATGCGTCCTTACACAGGCGCACACTCCGACATCAGTTGGCACAAAGCAAGGCAGTTTCCTGTGAACGCTTGTCTCGGGTGAGCCGTAATTGCTATGGCATGTCTTTACACACCCTTTGGTTGAATTCACAAATGCATCTCTATGTCTCGCTGTAATCCTCCAATGTCTCTATCTCACTCTGTGGAAACAAATGGCTTTAATGAGGGCATCAGCATCCAGCCAGTGACAGGGGCAGAGACGGACAGAGATAGAGGTCGACAGGAGGAAAGGGTGGCGACAGACAGACTGGGCTCAGCTATGATGGCCATAACAATCACCTCACATTGATTTCCTATGTCTAGATGTGTCTCGACACACAATTCTGCCTTAATCTGTAGCTGATTTTTGCAATAAGCGTTGTTGTTATTACCATAGAAGACAAAAGCAGAAGTGCAGAAGGAGAGAGAGAAAACGGAGAGGGGTGAAAGGATATCACACAGGGTGGGTGGAACATGGGGTGAGGGGGTTGAGGCATTATTACTAGCCTGGTCCAAGATCTCTTTGTGCAGTCTTGCCAACTCCTATGGTAATTGTCACGCCAAACACCACAAGTGTTTACAAGACAGACAAAAAACGGATCTGGGAATCAGGCTACATTATTGCTTACACTGTCATGATCTCATGACAGTGAAAGGTCAAAGCATTTTTTCTTCATGATGAATACTGATTAGCAGAGGGGCGTCAACCAACCCAGACAGTCATGGAATGCAGATCTACTGCAATAAATGTATTTTACGGTGGAGACAGAGAGGAGGAACACAAGCTACACACACACACACACACACACACCTTCTCATGCGTCTTCTTCTCCTAGACAGATCAAATGAAATTAAAACTGCAATAATGTCTTCCTCTGTGACTACTGTAAATAATAGGCTAGCATACCTTCACTTACTAACACATTGCGCACCATACTTCAATGCCACACAGGGACGGACTAGACATCTGGCATTTCAGACAAATGCCAGATAGGCTGGTCCATTTTTAGGCCTGTGGGTTTAACTTGTTTGTTTTTTTACACACAATTATCATTATCTGGCTAATAATTGTTTATGCATCAAATTAGATCCAACCAAATGAAGCATTTAAGCATAAGACCTAAATGGACGGACTCCAAATGAGTCTAATGACAGAGGGAGGGGAAATGGTCCATGATCCAGGTCAATCAAACCTCATTCAGTGGGTTTTACTTTCCAGTTGAGAAGGAATGGGGGGTAGAAGGGGTAGATGAGGGTAAACAGCAGTGCCTTGCTGCAGTGCATCTAGAGGTTTGTTTAATGGCCTGTGACTGAATTGTAGTCGAGCTGATCCATTGAGATTCTTTCAAACGCATGGAAATATGTGTATGGATGCAAACCAAGGTCAGTTAACAGATTGCAGCTGGGTTCCACTTCAAACACATCAAACTGTTTTCTCAAGTCTGGCTAGTATAGCCAGCTACTATAGGACATGAATATGAAAACAGGCTGAGTAATTCAATAAACATTCATGCACAGTGTCAACCATACATACGCTCATACAAAGACATCAGTAGCTATGCACAGAACAAAGAACTGTGGTCTATTCCAGTCTGACCGCTTTACCTGCTGGATAAATCACACTGTATTGTAATGTACTATACTGTATATTAGGGCTCCCGAGTGGCACAGCAGTCTAAGGCACTGCATCTCAGTGCAAGAGGTGTCACTACGGTCCCTGGTTTGAATCTAGGCTGTATCACATCCGGCTGTGATTGGGAGTCCCATAGGGCGGCGCACAATTGGCCCAGCGTCGTCCTGGTTTGGCCGGGGTAGGCCATCATTGTAAATAAGAATTTGACTTGCCTAGTTAAATAAAAGGTTAATAAAAATATCCATCTGAAAATAAAAATGATTGGTAATATTATTCTAATAAATCTACTGTAATAAAATCACCAAGATGCTTCAAGGACTAAAGACATTTTAATAGATGTTTTGATCATTTGATCATGAGTAAATTTGATTGTCTGTGTAAAGGATCATGGGCAGGTGTATAAAGGCGGTGGTGCGACTTGTGAACTCTTCTTCATTAACATTTTCACACATGACACCATTAATGGAGGTTAGTTTTGGTTCATTCTGACGCATACCAATAGTTGACACATCCTTCATAGGAAGTGACTAGGTTAATGAGCGGTTGGACAACATACCACAGCCAGTGTCATGACAAGGTAAATAATGATGTCATCGGTCATGACCTGTCAACGCAGTTATTATAGGTTTAACAGCATTGACTCTTCGACATGGTTACGGAAAGTTGGTTGGTCCTTCAACACTCTGTTCAAGTAGTGGTGCTTGACTCCAGGATTCTTGGTGCACGACTCATGCTCGACGACCAAAACGTATACGTACACACCACCTCATTATTGCAGTCTCCTACTAGGAAGACTACATTTGCATTCCAGAGGACTGACATGAGCATGATGCTGCACATGTCCTCATAAACTTAGCCTACAGAAGGCCTAATTTTGTTTGAATATAGAAGGTGATCTGTAGGAACTAGAATATTTCAGTGATATTTCCGCTGTGCGCAGCCTTGACAGATCCCATGGGATGATGCCGCGCACTCACAGTCATGTCTAAATGATAATAATAGGCTATACACTGACAACTCGAGCTTGGCTGCCAAATGTATAGGTGTCCCCATTAATATTTCAATTGATGAAGTGTGATCATAATCATCATTTTAGCGATCCACGGTAGATGTCCCTCCTAATAACAATGCCCCCATCCTGCTGATTTGAGCTGCTGAACTGCATTTGTATTTAACATGCGTTTATGGATGATAAAGGGAACTTTGCCATTTCCAAAAACTTAATTGATAGCCCGTACTTTAGTGAACTTGCGCGAAACATTGCAAGCCAAGAAATTGAGAGATACAGCATCTTTTGATTACCGATGCACGGTTCTGACTGTCTGCCTGGTAGCCAACATGCCTACCGATGCCTGGCTGTGCCCCTCCCCCCCCCCCTCGCTAGCTCTCTCTTTCTTTGCTGTAAAAGTTGCGAGAGTTAGTATTCTCGGGAAGTAGCCTAAGGCAACTAGTTTTCTCAATTGCAAAAATACTGAAGCTTGTCACCCAGAAATGGGAGTCGACAGGCAAGGAGTCGAGGAATCGATTATTTTATTTTACTCCCCACCACAACCTTTATTTAACTAGTCGGTTAAGTCGGTTAAGAACAAATTCTTATTTACAATGATGGTCTACCTCGGCCAAACCCTCCCCTAACCCGGACGACGCCGGGCCAATTGTGCGCCACCCTATGGTATGTTCAAGTCAAATTCTCCCAAGAAAGTAGCCTGGTTCCAGATCTGTCTCTCCAACTCATACGGTCCACGTTGGAGCCGTGACAATGACCGAAGGAGTTGGCAAGACGGCACAAACAGATCTGAGACCAGGCAACCAAGAAAGAATCTATGTCCAGATATTTGCTGCAGGCCTGGAAATAGACAGCAATAAAGGGCTGCTGGCTGACTGCACTACAGTAAATGTTGTTTAGTCAGCTACCTACTCAGCACTATTAGACCCCGATGCCAGAGTATAGCCCTTATAACTCCCAACTGAACTGATCCCAGACAGCCTTGCAAACGAGCTTAAGCTGTCAGCTTAAAAGCTTTTCCTGAAACTGAGACGTCCTCTCAGCTGTGATGGCCCTATCGCACACACACTGCCGTGAATACACACGCACTCACATGCACCTACACAGACATGTATGAACGCAGGCATAGACACACATGCATGCACACACACACAAAGAGCCAACCAAGACTTCAGCAGACTACAGCAACATGCTGCAGTGTGTAGCTCCATTTCTCATTAAAAAGCAGTGAGAGCAGCTTCGTTTCTTCATGATGCACTATGGTCACACCCTGCTCCAGGGGGGATAAAAGGGTTTCAGTGTTTGCTCTTTGCTGCAAGCACAGTCTAAAATGAGTTACAATATTTCAATCCAAGTAGGATAATACACGTGTCTGGCATCGGCTTGACACAGCATCTTACCTTTTAGTTGTGAGCAAAGATCACTGGATTTCTTACTTCAGTACAAGGTAGATTGACTGACAAAAAGTGTGTGGGATGTTGTTTGAAACATGTCTAACAGAGGGGCTCCATTGTGGCATGTATCAGACTATTTTGTTGTGGAATTCATCAGCCACTTGTCTTGAGGGCTATATTGCCTAACTTTTCTATTCTTCTACAAACAGGTTGGAGGGTAGAGGATTCTATATGTGGGCCTATGCGGCTTGGTTGGTAAGAGCATGGCTATAGCAATGCCAAGGTTGTAAGTTCAATTATTGCAGGGATCACATACACTTACTAAACATGTATGCACTCACTATAATGTAAGTGGCTATGGGTAAAAGTGTATGCTAATTGGCAGTTACGTGATCAAGAGGATGTACTGTACCTTCATCCTCTTAATGTGTCAACTTGGAGAAGCCATCGGTTTTAGCGGAGAGCAGGAGAAAGATCTACAACCAGCTACAATATATTCAACTCTGCTGGGTTGATTTAAGACAGATTATAGGAATGAAGGGGGTATGAGGGCTGGCTCAGTCAGTCAGACTGTTGGAAATCGAGTTCAAAATGGAGTTAGCTGAAAAACAGAGTGTCTCAAATTAGGCACCTAAACCCAGGCTGCAGGATGCGTTCCACGCTGTACGTCTGTCGGTTCTGATACGGTTACTGTACATACACACTCCTCCCTTACTAGTTCTCTCTCAATCTCCTCCATGAGTTTTGGTGGTCCCATCTTCTACAGTCACAGGTTGCGTCCCAAATGGCACCCTAAAGTAGTGCATTATGTAGGGCATAGGGTGCCATTTGGGATGCATTCACATACTGTATTTAGCATCAGCAGAGAGACACTAAAACCATTTCATGGTTCCATAATTCATGCTGACAACATACATTATTTATGGCGTTTCTGAACTGTTTGCCGGGAGAGAGAGAGAGATTCCCCAGTCAGACCCTCTATAGTTCCAGCACTAACACATTTTTATTTATGAGTCTGAAAATTAAAGAAGATGATGTAAAATAAACTTACTCCGGGGCCAAACATTATAGAACGTTATTGATTAAAAAGGACATCCCTGGTTCTTTCACTCTCCTCAAGACATCTCGTCGAAAGCTCTCTTCTCATCGCTTCGAGGCAAGTAACACTGAAACATGCATGAGAGCATCAGCTGTTCCGGATGACTGTGTGATCACTCTCTCTGCAGCCGATGTGAGTAAGACCTTTAAACAGGTCAACATTCACAAGACCGCAGGACCAGATGGATTACCAGGACGTGTACTACGAGCATGCGCTGACCAACTGGCAAGTGTCTTCACTGACATTTTCAACCTCTCCCTGTCCGAGTCTGTAATACCACCATAGTCCCTGTGCCCAAGAACACTAAGCTAACCTGCCTAAATTACTACCGATCCATAGCACTCACGTAGCCATGAAGTGCTTTGGAAGGCTGGTCATGGCTCACATCAACACCTTAACCTTAACCTTAACCAGAAACCCTAGACCCACTCCAATTTGCATACCACCCCAACAGATCCACAGATGATGCAATCTCTACTGCACTCCACATGGCCCTTTCCCACCTGGACAAAAGGAACACCTACGTGAGAATGCTATTCATTAACTACAGCTCTGTGGTCAACACCATAGTGTCCTCAAAGCTCATCACTAAGCTAAGGACCCTGGGACTAAACACCTCCCTCTGCAACTGGATCCTGGACTTCCTGACGGGCCGCCCCCAGGTGATGAGGGTAGGTAACAACACATCCGCCACGCTGATCCTCAACACTGGAGCCCCTCAGGGGTGCGTGCTCAGTCCCCTCCTGTACTTCCTGTTCACTCATGACTGCACGGCCAAGCACGACTCCAACACCATCATCAAGTTTGCCGATGACACAACAGTGGTAGGCCTGATCACCAACAACGAGAGAGCCTTTAGGGAGGAGGTCAGAAACATGGCCGTGTGGTGCCAGGACAACCACCTCTCCCCCAACGTGATCAAGACAAAGGAGATGATTGTGGACTACAGGAAAAGGAGGACCGAGCACGCCCCCGTTCGAATCTACGGGGCTGTAGTGGAGCAGGTTGAGAGCTTCAAGTTCCTTGGTGTCCACATCACCAACAAACTAACATGGTCCAAACACACTAAGACAGTCGTGAAGAGGGCACGACAAAGCCTATTCCCACTCAGGAGACTGAAAAGATTTGGCATGGGTCCTCTGATCCTCAAAAGTTTCTACAGCTGCACCATCGAGAGCATCCTGACTGGTTGCATCACTGCCTGGTATGGCAACTGCTCGGCCTCCGACCATAAGGCACTACAGAGTAGAGGTCGACCGATTCATCAGAATGGCTGATTAATTAGGGCCTATTTCAAGTTTTCATAACAATCGGTGATCGGCATTTTTGGACACCGATCATGGCCGATTACATTGCACTCCACGAGGAGACTGCGAAGCAGGCTGACTACCTGTTATGCGAGTGCAGCCAGGAGCCAAGGTAAGGTGCTAGCTAGCATTAAACTTATAAAAAACAATCAATATTAACAGAATCACTAGTTAACTACACATGGTTGATGATATTACTAGTTTATCTAGCTTGTCCTGCGTTGCATATAATTGATGCGGTGCCTGTTAATTTATCATTGAATCATAGCCTACTTCGCCAAACGGGTGATTTAACAAGCGCATTCGCGAAAAAAAATGCCTTTCTTACAATCAATACACAAGTATATATTTTTAAACCTGCATATTTAGTTAATATTGCCGTCTAACATGAATTTATTTTAACTAGGGAAATTGTGTCACTTCTCTTGCGTTCTGTGCAACAGAGTCAGGGTTCATGCAGCAGTTTGGGCCGCCTGGCTCGTTGCGAACTGTGAAGACTATTTCTTCCTAACAAAGACAACCAACTTCGCCAAACGGGGGATGATTTAACAAAAGTGCATTTGCAAAAAAAGCACAATCGTTGCACGAATGTACCCAACCATAAACATCAATGCCTTCCTTAAAATCAATACACAGAAGTATATATTTTTAAACCTGCATATTTAGTTAAAAGAAATTCATGTTAGCAGGCAATATTAAACTAGGGAAATTGTGTCACTTCTCTTGCGTTCATTGTACGCAGAGTCAGGGTATATGCAACCGTTTGGGCCACCTGGCTCGTTGCGAACTAATTTGCCAGAATTTTATGACATAACATTGAAGGTTGTGCAATGTAACAGATATATTTAGACTTATGGATGCCACCCGTTAGATAAAATACGGAACGGTTCCGTATTTCACTGAAAGAATAAACGTTTTATTTTCGAAATGATAGTTTCCGGATTTGACCATATTAATGACCTAAGGCTCGTATTTCTGTGTGTTATTATGTTATAATTAAGTCTATGATTTGATATTTGATAGAGCAGTCTGACTGAGCGTTGGTAGGCAGCAGCAGGCTCGTAAGCATTCATTCAAACAGCACTTTCGTGCGTTTGCCAGCAGCTCTTCGCAATGCTTCAAGCATTGCGCTGTTTATGACTTCAAGCCTATCAACTCCTGAGATTAGGCTGGTGTAACTGATGTGAAATGGCTAGCTAGTTAGCGGGGTGCGCGCTAATAGCGTTTCAAACGTCACTCGCTCTGAGACTTGGAGTAGTTGTTCCCCTTGCTCTGCAAGGGCCGCGGCTTTTGTGAAGCGATGGGTAACGATGCTGAGGGTGGCTGTTTTCGATGTGTTCCTGGTTTGAGCCCAGGTAGGGGCGAGGAGAGGGACGGAAGCTATACTGTTACACTGGCAATACTATAGTGCCTATAAGAACATCCAATAGTCAAAGGTATATGAAATACAAATGGTATAGAGAGAAATAGTCCTATAATTCCTATAATAACTACAACCTAAAACTTCTTACCTGGGAATATTGAAGACTCATGTTAAAAGGAGCCACCAGCTTTCATATGTTCTGAGCAAGGAACTTAAACGTTAGCTTTTTTATATGGCACATATTGCACTTTTACTTTCTTCTCCAACACTTAGTTTTTTGCATTATTTAAACCAAATTGAACATGTTTCATTATTTATTTGAGGCTAAATTGATTTGATTGATGTATTATATTAAGTTCAAATAAAAGTGTTCATTCAGTATTGTTGTAATTGTCATTATTACAAGTAAATAAATAAATACATTTATAAAAAATCTATATATATATTTATTTATTTTCGGCTGATTAATCGGTATCGGCTTTTTTTGGTCCTCCAATAATCGGTATCGGCATTGAAAAATCATAATCGGTCGACCTCTACTACAGAGGACAGCGCGTACGGCCCAGTACATCACTTGGGCCAAGCTTCCTGCCATCCAGGACCTCTATACCAGGCGGTGTTAGAGCAAGGCCCTAAAAATGGTCAAAGACTCCAGCCACCCTAGTCATAGACTGTTCTCTATGCTACCACATGGCATGTGGTACCGGAGCACCAAGTCTAGGTCCAAAAGGCTTCTTAACAGCTTCTATCCCCAAGCCATAAGACTCCTTAACAGCTAATCAAAGGGCTACCCAGACCGCTCTTTTACGCTGCTGCTACTCTGTTATTATCTATGCATACTCACCTTAATAACTCTACCTACATGTACATATTACCTCAATTACCTCGACTCTCCGGTGCCCCCGCACATTGACTCTGTACCACCTGCATATAGCCTCGCTATTGTTATTTTACTGCTGCTGTTTAATTATTTGTTACTTTTATTCTAAATTTTTTACTTAACACTCATTGTTGGTTAAGGTCTTGTAAGTGAGCATTTTACTATAAGGTCTACTACACCTGTTGTATTCAGCGCATGTGACAAATAACATTTGAAAAGATGGACATTGGGTCGTTCCATATGACTTCAATCACTTTCTGACTCTACCCCTTGTGATTTGAACATACTTTCCATATATGTTTGCCCATGGTAGAAGTGGTCAGAAAGTGACTTTTTGGACCTAAACGCCAAAATATTCAGGAGATAGAGGTGCTCAAGATTGACCCATGTTGCATACCTTACCCCTTCATGAGACATCTGTCTTCATCACTGGAAAATAGAAACAGTTAAGCTTTCACATTATTTAAAACTTACAAACTGGGTTGTCAAATGAGAAAAAAGGTTTAACACAAAATTTTATTTTTTGTTTGTTTAAAGTCAATTATCTAAAAACCTAAACTCAGATGTTTTTCATGATCATATATATTGTAGAAAATACCCTATTTTACATAATCTGAGGTGTTTGTCTTGTGCCCACCATCGGTTGAGACACAGCATACTCTTGAATACAGGGTGGGTATCATGTTTTTGCTAAAAGATGTATTAACATGTGAATACAATTAAAAATGTCTACTTTCAAATGGTACCACAAAGATGGTTGGGGTTCCACACATCACAGAATGTTGACTTAAAGCTGCAATATGTAACTTACATGGAAATGTGAGTTATAGATTTGTCAGTCTCATTGAAAGCAAGTCTGAGAAGCAGTAGATCTATTCTATTTCCGCAAATTTTATGCTTCCCGTTTATTAAATGTAGTTTTTGCATCTTTTACTTTCGGTTTTGTACACCGGCTTCAAACAATTGAAAATACAATATTTTGAGTTGTGGAAAAGATATTTCACAGCAGTTTAGATGGTACAATGATTCTCTACACCAGGGGTATTGAACTCTTACCCTATGCGGTCCATAGCCTGCTGGTTTTCTGTTCTACCTGATAATTAATTGCACACACCTGGTGTCTCAGGTCTAAATCAGTCCCTGATTACAGGGAAATAATGAAAAAATGCAATGGAACTGGCTTCGAGGTCCAACGTAGAGTTTGAAGCCTCTACACTAGACTTGCTTGTTTTGTTACATATACTGACTATTCGAACTTCAGCAACCAGGAAATGGTAGAGGGATTTCTGCATAGTGCATCTTTAAGTGGGAAAACCCATTGTTATAAATTAAACTGTCAATCCTCCATAAGAAAGTTATTGAAATCCTAGCAATCTATACTGAACAAATGTATAAAAAGCAACATACAACAATTTCAAAGATTTTACTGAATTACAGTTCATATAAGGAAATCAGTCAATTGAAATAAATAAATTAGGCCCTAATCTATGGATTTCACATGACTGTTGATACTGATATGCATCTGTTGGTCACAGATACTGTTTTTCTTTTTAAACGGTAGGGGAGTGGATCAGAAAATCGGTCAGTATCTGCTGTGACCACCATTTGCCTCATACAGTGCAACACATCTCCTTCGCATAGAGTTGATCTGGTTGATCTGGTTGTTGTTGTGATTGTGGCCTGTGGAATGTTGCCCCAATCCTCTTCAATGGCTGTGCAAAAGTTGTTGGATATTGGCGGGAACTGGAACACGCTGTCATACATGTTGATCCAGAGCATCCCAAACATGCTCAATAGGTGACATGTCTGGAGTATGCAGGCGATGGAAGAACTGGGACATTTTCAGCTTCCAGGAATTGTGTACAGATCCTTCCGACATGGGGCCGTGTATTATCATGCTGAAACATGAGGTGATGGCAGCGGATGAATGGCATGACGATGGGCCTCAGGATCTTGTCACGGTATGGCTGTGCATTCAAACTGCCACCAATAAAATAGAATTGGTTTGTTGTCCATAGCTTATGCCTGCCAATACCATAACCCCACCGCCACCATGGGGCACTCTGTTCGCAACATTGACATCAACAAACCGCTTGCCCATACAACCCTATAAACGTGGTCTGTGGTTGTGAGGCCGGTTGGACATACTGCCAAATTCTCTAAAACCCATGTTGGAGGCAGCTTATGGTAGAGAAATTAACATCCAATTCTCTGGCAAAAGCTCGAGTGGACATTCCTGCAGTCAGCATGCCAATTGCATGCTCCTTCAAAACTTGAGACATCTATAGCATTGTGCTGTGTGACAAAACTGCACATTTTGGAGTGGCCTTGTATTGTCCCCAGCACAAGGTGCACCTGTGTAATGATCATTCTGTTGAATCAGCTTCCTGATATACCACACCTGTCAGGTGGATGGATTATCTTGGCAAAGGGGAAATGCTCACTAACAGGGATGTAAACAAATGTGTGCACAAAATTTGAGAGAAATAAGCTTTTTGTGCTTATAGAAACTTTCAGTGATCTTTTATATCAGCTCATGAAACATGGGACCAACACTTTACATGTTGCATTTATATTTTTGTACAGTTTAGGTAATACAATAGACATTTGACAGTGGATGGACCAGTGGCCATGTTTCTGATAGTAATTGGAAATTAAATGTTCAATTCAATTTCTATTTAAATGGTGTACCAGCTAAAACGCAGTTGTCTGAAGAGAGGTCCATTCTATGAATTATATTTATATGATTGAAATGACACCCACCCTGTATTCTAGAGCATGCTGTGTCTCAACCGATGACGGACACAACACAAACATTTTTTTAGATAATTGACGTTAACGGTTAAAAAAATGACCCAAAAGAATATTTTCTAAAAAATCCCAAGAAATTTGAGAATATTTTGATAACCCTGTTTATAAACTTTAAATAAAGAGCATCTCTATCTCCTGAATGTTTTGGCATTCAGGTCCAAAAAGTCCCTTTCTGATCATTTCTACCTTGGGCCAACAGGTATAGAAGGGTTTGATTAAATCAAAAGGGGTGCAGTCAGAAAGTGATTGAAATCATATGGAACAACATCATTATTAGAGGAATTATCCTACTGAAATGACCCTAAAGTGAAAAGGTGGTGATGCATCATCATAATGATCCGCCGCATTGGTCAGAGCAGACTGTGATCAGGTCAGAGGTCATGACCTTTAGTCTCTGAGACACTAATGCTGTCTTCATAACTAAGTGGGAAGGTGATATTTACCACATACAACTGGGAAAATTCCACTTCAACGCCCCTCCAACTCGTAATTACTAGTGGGAAGCTCATCTATCATCCGAGCTTCTTCTTCTCCCACATGCTGACCTCTGACGTCACCTACTTAGGAAATGACCTCGATTGCAGCGTTTTTGGCAGTTAAATGTAAAACATTATTTATAAAAAGCAATCTACAAATATGGTTTTTGAACACCTTCATTTGTTTATAAGCATCACAGCTGTACTTTTAGTTTATGGTTGACAGGGCTTGTTGTCAATTGGCGTTTCTCAACGAGTTCAAAGCACTTGAATGCATCCAACTGGTATTTACGACGTCACAGCTGGTAATTACCACCGTCCAGCTTGGTTATGAACGCAGCAATCACAACGGCTCCTATCGACCTGGTCTGATTGGTCAAAATACCAGTTAGTGAAAAATTAATCTCAATGTATCACATTCTCTAAAATGAAGACAACCTGGCCTTGGCTTGAGAGACTAGCTATCTGAATGAGCCGTGCTGCTGTCACACGTTATAATCTTTCCCTTGTTAAGGATAAGAATAACTTTCGCCACATATTGTTTAACATGTTAATGCTGCATAATGTGGTGTTATGCATTTTCACTATTCTGTCGGAATGTCTGAAGTATCGTATCCATACATTAGTAGACCTACTCACGTAAAGTGCATTGTGCGGAGATTTTAACCAAATTATGTTGAATAAGAGTTATCTGTTGGAAATGTATGTTTATCTGGCTACTGGGACCTCCTGACCATGTATATTCACAAAAAACGGCCCAAAATATTCGCATAAGAAATGCTTCTGTTCAAGATAAACTAAAAACATGCTGTTGATGCCATCAATGTCGTTCACTCTCGAATTGCAAGTTATGCAAGTGTCTACTCTAGCGATGGGTCGTTCGCGAAAGAACGGATCTTTTTGAACGGATCTTTTTGGTGAATCACATAAAGAGCCGTTCATTTGGCTCCCAGATTTGCATACTGTTACTGTTTTTTGAGTTGTTTAAAAACGAATATCTGGAAATAAATCTAAATAATTCTCTGAATATGGTGATTCCTCACAGCAGAAACAATAAATAGTAGAGAGCACGTCATTCTGGTCCATGTTCATTTTTGCAGTGCATAGAAAATTCTTAATTCCCTTTTTTTGCAGGCAATATAATACTTTGTTCAGGTAAAAAAGTATTTGAACATGCATATCACGATCTGACATAATCGTAGCCTACTTTTGGGGTTTTAAATGAGAGCTTTGCAATTTTTCATGGGTCTAGGTCGATTTTAAAGCATTTTGAATGAAGACCATCAAAACACAAGCAATTAGATTAGGAAATACCAACCTTTCACTTGAGTCTCGTAATCCCCAATAATCTCCTTGTCCTTCTTGACTCTCGTATGAGATGACATGATTCTTTAGGAATAGATGACGGAAACCTATACACCTCGCCTCGCGACACCACGAAGTATCCTAGCCTACAAATATCTTCGGCAAAAACCGTCAAATGCGTGAAGCAGGGAGGGCTACATGCGTTCCAGAGATTTCCAGGGTCTCAAAATGCACTTGAGGTTGCACAGCGATCAAGGCGACGTTGAACTGGTTAAAAGTGCAAAACAGATCTGGACAACTCCCCTCTTTCCTCAACATAACATATTTGAATGTCCCAACAACAACAAAATATGAAGAATCCGCATTTACTACATTTGGTAAATTATATGTTTCAGTATAAACACTGCCTTGCAGTGGGGTGCATGAGCAAGAATAGCATCGTGCAATTTTCCATACGCCTTTCCAGCCACCCCTTTTCTTGCGAGGTCTCTGTCTGCTGCAGCAAGAGTTGGATGCAAAAGTGATCTCAGACTCCTCCCACACACCCCTCCCCTCACACACACACTCCCACACTTACACACATGCAAAGGGTCATTACGGTACAGCGGTTATGCACGTGGTGACAAAGCAATTTAGAAGTGTTGCTGATATATGGTGACAGATTTTTAAATGATGAGATTGAAAGAGGCACATCATCGTTAGCACAGACACTGGTGACCTGGAAATGATGGCATAAAATACCTACATTTGCAGGCTGCTTTACCGACCTCAATGCAGCCCTCTGAATACAACCCTCATAACAGAAGAGAGAGCTATACTGTTGTAGGCTAATTATAATATCAACATTGTTTTAATGTTGGATAATATCTGTATGTTTCATAATTCAACAGCCTTGGCAGTCATAACATAACAAACATTGTCAATGACACAGAATGAATGTTATTATTATTGCTATGACTAAATGGAAAGATTAAAGGTTTTTCTTGTCTCTCTGCTGGAAGGTATTATTCAGCAACCCAAGCATGAGCCTTCAGGGAGAGTCATTGTGGCTGAATGACTCACATTTCTTCGTAGCCTTTATTGTAAAGACAGAGTTTGAAGATTAGATTTACCAGTAAAGCAAAATTACTTTGCACTTTCCCAATTCTGTGTCATGAGGTGTTCTTTTTTTGACCGTTGCTGATTGTCAAAACCTCGTGCACAGGATCAAATGTGGATACATGTGTACAGACATGTTTAACATATTTGTATTGTCTGAAGGTTTGTGTCTACTGATAATATGTGGAGTTTGCTAGAATTGTATTCCTGCATGATATAATATCTTACTCCAGGTAAAGGTATTCACAGTAGGCAGCAGGTAGCCTAGCGGTTAGAGCGTTGGGCCAGTAACTGAAAGGTTGCTGGTTAGAAACACAGAAGATGTGCCCTTAAGCAAAACACTTAACCCTAATTGCTCCTGTAAGTCGCTCTGGATAAGAGTGTCTGCTAAATAACAATATATATTTATTTTTTTAAGTCTTATTTTTAATATCATCCAAAATAAACAGTAATGCACTGAAGGGTTTCACAGCAAAAGAAAGGATCAGAATGCTACGTTGACAGTGGCACTGTATACTGTATGAACTCATATGGTTCCAGAGTGGTATTTTTAGAAGAGCATTCTTTCAGACACTTGGAACCAGATATTGGCCTGTGGCAGCCATCAACCGGACTTTGAACTTAGCCAAGATGCAAGATGTATCACCATGCATTTGCAAATACCCTTTTTGTGACTCTTGAAGGAGAATCTTCTCTTTTCCAAACCGGGGGAACCCCCAAACTCTTCTAACTCGACTCTGATCCCAAAGGCATTGCAGTGAAGGAGCCTGGGAAACGATAGCATCATCGCTGTTCTTGAGGCCCAACAAGGATCCATTGTCCATTTCCCATTCAGTGGCTGCATCCAAAAGGCAACCTATTCTGTATTTTGTGCACTACAGTACCTTTAACCAAGACCCATAGGACTCAAACATAGTGCACTATTGGGATTCGGGTGCCATTTGGGACACATTCTGAGTAATTCATTAATTCATGGGCCTCTTTGGGAGCAATGCTGGTCAACCTCTACTGTAATAAGTGTTATAAGACCAGTGACGTAAAGTAAGTGTTTTTTGGGGGGGTATCTGTACTTTTCTTTACTATTTGTATTTTTAGCAACTTTTACTTTTACTTCCCTACATTCCAAAAGAAAATAATGTACTTTTTACTCCATACATTTTCCCTGACACCCAAAAGTAGCTTTTTAACCAATTCAAACACTTATCAAGAGAACATCCCTGGTCATCCCTACTGCCTTTGATCTGGCAGACTCACTAAACATAAATGCTCCGTTTGTAAATTATGTCTCAGTGTTGGAGTGTCCCCCTGGCTATCCATCAATAAAAAAATATTTTAAAAATTGGACGGTCTGGTTTGCTTAATATAAGGAAGTTTAAATGATTTATACTTTTACTTTCACTTTTGATACTTAAGTACACATTAGCAATTCCATTTACTTTTGATAATTAAGTATGTTTAAAACAAAATACCTTTGGACTTTTACTCAAGTAGTATTTTACTGGGTGACTTTCACTTTTACTTGAGTCATTTTCTATTAAGGTATCTTTACTTTTACATTAGGTATGACTCTCCACCAATGAGCTTTGAGAGGGAGGAGACATTTTTTTTAAATTCAAATGAGATTTTTTTTAAATTTGTTTAAATGTTTTACATTTAACCTTTATTTAACTAGGCAAGTCACTTAAGAACAAATTCTTATTTACAATGACAGCCTACACCGGCCAAACCCGGACGACGCTGGGCCAGTTGTGTGCCGCTCTATGGGACTCCCAATTACGCCCGGTTGTGATACAGCCTGGATTTAGGGAACAATGGAAAGGGAGAGGGAGAGGGGGGTACCTAGTCAGTTGTCCAACTGAATGTATTCAACTGAAATGTGTCTTCCACAATGACAATGTCAATGTTTCTTCAAGACACATTACTGTAATTTGTCTCCTTTCCTTTCAGGATGGGGTGGAATCTGTCACGTTTACATTGACTTTACTGTAGCACTGATTTGATGCTGATCTAGCCACAGTATTATTGAGATTGTAGTCAATAACTTTTCAATCAAGATTTTGTAACTTTATTACTTGGATTTCCTCGTATGAAATATTAAGCTTAGGACACAATGAAAACAATTATAAAACAGCAGATTGACGAACATTTGTGGGCGTATACATTTTACTAGGTGTATAGTAACCTCATCTTGCTGTGCTATGTTCAGATTTGAATACTGTGTGCACAATGCACATTATACCAAACACACTACATCGAACAGCAACGGTTCACTGCAGACACAGCCACATGTTCGGCTCTTATGAGTCCACCCCTTCCATGACTGCACATAACCTCATTGAGTAACAGTAGTATTCTTCTTCACTGACAGTGTTATCTCGGAATCTCCACAGGGCCTCTTAGCAAAGTGTAATAATACGTCTCAGTGGCAACCAGCCTCAAAGTCAACTCGGTTACATTTTAAATAGCTCTCCCTATTGTATTAGTGCTTCATTGACTCGACTGTTTGAAGATGTTCCAAAAATAAGAAGTTCTAAAAATATAACATTTTATAATCCCAGTGTACTTTTTGCAATGTCAGCGTTTGCTGTGGTTGCTCCAAAGAACAAAGGAATGGGGTGTTGTCTTGTGGGAATAGTAGACTATTATATCATCGTATTATCACATGTCTAAGTCCCTGCCTTGCTATAGGTTTATGAATCCCTTACTTCCCTCTACATACAGTAGTCTTTATCATACACATGTTTTTCATCAGCGTATGTAATTGATTTCCTGATATTGATTTGGGGAAATTATTGATGTGGATAAAAAGCAAGTCATTTCACAGTGCCCTACTGTATGTCAGTGCTGTATGTGCTTACATAGCCAGCCATTATCAGTCAGCCCTCTGCTGAGGGGAGAATACACTCACAGAATATGCTTCATGTGGGAACATCTGCATGACAAATGCACACAGCACACATGCCAGTGGCAGAACATACCACAGTACATACCGCAGTACACACCACAGTACACTCAGCAGAATACAGAACCTCAGCCAAGGAGTCTAAAGAGGATTTCTCCCACTCTATGTAAATATTGTTGGCTTTCACATATTCAAACTCATCTATATGTGTGTTTGAGTTGAGTAGACGTGTCCATGTTTATACTGCTGAGTAGTTAGCAGGATTAGGCCTATATGCAAACAGATATAAATTTGTCACAAACCTGCAAGTGTACTAGGGAAGTGAAACTACAGATGAACCATCTTAATTTGATCACTATTTTGTTTCTTGGAATGTTCCTGCATTGCAGGAAATGCAAACTTGTAGTGTATTCAAGGTTTAAAAAGGCTTTTAACGATTGTCATTTCCATTTTAAAATGTCAGACTTTATTTGTCCTTAAGAAAAATGTATTAACCCCTACAAAAAATGTCCATTATTATTTCACATTCATGTTGCTGCAGGATCATTTTCCTGCTGTAGCAAACTGGCTCAAATGAAGATTCTACACCTGTAGGTATGTTTCTATGGTGAATAGCTGTGGTGGTAAACATTTCTGGGGAAATTCATTATTGCGTAATTTTAACAGTGCTAGTTCCATTTTGTGTGGGATGTCAGTTTAATCAACATGGATGTGACAAAAATAAACGCCGGTGGTTGGTGTGGTGTTCAATGCCAGCTTAATCATCAACAAGGTGTGAACGAAATAAACATCCATTTGTCAAACAGACAGGAAATAACTGACAGGAAATAACTCTGTTGTCAAGACAGTGGAAATCCTTGCTGCAAAGATTGATTGCTGAAAATGAGGGGGGGGGGGTAAACAGACGAGTAGAGAGGGAGGCATGTCTTTACAAGATCTCTACAACAGTAAGAAGAGTCCATTTACTTAGGTTCTCTCATTCCAATGGAATGTTCTTACTCTGGTGACCGAGTGAGACTATGTACTATATGTAGCCTGTTCAACAGAATAAGTCAACAGAGGAGAGATGCTTCAGATTGGCTAGTTTCGTTATCAGGAACAAGTGCAATGGAAAGACCAAAGACCAATAATTATAGGACTAACTGGGATTTCATAAAGAAAATGATTGAGAAACACTCATAGAGGACTTTGAATTCCCATTTTTCACACACTAAAGTGTGGAGATGCTAAAATCAAGGAACTTTTCTCTTAGGAATAACTGCAGAGAAGGACCAAAGCCTTCTTAAAAAATATTAAAATGTACAAAAAAATCATGATTGAGAAACTCTTCTTGAGATTTTAATTTCAGTTCCCTTTTTGTCATGCAGAAAACTTGTTGGCAGAGCTCCAGTGTCTGTTCTGTGACAGAGAGAATCTAAGATGACACACACCTGTCACAAACCCCACCCATCTCCAACCCACACCTCGGATCTACTGTAGGGCAGCCACTTGACAATAAAGCCCACAGCTCCAGAGGAACTCATTTCACTGTCAAGCTCTCTCTTTAACGGGTAAAATGTTATGGACTATATTTTTACTGCTCAATGGTCTGCTCGCTCTCGTCATTCTTTACTCTTCCCGCTCAAGGTAAATGTTCTTCATATTTCTTTTTCATTCGGATTGTAGAACAAGACATTGTAAATCAATGACGTTATTTGAGTTTAAAAAGGATAAGCCTACAATATTTCAAGGATGAAGTCAATGTCGTTTGCTATAATTTAGTTTCTCTCTCTGATATTGAACATTTTGGTGAAAAGATTAACCAACGTCTCACATACTGTTTACTTAATAATTTACAAAGAAATGTACTTTCTATACAGAAATCAATTAATGAAAAAAATGTCAGGGTAAAAAATGCCTTACTGAACATACAGCATCGCTGAAAGTGCAGGCTAGATCATTAACGTGGATTATCCAATTCTTCATATAACCTTTCCCTAGACCATTCAAACGCAGAGCATTTCTTATATGGTACACATTGATTATGCCCTATTTCCCATTCCCACAGTGTATTACAAGCCTACTTTATGTCTGTACACATCAGCTCGCACAGTTGACTGCTTAAGGGCATGTCCTTATGCCAACTGTGGCGCTACAACCAGTTGGTTTAGTTTGGGAGATGAAGTGATTTAACTCCTTCTATTGAACAGTGTTCATCTTGGTTGACAACTGTCTGTCTGTCTGCTGTCTGTCTGTCCGTTTGTTTCCACCAGACAGAAAAATGAACCACCATTAGACAAAGGCTTCATTCCGTGGCTGGGTCATGCCCTGGAGTTTGGAAAAGATGCTGCAAAGTTTCTAACACGGATGAAACAAAAACATGGTGACATTTTTACGGTAGGAGTTCTCGATGCATTTGTGTGTACAAGCCAGTTTGCTAAAGCAGAAAAATATCCCATGCAGCAACGGGAAATGTAAATTATGTGAATTATAATTCATGGACAATTTTGTAGGGGTTGCTAGATTTTTCCAAAGGGAAACAAACACAAGTCCAACATTTCAAAGTGGAAATTACGAGCCTTTTTAAACCTCAAATACACTACAAGTTAAAACAATTCTGCATCGCAAGAAAGTTTGTCTGCAACAGGGTGATCAAATTGAGATCAATCAATCAAATGTATTTATAAAGCCCTTCATACATCAGCTGATGTCATAAAGTGCTGTACAGAAACCCAGCCTAAAACCCCAAACAGCAAGCAATGCAGGTGTAAAAGCATGGTGGCTGGGAAAAACTCCCTAGAAAGGCCAGAACCTAGGAAGAAACCTAGAGAGGAACCAGGCTATGAGGGGTGGCCAGTTCTCTTCTGGCTGTGCCGGGTGGAGATTATAACAGAACATGGCCAAGATGTTCAAACGTTCATAGATGGCCAGTAGGGTCAAATAAAAGTAATCATAGTGGTTGTTGAGGGTGCAACAGGTCAGCACTGTCAGTTGGCTTTTCATAGCCGATCATTCAGAGTATGTCTACCGCTCCTGCTGTCTCTAGAGAGTTAACAGCAGGTCTGGGACAGGTAGCACGTCTGGTGAAAAGGTCAGGGTTCCATAGCCACAGGCAGAACAGTGGAAAATGGAGCAGCAGCACGGCCAGGTGTACTGGGGACAGCAAGGAGTCATCAGTC
This sequence comes from Salvelinus alpinus, assembly GCF_045679555.1. Taxonomy (NCBI): domain Eukaryota; kingdom Metazoa; phylum Chordata; class Actinopteri; order Salmoniformes; family Salmonidae; genus Salvelinus; species Salvelinus alpinus. The sequence goes on from NC_092087.1 coordinate 44,776,244, forward strand.
CAGGTAGTCCTGAGGCATGGTCCTAGGGCTCATGTCCTCCGATAGAGAGAGAGAAAGAAAGAAAGAAATAGAGAGAAAGAGAAAGAGAGAAAAAGTGAGAGAGAATTAGAGAGAGCATACTTAAATTCACACAGGACACCGGATAAGACAGGAGAAATACTCCATCCTGACACATATACTACTGCAGCATAAATACTGGAGGCTGAGACAGGAGGGGTCGGGAGACACTGTGGCCCCGTCCGACGATACCCCCGGACAGGGCCAAACAGGCAGGATATAACCCCACCCACTTTGCCAAAGCACTGCTACCTACACCACTAGAGGGATATCTTCAACCACCAACTTTCCATCCTGAGACAAGGCCGAGTATAGCCCACAAAGATCTCCGCCATGGCACAACCCAAGGGGGGGCGCCAACCCGGACAGGAAGATCACGTCAGTGACTCAACCCACTCAAGTGACGCACCCCTAATAGGAACGGCATGGAAGAGCACCAGTAAGCCAGTGACTCAGCCCCTGTAATAGGGTTAGAGGCAGAGAATCCCAGTGCAGAGAGGGGAACCGGCCAGGCAGAGACAGCAAGGGCGGTTCGTTGCTCCAGTGCCTTTCCGTCACCTTCACACTCCTGGGCCAGACTACACTCAATCATAGGACCTACTGTAGAGATGAGTCTTCAATAAAGACTTAAAGGTTGAGACCGAGTCTGCGTCTCTCACATGGATAGGCAGACCATTCCATAAAAATGGAGCTCTGTAGGAGAAAGCCCTGCCTCCAGCTGTTTGCTTAGAAATTCTAGGGACAGTAAGGAGGCCTGCGTCTTGTGACCGTAGCGTACGTGTAGGTATGTACGGCAGGACCAAATCGGAAAGATAGGTAGGAGCAAGCCCATGTAATGCTTTGTAGGTTAGCAGTAAAACCTTGAAATCAGCCCTTGCCTTAACAGGAAGCCAGTGTAGAGAGGCTAGCACTGGAGTAATATGATCAATTTCTTTGGTTCTAAGTCAAGATTCTAGCAGCCAATCCTATACTGTATCTGTACCTGAGTACCTCATCAATCTTCAACACATTCTTGATATCTTTGTTACTGAGATAGAAAGGGTTGCTGTGAACCTGGGTAGGTTCTTTTTCAAAAGCTTCTTTCGTCTTTGCAGGGTAGTGCTATGTGCATCTCCTACTCACTACTCATTTTGCTTTCTCAAACAATCTCAAACACTTGTAATGTGCATTGTGACTACGACAGACGTGTACAGACATGGCCGTGGCTTTAACGTTTCAAATAATGTCTCCCAGGTGCGTGTTTGTGGTCGTTACATCACTGTGCTGCTGGATCCTAACTCCTATGACGCGGTCCTCGATGACACAGTCTCTCTGGACTTCAGTCGCTACGCCCAGGTCCTGATGCAAAAGATCTTCAGCCTGAGACTACCCAATCACAACCCAGACACAGAGAGGGCCTGGATGGAACAGTAGGTGTTCTAGACCTGTATCCACATGACCTCACGCCTGACCTCACACACATCCACACCTGTCCACACACGCCATCTTAATCCAATTCCGCTGCATCTACCTGTCCTTGTCAAGGACCATACCGTTTCTATTCTATTCTTTTCTATTACTGTATATGGTATTGTAATGAGACATCATTTTCCACCAGAATAGATTACTTGAAAATTCATTTAATTCTCTGAGGTAACATGTTGTAGCAATAATTCGACCTCTCCATAAAATCCCTGTCCAGGCACTTCCAGGGCCCTAGCCTGGCCAGATTAAGCAGCACCATGCACCTCCACCTCCAGACACTGCTACGGGATGAGGAGAGGAGCTGTAGCCCAGCAGACTGGAGGCAGGATGGCCTCTTCAGCCTCTGTTACAGCTTGCTCTTCGGGTAAGAGCCAGAACCCAGAACCAAATTCTGTCTGGAGTGGCCAGCTACTGTTTGTGTGTTTAACAGTCATCCTGCTCTTCAGGTTACATCAGACATTTCTCTGGGTCACTGGCCCAGGGGTGGATTTAGGCTCAAATGACAGTATCACACCTGGAGAAAATTGCATAACTCTTACACAAGAGGGAAGACGTACTCTTACCCTAGAGTTAATGCTTCTTTCTGTCCTCGTAGGGCTGGGTATCTCACACTGTTCGGTGCAGAGAACAGCAACGACGTCACCGCACTCGCTACTGTCTACAAAGAGTTCCGCACGTTTGATGGTCTCCTCGCCAAACTGGCTCGTTCAACCCTCAAGCAAGGTACATTTACACGTACACCGAGTTTCATCTAATGCACGTGGTCGTACGTCACTTATATCAATACGGAATGGATCTATCCATACAATACGTTTCTGTCTCGCTGTACCTGTTTCTCTGTGTTCGTGTGCATGTCTCTGTGTGTGCCTGTGTCTCGGTGTACCTGTCACTCTGGTGCTATCTAGAACCTAAAAGGGTTCTTCGGCTGCCCCCATAGGATAACCCTTTGAATAACCTTTATGGTTCCAGGTAGAACCCGTTTAGTTCCAGGTAGAAGCCTTTTGGGTTCCATGTAAAACCCTTTCCACAGAGGGTTCTACATGGAACCCTAAAGAGTTCTACCTGGAACCAAAAAGGGTTCTAACTGGAATCAAAAAGGGTTCTCCTATGGGGACAGCTGAAGAACCCTTTTGAACCCTTTTTTCTAAGAGTGTACCTGTCTCTCTCTGGTTGATCTTTCCTCTCTAACCTGTCTCTCTCTCTATGTTGCTAGAGGAGAAGAGGACAGCAAGCCTGTCCCAGGAGAGACTGTGGGAGCTGCTGTCCCCAGCGTGGCTGAGCAGAGGAAAGGGGTCAGAGAGCAGCTCCTGGCAGCAGAGTTACCTCAGCCATCTACAGACGGAAGGAGTGGACACGGAGATGCAGAGACGAGCCATGCTGCTCCAGCTCTGGGTCACCCAGGTGAGTGGGAAAGACAAGAACACACTCACACGCACAGATGCAAGAGCATGTAAGAGCATGCAAGAGCATGCACACACACACACACACACAGACAAGCATACAAATTCACACACAAAAAGCACATGCAAGCACAGGCACACAAGCACAGGCACACAAGCATACACACACATGCACAAATGCACACACACACACACACACACACACACACACACACACACACACACACACACACACACACACACACACACACACACACACACACACACACACACACACACACACACACACACACACACACACACACACACACACACACACACACACACAACATTACAGAGAACCAAGACCAATGCTTTCACAGTGTTCTGCCACACCTGGATGTCACTCTCATACCTTCTCTTCCTGTGTCCTCTTTGAGACCTGTGGCCCTGGCATGAATAGGTTCACAGGATTCTTCTCTCCCAGTGACTCATGACTTCCTTGTTGGCACAGTTGACTTGTTATGTCATTATGTGAGAAGTAATGATTGTTAGGAATGTGACATGAGTTTCTATGAATGTGTTTTCATGGCACCTGGGCTTGTTTGGAGTTCTGTGTAAACTGATCTGGGACAATGGGTTCACACATTCCAGAACATTATTGAAAAAAGAAGAGTTGGCGGGTCGCCCAAACCAACCTGTCTAATTTCAGAATTAGATCAAACGTTAGGTCTACAGTACACAAATTGTAGGACGATTTAGAAGGAAGTGGTATGCTATCAAATACATGAAACACATGGTTTCCATGTGTTTGATGCCATTCCATTTCTCCAGTCCGGCCATTATCATGAGCAGTCCTCCCTTAAGCAGCCTCCACTGATTTAGATGTATCATCTGCAATAGACATCAATGAATATTGATGTCAAAATCCAATATAGATCACAGCAATGAAGCATTATCTAACTCTATATTTATGAGCTCCAGAGGCGGTTTAATAGCAGGCTCCTTGTGGCTTCCTGTCACAAACCAATCCCAAAAAATTGTTATGAATGAGCTGCTGTTGCACTGTGTGGCCAGATGGGGGAGCTAGTGTAATGTCTGTCTGTCTGGTACCTGCCTTCACCACCAGCCTCAGAAAATAATAGAGCCACAGGTGTCATCTGTACCAGGCCTTCTCTGCTCCCTCTGGGACTTTGGCTGCTACTTTCAGCCTGGAGCACTGGAGGCCTAGTCGGCACAATCAGACCAGGGGAGCGGGTAGAGAGTCCTTCGCCAAGATGGAGCCTCTCCCTCTGGGGACCTTGGCTCACCTACCAGGCTGGGATAGGAGAGGACAGCTAGTCCCTTAGCATCACTGTTCCCTGCTTATTAATGTCTTTTCTGGAACAGAGACTCACTGTTCCAGTCACAGACAATCAGACAGAACCAATCACCACTGAAACATATTAGAACTGAGGCTGAGTATAAGGAAGTGCCACGAAGAATATCTTCTGGTTGTTGTCTCTCTCACCACCAGTCGTACAGAGGTACTGTAGGCTTCCTCAGTAACAATACAATACTGAGTGAATCAGAGATGTCACTGAAGTCAAACATTCCAAATGCAGTTCCATGCGGTCTACATACAACAAACTCTCCTACAACAGACACAATCGCTAGATATTGCAAGAAAGTTATGAGAGCTTTATGTTTCTGGCTCTGTGTGTGTTGTTGGGGATTGGGGTGGAGGCAGTTCCACAGTCCAGTGAATCTCTGAACCAGCCTGTCAGTGAGGCTCCAGTCCAATGTCAATATGCCTATGATGGACCCCAGGGAGCCTGTGTCACATTCAGTCCATCACACACCTGACTGCGGCTTTGCTTTCAACACAACTACACCAGTACACAGTGTACGAATACACACTCAGAGGAGTGGAGGAGGAGGTAAAGTTCCTTACCGTGTACACGTCTAATAGTGAATTCAATGGCAATTCAAAGTGTCTCAATCTGATAACAACACTATACAGTGTTGGTAAGAACGTGCAGCATTTGAAATGACTATTTCTACTGCAACACTTCGACTGTAACCCCTACAGCAAACTGGGACAACAAGGCTACACAGGCTACACAGTTTGTGTAGCCTAGTGTCTGTCGTAACGGATCTGTGACGGGACAGGCCAGTGAGTCAACCAGAGATCCATTGGACCTGGTCTTCATCTTGCATTAGCCCTGGTTGTCAGTCGATCGGTGAAGACCTGGCCTGCAAGGGGGTGAGGAGAGAAGCTCCCGGAGCCCACAGCAATTACTGGCTGACAGGTTCAGACAGATGTCTACGCCCTGTCTACACAGCCCTGACAGCTCTGATGGCTCCTCACCTCACCTCAGATCACTACAGTACAGTACAGCAGTATCATGATGCAGGGTGGGATAAAAAAAAATAGAGAAAATAAAAGTAAAGTGAGACTGAAAGAAAGAGAAAAAAAAGAGAGATTTAGATGTATCTAAACCTGCTTCCATTTTCCCCTGGGGGCTTCTTGCAGCGTGTTCACACTGTACAGTACCTGTTGTGGATTTGTCTATAACTGCAAGGTATCTACCTCTCCATGCTCGGTAATGCGTTCACTGTCTTTGACTACATACTCTGGAACTGCAAAACCATTTCTGAACTGACTGTGAGTCTATGTTGTGTTGTTTCATTCCAGGGTAACGCTGGGCCTGCTGCCTTCTGGCTTCTGAGTTTCCTGCTCACGCACCCCGAGGCCATGAGAGCTGTGAGGAAGGAGATCAGAGGCCTGCGTCTACAGGAGGACTGCTCTCTACAGCGACACCCTCTGGACACACTGGAGCACCACAGCACACCTGTGTTCGGTAAGAGCTCAAGCAACCTCCTCTATTACTCACTCACACTCTCTTCCACCTCAGGGCTCTCAAGGCTCTGCCTGTCCAGCCAAAGACATGCAGTGAAATATTGAACTGAAGCTCGTGTGAACTGTGTGGAATAACAAAGTGAAAAAAGGGAAGATTCAGAGAGCTGAATGAGTAAAGATTGATAAATATTTTTTTGTTGTTGCTGTGGTTGAATAAGGTTAAAGTTTGCTTGCCACAGGGTGATATTAGAACATATTCTTGTGATCCATAGCATTCCAGAAGGACATACCTATAGTTTTATGATTGTGTAGTCTGGTGGCAGATCAGTTTGTACTATATAACGCCTATGGTTGTTCAAATCAAATCAAATGTTATTTGGCACATGCGGCGAATACAACAGGTGTAGTAGACCTGACAGTGAAATGCTTACTTACAAGCCCTTAACCAACAATGCAGTTTTAACAAAAAAATTAAAAATAAATAAAAATATCAAATAATTATAGAGCAGCAGTAAAATAGCAATAGCAAGGCTATATACATGGGGTACCGGTACAGAGTCAATGTGCGGGGGCACTGGTTAGTCGAGGTAATTGAGGAAATATGTACATGTAGGTAGAGTTATTAAGGTGACTATGCATAGATAATAACAGAGAGTAGCTGCAGCGTAAAAGAGGGGGGGTACTGAAAATAGTCTGGGTAGCCATTTGATTAGATGTTCAGGAGTCTTATGGCTTGGGGGTAAAAGCTGTTTAGAAGCCTCTTGGACCTAGACTTGGCGCTCCGGTACCACTTGCCGTGCTGTAGCAGAGAGAACAGTCTATGACTAGGGTGGCTGGAGTCTTTGACAAATCTTAGGGCCTTGCTCTGACACCGCCTGGTATAGAGGTCCTGGATGGCAGGATGTACTGGGCCGTATGCACTACCCTCTGTAGTGCCTTGTGGTCGGAGGCCGAGCAGTTGCCATACCAGGCAGTGATGCAACCCACCAGGATGCTCTCGATGGTGTAGCTGTAGAACCTTTTGAGGATCTGAGGACCCATGCCAAATACTTTCAGTCTCCTGAGGGAGAATAGGTTTTGTTGTGCCCTCTTTACGACTGTCTAGGTGTGCTTGGACCATGTTAGTTTGTTGGTGATGTGGACACCAAGGAACTTGAAGCTCTCAACCTGCTCCACTACAGCCCCGTAGATTCGAACGGGGGCGTGCTCGGTCCTCCTTTTCCTGTAGTCCACAATCATCTCCTTTGTCTTGATCACGTTGAGGGAGAGGTTGTTGTCCTGGCGCCACACAGTCAGGTCTCTGACCTCCTCCCAATAGGCTTTCTCATCGTTGTCGGTGATCAGGCCTACCACTGTCGTGTCATTGGCAAACTTAATGATGGTGTTGGAGTCGTGCCTGGCCGTGCAGTCATGAGTGAACAGGGAGTACAGGATGGGACTGAGCAGGCACCCCTGAGGGGCCCTCGTGTTGAGGATCAGCGTGGCGGATGTGTTACTACCTACCCTTACCACCTGGGGGCGGCCTGTCAGGAAATCCAGGATCTAATTGCAGAGGGAGGTGTTTAGTCCCAGGGTCCTTAGCTTAGTGATGAGCTTCTTTGAGGGCAGTATGGTGTTGAACGCTGAGCAACGAATAGCATTCTCACATAGGTTTTCCTTTTGTCCAGGTGTGAAAGGGCAGTGTGGAGTGCAATAGAGATTGCGTCATCTGTGGATCTGTTGGGGCGGTATTCAAATTGGAGTGTGTCTAGGGTTTCTGGGATAATGGTGTTGATTTGAGCCATGACCAGCCTTTCAAAGCACTTCATGGCTACAGATGTGAGTGCTACGGGTCGGTAGTTGTTTAGGCAGGTTACCTTAGTGTTCTTGGGCACAGGGACTATGGTGGTCTGCTTGAAACATGTTGGTATTACAGACTCAGACAGGGAGAGGTTGAAAATGTCAGTGAAGACAATTGCCAGTTGGTCAGCGTATGCTCGGAGTACACGTCCTGGTAATCTGTCTGGCCCTGCAACCTTGTGAATGTTGACCTGCTGTCAACCATTGGAGTTGGCTTTACAACACAAACAGATCTGGGACAAGGGTAATGATCATGATTATTGAAGGTGAATGATTATTCACAGGATTATTCACATGCACCCGGCAGCCACCCCTTTGACATCATACGTATTGTTCCTCCCTCCAATCACAGACAGTGTTCTGAGTGAGACCCTGCGTCTGACTGCTGCTGCCATCATCACCAGAGAGGTGGTCCAGGACAAGACCCTTCGTCTGGCCAGTGGACAGGCATACGACCTCAGACAGGGGGACAGGGTGTGTATGTTCCCCTTCCTCAGCCCTCAGATGGACCCCCAGATACACCACGATCCACAGGTAATACAACACAATACTGTTACCTGACAAAGACCCAGTTGGTGTTGAAATATTGTCTGAATAAATGGAACACCTGCCAGTGTACAGATTTCTTTTAGATTTAGATTACTGTTCAGTCTAATCCAGCACCTAGGACAAAAGCTTTTACGAATGTGTGCCTACAAGCCATAGACTGTTCTCTCTGCTTCTGCACAGGAAGTCTGACATCAACAGGCTCCTGAACAGCTTCTATCCCAAGCCATAAGACTGATAGTTAGCTAACAAAATGGCCACACAGACTATCTGAATTGACCGTTGTATTTTTATTTTTGCACTGTCTCTATGCACACTCACAGGAATATATACACTCACGCACACTGACACTGACACTCCAACACAAACATAACATGCACACACATTTATACTGACTCTACACACACACGCACACACTCACATACATTCATAATTTAGGATGCTGCTGCTCTGTTTATTATATATCCTGTTGCCTAGTCACCTTACCCTTATACATATCTACCTCTTATCACTCCAGTATCCCTGCACATTGTCAATGTGGTAGTGGAACTGACGCTTACTTACTTTCTCCTGTTATTCTTATTTCTTATTTTTATTTATTGTGTGATTTTGTTCGACCTTGTAATTTTTAGTACTACACTAACTACGTTACTATCCAAAGTATCCAAAGTTTTCATGCGAGCAAACATATAAAAAAAAATCAAGACGGCTGTAATGGAAACAGGAAGTTACGGTACAATTTTATAAATGCCAACAGGTATAGAGGTCCTGGATGGCAGGAAGCCATTTGTTATGTTACAGCCTTATTCAGAAATGGATTCAATAGTTTTTCCCTCATCAATCTACACAAAATACCCCATAATGACAAAGCAAAAACAAGTTATGCAACAAAACAAACAGGAATATTACATTTACATAAGTATTCAGACCGTTTACTCAGTACTTTGTTGAAACACCTTTTGCAGCGATTATAGCCCAGAGTCTTCTTGCGTATGATGCTACAAGCTTGGTGTCAGGACCCGGTGCGAGAAACAGTCACTAATAATAGGCAGAACCCAGAAGATGAGGCAGACACAGCAGTACTAGAGATGGTGGTTTAATAAAAAATGGATATCTTCCAACAATAAAAAGAAAATCCACAAAGTGATAAGAACCGCAAGGGAAAAAACAAACCTCAAAAGACTAATCCAAAAAACACAAGAACAAAACCAGAGAACCTCTGGAAAATCAAACAAGATAAATATCTATATCAAACAAGGCTTGGGCTGGGGCTGGGTGCTAACTTACAAACACTGAGCAAGGAACTAAGGAACACACAGGGTTTAAATACTAACAAGGGAATGACTTACAGGTGCAAACAATAATTGGAGCAAGAAAAACAAAAGGTACAAAAAGGTGCAAGGGGGACATCTAGTGAACAAAACCTAAACAGTCCTGGCCAAAACCTGACAGAATCCCCCCCCTAGGAACGGCTCCTGACGTTCCTACCAGCCTTCTCAGGGTGGAGGACCCTGAACTGACGAATGAGGTCAGGGTCCAGTATGTCCTTGGCAGGAACCCAGGAGCGCTCCTCGGGACCGTAGCCTTCCCAGTCCACCAGATACTGCCAGGACCGCTGCACCCGGCGGGAATCCAGTATCCGGTGGACGGTATAAGCCGACTGGCCTCCGATGACACGGGCGGAGGGGGAGGTCTGCCTGCCGGGATAAGGGGAGAAAAAACAACAGGTTTTAATAAAGAAATGTGAAATGTGGGATTGATCTTAAGGGATCTGGGTAAGTGTAGGCGAAAAGTAACGGGATTGACTCTCCTGGCTATCTTAAAGGGACCGATGAATCTCTGGGACAGCTTGCGAGACTCCACCCTTAGCGGTAAGTTTTTTGTTGAGAGCCATACTCTCTGGCCGGGGTACAGGGTGGGACCGGGACGGCGACGTCTGTTGGCTTGTCGCTGGTACTGCTGTGAGGAACGCAGAAGATTAAGACGGGCCTTCTTCCACGTAAGCCGACAGCGTCTGATGAACCTCGAGGCTGAAGGCACTCTGACTTCTGCCTCCTGGTCCGGGAACAATAGCGGAGCATAGCCAAACTGACACTCATGCGGAGACATACCAGTGGAGGAGGAGCACAAGGTGTTGTGCGCGTACTCGGCCCAAACAATGAAGGATGACCATGTGGACGGGTTGTTGGAAACCATACATCTGAGGGTGGTTTCCAGCTCCTGATTCATCCTCTCAGTTTGGCCGTTGGACTCCGGATGGTACCCTGAAGATAAACTGGCCGTGGCCCCTATGAGTTGGCAGAAGGCCTTCCAAAACCTTGAGGCGAACTGGGGACCTCTGTCGGAAACCATATCTTGCGGGATACCAAAGACTCGGAACACATGGTTAATCACCAACTCAGCTGTTTCCTTGGCAGAAGGTAATTTGGTCAAGGGAACAAACCTGGCCGCCTTAGAAAACCTGTCGATGATGACTAGGATAGTAGTATTACCATGGGACGGAGGAAGGCCAGTAATAAAGTCCAACGAGATATGGGACCAGGGTCGGTGGGGAATAGATAAAGGATGAAGGAGTCCTTGAGGGCGGAGGTGAGAAGATTTGCCCTGGCAGCACACGGGACAGGCCTTGACGAAAGGCCTGTCCCGTGTTTATGGTGGGCCACCAGAACTTACGCTGAATGAACTCCAAGGTGCGACCTACGCCCGGGTGACAGGTGAGGCGAGAGGAGTGCCCCCACAGAAGGACTTGGGATCTTGCTGCCTTGGGAACAAACAACCGATTAGCAGGACCTCCTCCAGGGCCCGGTTCGATGGCTTGAGCTTGTTTCACGGTATCCTCCACTTGCCACGAGATCGGAGCCACGATCTTAGCGGCCGGAAGGACAGTCATGTCAGTATCTTCTCGAATGGCAGGAGAGTAGATTCGTGACAAGGCGTCCGGTTTGAGATTCTTCGACCCGGGTCTATAGGTGAGGATAAACTGAAATCGGCTGAAGAAAAGAGACCATCGAGCTTGTCTGGAGTTCAACCGCTTCGCCTGCTGGATATACTCCAGATTTTTGTGGTCCGTAAGCACTTGAAACGGTTGAGAAGCCCCCTCGAGCCAGTGTCTCCATTCCTTCAATGCCATCTTAACTGCTAGGAGTTCACGATCCCCCACATCGTAATTCCTCTCGGCCGGGGTAAGCCGGTGAGAGAAGAAGGCGCAAGGATGAAGCTTCTTGTCTTCACCCCTCTGAGACAGGACAGCTCCAACCCCAACCTCTGATGCGTCTACCTCCACCACAAAAGGTTCATCCGCCGTTGGTAGTGTCAGGATGGGAGCAGAGAGGATGCGCTGCTTGAGTCCTTGGAAGGCCGTCTCAGCCTCTCTTCCCCACAGAAACCTTGTGTTGCCACCCTTGGTTACAGCTGAGAGAGGGGCTGCCACCGAGCTGAAGTTCTTGATGAACTTGCGGTAAAAGTTGGTGAAGCCCAGGAAACGCTGAACTTCCTTAACGGACTTGGGGGTGGGCCAATCCGCTACCGCCCCTACCTTCTTGGGGTCCATCTGGACTCGACCGGGTTCCACTATAAATCCCAGGAATTGTACTCGAGAGGAATGGAATTCACACTTTTCCGGCTTAACGTACAAATGGCTGTCTAGGAGGCGTTTGAGCACTTGTCTGACATGCTTGGTGTGTTCTTGAAGGGAGCTCGAAAAGATGAGGATGTCATCCAAGTAAACAAACACGAAAATGTTAAGCATATCCCTAAGCACATCGTTTATGAGCGCTTGGAACACAGCCGGGGCGTTGGTCAGGCCGAAGGGCATCACCAAGTATTCGTAGTGACCAGTAGGCGTGTTGAAAGCGGTCTTCCACTCGTCACCGGGTTTGATCCGCACAAGATGGTATGCGTTCCGCAGGTCAAGCTTAGTGAAGACCACTGCTTCCTGGAGCAGCTCAAAGGCTGTGGCCATAAGGGGTAGCGGGTAGCGGTTACGGACGGTTATGGCATTAAGTCCCCGGTAGTCGATGCAAGGACGTAATCCCCCGTCTTTTTTGGCCACAAAGAAAAACCCTGCTCCCGCCGGCGAGGTGGATGGACGCATGAGGCCTGCTGCCAGAGAGTCCTTGATGTAGGTATCCATAGCAGCTCGTTCGGGAGGAGATAGGGAAAAGATCCGACCCCTGGGGGGGCAGGTGCCCGGAAACAGGTCGATGGGGCAATCGTAAGGTCTATGGGGTGGTAGTTTGGTGGCCCTCTGTTTGCTAAATACCGGTTTGAGGTCATGGTAACACTCGGGAACTCGGGACAGGTCGATGGATTCTAGAGACTCGGGAGGGGAACTCGGGGAACTTGGGAAGATACAAGTGGCTTGGCACGTAGGACCCCACTGCTTGATAGTGCCCACAGACCAGTCGATGTGAGGGTTATGGCTGTGAAGCCAGGGGTATCCAAGGACGAGAGGGAACTCGGAACACGAGGTCAGATGAAAGTTCATCACTTCCTGGTGTTGGGAAACTGAAAGTCGCAAGGGGGTAGTGACACGAGTGACAAGTCCAGATCCCAAAGGGCTTCCATCCAACGTAGTAACCCTTATGGGGTCACTTAGAGGTTCAGAGGGAACGCCATTCTCCTTCGCCCAGACACCATCCATGAAGTTACCTGCGGCTCCAGAGTCTACCAAGGCTTGAAGGGGAAGCTCGTGGTTGTCCCAGGAAAGGGTAACTGGAATGAGCAGGCGGGAGTTGGATGGATGGGAGGAGGTTATGTTTCCCGTTACAGTCCTCCCAGGCCTGCACGGGAGAGTGCGTTTTCCCTGGAGCCCGGGACACGTGGAGAGGAAATGGCCCGGTTTGCCGCAATATAGACAGCATCGCTCCCTCATCCGGCGGTCTCTCTCAGCCTGGGAGATGCGTCCAACCTGCATGGGTTCCGGTGGAGTCAGCGAGGATAAAGGTGGAGACTCGGAGCTGGGACCGATAGGAGCTAGGGTGAGAGATCTACGGTTGAGCTCTCTCTCTCTCAGACGCTGGTCTATGCGTGAAGCCAACTTGATCAGGGACTCGAGGTTGTCTGGTGGTTCCCGAGTGGCCAGTTCATCTTGGATGGTGTCGGAAAGACCCTTCAAAAAGCACACTGTGAGCGCCTCGTCGTTCCAGCCACTCGCTGCTGCCACTGTGTGGAACTGGATGGCATAGTCCGTCACGCTGCGCCGACCTTGGCGGAGAGTCAGGAGCTGTTTGGCTGAGTCAGGACCGCTGGTAGGACCTTGAAACACTCGCTTGAATTCTTCAGCAAAGGTAGAGTAGCTGGCACAGCAGGGACTTTGGGCATCCCACACAGCAGTAGCCCAGGCTAGGGCTTTTTCAGACAGCAGGGTGATGATATATGCTATCTTGGACCGGTCGGTGGGAAACGACGAGGGTTGCAGCTCGAAGGAGAGAGAACATTGGGTGAAAAACCCCTTACAAACACTCGGATCACCTGAGAACCGTTGGGGAGGCGGCAGACGAGGTTCAGCCAGGGGGTTAACTGCCACGGGCACTTGAATCTGATGAACTGGAGCAGAAGCGGTTGCAGGAGAAAGTTGATCAGAAATCTGCTTTATGGAAGTCATCATCTCCGACAGAAGTTGAGAATGTCCAGCCAGTAAGGCCTCTTGCTGAACCAGAGCAGCTTCGTGACGTTGGACAGTCCCCTCGTGGTGGGACAGCATGGGAAAAAAGTCCTGGGTACTGGCTGCCTCTGGGTTCATATGAATTGGCTCAGTGTTTCTGTCAGGACCCGGTGCGAGAAACAGTCACTAATAATAGGCAGAACCCAGAAGATGAGGCAGACACAGCAGTACTAGAGATGGTGGTTTAATAAAAAATGGATATCTTCCAACAATAAAAAGAAAATCCACAAAGTGATAAGAACCGCAAGTGAAAAAACAAACCTCAAAAGACTAATCCAAAAAACACAAGAACAAAACCAGAGAACCTCTGGAAAATCAAACAAGAGAAATATCTATATCAAACAAGGCTTGGGCTGGGGCTGGGTGCTAACTTACAAACACTGAGCAAGGAACTAAGGAACACACAGGGTTTAAATACTAACAAGGGAATGACTTACAGGTGCAAACAATAATTGGAGCAAGAAAAACAAAAGGTACAAAAAGGTGCAAGGGGGACATCTAGTGAACAAAACCTAAACAGTCCTGGCCAAAACCTGACACTTGGCACACCTGTATTTGGGGAGTTTCTCCCATTCTTCTCTGCAGATCCTCTCAAGCTCTATCAGGTTGGATGGGGAGCGTCGCTGCACAGCTATTTTCAGGCCTCTCCAGAGATGTTCATTTCCGGGCTCCGGCTGGGCCATTCAAGGACATTTAGAGACTTGTCCCAAAGCCACTCCTGCGTTGTCTTGGCTGTGTACTTAGGGTCGTTGTCCTGTTGGAAGGTGAACCTTCGCCCCAGTCTGAAGCCCTCAAGGATCTCTCTGTACTTTGCTCCGTTCATCTTTCCATTGATCCTGACTAGTCTCCCAGTCTCTGCCACTGAAAAACCTCCCCATAGCATGATGCTGTCACCACCATGCTTCACCGTAGAGATGGTGCCAGGTTTCCTCCAGACGTGACGCTTGGCATTCAAGCCAAAGAGTTCAATCTTGGATTCATCTGACCAGAGAATCTTGTCCTTTAGGTGCCTTTTGGCAAACTCCAAGGGGGTTGTGATGTGCCTTTTACTGAGGAGTGGCTTCCGTCTGGCCACTCTACCATAAAGGCCTGATTGATGGAGTACTGCAGAGATGGTTGTCCTTCTGGAAGGTTCTTCCATCTCCACAGAGGAACTCTGGAGCTCTGTCAGAGTGACCATCGGGTTCTTGGTCACCTCCCTGACCAAGGCCCTTCTCCCCCAATTGCTCAGTTTGGCCGGGCAGCCAGCTCTAGGAATAGTCTTGGTGGTTCCAAACTTCTTCCATGTAAGAATGATGGAGGTCACTGTGTTCTTAGGGACCATCAATACTGCAGAAATGTTTTGGTACCCTTCCATAGATCTGTGCCTAGACACAATCCTGTCTCGGAGCTCTACGGACAATTCATTCGACCTCATGACTTGGTTTTTGCACTGACATGCACTGTCAACTGTGGGACCTTATATAGACAGGTGTGTGCATTTCCAAATCATGTCTAATCAATTGAATTTACCACAGGTGGACTCCAATCAGGTTGTAGAAACATCTCAAGGATGATCAATGGAAACAGGATGTAACTGAGCTCAATGTCGAGTCTCGTAGCAAAGGGTCTGAATACTTATGTCAACAAGTTATTTCTGTTTTTAATCTTTAATACATTTGCAAACATTCAAAAAAAAAGCTGTTTTCGCTTTCTATTATGGGGTATTGTGTGTCGATTGATGTGGAAAACATTTAATTTAATCAATTTTAGAATAAGGCTGTAACGTAACAAAATGTTGAAAAAGTCAAGGGGTTTGAATACTTTCTGAATGCACTGTATAGGACAGACACTTCAGAACAAACTTCCTTTAGATCGTTTTTTGGGGACTATCTATTGTTCCATGTGGTGAATCTGTTATTCAATGTGTTTGTATGGGCCAAACGTTGTTTTATATATATTTTTTATACTTCCAAATTCCTAATCAAATAGCTAAATGATCCTTGGCATGAAAATCTGTCACCAAATGGATGGAAACTAGCTATTGATATTGATTACTGCATTGTTGAGTTTGGAGCTTGCAAGACAGGCATTTCATTGTACTTGTGCATGTGACATTAAAACTTGAAACAACCTCTCAATACAATACATTACAGCAATCTGTTGAATTAAGTCAATACTCTCATTGGAAAATAATATGTTTTTCTTAACTGACTTGCCTTGTTAAATAAAGGTTAAATAAATAAAAAATATATTTTAAAAATACACAAACATGGTGAGGGTGAAAGTGTTTCTGAGTATAGTACTGAGTACTGAGTACTGAGTATAGTACTACTGAATCAGGCTTTGTCTGCTGAGCTAATACAATGACTCTAATAGAATGACTCTAATAGAATGACTCTAATACAATGACTCTAATAGAATGACTCTAATAGAATGACTCTAATAAAATGACTCTAATAGAATGACTCTAATAGAATGACTCAAATAGAATGACTCAAATAGAATGACTAATAGAATGACTCAAATACAATGACTCAAATATAATGACTCTAATAGAATGCCTTTAATACAATGACTCAAATAGAATGACTCAAATAGAATGACTCAAATAGAATGACTCTAATAGAATGACTCTAATACAATGACTCAAATACAATGACTCAAATACAATGACTCAAATAGAATGACTCAAATAGAATGACTCAAATAGAATGACTCAAATACAATGACTCAAATAGAATGATTCAAATATAATGACTCAAATACAATGACTCTAATAGAATGACTCTAATAGAATGACTCTAATAGAACGACTCTAATAGAACGACTCTAATAGAACGACTCTAATAGAATGACTCTAATACAATGACTCAAATAGAACGACTCTAATAGAACGACTCTAATGGAATGATTTGAATAGAATGACTCAAATAGAATGACTCAAATACAATGACTCAAATAGAATGACTCTAATAGAACGACTCTAATAGAACGACTCTAATAGAACGACTCTAATAGAATGACTCTAATACAATGACTCAAATAGAACGACTCTAATAGAACGACTCTAATAGCATGATTTGAATAGAATGACGCTATAGGAGGGCTCATTGTAATGTAATGGCTGGAATGGAATCAACAGAACAGAGTCAAACATGTGGTTTCCGTATGTGTTTGATACCGTTCCATTTAATCCATTCCAGCCATTACAAAGAGCCCGTCCTTCTATAGCTCCTTCCACCAGCCTCATCTGGTGTGAGTGCGTGTCTCATACACAGTGTTGTACTACGCAGTGTTTAAATGGCGCCAGGATTACATGATGGAAAGGTTAAAGGGCTAAGAAAGGAGATCCCATGGGGATTAGCTGGTTAAAGGCTGTAATGTGTGTGTGTGTGTGTGTGTGTGTGTGTGTGTGTGTGTGTGTGTGTGTGTGTGTGTGTGTGTGTGTGTGTGTGTGTGTGTGTGTGTGTGTGTGTGTGTGTGTGTGTGTGTGTGTGTGTGTGTGTGTGTGTGTGTGTGTGTGTGTGTGTGTGTGTGTGTGTGTCTGTGTGTGTGTGTGTGTGTGTGTGTGTGTGTGTGTGTGTGTGTGTGTGTGTGTGTGTGTGTGTGTGTGTGTGTGTGTGTGTGTGTGTGGTGTGTGTGTGTGTGTGTGTGTTTGCATGCAGCATCACTGGAGCTACTTAATGTACTGTGGCATCTATCTATCACAATAACTTTAGTTTTTTCTTCTTCTCTGCTTTACAGACATTTCAATATGACCGCTTCCTAAATGCAGACGGGACAGAAAAGAAGAAGTTCTATAAGGGCGGGGAGAGACTAAAGTATTACACCATGCCATGGGGTGCAGGCAACAACATGTGTGTAGGGAGAAACTTTGCAGTCAGTGGCATCAAACAGTGAGTGTGATATGACATTCTCCGCCTGTTTTCCCTCACACATAGCCTGGTCCCACTTCTGTTTGTGTTGTCTTGCTAACTTCTGTTGTTATTGTCACGTGACAATGACCATAGGAGTTGGCAAGACAGCACAATTAGGCTACCTTTCACCTAAGTACATCTAAACCACCCAACGTTGTTCATACATCGTTTCCCCCAATGAATCAGTTCATTAGCAAGGTATTAATGATTCATGAGGCATTTACAATCACCTGAAGATCGCTGCCATAGGCCAGTTGCTTTCAAACATCTCCTGGTGGGAGGAGCTATAGGAGGATGGGCTTATTGCCATGGCTGGAATGGAATCAATGGAATGGTACCAAGCACATCAAACACATGGAAACCCCTGTTGGACTCCGTTCCATTGATTCCATTCCAGCCATTACAATGAGCTTGTCCTCTGAGACATGTACCATTACTGTAGCACACACTCACAGTCGTTAACGGCCATTTCAATAATTCAAGCCAACATTTTAACTCAATAGAGATACCATACAACAGAACAGCTAAGCAGACAGAACGATCAATATAGATAAAGGGATGATCTGAGAAGTGGATTTTCTTAGTTGTTCATATGATATACTACACGCTACAAACATAGCCTAAGGCAGTGGTTTTCAAACCTTGCCTCGGGGGCGCCCAGCCATTCCATGTATTTGAACTATTCTAGAGCTAGCAAACCTGATTCCAATCGTCAACTGATCATAAAGCCCTTGACTAGGTTAACACTAGCCTCATCTGGTATGTACTGTATGTACAGCAGTAGAGGGGTAGAGGGTCCTTGAAGAAAATCAGAGTGCTGATGTCAGTGTCTTTCTGTGCCGGATATCAGTAGTTCAAAGGTAGAATCCTAGTTATCCACAGTGAGAGTAAGAGGCCAGATGATAATATGGGAAGATGGTGGAACAGCTGTGCACATACAGTATGTGCTCGCAACCTCTAGGCTTTACCATATGTGTGATATGCAAATAGTGTATTACATGGCCGACTACATCCAGATGTATTTCTGCAGGCATTGTGTACATTATTCTTTAACCCTTTCAATGCATGCTGGGTGATTGATATTGTTACAGACAGTTATATAATATGAGGTCACCTGTCATTATTTTTCTGCTAGCTAGTGTTCTTCGTGCCTCCAGAGCCATGCTAGTTGTCCTATACTCCCAATGGGGGTCAAGAGGATTGACTTAACTAACCTTACTCTCCTTCTATGTGATTCTCAGGTTTGTGTTCATGGTCCTCTCCCGGCTGGACCTGGAGCTGTGTGACCCAACCGCCATCGTCCCTCCGGTCAATCCCAGTCGCTATGGTTTCGGGATGCTCCAGCCCGACGGAGACCTGGAGGTCCGCTACAGACTCAAGACTCTGCACTAGGACACGACCCCTAACCTCTGACTCCTGCATCCTGCACTAGAACTAGGACATGATTAGCCTGGTCCCAGATCTGTTTGTGCTGTATAGCCATGTTTGGCATGACAATGGCATTAGGAGTTGGCAAGACAGCACAACCAAATCTGGGACCAGGCTAGGACATGACTTCCTCCTACATCCTCCTGACACTGACTGCACTCAATACAAATCAGTTTCATGTTTTTATTTATAGTTTTTTTAAATATTGTTTTTACATTCAAACTATATCACTTGTACTGTATATCTCTGTATAATAAATAATGTATCTGAATTACTTGCTTGTGTTGCTTGTCTCTCAAGACCAAATGCCTTGAATGAACTGCACATCATCATAACCTTACCCATATGGCGAAGTGCACACATGACAACAAATAGGCTTTGAAGCACGACGAGAATGAGGGGGGTTTAGATGATAGAATTCAGTGCAGTTACATTATATCTGTCTGGATGAATTGGGAGGGAATTAGTACTCCATGTGGCGCTATTTTTGTGGCAAACAACATGGTGTATTGTGGCGAATAAGATTGCATGTCCTTAGTCCTGTAATGTAAGGGTTAAACGCCTTAACGTGAAGCCGGGCGATGAAGCTGCCTGCCGCGCTACGGATCCACCTGCGCAGCTACCAGTCGCGCCGCCCTTCTCACAGACAGCGGACGGGGGAAGACCCCAGAGCAGAAAACCGTGTGCATTCACAATATACATAATTGTTGATTATTTTCAGTAAAGTGGGCGGGTAACATGGTAGGCGGACTAAATCAGTGTATAGGATCCCTTATCTAACCATGTCCACGGCGGAGGAGATCCAACGTGCCACCGAGGCAACACCGCTTGAAACCGAATGGGTCAGAAACCGTTCCCAGGAATAGGCTAATAAACCAATGACGTTTCTTCCTTTTTCCTCTTCGATTGAATGTTTTCATATCTGCCTCTCGCTGCCGTCGGATGAGCCAGCCTGAAGTTAAGGTATGTGGGAGGCTTGTTCCGAATAGTCAAATAACAGGTTGTATTTGTTGGTCTCCTTTATAAAGCAAGTATTGCTAGATGGTTCAATTGCTGTTGTTATTTATTTAATATCATTGTTTTTAATACAGTCATATAGGCCTGCTCTACATGAACAGACATTTACACACAGCATGACAAATGAGCAACAATTAAACCTCTTAAATGTGCAAAAAGAAAAATGCAAAAGAACATTGACGAATTGTCGTTCATAGCACGGGGAATCGCAGGGGAGTTGGTAGGTTGCTACATTAACATTAAAATTCCAGCTTTTTGAAGATGTACGTTCGGACGTTTTGTAGCCAATAGAACCGTCACATAGCCAGGTCAATAGACCGTGGCAGATAAATTGTGTTATTTCGGTTTCTAATAACGGTTGATTAATCCACAATATTGACTTCATTGCCAAAAAAACGGCCACGGAGAAGACGGTATCAAGTTATTATTTTCTATTTGGCCCAACACAGCACGTGATGCATTTAGTCAATGATGGCTCAAGGCTATACCGTATACTGTAGAGAGAAAGTAAGTTTTGTAACTTTGTTGACACAACAGTATTTGATTGTCAGGAATGGAAAATACAAAATGTTTATATAGTCAAGACGGATTGCTACTTTGATTTTGAAAGCTTATTTTGAATGCAAATGCATGCAACTGGTTCATCAATGAGGGCGGGACAGAGCATCCTGCTACATTCATATTCAACTGACACTGTGGAGGATCCTTCACCTGCTACTGTATGGATCTGTGATCGTCCAAAGCGTCCCATGGGGTACTGTCAGAGAAGGATGGGAGGGGATGGTTTGTTTTGATTTGGGAACTCATCTTGAACGGTGAGAGAAAACGCATTGGTCTGAGTTGTAGAGAGACACCAGGTAAAACACCGGATTTATGAAAGTACTGCATCAGTAGCTTTATGGTTGTGACATAAGCCTTATGTATTCATTTCTTCAAAATGTTTTAAAATGGCCTCCTCAGTCGCAAACGTCTCTAGTTCATTATTTATTTAAGGTAAAAATGGGTTTACTTGAGTACAGCGTTCGGGTGTCATGATGGCTCTATCACTTATGAACTGCTTTGCTAGGTGTTATACAGCAATTTGAACAGCATTAAATATTTCGAAGCATGCTTTCCCGCCCAAGGGAACTCGCCCTAGTTCAGTTCAGTCGAGTGAAAAGCGCCCGCTGTCGTTTCAGCACCAGTGCAGAGTGGACAGCGTTCACCTGAGCTGTTGCCGAGTCCCGACCCATTATTCTGAATGGATTCGTGGACAGGACAGCACCCTCGATCTCAGAGCAGATTACGGTCTTAGAAAAAAAGGTTACATTTCTGTGTAAGAGTTAGCTAGCTTGTAAAGTGGTTGATTAAAGTAACTTTTTCCTGTCTAGCTACCCTTACAACAATAAAAAAAAAAACATGTCAAATGTGTTGAGCTTAAATTTCACACATGAAACCACATTTCACATGTATTACATTTAGAGTTCACATGTTAACACCACTTTTTCAGTGTGAATTAAAACATATTTTTACCTCACATGTAAATTGCAGTTGCACATGTAAAATTTTTGCGGTTTCACATGTAAAACTTCACATGAGAAAATCTCACTTTCACAAGTGTAATTGCAATTTCACGTGTCAAAACGATACATATGTGAAAATACAATTTTCACATCTGGAATCGCAAGTTCACATGTGGTGGTGAAATAGTGTTCTGCTCACATGTGAAAAGGTGGTGTTAATATGTTGCAGTAGCCTCTTGGTTGAATGGTCAAGATGTTGGCTTCTTCCGTGGGAGACCAGGGTCCCGCCAGTTACAAAAACACACGTGAAATGTATAATATCACATGTGAAATGTTGGAAAACCACATGTGTCTGAGTGCTGAGAAAAATGAACATATGAAAAATACACATGTCCGAAAACGACGTATCTGACTCACCTGTTTATTTTCCCCAAGTTATATTTTTCACATGTGATTTATTCACGGGGAAAAGTCATGTGAAACGTCATGCATGTGTCCAGAAATCACGTGTAATTTCACGTGATTATAGTTTTTAAAAATGATCTTCTGACATTTTTCGCGTGATTTGTTCACACGAGTCCGACAATCACATGTGATTCTTGAAAATATTGCACCAAAAAATGTAATGTGTAATTTTTCACGATTTGTATGAACCTTGCGGTTTGCCATTCCGTACTCTGCAAAAATATTGCAAATACTAATGTAATCTCCCCCCTGCCATATGTGAACGGTGTCAGACGAGACAACTATACATTTTTCTGACCCGGCAAAATCATGTAGCACATCGTTAATATGGATAGAAATGTCAATGTAATACAGATAAAACAAATGTAAAGGCATTTCAGAGTTTGAAGTGACTTTGTTAGGTTATCTGTTGATGGTTCAAATCCACATTACACTCAAGGTTCTTTGCCTTTACTGGGTGTATGTGTAGAACCTTTTTTAGTAAAAGGTTCTTTAATCTCGTCCAAAGAACCAAGACGTTCTATTTAGAACACCCCCCCACCCCAAAAAAAAGAGAGTACCATCATCTTTGTATTCACTCCTCTGAGTAGGTGATGAGTATGTGGCATGGCTCGAGGAATGTTCTGACTAGGTCATTGTGAATGCCTGGGCTACCAGCTCCATTTTAGACTCTCGTCATTAACATTATTCCTATTTTCCTCTCTTTTATCCCTCTCCTTCTCTACCCCCCCCCCCCCCCCCTCCCAGATTCACAAGCGTAAATGTAGTCCGTAACTATACCCCCGCCTGGATCTTGCCTGTTGAACTCGGTGGAACTCTTGACAGTTCAAAATGGAGAAATCCTCAATGGGGTTGACTAAGACTGGCTCGCGGTCGACCGCATCTCTCCCCCCGGAACCGGTGGACATCATCCGCAGCAAGTCATGTTACCGCCGAGTACGGCTCAACGTTGGGGGGCTTCCACACGAGGTCCTCTGGAGAACGTTGGATAGATTACCGCGCACCCGGTTAGGGAAACTACGAGACTGCAACACCCACGACTCGCTCATGGAGGTATGTGACGACTACAACTTGGACGAGAATGAGTACTTTTTCGACAGGCACCCGGGGGCGTTCACGTCCATTCTGAACTTCTACCGGACCGGTAAGCTCCACATGATGGAGGAGATGTGCGCCCTGTCGTTCAGTCAGGAGCTGGACTACTGGGGCATAGATGAGATCTACCTGGAGTCCTGCTGCCAGGCCAGGTACCACCAGAAGAAAGAACAGATGAACGAAGAGCTCAAAAGAGAGCAAGACACCTTGAACGACAGAGAGGGAGAAGAGTTCGACAACACGTGTTGTGCCGACAAACGAAAGAAACTCTGGGACCTTCTAGAAAAGCCTAGTTCGTCCGTCGCAGCCAAGGTAACCTTTCATTCCAAATGTCATATGTGGACAGAATTAATTTAACTTGTTAATGATAACTTCTTTTCATAATTTATAAATATGCATAGAGAGAGAGAGGGAGAGAGAGAGAGAGAGAGAGAGAGAGAGAGAGAGAGAGAGAGAGAGAGAGAGAGAGAGAGAGAGAGAGAGAGAGAGAGAGAGAGAGAGAGAGAGAGAGAGAGAGAGAGTGAGAGAGAGAGAGAGCGAGAGAGAGAGAGAGCAAGAGAGAGAGAGAGAGAGAGAGAGGGAGAGAGAGGGAGAGAGAAAGAGAGCGAGAGAGAGAGAGAGAGAGAGAGAGAGAGAGAGAGAGAGAGAGAGAGAGAGAGAGAGAGCGAGAGAGCGAGAGAGAGAGAGAGAGAGAGAGAGAGAGAGAGAGAGAGAGAGAGAGAGAGAGAGAGAGAGAGAGAGCGAGAGAGCGAGAGAGCGAGAGAGAGAGATTTGATGAATGCAACATGTGCGACTATCGACTAATAGATCAATGATTTGATCAGAATTCAGCATAACAGTCATAGCTTCTGTATGATCACGATGGGTTAAGTTATATTAGGGCCTTAACGGGCCTGCTGAAATACAATCACTGTTCCTTTGCTGTGTTGTTATCTCAACATAATCCAAACCCAGTAGTTATGTGATCAGCTGTGGAATGGATGAGCTCAGCCAGTACTGCTCATTGCTTCTTCCTCTAAGGCCATGTCAGGATGGGTCAGCTAGAGCTAGATCACATCCATACCTTTACACTGCTCAGAGAGAGAAAATGGGAGAGAGAGAGAGAGGGAGAGAGAGAGAGAGGGAGAGGGAGAGAGAGAGAGAGAGAGAGAGAGAGAGAGAGAGAGAGAGAGAGAGAGAGAGAGAGCACACAATGCTTTGTTGTTCAGCTGTGGCTGTTCTTGCCTCGTCTCGGAAATGGAATTAGACCAGGAGTTGATAACAGCTTCTGAAGCTTTATAGGAAGTAGCTAGGGTACTGTATGTGAGAGCTGTCATTACTTAACTAACAGGCTGTGGAGAGATACTACACACACACACACGCACACACACACACACACACGCACACACACACACACACACACACACACACACACACACACACACACACACACACACACACACACGCGCGCGCGCACACACATGCACACACACACACACACACACAGACGCACGCACGCACACACACACACACAGGCTGTGGAGAGATACTGTATATGTGAGAGCTGCCAGTGCTTTACAAACAGGCTGTGGAGTAGATGAGATCAGTAAGTCCAGTGTGTCAGCATAATGGCTCCTTCACACAGGCGTCAATGAGATGCACAATCAATGTTTATCAGGTTAACTTGAAGTGATGTTGTAGTGCTACTGTAAGATTGTACAAATCCAGGCTCTCACTGTAGGTGGGTTGATCTTATACCGTTCTGTCTTAGTTATTCTGATATTGGCAATTGGCCTCTCAATCACGTCTCTTCAATGAATAAATCAATGTTGAAACTTCAGGCTGATCAAATTCCCAACCAAATATCAATTTGAAGTTACTGATATCTTGTAAGTTATTGATACTGGAAGTATTGAAGCCTCTATCATAAGACAAATGATTTTTCCTACACCCGTGCTTCCCTCAAGGCAAGGTCACTTTGTAGCCCGCTAGTGTGGACGGACTGTAGCTCCAACCTCACATAAAATTACGTTTTTATCAAAAATGACAGATTTCAGCACGCAATTACACCGACAATGTGATTTTATGTGAGGTCGGAGCTCCAGTCCGCACACACTAGTCGCCGCTCAACTCCATCGTAAATCGTGGAGTTGAGTTTAGTCTGCTCAGTCACTGTGTAGTTAACAGCCCATTAACGTACGGTAATGTCTTGACGTAATGCCTGGCTGCAGTGCTTCCGGTCAGATAGCTGTTTGGCCATACTGTACATTTATGTCACTCCTCTGAGTGGAATCGTTAAAAGGCTTGTCTCTGTAGACTTGTAATGTATGTGACAGGAAAAAGAGCAGCCTCTACATAATTGTTTATCAATTATGAGTGTTTATCAATTCCTAATTTAGCTTAGAAGGCCAATGTAAAACCACAAAGCCAAACTCCTAAAAGCATTAATAATACAGCTGATGCATGTTGAGTTGAGTCTTACCAACATCCTAAGCTCCAAGCCTTCCTGCAGGACTTCAGCTGGGTCCCTGTGTAACCACCAGTCTCCTTGGCTAATGTTGGGATCATCGAACGAACAAACAAACACACACACACACACACAAACACACACACACACACAATAACCCATCAACAGACGGCCATTGATCAAACCCATATAAATGCATATACTATAGTATTCACTGTTGTGTTTTTGCGGACATGAGTGTTGTGTACTAAAGTATTCCCTGTAGTGTTTTTGTGGACATAGGCCTGTGGCGGTCATGAAATTTCGTCAGCCGGTGATTGTCAGGCAAATAACTGTCGGTCTCACTGTAATTGACCGCTAAATAACATTTAGCATCTCCTGGATTCCTACAAGCCACTGATGCAGACGTTTGGAACATCTACATTTAAAAAGTCTAATAAATCCATGTAATATTGCCTACACCGTCACAATAAATCCATTACTTATTTTAGATAGGACTAAAGAAACATGATATGAAGATAATGAAGACTATTTCAGAAGAACAGAATAGCCTACTCTGAGTTATACTTATGTTAGGTCCTGATCTGGGTATGCCAAATGGCTGTGGGCTACACTAGTTCATTTAGCAGACAAGATTTGCTTAGAATTATGTAGCGTTATTTTATAGTACGAAGAATGCAGTTGAACAAAGCTGAATAAAATAGAAATGATATTTTCTCCAAACGATTTCAGGGAGTGCGCACATGCAGCTATTCTATGTTGAGTGGTTAACAAAGAAATAGGTATTCTTATATGCTTAATTTAATGTAACTTTAGTTGTTCTACAAACATTGGGCTATATGTTTTGATACATTGTAAGGCTGCATGATGCAACTAAAATTATGATTTGAAAAAAGTTGCTTGAAAGGCATGAGCTATTCTTTGTTTTTTTTGCGCAGGTTGTACACACTACATCAGTCAATCATTCACAATTTGACAAGCACTTGAGAATGCCAAGAATTTCACGGCGGCATACCCTTTGTGTGGCCGTCATGCACCCTAAAAAAGTCAAGCCTTTTGCGGCCAGTGACCGTTGTGCCCTTCTCCCTGAGTGCTGCGTACTCCGGATCACCTCTCACTCACATGGCTCTCCATTACGTGATCGGGTCTTTCTCACAGGCTAAAAGTGAAGACAGACACATCGGGGATGCAACTGCATCCGTCCTTATCCAATTCCGTGGTGCATATTGAAGATATTGGAAGAACTGTCCACAATTACTTTTCATCAGCCAACAAGATGAGTAGGCCTAACGAACAGCAAAAGCACTAGGCTATGTCAATCTACTATTCCAAACATAGTCTGGGACAGTTGTGGGACGCGATAGATCTCAAATTAATACAACCACCAGCACCAAAAAAATATCATTTTTTACGCAATGTGGTTGACGCAGCAGATCAGAACATTTAGCTTAAAATGTTGATAAACTATTAGGCAATGGTGTAAAGTACTTTTACTTTTACTTCACTACATTCCTAAAGAAAATGATGTACTTTTTACTCCATACAATTTCCCTGACCCTCATTACATTTTGAATTCTTAGCAGGACAGGTAAATGGTCTAATTCACACACTTATCAAGAGAACATCCCTAGGCCTCCCGGGTGGCGCAGTGGTCTAAGGCACTGCAACGCAGTGCTAGCTGTGCCACCAGAGATTCTGGGTTTGAGTCCAGGCTCTGTCACAGCTGGCTGTGACCGGGAGGCCCATGGGGCGGCGCAGTGCACGCTGACCAGGTCACCAGGTGTGTTTCCTCCAACACATTGGTGTGACTGGCTTCCGGGTTGGATGGGCATTGTGTCAAGAAGCAGTGCGGTTGGGTTGTGTTTTGGAGGATGCATGGCTCTCTTTATACTTTTACTTTTGATACTTAAGTATATTTAAAACCAAATACTTACAGACTTTTACTCAAGTAGGATTTTACTGGGTGACTTTCACTTTTACTTGAGTCATTTTCTATTGAGGTGTCTTTACTTTTACTCATGTATGACAATTGGGTACTTTTTCCACCGCTGATTTGTTAATTATTGGAGTCAGGTGTGCTAGCTGGGGCTGGAGCAAAAGTGTGACACCAATCAGGCCCCCGAGGACTGGAGTTGCTCAGGCCTGGATTAGAGGGACAATAGAGTGCTGAGTACCAGGCAGGTAGAACGTTTGGTAGGCTACTAATTAACAGCAGTAGCATCAGAGCTTGGAGAAGCCTAATTACCGTAACTACATAGTCATGACTCGTGGCGGTAATATGGTCACCGCAACATGACTGTAATATACTACAGTATTCAGTGTAGTTTGTTTTTGCAGACTTTACTGTAGTATTCACTGTAGTGTTTTTGTGGACATGACTGTAGTATACTGTAGTATTTACTGAATTGTTTTTGCAGACATGGCTAGTATACTGTATTTACTACTACTGTAGTGTTTAGTATATTGTAGTAATACTCGCTGACTAGGGTTAGTTAAAATGGCACAACTACCGGACTACGGCGGTTACGGTTTAATGAGGGGAACGCCTCAACTAGAACATAAGACAGGTTCGTAACAGGACACCTATTGAGTTGGGTCAACAGTTCTGAGCAATGCAACGGACCAGACAACATCCTAACAAAAATATAAAATGTTTGTTACAATTGAAACATGTAAACATTCAACTCAGGTTCTAGGCCCATTAAAGGGAAACGGTACAGAAGCAGATATAAAGAATAAGCAACGTTTATTAGGTTTGCTTGTTTGACACAGATAACACACATTAACAAGAGTACAGCAACATGATTTAGATCTGTTACTTCCACTAGATAGCGTTCTAAAATAGAACAGTGCTTTCACAGAGATTCTGCTGACCAAGTTCACAAGATGACCAAAAACCGTGACAAATGATACCGTACTTCTGATGGTAGGAAAGAAAGAACAGTTAATCACTGCATTTACATAAACAATAGATATTTTAGAAATAAAAATGACTACTTAAAGACAGCCACTTTATTGCATGGCACTGCCAATAAACTGCCTGAAACACAAACCAGAAAAGCCTCTCCAAACAAGCCAATTGAAAACGAAAGGAAATTATCGCAGTGGCTTTACATAATGAACATCTTGAATGTTGTCACACGTGAATAGATTCACTGATGGTCAAACTCAACACACCATTCAGAACAATCGACCACGCCCCAAACATTTCGTCAAGACAGCGTGGTCCCAAAATGGTTGCTCACAGAAATAAACAAACAGCAATAACGCTATACAGCCTATACACACAAAGGGCCTACCAGGTACAAAGCTCTGACCTTAACGTGACTAAGGGCTGCTTTTATACATTTCCTGCATGTCCTCCCCTAATAAGGCTGCCCTCAATACTGTAGTATCTCTTGATTGATTGATTTTATTTGACTACTTAAAAAACACAATACAACCACAAATGAGAAAACAGTTTTGAAATTTGTTGAGAATGACACAACAACAAAAACTTTACAAATGTATTTCAATCGTGGTCTGTAGTATGCTGCAGTATTTACTGTAGTGTCTTTGCAGACTTTACTGTAGCATTCACTGTAATGTACAGAGTGTTCTACAGTATTCTACAGAATTCTATACTAAGCACTGCACAATCGAGGGGGAACCTCAGAGGAAATCCCTAGCATGAGTTCCCCAAGGACAGCACGTTCAAATCAAAACAGCATTGACAAACTTGGCAGCTAGCAGTAAAGCTAGCTAGCAGGCCAATCGATCTATAAATCCTAAAGTAAGCACTACATGACCGAGGGGGATACTATAGTGTCTAGTATAGAATTATCCAGTATACTACAACATTCTATAATAATCACTACGTGACTAAAGTGTGTAGTATAGTGTTCTACATTATACTACAACATACTAAAGTAAGTATACATGAGGGATAGTACAGTGTGTAGTGTAGTATTTTACAGTATACTATAAAAGTCCATAGTAATCACTACACGATCGAGGGATACTACAGTGTGGAGTATAGGATTCTACAGTATACTACAGTTTTCTACTACAGTGTGTGAGAGAGAGAGAGAGAGAGAGAGAGAGAGAGAGAGAGAGAGAGAGAGAGAGAGAGAGAGAGAGAGAGAGAGAGAGAGAGAGAGAGAGAGAGAGAGAGAGAGAGAGAGAGAGAGAGAGAGAGAGAGAGAGAGAGAGAGAGAGAGAGAGAGAGAGAGAGAGAGAGAGAGAGCGAGAGAGAGCGAGAGCGAGCGAGAGCGAGCGAGCGAGAGAGAGAGAGAATTTATGACTTTAATGATTTTTATTAGGATTGCCATTAGCCGACGCCAATGGGATCCGACACATAATGGAAAAGACATTACAGATGAAAATACTTAACAATTGACATATATTTAAAACATTAACATAGACATTACAGACTTACATACAGCATAAAAAATGTGCATTCAGAATCTTGCATTTCTTGGTTATCCCATGCCAGTGGCTGCTGGCCAAGCACTAAGTTGTGTGATGTTTTATTGTTTTATTGAGTTTTAAACATTAAGTCAGAAGAAGTGCTGTGACCTTCAGTACTCTATGCATACGGTAGACATGGGTCCACAGTCAGTACACAGAAGAGAAAAGTACAACAATGAAGACATGACATCGGTATGTCTGTTATTTCTGTCTGTGGTTTTCTTACCCTGTACCTTCTTTACCCTTTCTCCCTTCTTCTTCCTATCCCTTCCTATCTCTGCCTCAATCCCTCTCTTTATCTCTTGCTCTCTCACTCCCTCATTCCTCTGGCTCCTCCGCTACACCTTCAGCTAAATGTCAGGGAAATGTCACATTATTTTCCATGAGTCTCCAGGCCCAATTAGAAGCTTCCCTCCCTCTTTCACCCGTTCGCTCTCTCTAGCTCTTCTTTCTCTCTACTCAGCCCCCCCCCCCCCCCCACGTCTGCCATACTACACAATGACATTGTGTCTGCTCCCAGCCAGACAAGCTTTTTTAGTTTACATTCACTTCTATTTACATAACCTAACCATACGAGGGCAATGTCAATAAACCATATCATTTAGCGGGATAGAGTAGCTAATGCATTCAATGCAACAGAGCAATAATACATGTCATGGTTTGGTTCTTACAGCAGTAAACGTTAGAGCCTTAGAGAGGTATGTTACACGCTGTGATACATGGATATCTAGAGGAATTGTATGTAGTCTGACTCATACCTGTTATCTGATAATGAAATGTAGTTATCGGTGGCTGTGTGTCCTACTGAGATGTGACTCCTTGTTACGTTAAGGTCATACAAAGCCCTCCCTCGCCCTCCTTTCGGGCAAATCTGACCACGACTCCATTTTGTTGCTCCCAACCTATAGACAGAAACTTAAACAGGAAACGCCCGTGCTCAGGTCTGTTCAACGCTGGTCCGACCAATCTGATTCCACGCTTCAAGATTGCTTTGATTACGTGGACTGGGACAAGTTCCGGATAGCCTCAGACAACAACATTGATGTTCACGCTGATTCGGTGAGCAAGTATCTTAGCAAGTGCATCGGTGATGTTGTACCCACGGTGACTATTAAAACATTAAAACCTTCCCCAACCAAAAACCGTTGATTGATGGCAGCAATCGCGCAAAACTGAAAGCGCGAACCACTGCTTTTAATCATGGCAAGGCGACCGGAAACATGACCGAATACAAAACGTGTAGCTATTCCCTCCGCAAGGCAATCAAACAAGCTAGGCGTCAGTATAGAGACAAAGTAGAGTCGCAATTCAACGGCTCAGACATGAGACGTATGTGGCAGGGTCTACAGTCAATCATGGACTACAAAAAGAAAATCAGCCCCGTCGCGGACACCGACGTCTTGCTCCCAGACAAACTAAACAAATTCTTTGCTCGCTTCGAGGACAATACAGTACCACTGACACAGCCCGCTACCAAAACCTGTGGGCTCTCCTTCACTGTGAGTAAAACATTTAAACGTGTTAACCCTCGCAAGGCTGCCGGCCCAGACAGCATCCCTAGCCGCGTCCTCAGAGCGTGCGCAGACCAGCTGGCTGGTGTGTTTATGGACATATTCAATCAATCCCTATCCCAGTCTTCTGTTCCCACATGCTTCAAGAGGGCCACCATTGTTCCTGTTCCCAAGAAAGCTAAGGTAACTGAGCTAAATGACTATCGCCCCGTAGCACTCACTTCCGTCATCACGAAGTGCTTTGAGAGATAGTCAAGGATCATATCACCTCCACCCTACCTGACACCCTAGACACCCTAGACCCACTCCAATTTGCTTACTGCCCCAATAGGTCCACAGACAACGCAATCGCAATCACACTGCTAACCCATCAGGACAAGAGGAATAGCTATGTAAGAATGCTGTTCATCGATTTCATCGATTACAGCTCAGCATTTAACACCATAGTACCCTCCAAACTCGTCATTAAGCCCTGGGTCTCGACCCCGCCCTGTGCAACTGGGTCCTGGACTTTCTGACGGGCCGCCCCCTAGGTGGTGAGGGTAGGAAACAACATCTCCACCCCGCTGATCCTCAACACTGGGGCCCCACAAGGGTGCGTTTTCAGCCCTCTCCTGTATTCCCTGTTTACCCATGACTTTGTGGCCATGCACGCCTCCAACTCAATCATCAAGTTTGCAGACGACACTACAGTGGTGGGCTTGATTACCAACAACAACGAGACGGCCTACAGGGAGGAGGTGAGGGCCCTCGGAGTGTGGTGTCAGGAACATAACCTCACACTCTACGTCAACAAAACAAAGGAGATGATCATGGACTTCAGGAAACAGCAGAGTGAGCACCCCCCTATCCACCCCCTATCCACATCAATGGGACAGTAGTGGAGAAGGTGGAAAGTTTTAAGTTCCTCGGCGTACACATCACAGACAAACTGAAATGGTCCACCCACACAGACAGCGTGGTGAAGAAGGCGCAACAGTGCCTCTTCAACCTCAGGAGGCTGAAGAAATTTGGCTTGTCACAGAAAACAGTCACAAACTTTTACAGATTCACAATCGAGAGCATCCTGTCGGGCTGTATCACCGCCTGGTTCGGCAACTTCACCGCCCACAACCGTAATTCTCTCCAGAGGGTAGTGAGGTCTGCACAACGCATCACCGGGGTTAAACTACCTGGCCTCCAGGACACCTACACCACCCGATGTCACAGGAAGGCCAAAAGGATCATCAAGGACAACAACTACCCGAGCCACTGCCTGTTCACCCCGCTATCATCCACTTTATTTAATGTTTACACACCCTACATTTCTCATCTCATATGTATGTACTGTACTCCATACCATCTACTGCATCTTGCCTATGCCGTACGGCCATCGCTCATCCATATATTTATATGTACATATTCTTATTCATTCCTTTACACTTGTGTGTATAAGGTAGTTGTTGTGAAATAGTTAGATTACTTGCTAGATATTACTGCACGGTCGGAACTAGAAGCACAATCACTTCGCTACACTCGCATTAACATCTCCTAACCATGTGTATGTGACCAATACAATTTGATTTGATTTGATTTGATGTATGCCTCCATCCAAGGAGGGGGACATAGAGCCCCTTACTGTCTCTATCAATGACTGTCACTGGTCTCAAGACAGTACACTTCTGCCATATCACTAACCTTTGACTGTGTATGAATGAATGAATTACATTTTATTTTCGTGTCAAATCGCCTGTTGGCAACCCATCCCTTTTGGGATTAATTGACACATAAACAAACATTACAATAATTCACTGTGATAATTCAGTGATAATTGTTCCGGTGTTCTCTGCAGTGTGCACTGTATAAAGAGTGAAAAAGAAATCAATACATAATAGTAAATACGTTTATTCAAGCAATAATTATAACCCTAAATATATACAGTATATATATACAGTATACAGTATATATATACAGTATAAATATGTACATATTATAATACAGTGAAGAGGCGACTCCAGGATGCTGGCCTTCTAGGCAGAGTTCCTCTGTCCAGTGCCTGTGTTCTTTTTCCCATCTTAATATTTTATTTTTATTGACCAGTCTGAGATATGGCTTTTTCTTTGCAACTCTGTCTAGAAGGCCAGCATCCCGGAGTTGCCTCTTCACTGTTGATGTTGAGACTCGTGTTTTGCGGGTACTATTTAATGAAGCTGCCAGTTGAGGACTTGTGAGGAGTCTGTTTCTCAAACTAGACACTCTGATGTACTTGTCCTCTTACTCAGTTGTGCACTGGGGCCTCCCACTCCTCTTTCTATTCTGGTTAGAGACAGTTTGCCCTGTTCTGTGAAGGGAGTAGTACACAGCGTTGTACGAGATTTTCAGTTTCTTGGCAATTTCTCGCATGGAATAGCCTTCATGTCTCAGAACAAGAATAGACTGACGAGTTTCAGAAGAAAGTTCTTTGTTTCTGGCCATTTTGAGCCTGTAATCGAACCCACAAAATGCTGATACTCCAGATACTCAACTAGTCTAAAGTGGGCCAGTTTTATTGCTTCTTTAATCAGGACAACAGTTTTCAGCTGTGCTAACATAATTGCAAAAGGGTTTTCTAATGATCAATTAGCCTTTTAAAATGATAAGCTTGGATTAGCTAACACAACGTGCCATTGGAACAGAGGAGAGATGGTTGCTGATAATGGGCCTCTGTACACCGATGTAGATATTCCATAAAAAATCTGCCGTTTCTAGCTACAATAGTGATTTACAACATTAACAATGTCTACACTGTATTTGTAATCAATTTTATGTTATTTTAATGGACAAAAACCGTGCTTTTTTTTCAAAAACAAGGACATTTCTAAGTGACCCCAAACTTTTGAACAGTAGTGTATATACAGTTGAAGTCGGAAGTTTACATACACCTTAGCCAAATACATTTAAACTCAGTTTTTCACAATTCCTGACATTTAATCCTAGTAAAAAGGTCTTAGGTCAGTTAGGATCACCACTTTATTTTAAGAATGTGAAATGTCAGAATAATAGGAGAGAGAGTGATTTATTTCAGCTTTTAATTCTTTCATCACATTCCTAGTGGGTAAGAAGTTTACATACACTCAATTACTATTTGGTAGCATTGCCTTTAAATTGTTTAACTTGGGTCAAACATTTCGGGTAGCCTTCCACAAGCTTCCCACAATAAGTTGAGTGAATTTTGGCCCATTCCTCCTGACAGAGCTGGTGTAACTGAGTCAGGTTTGTAGGCCTCTGTGCTCGCACACGCTTTTTCTGTTCTTCCCACAAATGTTCTATAGGTCAGGGCTTTGTGATGGCCACTCCAATACCTTGACTTTGTTGCCCTTAAGCCATTTTGCCACAACTTTGGATGTATGCTTGGGGTCATTGTCCATTTGGAAGACCCATTTGCAACCAAGCTTTAACTTCCTGACTGTTGCCTTGAGATGTTGCTTCAATATATACAGATAATTTTCCTTTCTCATGATGCCATCTATTTTGTGAAGTGCACCAGTCCCTCCTGCAGCAAAGCACCACCACAACATGATGCTGCCACCCCGTGCTTCACAGTTGGGATAGTGTTCTTCGGCTTGCAAGCCTCCCCCTTTTCCTCCAAACATAATGAAGGTCATTGTGGCCAAACAGTTCTATTTTGTTTCATCAGACCAGAGGACATTTCCAAAAAGTATGATCTTTGTCCCCATGTGCAGTTGCAAACCGTAGTCTGGCTTTTTTATGGTGGTTTTGGAGTAGTGGCTTCTTCCTTGCTGAGCAGCTTTTCAGGCTATGTCGATATTGGACTCGTTTTACTGTGGATATAGATACTTTTGTACCTGTTTCCTCCAGTATCTTCACAAGGTCCTTTGCTGTTGTTCTGGGATTGATTTGCACTTTTCGCACCAAAGTACGTTCATCTCTAGGAGACAGAACGCTTCTCCTTCCTAAGCGGTATGACAGCTGCGTGGTCCAATGGTGTTTATACTTGCGTACTATTGTTTGTGCAGATGAATGTGGTACCTTCAGGCGTTTGGAAATTGCTCCCAAGGATGAACCAGATTTGTGGAGGTCTGCAATTTTCTGAGGTTTTGGATGTTTTCTTTTGATTTTCCCATGATGTCAAGGAAAGAGGCACTGAGTTTGAAGGTAGGCCTTGAAATACATCCACAGGTACACCTCCAATTGACTCAAATGATGTCAATTAGCCTATCAGAAGCTTCTAAAGCCATGACATAATTTTCAGGAATTTTCCAAGCTGTTTAAAGGCACAGTCAACTTAGTGTATGTAAACTTCTGACTCACTGGAATTGTGATACAGTGAATTAAAAGTGAAATAATCTGTCTGTAAACAATTGTTGGAAAAGTTACATGTGTCATGCACAAAGTAAATGTCCTAACCGACTTGCCAAAACTATAGTTTGTTAACAAGAAATTTGTGGAGTGGTTTATATATATATATATATGTGTCTGTCTGTCTGTCTGTCTGTCTGTCTGTCTGTCTGTCTGTCTGTCTGTCTGTCTGTCTGTCTGTCTGTCTGTCTGTCTGTCTGTCTGTCTGTCTGTCTGTCTGTCTGTCTGTCTGTCTGTCTGTCTGTCTGTCTGTCTGTCTGTCTGTCTGTCTGTCTGTCTGTCTGTCTGTCTGTCTGTCTGTCTGTCTGTCTGTCTGTCTGTCTGTCTGTCTGTCTGTCTGTCTGTCTGTCTGTCTGTCTGTCTGTCTGTCTGTCTGTGTGTGTGTGTGTGTGTGTGTGTGTGTGTGTGTGTGTGTGTGTGTGTGTGTGTGTGTGTGTGTGTGTTTGTGTAAGGTATCATAAATAAACTTTCTCGATAATTATTGACCTTATTGTTTGCTTTTTGTTTTTGCTAATCGTGGGTCAAGGATTCAATGAACTGTTGATGTTTCAGACAGCTACCCTTTGACACACTAAATTGGATCTGATGTTAAGTTGAGAAATGAATTTCAATATCTAGATGAGTTTGGCTCTGGGCAAGTCTTCAGAGCAAACATAACAAACAAAGTGAAGGCAGAAAGAATAAAAGTGCCACATTCGCTTTGTTTTGTCCCTGTCCAATTTAGCAATGGGGAATTACAAATGACAGCGCTGTCAACTGTCATTGTGTGTCAGATGGCCAGGCAACGAATTCCAATTATGCCTTTCTCATGCGTACTTTAGATGACAAATGAAATCTGTTTGTCTTTATTCCCACTCATTAATCAGATGTACGCCAACAGACGTCTGGCCTGACACAAAGCCGTGAGTCGGCTGTTTGTGTGTGTGTATGCATGTGAATGAGTGTGTGTGTGTGTGTGTATCTCTGACAGCTGTGGAATTACAACCAGTCCAATGGGCCATGACGTTGATTTACAATCAGCCTAGCAGGGAGCAGGTGATGAGTAGCTATCACTCAAACAGATTGAGTTGTGATGAGTAATCATTGTGTCAGGTGAGGAATTCTAATTCAAACGTTGTTGTTGTTAGGCATGTTTATTTATAAAAGTAGACTGTGTTGTGACAGATCAGTGTTTGTAACTAAAGAAGTCTTGAGAGAACGCTGCCCTTTGTCGTACGCTGCCCTCCATGTTTAACGTGCATACATAGAGCCGCGTGCGCATACATAGAGCCGCGTGCGCATACATAGAGCCGCGTGCGCATACATAGAGCCGCGTGCGCATACATAGAGCCGCGTGCGCGCACACATGCACACACATGCACACACGCGCACACACACAAACACACACACACTCTTTCCCACTCTTGAACTAGAGTATTAGTACACGCACGCACTCACACACACACACATACACAGGCCTCCGTTTGTGCAGCAGGAAGATTGCGTGCCCGGACGATCGCTACTACTTCCGTGGGAGCTGGGCGGCCCGTGGCGTCTCTCCCCTCGCCTGTCATGGGGTTTCTCATGGCCCCATAAATCAGGCCTGGAATCAGAGGCTCCGTCCCAAATGGCCGCCTATTTAGTGCACTACTTTTGACCAGGGCCCATAGTGAATAAGGGGGCCATTTTGGAAGCAGCCAGATGCTCACATTTCCCTCTGAGAAAGTGCATCCTAACTCCCCCTTCGGTCAATAGTGACTGACTCAATGTAGAGACTTGAACTGTGCACATTATTACATTATTATTATGATGATTATTATTACATTATTATTACATTACATGTTATATTACATTATTCTTAAAAGCCATAACACAATTTTCCTTTGCAACTCCTAGGGTATCATGTACAGACTTTTTACTAAGTCTTTTATTTGAAGATCATGTATAGAGTGTACAGAGCGTGTCTTAACAAGTCAAAGACTCCTGCTGGCTATTGATTGCTGGGTGCTGCTCAGTCGTAGCCACTCTAGTATTCTAGTGGTATAGGTTCATGGACAAAGACCAGCTTTTCAGTTGATCAGTAGGCTGACCTGTGACCTGTTGTTTTTTTCCCCATTCTAGAACTTAGTGCTGAGACATTAGTGCTTTTTGAGGTCGCTTCGGTTTTGGTTCGATTATGATTAAATTATCCCGGTTTTTCGATTTCGACAATATTTCTTGACATTAAATGCACCATGCATTATGTGGGTTGAATGCTGTAACAACACAAACAAAACAATTAATACTAGTCCCATGATATTAGTGACTGCCCATTACTGCATATCACTTATTAACCATCATTTATTCACATTACTTTTAGAAAATATATGTTTTATTTTATGAATGTATTATTTAATTCCAAGTCATCATCTCATCTCTATAGAGCTGCTGCCTTTGCTGTCTGACATACTTTTATGACTGCTGAATACCAACTATAAATCACTTAGATCATGTGTTTTCAGGTAGAGATGACCCGCAAAGCAACTGCTTTCTATCCCTCTCGCGCGTCCTCTCTTCTCTCTGTCTCTGTCAAATAGGTCTCTGTGTCTGCTCCACCCAGACCGGACAAGTAAGTGGGCGCGCAATGTATTATGGTTATTGATCTGATGTATATCTACAGAAAATGAGCATCAAGCTCACAGAATAAAACTGAACAAAATGAGTTTCAGATAATTGAACCAATGTAGGCCAACTAGTTATTCAAAAACCGAAAAATAACCAAAATGTAGGTTAATTGCTCAGAACAACTAGACCTAGAGTATTAGTACGCACTTACACACACACACACACACACACACACACACACACACACACACACACACACACACACACACACACACACACACACACACACACAAATGCACGCATGGATACCCACACTCAAGTGAGCATGCTCACACACACACACACACACACACAGTGAAATAGCATCTTGGGAGCTAATGGATCTGTATGACGATGCTAAATCACTAGGTTATAAATAGCTCCAGTCTCACACCCACACCACACACATACACACATACGAGATCCTCCTCAATTATTGCTGTCTGACAGTACAAACCACAGGAGGGCTATAGAAGACTTACATTTTTAGAACAAAATGTTCTGGCCTCCTTACTTAATTCAAGAGGATTGTCCTCCTGTGGTGTCATTTTGGGATTCCTCAGAAGAGAAAAGGAGATGATTTTTGTAATGGGTCCTACATGTACAGAAGAAAATAGATACAACTGTAACAGAGGGAGTTAGTAGCTGAGTCTGTCTCTTTCTAAAATAGGAAAGTCAGCAAGCTACTGTGTAACTGACTAACATAGGATTCATGGATGTTAAAGCGAATTATAGCACCAGAGTCCCAACCCAAATTTTGTCCACTGGGGTCTCTCTCTCTCTCTCTCTCTCTCTCTCTCTCTCCAGTGCCCAATGACCTATCTTGTTTAACTTCTTTAACACCCAGGTTGGTGCAGATCAGATATCACCAGTCTACGGCCACCAGTCTGCTATGTTTGCTATAGCAAGCCATCAGAGAGGATCCAGAAGCTGGTACTTGTGTGAAAGCCAAGATGATCCTGATTTAATGATGTGTTGAGTCCCTGGTGCTGGTGTGCAGCTCTGTCTTTAGTAGCTGCGGTCAGTAGCTGCGAGGTGGGGCTCTTGAGTTGGCTCCGGGGACATGGAGATAGAATGATGGGGGAAAGGAATTGTGTGAATTGGCTGTGGGAATGGGGAGAGAGTGTTAGCCACAGCAGAGCAGAGGGAGTAGAGGGTGGAGGTAGGGCCTGACAATGGAGGTAATGACTGAGGAGGGGGTGACTTGTCTTAGCCATAGTAGAGCCATATCCTTATTAGCCACATCCTGTCCATTATTCATAGTGGATCTGTCGTGTTGGGCAGGGAGCGATGAGCAACCAGCCATCACCATTAGCACGACTGCCTGGGAGAGGAGAGGAGAGGAGAGGAGAGGAGAGGAGAGGAGAGGAGAGGAGAGGAGAGGAGAGGAGAGGAGAGGAGAGGAGAGGAGAGGAGAGGAGAGGAGAGGAGAGGAGAGGAGAGGAGAGGAGAGGAGAGGATGAAGTTACTTAAGACGGCTGGCTGGCTCTTGGTTCCACTCACGTGTACCACTGAACGTCATGATACAGGCATTTTCCTCTGCTGCCAGCTATTTATTAGATATTCTTAGCTCAATCAATGTACTTTATAAGCTTATTGTCACATAATGGCACATGCTTATACTATAAATACTATGGATAGTAGTATTACACTACTTATACTATATATAGTACTATTATACTATACTTATCATGTAATCCTCTAAGCCTGATGTTTATTCCATGCAACTCATAGTTTCAGCACTGGACAGCTCCAGAGTATAAGCCACTCTCCCATATTGACTCCTGTGTGTGTGTGTGTGTGTGTGTGTGTGTGTGTGTGTGTGTGTGTGTGTGTGTGTGTGTGTGTGTGTGTGTGTGTGTGTGTGTGTGTGTGTGTGTGTGTGTGTGTGTGTGTGTGTGTGTGTGTGTGTGTGTGTGTGTGTGTGTGTACCAATGAGAGACATCTTGACTGAAGTGGGCTCAAAGTGAGCTGAAGATACCCATTGATGAAATTATCATCTTGGGGAAGGATCCCTGGCTATTATTCTTTCAGCAACTGCTTTGAACACAAATCGGAATCCCATTCCAAAAGTCTTTGGTATAGATTGCACTGAAGGATAAGAGTGGGCAGCATGGTGTACATGTGGTCATGTGTTGCTCAGTTGGTAAGAGCGTGCAGCTGGCAATGCCAATGTTGTTCGTTAAATTTCCGCAGGGATCACATACACTTACTACAAATGTATACAAGTGCTGTCAATTTGGATTAAAGCAAATGGCTTATATTATTGTTATTACATTACAGAGCAGGCAGGAGGTATATGTTTGTTAATATGTTTTCCAGATATGCTCTGCAGAAGGGGTGCTGTCCAGGTTGAACAGAGTTCAGGTCTTCTCTGTTTCCTCCCAGCAGTGAAATATCTTCAATTGAAATTGCTCTGGACTGAATTAGCATGCTCTCTAAGTATGTGAGTGTGAGATTAGATAAAACATGACTTCATTCTCCCCGAGTCAGCTGAGATCAGTGAAAGGCCTAGTCTGAAGACCAGAGTGATCAAAGAACAACTCCCGCTCACTGTATCACAGAGGAACATGATGTCTCGTTTACTATTGAAGTCCCCTTCCAAGTCTCGAACAAGAACTTCTCTGTTTCCGTGACAACTAGTGATATGGGAATCGTTTGGTGTGTTTGTGCGTGTGTGTGTATGTGTGCGCATGTGTTCGTGCTTGTGTTTGGTCAGGTCTTGTTAATTGCATGCGTTTGAATGGCTTAAGGTTTGTTGCCTTTACACGGAATGCTTCTTGCTTACTTTGAACCTTGAAAGTGCTGATACAAAAATACCAAACCGCTTCAAAGGAATTATAGCATGAAAAACATCACTACAAATCTAGTTTTATTGGTCACATACACATGATCGGCAGATGTTGATGCGAGTGTAGCGAAATGCTTGTGCTTTTAGTTCCAACAGTGCAGTAATATCTAACAAATAATTGAACAATTCCCAACAACTACCTAATACATACAAATCTAACAAGTAAGCTAACACTTCCCCAACAACTACCTAATACACACAAATTTA
The DNA here is from genome assembly GCF_045679555.1 of Salvelinus alpinus. Taxonomy (NCBI): domain Eukaryota; kingdom Metazoa; phylum Chordata; class Actinopteri; order Salmoniformes; family Salmonidae; genus Salvelinus; species Salvelinus alpinus. The sequence goes on from NC_092087.1 coordinate 44,817,866, forward strand.
AAGGGGTGAATGAGAATATGTACATATAAATATATGGATGAGCGATGGCTGAGCAGTATAGGCAAGGTGGAGTAGATGGAATAAAATACAGTATATAGTAGATGTGATATGAGTAATGTAAGATATTGAAACATTATTAAAGAGGCATTATTTAAAGTGGCATTGTTTAAAGTGACTAGTGATCAATTTATTACAGTGTCCAGTGATTTGGTCTCAATACAGTATATACATGTGATATGAGTAATGAAAGATATTAAAGTGTCCAGTGATCGGGTCTCAATGTGGGCAGCAGCCTCTCTGAGGTAGTGATTGCCGTTTAGCAGTCTGATGGCCTTGAGATAGAAGCTATTTCTCAGTCTCTCGGTCCCAGCTTTGATGCACCTGTACTGACCTCGCCTTCTGGATGATAGCGGGGTGAACAGGCAGTGGCTCGGGTGGTTGTTGTCCTTGATGATCTTTTGGCCTTCCTGTGACATCGGGTGCTGTAGCTGTCATGGAGGGCAGGTAGAATGCCCCCGGTGATGCGTTGAGTAGACCACACCACCCTCTGGAGAGCCTTGCGGTTGTGGGCGGTGCAGTTGCCGAACCAGGCTGTGATACAACGCGACAGGATGCTCTCGATTGTGCATCTGTAAAAGTTCGTCAGAGTTTTGGGTGACAAGCCAAATTTCTTCAGCCTCCTGAGGTTGAAGAGGTGCTGTTGCGCCTTCTTCACCACACTGTCTGTGTGGGTGGACCATTTCAGTTTGTCTGTGATGTGTACGCCCAGGAACTTAAAACTTAAAACTTAAGTCTCCACTGCTGACCCTTTGATGTGGATAGGGGGCTGCTCCCTCTGCTGTTTCCTGAAGTCCACGATCATCTGATTTGTTCTGCTGATGTTGAGTGAGAGGTTTTTTCCTGACACCACACTCCGCGTGCCCTCACCGCCTCCCTGTAGGCTGTCTCGTCGTTGTTGGTGATCAAGCCCACTACTGTTGTGTCGTCTGCAAACTTGTTGATTGAGTGGGAGGCGTGCTTGGCCACGCAGTCTTGGGTGAACAGGGAGTACAGGAGAGGGCTGAGCACACACCCTTGTGGGGCCCCAGTGTTGAGGGTCAGTGAAGTGGAGATGTTGTTTCCTACCTTTACAACCTGGGGGCGGCCCGTCAGAAAGTCCAGGACCCAGTTGCACAGGGCGGGGTTGAGACCCAGGGCCTCCAGCTTGATGATGAGCTTGGAGGGTACTATGGTGCTGAATGCTGCACTGTAGTCAATTAACATAATTCGTACATAGGTATTATTTTTGTCCAGATGGGATAGGGCAGTGTGCAGTGCGATGGCGATTGCGTCATCTGTGGACCTGTTGGGACGGTATGCAAACTGAAGTGGGTCTAGGGCGGCCGGTAAAGTGGCGGTGATATGATCCTTGACTAGTCTCTCAAAGTACTTCATGAGGACAGAAGTGAGTGCTACGTGGCGGTAGTCATTTAGTTCAATGGTAGCATGTGGGAACAGCAGACTGGGATAGGGAGTGATTAAATATGTCCGTAAACACACCAGCCAGCTGGTCTGCGCATGCTCTAAGGACGCGGCTAGGGATGTCGTCTGGGCCAGTAGCCTTGCAAGGGTTAACATGTGGGGAGGTGCGCAGACGGTGGCACTGTATTATCCTCAAAGCGGGCAAAGAAGGTGTTTAGTTTGTCTGGAAGTGTGACATCGGTATCCATGACGTGGCTGTTTTTGTTTTTGTAGTCCGTGATTTCCTGTAGACCCTGCCACTTACATCTCATGTCTGAGCCGTTGAATTGCAACTCCACCTTGTCCCTGTACCGGCATTTCGCTTGTTTGATTCCCTTGCAATAAACTTCACTGTTTATATTCAGCCATATCGCCAGACCTCTTTCCATGGTTAAATGCGGTGGATCGCGCTTTCAGTTTTTCGTGAATGCCACCATCCATCCACAGTTTCTGGTTAGGGTAGGTTTTAATAGTCACAGTGGTTACGACATTTCCAATGCACTTATTTATAAACTCACTCACCGAGTCAGCATATAGATCAATGTCGTTCTCTGAGGCTGACTGGAACATATTCCAGGCCGCGTGATCAAAACAATCTTGGAGCGTGGCTTCCGATTGGTCAGTCCAGTGTTGAATGGTTCTCGTCACTGATACATCCTGTTTGAGTTTCTGCCTATAAGCCAGGACGAGCAAGATGGCGTTGTGGTCGGATTTGCCAAAGGGAGGGTGGGGGAGGGCTTTGTACGCATCGCGTAAGTTAGAGTAGCAGTGGTCGAGAGTATTATCCCTACGTGTCGTGCAATCAATATGCTGATAAAATTTAGGTAACATTGATTTCAAATTTGCTTTGTTAAAATCGCCAGCTACAATAAATGCAACCTCCGGGTATATAGTTTCCAGTTTACATAGAGTCGAGTGAATTTCCTTGAAGGCCGTCTTGGTGTTCGCTTGAGAGGGGATGTACACAGCTGTGACTATAACTGACGAGAATTATCTTGGTAGGTAGAATGGCCGGCATTTGATTGTAAGGAATTCTAGGTCGGGTGAACAGAAGGACTTGAGTTCCGGTGTGTTGTTATGATCGCAATATGAGCAGTTAATCATAAAACATACACCCTGCCCTTCCTCTTCCCAGAGAGGTGTTTATCTCTGTCGGCGCGATGCATGGAGAAGCCCGTTGGCTGGACCGATTCCGACAACATATCCCAAGAGAGCCATGTTTCTGTGAAACAGAGAATGTTACAATCTCTGATGTCTCTCTGGAAGGCAACCCTTGCTTGAATTTCGTCTACCTTGTTGTCAAGAGACTGGACATTGGTAAGTAGTATACTCGGGAGCGGTGAGCGATGTGCCCATTTACGAAGCCTGACCAGAAGACCGCTCCGTTTGCCCCTTCTGCGTCGCCGTTGTTTTCGGTCAGCTGCTGGGATTAGATCCATTGTCCTGGTTGGTGGTCCGAAGAGAGGATCTACTTTGGAAAAGTTGTATTCCTGGTCGTAATGTTGGTAAGTTGACGTTGCTCTTATATCCAATAGTTCGTCCCGGCTGTATGTAATAAGACTTAATATTTCCTGGGGTAACAATGTAAGAAGTAAGAAATACTGCATAGTTTCCTAAGAACGCAAAGTGAGGCGACCATCTCTGTCGGCGCCATCTTAAATAAGGAAGAATGAGGAGGAATCAGGAGGAATGAGCTTTATATCAATCCCTATACATAACAAACCAGCCGTTTCACAATAGAAACTACACCTGTCATGTGTTGAACCACAGATTCACGCAATACTTCAATTCAATTAAAACTTTATTGTCCGGAATGGAAATTCATGCTCCAATTCGGTATAATTAATTCAGAAATCTTTAAGCAGCTAACTGTTATTGCTTGAGGAAATCTGTAAGTGGTTAATATTATAAATGATCAAGTGTATCTGACATCATCTGCACACTGTGTCCTTTCAGCCCCTGTGTGTGTATGTGTGTGTTGTCATTGGCTGGCAGGGTGGACCTGAATCGTCCCTCTGCCCTGGCCCTATAGAATTGGCCATGTCACCACTACAATGAGTGGCCTCTAACACGGCCACAGCGGTCAACACACTCAAGAGACACACACGATACAGAGACTGGTATAAATCTTTATTCCCTATATCAGTGAATGGCAACTCCAGTCCTCGGGTGCCTGATTGGTATCACACTTTTGCCCCAGCCCCAGCCCCAGCTAACACACCTGACTCCAACATTCAACTAACCATTGTCTTCAGTTTAGAATGCAATTAGTTTCATCAGGTGTGTTAGCTATAGGGCTGAGGGAAAAGTGTGACACCATTCAGGCTCCTGAGGACGGACTGGAGTTCTCATATCTGCCCTATATAGCCCACTACTTTAGGCCAGAGCCCTATTGGCCCTGGTCAAAGGTAGTGCACTGTATGGGGAATAGGGTGCCATTTGGGACGCAACCCTGCTCTTCTTGATGTCACGGCCTCTTTCATTGGTGGAATCCTTGCGGTAGCAGCTGTTCTAGAGACGTGATTGGTGGATGAATGACTTTAAGGAAAGAGAGAAGGCAAACAGGGCAGAAATAGATGCCAGAAGAAAACCTTCATCAGAACAAACATCTGATTGGGGAGAAAACCGAGAGGGGCCTTGACTGTTAGAGCTAGAGGACTTTTGCCAAAGACCCAGTTTCACCTTGCCAAAACGCTACTCAGACTGGCTGACTTGAGCACACACACACAGACTTGCGCGCACACACACAGCTAGGTAGACATGCACGTACACACACACCAGTGGAGGCTGCTGAGGGGAGGATGGCTCATAATAATGTTTGGAACGGAGCACATAGAACGGCATCAAACACCTGGAAACCATGTGGATGATGTATTTGATACCTTTTCCCCGATTCCGCTCCATCCATTACCACGTGCCTGTCCTCCCCAATTAAGGTGCCACCAGCCTCATGTGACACACACACACGCATACAGACACAAGCATACACACACAAGCATACACACACACAAACTAGGCACACAGAACATAAATTCATACTTCAGTAAATCATATACCTTGAAGACAAGCTGCACTAGTAATTGTATTCCTGTGTTAATACACTAGTAAAGCTGGTTAGAGAACCACCAATATGGATATTTTTAGGGCCGATAACAATAACGATTTTGGGGGGTCAAGGAGGCCGATGTTGGTGTCAAACTTTCCCAGAGACAGCCATGTATTCATCAATGCATCAATTTTCAAATCAAACAATACATTTGACTTTTTATCGATATAACTACATAACAACATAATGGTAATACTTGTATTTGAATGGTAAATCTCTTGATAAACTGGGTAAATCAAGATGGCATAGGCCAACTCACAATATAGGTGAATGCATATTCAATAGGAGTGTGTGCATGCAATGAGTTTTTTTTAGCTTTTTTGGGCTGATCAGTGGAGTCTATGGTGCTACAGATGACAAACAATCTGTTAGCCTTCCATTTCTGACTTAATTAGCCTACTGATCAACATATTTGCATAGAACCATCACTCCAGCATGTCACGCCTGCATGGAAGGACATCCTGTAGGCCAAGGTTAGGCAACCGTAGTCCTGGCGTGCCGCAGACACTTCATGTTTTTGATTAAACAGACCTGTAAGACCAGGTGTGTTGAATTTAGGCAATCACTGAACTGATCAATTAGCTCAGTTGGTCAGGTGTTGTGCCTATGTTGGAATCCTGCAGCAGCCCCAGTATAGGCACTGCTGTTAGTTTGAGAATATAAAATAACATCTATTCAATGCAAATGAATCCAATGTAACGTCATGATTTGTCATCATGGATGCTTATGAAATTGTAGTCATTTTCTGTGATGGGGAGAGAAATTTTTTTTTTCAGCTGTCAAGACGTATCTCTAAACAACTCAGCTGCCAGGACGAATTTTGTTAACAAGTCAATTGGTTAGTTCAGCTATCTGTCAAGAAATGGGCGGGTTGTAACTTCATCCTACTGCTACGATTGGGTAGAGTGAGGCTGTAATTACGATCTCTTTCACATCTCCTCGCATGTCTCTCCATTGCTCATATCACTTGCCGCAGTTTACTGATAATATGAGAACAAGTTCAATGGACATTTCCAACCAAGCTATAAATGTGCATAATATCTAACAAGGGGAGCGAGGGTGGGTAAAAAGCTGAAAAAACTATGCATGTTCTGTGTGAATGACTCAAATCTGCCCATAGTTTGAAGTAAGAACGCACACACATGCATGCTGATCTACAGTTTTCTTGGTCCATAAACATGCAGGAAGAGTTTTAGGTAGCTAGTCCGATTGCCAACCTTTAATTAGACATTTTAAAACACTTAATTCTCTCCCTATTACGACAATCATCTAATTCGACTATCAACTGTCAATTTACAGATGCCATTGCGGTTGGTTAGATCAGCACACCAGTAATAGCTAAAGTTACACCGCAAGTCAGATGGCTCACTGACGAAAATGGTACAAGTTCAAAATGATAACCAGCTAACGTTAGCTAGCTATGTTGGCTATTAGCTCCTATCTGATATCTTATCACCATGTTAATCTAGCCAGCTAGCTAGCATAGTAGAGCTAACACCACAGATGAAAGGGTTAGTTATCCAAATCTTTGCTAACAGGTCACATAGTTATCTGGTAAGCTAGCTTGCTTATTGCATGCATGTCCGGGCAGGTCGATACAAGCCTTATTACTAGTGAATTAACTAAACTAATATTTGCAAAAGGACCTCTATTTTGGTCACTGTATCAATTTCTCAATACTGCACTTTTCTGTTGGAGAATGAGCTAGCTTGCTGCTTGCTAGCTGCTTGCTTGCTGCTGATTTTCCGAGCTAGACATTCAAATCAAATCACATTTTATTAGTCACATGCCCCTAAGCAACAATGCAGTTTCCCAAAATTATGGATAAGAATAAGAGATAAAAGTAACAAGTAATTAAATAGCAGCAGTAAAAATAACAATAGTGAGACTATATATACGAGGGGTACCGATACAGAGTCAATGTGCGGGGGCACCGGTTAGTTGAGGTAGTATGTACATGTAGGTAGAGTTATTAAAGTGACTATGCATAGATGACAACAGAGAGTAGCAGTGGTGTAAAGAGGGGAAGGGGGGCAATGCAAAATGTCTGGGTAGCCATTTGACTAGGTGTTCAGGAGTCTTATGGCTTATGCTGTTTAGAAGCATCTTGGACCTAGACTTGGCGCTCCGGTACTGCTTGCCGTGCGGTAGCAAAGAGAACAGTCTATGACTAGGGTGGCTGGAGTCTTTGACAATTTTTAGAGCCTTCCTCTGAGGTCCTTGATGGCAGGAAGCTTGGCCCCAGTGATGTCCTGGGCTGTTCGCACTACCCTCTGTAGTGCCTTGCGGTCGGAGGCCGATCAGTTGCCATACCAGGCAGTGATGCAACCAGTCAGGATGCTCTCGATGGTGCAGCTGTAGATCCTTTTGAGGATATGAGGACCGATGCCAAATCTTTTCAGTCTCCTGAGGGGAAATAGGTTTTGTCGTGCCCTCTTCACGACTGTCTTGGTGTGCTTGGACCCTGTTAGTTTGTTGGTGATGGGGACGCCAAGGAACTTGAAGCTCTCAATGCATTCCTCTACATCGTGCAGTGGCTCAGGCGGTGAGTGGCGGATGGCATAGAAGCAGCTTTTTTATGTAGAGGGACTATCGGCCCGATAAATTGGCTCGTCAGAAACCAGTGTAATGTCACAGTGTCAGTCAGTGCTGGGACTGAGGCCAGGGTGAGGACTCAGGCCAGGGTGACGACTCAGGCCAGGGTGAGGACTCAAGCCAGGGTGAGGACAAGCCAGGGTGAGGACTCAGGCCAGGGTAAGAATTCAACGACAAAACACTTGAAGCCAGGCAGCAGTTTGAGTTGTGATCATTTTAACACAGACACAGAAGCTCCTCACTGAACATCATCTGCACAACATTACAACATCATGGATGATGTGCCAGAAACTCTGAACACTCTTAGTGTTCCTTACTGTCTCAATGGGATTAGGGAAAACTGCCAGGGAATCAGGGAATGTCCTGCGAATGTCCTGTGATATAGGGCGTTCCCTTACTGGGAGGATGTTTCTGGAATTACGCTCACAACACACTGTTCTGTACATCACTCATGCTACATGTGATGTGAGCATTCTATACATCATGGGACATGTCCACGCTTTCCTGTAATGGCCTCTTTGCCACACAACAGGTCAAACCTTTATAGCATAAGCACTCTCAGCTCCATCTTTATATTGCAAAGGCATATTCAGCATTGTTCCAACTGCTTCTATTCATGCACTTGTGCGTGCTTAAGCTAATACGTTCTGCTGCCTTTGGTCCCTGTCAGTGAAAATATTGAGTAACCATCTCTGTTTTATCAGTTGTAGAGGTGGTTATCTCCTCTTTTGTTTGTTGTGCTTTTGTTTTTGTGAATGCCCCCCTCTTCAGTATTCACCCTTTTCTGTGCCATCTCTGCAATGCTAAAAAGCCTTCCACCACTGTCACCGTAGCAACTGTCACTGCCAGGTCGCTCAAGATCCAAGGCAAAATTCCACGTCCGTCCAGGTACCCAGGAGATTACTTCAAAACCGGCCAATAGGGGCAACAGTGAGCGCTATTACCATCAAGCCGGCTCCGAGATTTGCTTGTTCAATCCCAGTGCTAACCCTTACCTTAACCATTCAGAATTAATGCCTTCACTTAACCGTCAAGTTGTTTTTGTTTTAATCCTATCCCAAACCTTAGCCCTTACCTTAACCATTCAGAATGAACCCCTAAACTTAACCTTCAAAGTTTATGGACAAATGTCGGATTCGGAAGTGAGACTGTGAGAGCTTGTTGACTGTCACTGCTGCAATGCTTGAACTCACTGCTGTCTTTCCTGAGGATCGGCTGTGTGTGTTATTGTGTGTGTGTGTGTGTGTGTGTGTGTGTGTGTGTGTGTGTGTGTGTGTGTGTGTGTGTGTGTGTGTGTGTGTGTGTGTGTGTGTGTGTGTGTGTGTGTGTGTGTGTGTGTGTGTGTGTGTGTGTGTGTGTGTGTGTGTGTGTGTGTGTGTGTGTGTGTGTGCGTGTGTGTGTGCGTGCGTGTGCATGCGTGTGTTTGTCTGCCTGTCTGTCTAGGTATATGTCTGTCTGTCAGTCGTCTTTGTTTATCGTTGATAAAGGTTGTCTCTGGTTGTCTCTGGTTGTCTTTGTTATAGTTTAGATTCTGCCAGTAACATCTTCTACATGTCTTAGAGACAGTATCTGTCTCTAAGGGTCACATTGATTCTGTAAAACTCATTATCACTTCACACATCCTGGCTGAATCTCAAAATCTGTTTTGAGGTGTCAGACGTGTGCCAACATCACACTCACACACTCCTTGCAGGTGATGATCAGAGCTTCACAGAGAGCTGAATGACTGACTGGAAGATAGGAGATGGTAACATGGACACAGATCTGTTTGTGCTGACCCACTCCTACGCAAATGTATCTGGGACTAGGCTAGAGGGATTTTCGATTTCAGCCTGTTTGGAGCCAGTGTGGCCTACAGAGGAACTTTGGTGTAAGCATCAGCTGACCAAACACGAGGACTATCACTGATCTCTAAGCAACCGAGCTGGACTGTATGATAGGAGGGTAGATTTGGCCAGTGTGGGTTTGCCTGCGGTGGACAGAGTTGGACAGAGCAGAAAAGCTCTGTAGCCAGCTGGCCTGGAAGTTGAAACCCTCACCAAACAGGGGAGGACCATCACTAACTAGGTTTCCATCCAACCATTTCATGTGGATTAAAAAAGTAATGATGGAAAACGGAAATGTCGGTACAATTTCTTCAATGTCCACAGACAATTTTTTCGTTCGACATGGTGGGACCTTTTAGTGTCTGTAAAATGAATTATGCAAGGAATGCAGATGGAAATACCATCTGCATTCAAATATTGATATAATAACCATCATGTCTCAGTAAACTTGGAGTCACGCGGTAATATGTTGTGTGGTCCTCCCACTATGACTCGGCAATGCATTTCAGGTAATTAGGCTACAGATGAAATCAATTATGATGAACTTCACAAGGTGGTGAAGATGCACGGTGATGAGCTTGATGCTCCTTTCCAATAAATATCGAGGGTCTTATTATGGTGACATGATGATCAATGCTTGACTGCTGTTTGACAAGTAAAAGTAATCTTGCTCTTATCCATAATAATCTCATCATGTAGACTATCCTACCTGCACTGTATATGCGATTTGTTGGCTAAAGCCAGAGTGGGCACATTTGCTATATAACGCAATTTTTGTTGTCGTTGATGAAACCATCGGTAGAGTTGAAAATGCGCTGGAAACCCATTTAACGTGTATATTTTTTCGGTACAAGGGAAAGTACTTTTTATGTGCACTACGTCATCACACACAGTCAGTTTGATGGAAACATATCAATGTTGGAAAAAGGCCCCTGTTGTTTCCAATTGTCTCCAATTGGATGGAAACCTAACTAGTGTTGGTCACCCACTTTTGGTCTAAAGCAAATGTTGGTAGATCTGCCAAACATCAGCATCCATCCATTTCCCAGTGTTTCAGCTCCGCTCGACAACTCCACTGTATAAGCCACTCTACCATGTCATGGTAAGTGAATTCACAGGAATTTTTGGCCCCATGCCAGAAAGGAGATGATATCCTGATATCAGTTGTGCATCACATAAAAACACATTTTCGCTCATACTTTAGATCTGCTACTAAAGGCAGCCTAGAAGCAGCAGCATCATTGCGGGTCACTCTTCCTGTCCCCTCCAGGTTTCCATCCTTCCTGTCTCTTACCAGCGGGAGCAGGAGGGTCTGAATGTACACACACACACACACACAACCCCCTCCCCCGCCACCCCCTCCCTACACACACGGTTCTAACTACATCCTCTTCCTGATGGGATCACATCAGTCTCCTTCAGACCCTCAGCGGGGGGAGCAAGGACCAGAGGACCAGGCCCACAGCGGGGGAGCGAGGACCAGAGGACCAGAGGACCAGAGGACCAGACCCACAGCGGGGGAGCGAGGACCAGAGGACCAGATCCTCTGCCTGCTGCTTCTATTTATAGGACTCCCCTGGGCTTGCGCCATGTTTGTGTGTGTGTGTGTGTGTGTGACAGGCCGGGAGTCCATGAATGGTATAAATATAGACCTCTGCTGCGTTTTGACTCTCCTCCTCATCTTGCCAGGCATGAATAATTGAGAGGAGAAAGGAGATGGAATGGGAATGGTTCAGGAGATGAAGACGAATGGTTCAGGAGATGGAGACGAATGGTTCAGGCAGAGTGGCTTTCTATCCAGTCGCACACACTGATTAGTGACATACTGACTGATACTGTGCTAGGTGTGTGTCAGAGAGGGAGAATGAGAAAGAGAGACTGGAGGGTGGGTGTGTATGTGTGTGAGAGTCCTACGCAGATTATTTGGTGATCACAGCTGCATTCTATCCCTGTAGTCTCCGGGGCGATTTGGCCACAGCTGTATCAACAATGCCCCAGTCTTGGCTGGTATTTGGTCTTCTTGGCTGGCTTGTGCGCTTGTGCCTGTGTTTATGCATTTGTGTGTGTGTCTGCTTGTGTGTGTGTGTGTTTGTGAGTGTGGTTGGGAGTGTGTTGCTGTGTGTGTCGTTCAAGCCATCACGCTGTAGGAAATGTGGAAGACACGATCTCCTCCCGTATCCATGGTAACCCTGTCCCTCCAGAAAGGCAGGAAGGGAGGGAGGAAGGGAGGAGGAGAAAGAGAGAGGCCTAAACTGCTATTCACAATTAGGAGGTTGTATTACGCCACATTATCTAACGCTCAACAGTATCACACAGTGTCACTCGGATGTTGCCAACCGCTGCATGGCTTCTAGCAACCTGGATGAAAATAGTATGCCATTTGCAATGAATCATCATATCCCAATGCATATGCTGTGATTTTACAATGAGGCGTTCAAACACGGAGCAGCTTGCAAAAATCTTGTGAGTCATGTGCTGCTGGCAGTTCCCTGTACAGTGAGCTCTCAGAGGGGTTGTGAAGAGCATGGATGGATAGTTCCTCCAGCTAAACATATCACTGTCACGATCAATACAACTGTTTCATTCGAACATGCAGTCGCAGACCAGTTCAGGTTGACTGACTTTCTAACCTTCTAGGTTTCTAAACAGTAACCATAACAACAAAGAGTCTCTAGTTTATGTGTCAGCTGAGAAAGGAATGAAATAATGAGAGGGGGAAATAGAAAGGTCAAAGAAAGACAGAGAGAAGAGAGGAAGCAGAGAAATGGAAAGAGCGAGGAGAGAGCTGAAGGCAGCGAGAGAAAGAGAGAGAGAGAGATAATGCTTGCGTGTGTATGTGTGTGTGAGACTGTCAAACTTGCTTTTCACAAGCAGCTCCAAGTAGCTACCTCCTGTCGAGCATCAAGGGGGTTGTCATGGCGAAGTCAGCCCGGCCCCCCAGCCTCTGAGAGCATGGCATGATGTACCCATGGCCGACATAGCCATCCCTGGCCTAGGGAATGATGGGAAACTGGAGGTCAGGGCTCGACCGGAAATATATTTTGATCTCAACCTAAGTATCTTGGTTTTTTTCTCCTCTTTTACTCTCTCTGCCCTATAGGCTACATGAGAGAAAGAGAGAGGGGGAGATAGAAAGAGAAACAACATGAGCGATATCCCTGGGTAGTCTCACAGCTCCTTGAGTGCCTGTTGTGTACTGTGAGTTTAGTGACGATGACGGAGGAGGGATTCTCAGGAACAGCCTGGTTAGAGCACAACGCACACACGTATAGCACTCAGCTGGGCCTGCTAATGAGAGGGATGCCAGTCTGAGCACTGGGAGTTTCTTCCTGTTGCATGGCCCTCTGGGACGGCAAAACACTTCCCAGGGTGTACACTCCTGTATAACACAGGAGTGCACATCAGAACAGTCTGAGCTGTAGCACACTCAAAACACACAAGCAGGACTGTGAGCTCTATATTCCAGGTTCAAGGTTCAAAGTTCAATAAAGCTGGGGTTCAGAGGTGTGTGAGACATGCAGACAGAGACAGTCAGGCACCTGACCCTGAATAACGCACGTACAGGCAGACACGCACGCACATAGAGCAGAGGATGAATCATAGCTACTGGGACTCGACAAGCATGGCATCTCCTGAGAGAGGGGAGTACACAGTCTGTATGAGAGAAACAGAGAAGCAACTGAAAACCGAACTGTTGTCAGGAACTCAAGGAGTGAATTAACATGGAAAAAAGAGCTAATTTTAAAAGGGTTTGGATGCTTGCTTTTCTGTGTAATGCAGGAGCATCTTGAAGGAGGAAGTAGTTGTGTTAAGTGGTACACATCCTGTAATAATACACTGTAGAACCATTATACTGTCAAGCCTTTTAGAGACAATCAAAGTGGAGCATCCTGTACAGAAAACTCTGTTTGCATCCCCAACAAATCAAATGGAGAAAAAAAATGGTCACATGCACCGAATACAACAGGTTAGTCAAGTTAATTTGTAAAGTGACTATGCATAGATAACAAACAGTGAGTAGCAGCAGTGTAAAAACAAAGGGGGGGGGGGGGGGGGGGGGTCAATGTAAATAGTCCGGGTGGCCATTTGATTAATTGTTCAGCAGTCTTATGGCTTGGGGGTCGAAGCTGTTAAGGAGCCTTTTGGTTCTAGACTTAGCGTTTCGGCTTGCCGTGCGGTAGCAGAGAGAACAGTCTATGACTTGGGTGACTGGAGTCTTTCACAATTTTGGCACCCTGTTTCCTATGTAGTGCATCAGTGCTCATAGGGCTCTGATCGAAAGTAGTGCACTATGTGGGGAATAGGGTTCAATTTGGGATCCTGTGAATCTTATCATCATAAAAGATCTTCAGGGTTTCATGAATAACACTTTCAATGAGCTTCCATTTAATTTTTTTATTTAACTAGGCAAGTCAGTTAAGAACACATTTTTATTTACAACAACGGCCTAGGAACAGTGGGTTAACTGCCTTGTTCAGGGGCAGAACGACAGATCTTTACCTTGTCAGCTCGGGGATTCGATCTAGCAACCATTCGGTTACTGGCTCAACGCTTTAACCACTAGGCTACCTGCCGCCCCATTTCCTTTGGCTTAGGTCGTCATTGTTTCAAGGAAACATCACTCGAGTGCGCATCTTGTCAATGACACAATAATACATAGTATATTACATTACTCCAGTACAATATTAGTGACTATTAATGGCTGTATGCTGGCAGACTACCCATTCCTTCAGAGCTGTTTGGTGTTGTGTTGTCTGCTTATCTGGACTGATACACCCACCAACAATGTCTGGGGAATCTTCAGAAATAGCTTGTTGGAGGTCGGGACAACCTTGTCTAATACAATGTCTAACAGAACATTCTGTCTACTATACTGTGTGATGAGAGTGCTGTGGTGGGCCTGGTGTGGTGGATATATGACAGTTGACGAGAGGGCTCCGGGTGTGTGTAGTCTCTGAGTTGCAGGTGCTGTCAATCTGGTGTGTCACAACCAGCCATATCCAAACCCCTGGCTCTCAGCTCTGTCTTTCTCTCCCTCCATCTCTCTCGCTGTCTCTCGTCAATATTCACTCACATAGCCCATTGACACACAGACAGCATAATACATATAAACAAACAGCAGCAAATATTGGTGCGCTCGGCTCACGCTTACTCATTTTAGACAGATCACCTGGGGCTACATAGCCGCTATTTTTAGACAGACAGAGAGTTTCATCATGCATGTTGCCTTAGGGTCCAGAGTTAGTGCATATCACCAGTCTGCCTTGTTGTTTACTGTCTGCTGTCACAAACAGTAGTACAGCCAATTACTTTCTCTGTGTGTGTGTGTGTGTGTGTGTGTGTGTGTGTGTGTGTGTGTGTGTGTGTGTGTGTGTGTGTGTGTGTGTGTGTGTGTGTGTGTGTGTGTGTGTGTGTGTGTGTGTGTGTGTGTGTGTGTGTGTGTGTGTGTGTGTGTGTGTGTGTGTGTGTGTGTGCAGGTTGCCGCTTGAAGCAGTTGTTTACTTCCCGACTTTGTCATGTTTGTCTATTACAGTGGGATTACTAACTACCCACGGCTCTCACCCTAGAGAGAGAGAGAGAGAGAGAGAGAGAGAGAGAGAGAGAGAGAGAGAGAGAGAGAGAGAGAGAGAGAGAGAGAGAGAGAGAGACAGAGAGAGAGACAGAGAGAGAGACAGAGAGAGAGACAGAGAGAGAGACAGAGAGAGAGACAGAGAGAGACCAAGCAAAACAGAAAGGTAAAGAGCATCATGTGTAGAGGGAATTCCCGTTAGTTGGCAACAAGGGCAGGAGGTACCAGAGGGAACACAACACAACACTGGCTTTCCTCCTATAGTGGAACGTGACCTCATAGCCACAGCAGCAGCAGAGGCAGCAATGTGCCAATATTAAACTCCTTGTCTTAGCAACCTTTTTATAGCAGCCTCCCAATCCTATTAGCTCTATCCTTTCTTGTCCTCACGGACACCTCTTTCCCACAGGCCACACTCCCGGGGGCCACACACACACATGCATAGACACACACACAGTCACGCTCCAGGGGACCGACACACACGCACACACAAACACACATGCACACACACACAGACACACACATGCAACACACATTGTATATTTAAGTGGACACATGGCGCAAGGATGTCTTTTATCGTCATTCTCCATACCTACACACACTTTTACAGTAATAGACACACTAACATATGTGTAACATACAGTTTATAATGGACACTACTGTATAATCTTACACAGCCAGTCAGTCATAATTTAGATGGCGCCGACAGAGGTGGGCTGCCTCGCTTCTAGTTCTAAGGAAACTTTGCAGAATTTTGTTTTTATTATTTCTTACATTGTTAGCCCAGAAAATGTTTTGTGTTTTTACATACAGCCGGGAAGAACTATTGGATATCAGAGTGCCGGTAATTCACCAGCATTACCAGCATTACAACCAGGAATAAGACTTTCCAGAAGCAAATTCTTTGTTCGCACCAGCCAGGGCAATTGAACTGATTCCAGAGGCCGACCCAAAACAACGGTGGTGGAAAAGAGGGAATTGGAGGGGTCTTCTAGTCCGACTTAGGAGGCGCACACACCACCCACCGCTTCCGAGTATATTACTAACTAATGTTCAGTCCCTGGATAACAAAGTTGACGAGATCAGGGCAAGGGTTTCTTTCCAGAGAGACATCAGGGATTGTAACATACTCTGTTTCACAGAAACACGGCTCTCTCGGGATATACTGTCGGAGTCGGTCCAGCCATCTGGATTCTCAGTTCATCGCGCCAACAGAGATAAACTCCTCACTGGGAAAAGGAAGGGCGGGGGTGTATGCTTTATGATTAACGACTCATGGTGTAATCATAACAACATACAGGAACTAAAGTCCTTCTGCTCACACGATCTATAATTCCTTACAATCAAGTGCCGGCCATTTTACCTACCAAGAGAATTCTCATCAGTTATAGTCACAGCTGTGTACATTCCCCCTCAAGCAGACACCAAGACGGCCATCAAGGAACTTCACTGGACTATATGCAAACTGGAAATCATACATCCCGAGGCTGCATATATTGTAACTGACGATTTTAACAAAGAAAATTTGAGAACAAGGCTACCTAAATTCTATGAGCATATTGATTGCTCTACGCGCATGCGCAATACCTCGACCACTGCTACTCTAACTTCCGCGATGCATACAAAGCCCTCCCCCACCCTCCCTTCTACAAATCCGACCACGACGCCATCTTGATCCTTTCATCTTATAGGCAGAAACTCAAACAGGATGTACCAGTGACGAGAACGATTCGACGCTGGTCCGACCAATCGGAAGCCACGCTTCAAGATTGTTTTGATCATGCGGACTGGAATATGTTCCGGTCAGCCTCAGAGAACAACATCAACCTATACGCTGACTCGGTGAGTGCATTTATAAATAAGTGCATTGGAGATGTTGTACTCACTGTGACTATTAAAACCTACCCTAACCAAATAAACGTGGATGGATGGCAGCATTCGCACAGAACTGAAAGCGCGATCCACCGCATTTAACCATGGAAAGAGGTCTGGGAAAATGTCTGAATACAAACAGTATAGCTATTCCCTCCGCAAGGAAATCAAACAAGCAAAATGCCAGTACAGGGACAAGGCGCAGTCGCAAGTCAACGGCCCAATGAGATGTATGTGGCAGGGTCTACAGGAAATCACGGACTACAAAAAGAAATGCAGCCATGTCACGGACACCGACGTCATGCTTCCAGACAAACTAAACACCTTCTTTGCCCGCTTTGAGGGTAATACAGTGCCACGGTCACGGCCCGTTAACAAGGACTGCACCCCCCCCCCTCCCCCGTTCTCCGTGGCTGATGTGAGTAAAACATTTAAACGTGTTAACCCTTGCAAGGCTGCTGGCCCAGATGGCATCCCTAGCCGCGTCCTCAAAGCATGCGCGGACCAACTGGCTGGTGTGTTTACGGACATATTCAATCGCTCCCTATCCCAATCGCTCCCTATCCCAGTCATGCTTCAAGATGGCTACCATTGTTCCTGTACCCAAGAAGGCAAAGATAACTGAACTAAATGACTACTGCCCGTATCACTCAATGCTTTGCATCAAAGCTGGGACCGAGAAGCTGTTTTTCAGTCTATCTCAAGGCCATCAGACTGCTAAACAGCAATCACTAACTCAGAGAGGCTACTGCCCACATTGAGACCCAATCACTGGCCACTTTAATAAATGGATCACTAGTCACTTTATACAATGCACTCTAAATAATGCCACTTTAACTTGTTATGGCTGCAGGGGGCGTATTGAAAAACTGGAAAATATGTGCCCATTTTCAAACGGCCTCTTACTCAATTTTTGCTCGTACAATATGCATATTATTATTACTATTGGATAGAAAACAGTCTCTAGTTTCTAAAACCGTTTGAATTATTTCTCTAAGTGGAACAGAACTCTTTTTACAGCCCATTTCCTATCCGGAAGTGAGATTTCCAAAATCGATGTCTCTCTTCAAGAGCTTGTCTATAAAAGGGCATGTCACTTAAGACTGTAGAAACACGTCATACGCCTTCCCCTGGGTGTCATGCGGAAGTGAGAGCAGAAATGACTTGATTATCTCGTCCTGGGATTGAACACAACCTCTTGGAATGAGAGTTGCGCACTTTATTTTTTTTTCTGGGCGCGAAGTAGGACCTGGACTCGGCTCCTGGAAAACCCTCGTTAAAGGTGAATATGATCTCCGGCTTCGATTTTATTTGATACATGTCACAATATCATCCTAAAGTATGTTTTTTCAATATAGTTTAATTATATTATTGAAATTTATTCTGGACTTTAGACGTGATGCGACGCAAGAATTTTGTCAAGACGGAGAGGTTAGCACCGCACGGCCAGTGTGCTTGCTAATTCAAGAGGGAAATCGTTTGTTCTGGATCCAAATAAAGACGGTTCTGAACAAAGGACCCCTTGGAGAACATTCTGATGGAAGATCAACAAAGATAAGGACCCAATTTGGGATGCTTTTTCATATATCTGTCGAACTGTGCTATCGCTACCGTTTGACTAGAATCAATGCTGCTGTGTGCTAGCTATTGTAGTAAGCTAATATAACGATATATTGTGTTTTCGCTGTAAAACACTTCAAAAATCGGAAATATTGGCTCTATTCACAAGATCTTTGTCTTTCATTAGCTATCCACCATATATTTTTCTGAAATGTTTTATGATGTGTAATTAGTAGTTGACGTTGGTGTCTGTATTTTCTCTGGCTACTCCCGTGCGATTTCTGACTGTAGCTATGATGGTAGCAGTAATGTAAAACTGATTTATAGCTAAAATATGCACATTTTTTGAACAAAACATAGATTTATTGTGTAACATGTTATAGGACTGTCATCTGAGGTAGTTTTTTCTATGTTATTTAGGTTGGTTCTAGGTTAGTTAGGTTGGCTTGTGCATGCTACTTGCATCCTACTTGTGCTGTGAAAAATGTCTGTCCTCTTTTTTATTTGGTGGTGAGCTAACATAAATATATGTGGTGTTTTCTCTGTAAAACATTAAAAAAATCGGACATGTTGGCTGGATTGACAAGATGTTTATCTTTCAAATGCTGTATTGGACTTGTTAATGTGTGAAAGTTAAATATAAAAAAAAAATAGATTTTGAATTTCGCGCCCTGCACTTGAGCTGGATGTTGTCATAGGTGTACCGGCGTCGGGCTGCAGCCATAACAGGTTTTAATAATGTTTACATATCTTACATTACTCATATCACATGTACAGTATATACTGTATTTTATACCATCTATTTCACCTTGCCTATGCCTCTCGGCCATCGCTCATCCATATACTTACATTTAAATATTCTCATTAACCCCTTTAGATTTGTGTGTATTAGGTAGTTGTTGGGGAATTGTTAGATTACTTGTTAGATATTACTGCACTGTCGGAACTAGAAGCACAAGCATTTCGCTACACTCGCATTAATCTGCTAACCATTTGTATGTGACAAATAAAAGTTGATTTGATTGGATTTGATTTGAGAGAACACCCCATTTTACTTGCCCTAGCAGAGCTGGTTAGGCTTTTTTCATGTTATCCAGAGCGTTGGTGACTGTAAATCTGCTGCTGGCAACAGTTGAATCACGCTTTGTTGCCGAGGTTTATTGACACCGGGCATATTCAACAGGTATTGAGCGTTCAAAAATGCATCAGTTATTCTGTGCTCTGGCACACTACAATGAGAGTCTTCTGTTGAGAAATGTAGCTAGATAGCTAGCTAGGTAAACAATGAATCCCAATGCATGACGTAACGTTAGTTAGCGAGCCAGCCAGGTCATGTTAGTTAGCGAGCCAGCCAGCTAACGTTAGCTAGCTAGCTAACAGTACACTTTAGCTTGAAATGAAAATACTTTGTCAAATTTAGAGTGGAGTCTTTTGTTAAGACATGTAGCTAGCTAGCTAAACAATGGACCATAATGACAACTCATGACGTTACTACCCTGCATGAATCTGCTAACCAACCAGGTTCTATGGCTAACGTAAACTCACTCACTTCTGTACATCGCCTTGGTCCGTACAATTGACCTTATTTTAGCGCCCCAAAAACGTAATACTTCCAGATCAACTGTAATGTCAATACCATTGTAAAGCACAATTTCTCCCCTTTCCAACAGAATCAATTACATGACCAAAACGCTGCCCGTTTCTGCATGATTCAAGACGGCAATGAGCCCCGTCGGGTCTTTTTAAAAATGGCGGGTGGGGAAGCGAAACTAATGCGTGATAGTGAGAAGGAGAGATGTTGTGTGGGAAAATTGCTTTTTTTTCACTCGATCTGTCCAACTTATCACCTTATCGCCTCTAAAATGTAAATTAAACACTATAAAGAGTTTATATAATGTGTTATTACATATCTATTTGAAGGTTTGTGTCGAATTTGAGTCGGGTTTTTAGGGCAGTGCTAAAGTGATCTTAGAAGTAAACAGCGGCTTTGAGAATGATGATCGCATGCAAAGATGACACAAAAAATGACTAGGTATCCCCCCCTTACCCCCGTCACTGTCCATTTCTTGTTTTTAAAGCATGAGAGAAGTGTTACACCTGGTGGAGAGAGATTGTAAGACAGAAATAGTTGCTTTATGCGTGCTGTACGTTACGACATGACAAGTCACGATGTAACGGAGGGTCCGTTTTTTCAACTTTTCTCCAATACTATAGAGCCATTACCATGTCGATCAACGCTTGAATAGAAACGTAGTTCACACCCCCGATTTTGAAGTCAACACAGTCGCTACAGTCCCATTAGTTTTCTTTGTAGCCTCGTTTGAATGTTGCACACATTTGCACGGAATGGGGTGAGTTTACGTTATAACTAGTCAAGCAAATGTGTCTGAGATACGAAGAATGAGATCATACACATAACGTCAGCTAGCGACCCAGCCAGCTAACGTTAGCTAGCTAACGGTACACTTGAAATGAAACCACTTTCTGTCAAAATTAGAAACGTGTAATATCTGAAAATCTTTCCAGTATACATCATGGTTGGACGCTTCTCCTGTCTGATGCCATGCATGGTTGCCTTAGTTTGACGATGTAATCCAGACTCGTGTTTTCTCCATCTCCTTAGCTATCATACTCGATTTCAAAACACGGTCCTCCAGAAAGTGGAGAGCATACACATAACGTTAGCTAGTGAGCCAGCCAGCTAACGTTAGCTAGCTAACAGTACACTTTAACTTGACATTAGGTTTATGCAGTTTTACTACGCGATACATATTTTTTATAAAGTTGCGTTCAACACGATTACCTAAACATGCTGACTCATCTCTCGGCTTGTCCAGCCCACTCATTATCTCAGCCAATCATGGCTAGCGGGAAGGTTGCTCGCTTTTTCTGTGGCGAAACCAACTAGGCTCGTAATTTAACAATTGTATTCATATTTACAGATTGCATACAAGTTTGATATTAAAGCACATGAAAGTTCACATGTTTGAGAAGGCATTTCTGCCCAAAAACATATTTTGATCCCAAACAAATTTTACATTCAAACAGCTCTCCTGTGAAATCGTGACTTGCGATATACACCGAGTTTCCTGAATCGGGTCACAAATGTCAGTTGGCTTTTCATAGCTGAGCATTCAGAGTTAGAGACAGCAGGTGCGGTAGAGAGAGTGAGTCGAAAACAGCAGGTCCAGGACAAGGTAGCACGTCCGGTGAACAGGTCAGGGTTCCATAGCCGCAGGCAGAACAGTTGAAACCAGAACAGCAGCACGACCAGGTGGACGGGGGACAGCAACGAGTCATCAGGTCAGGTAGTCCTGAGGCAAGGTCCCAGGGCTCAGGTCCTCCGGGAGGGGAGGGTGAGGGTATTTGAGGGAGCATACTTCAATTCACACAGAACACTGGATAAGACAAGATAAATACTCCAGATATAACAGACTGACCCTAGCCCCCCGACACATAAACTGTTTAGCATAAATACTGGAGGCTGAGACAGGAGGGGTCGGGAGACACTGTGGCCCCGTCCAACGATACCCCCAGACAGGGCCAACCAGACAGGATATAACCCCACCCACTTTGCCAAAGCACAGCCCCCACACCACTAGAGGGATGTCTTCAAACCTCCAGCTTACTACCCTGAGACAAGGCTGAGTATAGCCCACGAAGATCTCCCCGACGGCACGAACCCGAGGGAGGCGCCAACCCGGACAGGAAGATCACATAAGTGACTCAACCCACTCAAGGGACGCACCCCTCCTAGAGACGGCATGGAAGAGCACCAGAAAGCCAGTGACTCAGACCCCATAATTGGGTTAGAGGCAGAAAATCCCACTGGAGAGCGGAACCGGCCAGGCAGAGACAGCAAGGGCGGTTAGTCGCTCCAGTGCCTTCCCGTTCACCTTCACACCCTTGGGCCAGACTACACTCAATCATAGGACCTACTGAAGAGATGAGTCTTCAATATAGACTTAAAGGTCGAGACCGAGTCTGCATCTCTCACATGGATAGGCAGACCATTCCATAAAAAATTGAGATGTATAGGAGAAAGCCCTGCCTCCAGCTGTTTGCTTAGAAATTCTAGGGACAATTAGGAGGCCTGCGTCTTGTGACCGTAGCGTAAGTGTAGGTTTGTACGGTAGGACCAAATCGGAGAGATAGGTAGGAGCAAGCCCATGTAATGCTGTGTAGTTTAGCAGTAAACCCTTGAAATCAGGAAGCCAGTGTAGAGAGGCTAGCACTGGAGTAATATGATAAAAAAATGTTGGTTCTAGTCAAGATTCTAGCAGCCGTGTTTAGCACTAACTGAAGTTTATTTAGTGCTTGTTATGACTGTTAAACAGCCATCACTAACACAGAGAGGCTACTGCCTACATACAGACTTGAAATAATTGGCCACTTTAATAATGTTTACCTATCTTGCATCACTCATCCCATATCTATATACGGTATTTTATACCATCTATTACACCTTGTCTATGCCGCTCTGTCATTGCTCATCCATATATTTATATGTATATATTCTTATTCTAATCCTTTACTTAGATTTGTGTGTATTAGGTAGTTGTTGTGGAATTGTTAGATTACATGTTACATATTGCTGTACTGTCGGAAACCCTCTCTCTGGCTCTGAGACACAGAGGCACAAACTTGAGAGAGAAACCCACCAGCCCAGCAGAGGCTAGTATCCCCCAGCTTCACACCTCTGGCCCATGGGAACTCTGTTGCTAGGGGCAACTCTCTCCTGACCTGTGTCGTGTGACCTGGCCAGCCAATCAGTGGCCTAGCCAGGGGCAGGAGAACCCCCAACACAATCTCTGCACTCTTCAGTTGCATTTTGGAGCCCAGGTTGAGCACATCCTCTAAACCTGGCTCCACACCAACTCATCAGCTGGACCTTTCTTCCTGGACAACCCTACACCCTGGACCTCCTACCTGTGTGTTAGTGTGTCACTAACATGTTATGATTCATGTATATATTTAATATGTCTGTACGTTATAAGCTCCATAGTACGATAACTGCATGTTTATACATGCCTTATTGATGTTAGTATGTTGGTATTCATGCCTGGGTACAAGTCATTTTATTGTCCCCTGTTTATGCCCTCATGGCATAGTTTGTATGTCTTAGCTATTCAGGTCATGTGGTAAAATCTCTCCCCATTAGTTTATTTTACCTTCATTTAACTAGGCAAGTCAGTTAAGAACAAATTCTTATATATAATGACGGCCTACCCCGGCCAAACCCTAACCCGGACAATTGTGCGCCGCCCTATGGGACTCCAAATCACTGCCGGTTGTGATAGAGCCTGGAATCGAACCAGGGTCTGTAGTGACGCCTCTAGCACTGAGATGCAGTGCCTTACACCGCAGCGCCACTCGGAAGCCCCTATGGGTCAAGATGGCTGCCAGCCAGTCATTGGTCACACTCACCCAAAATGGCTTGTCTATGATGTCATCACGTCCCAGTCACTTCCTAGCCCCATCCAAAATGGCCACTTAACTTTGGCCAGTTTACATCTTAGCATCTGAGCATGCTTTCGCTAACAATTAGCCCCACTAGCTGCTAACTGTACTTCGCATGGGGTTTACACAGCTCTCCATGCTGGCCTACAGCTTGAGGCCTACAGCCCTGGCCTACTAGCCTAGTTTGCTGGTCTCTATTGCACTGTATATAATGTATGCTATTACCTATAGCCTGAGACTACTACCCTAGCATGCTAGCCTCCACTGTACATACACTTTCAAATCCAAATTAAATCAAATGTTATTGGTCACATACACGTGTTTAGCACATGTTATTGCGGGTGTAGCGAAATGCTTGTGTTTCGAGCTCCAACAGTGCAGTGATATTTAACAAGTAATATCTAACAATTTCACAACAATACAAACAATTCACACAAATCTAAAGTAAAGGAATGGAATTAAAAATATATAAATATTTGGACAAGCAATGTCGGAGTGGCATAGACTAAGATACAGTAGAATAGAATACAGTATATACATATGAAATGAGTTATGAAAATATGTATGCATTATTAAAGTGACTAGTGTTCCATTATTAAAGTGGCCAGTGATTTCAAGTCTATGTATATAGGGCAGCAGCCTCTAAGGTGCTAGTGATGGCTATTCAACAGTCTGATGGCCTTGAGATAGAAGCTGTTTTTCAATCTCTCGGCTTCGATGCACCTGTACTGACCTCGCCTTCTGGATGATAGCGGCGTGAACAGGCAGTGGCTCGGGTGGTTGTTGTCCTTGATTATCTTTTTGGCCTTCCTGTGACATCGGTTGCTGTAGGTGTCCTGGAGGGCAGGTAGTTTGCCCCTGGTGATGCATTGGGCAGATCGCACCCCCCTCTGGAGAGCCCTGCGGTTGAGAGCCCTGCGGCTGTTGCCGTACCAGGTGGTGATCCAGCCCGACAGGATGCTCTCAATAGTAAATCTGTAAAAGTATGTGAGTGTTTTACGTGCCAAGCCAAATTTTTTCAGACTCTGTGTGGTTGGACCATTTCAGTTTGTCAGTGATGTGTATGCAGAGGAACTTGAAGCTTTCCACCTTCTCCACTGTGGTCCCGTCGATGTGGATAGGGAGGTGCTCCCTCTGCTGTTTCCTTAAGTCCACGATAAGCTCCTTTGTTTTGATGATGTTGAGTAAGAGCTTGTTTTCCTGGCAACACACTCCCAGGGCCCTCACCTCCCTGTAGGCTGTCTTTATTGCTGGTAATCAAGCCTACTACTGTTGTGTCGACTGCAAACTTGATGATTGAGTTGGAGGCGTGTGTGGCCACGCAGTCATGGGTGAACAGGGAGTACAGGAGGGGGCTGAGCATGCACCCTTGTGGAGCCCCTGTGTTGAGGATCAGCAAAGTGGAAGTGTTGTTTCCTACCTTCACCACCTGGGGGCGGCCCCTCAGGAAGTCCAGGACCCAAAGCTTAATGATGAGCTTGGAGGTTACTATAGTGTTGAATGCTGAGCTATAGTTAATGATCAGCATTCTTACATAGGTATTCCTCTTGTGCAGATGGGATTGGGCAGTGTGCAGTGCGATAGCGATTGTATCGTCTGTGTATCTATTGGTGCGGTAAGCATATTGAAGTGGGTGTAGGGTGTCAGGTAAGGTAGAGGTGATATGATCCTTGAGTAGCCTCTCAAAGCACTTCATGATGACAGAAGTGATTGCTACTGGGCGATAATCATTTAGTTCAGTTTCCTTTGCTTTCTTTGGTACAAGAACAATGGTGGACATAT
Source organism: Salvelinus alpinus (assembly GCF_045679555.1). Classification (NCBI taxonomy): domain Eukaryota; kingdom Metazoa; phylum Chordata; class Actinopteri; order Salmoniformes; family Salmonidae; genus Salvelinus; species Salvelinus alpinus. The sequence goes on from NC_092087.1 coordinate 44,843,136, forward strand.
TGAAGCATGTGGGGACAGCAGACTGGGATCAGGAGAGATTGAATATGTCCGTAAACACTCCAGTCAGCTGGTCTGCGCATGCTCTGAGGACGGCAGCCTTGTGAGGGTCTACACGTTTAAATGTCTTACTCACGTCAGCCACGGAGAAGGAGATCCCACAGTCCTTGGTAGCGGGCCGCGTCAGTGACACTGTGTTATCTTCAAAGCGGTCGAAGAAGGGGTTTAGCTTGTCCGGAAGCAAGACGTTGGTGTCCGCGACGTGGCTGGTTTTCCCTTTGTAGTTCGTGATTGTCTGTAGGCCCTGCCAAATACATCTTGTGTCTGAGCAGTTGAATTGCGACTCCATTTTCTATACTGACGTTTTGACTGTTTGATTGCCTTACAGAGGGAATAACTACATTCGGCCATATTCCCAGTCACCTTGCAATGGTTAAATGGGTGCTTCACGCTTTCAGTTTTGTGCGAATGCTGCCATCTATCCACGGTTTCTGGTTAGGGTAGGTTTTAGTAGTCATAGTGGGTACAACATCTCCTATACACATCCTGATAAACTCAGTCACTGTATCAGTGTATTCGTCAATGTTATTCATAGAGGCTTCCCGTTACATATCCCAGTCAGCGTGATCAAAACAATCTTGAAGCGTGGATTCCGATTGGTCAGACCAGCATTGAATAGTCCTTAGCACGGTTTCTTCCTGTTTGAGTTTCTGCCTATAGGAAGGGAGGAGAAAAATGGAGTCATGACCAGCTTTGCAGAGGGAGGGGGCAGGGGAGGGCCTTGTAGGCATCCCGGAAGATGGAGTAGCAGTGGTAGAGTGTTTTAGCAGCGCAAGTACTACAGTCAATGTGTTGATAGAACTTCAGTAGCGTTTTCCTCAAATTTGCTTTGTTAAAATCCCCAGCTAAAATAAATGCGGCCTCAGAATATGTGGTTTCCAGTTTGCATAAAGTCCAGTGAAATTCTTTGAGGGCCGTCGTGGTATCGGCTTAAGAGGGAATATACACGGCTCTGACCATAACCGAAGAGAATTATCTTGGGAGGCAATACAGTGGTATTTGATTGTGAGGTATTCTAGGTCGGGTGAACAAAAGGACTTGAGGTCCTGTATGTTATCACAGTCACACCATGAGTAGATAATCATGAAACATACACCCCTGCCCTTCTTCTTCCTATCTGCGCGATGAACTGAGAACCCAACTGCTGTACGGACTGAGACTGAGTATGAGTATATCCCGAGAGAGCCATGTTTCCATGAAACAAAGTATGTTACAATCCCTGATGTCTCTGGAAGAAGATCCTCGCCCTGAGCTCGTCAACTTTATTATCCATAGACTGAACATTAGCGAATAATATACTCGGATGAGGTGGGTGGTGCGCACCTCCTTAGTCAGACTAGAAGTCCAATCTGAATACATCTTCTCCGCCGGAGGTGTTTTGGATCAGCCTCTGGAATCAGTTCAAATGCCCTGGTGGATACGAACAAAGGATCCAATTCGTGAAAGTCGTATTCCTGGTCGTAATGCTGGTAATGCTGGTGAGTTAGCGCCACTCTGATATCCAAAAGTTTCATGGGTTAATAATGTAAGAAATAACACATAAAAAAACAAATACTGCAAAGTTGCCTAGGAGCTAGAAGCACGGCTGCCCAATCTGTCGGCGCCATTTTACATTTGGGCTACTACCCAAAGCCTGTGCCCTGCTAGCATATTATGCTAGTTTATTTTGTATATCTTGTTAATCATGCTAGTCACTAATTGTATCCTGTGTATTACCCTATGCTATGCTAGCCCAACTTTACAGTGCATTCGGAAAGTATTCAAACCCCTTGACTTTTTCCATATTTTGTTACGTTACAGCCTTATTCTAAAATGTATTAAATCGTTTTTCCCCTCATCAATCTACACCCGAAATACCCCAGAATGACAAAGCAAAACAGCTTTTCTTTTTGCGAAATAATGACATTTACATAAATATTCAGACCCTTTACTCAGTACTTTGTTGACGCACCTTTGGTAGCGATTACAGCCTTGAGTCTTCTTGGGTGTGACGCTACAAGCTTGGCACACCAGTATTTGGGGAGATTCTCCCATTCTTCTCTGCAGATTCTCTCAAGCTTTATCAGGTTGGATGGGGAGCATCGCTACACAGCTATTTTCAGGTCTCTCCAGAGATGTTCGATCGGGTTCAAGTCCGGGCTCTGGCTAGGCCACTCAAGGACATTCAGAGACTTGTCCCAAAGCCTGTGTTGTCTTGGCTGTGTGCTTAGGGTTGTTGTACTGTTGGAAGGTGACCCTTCTCCCCAGTCTGAGGTCTTGAGAGCTCTGGAGCAGCTTTTCATCAAGGATCTCTCTGTACTTTGCTGCGTTCATCTTACCCTCGATCCTGACTAGTCTCCCAGTCCCTGCCACTGAAAAACATCCCCACAGCATGATGCGGCCACCACCATGCTTCACCGTAGGGATGGTGCCAAATTTCCTCTAGACGTGACGCTTGGCATTCAGGCCAAAGAGTTCAACCTTGGTTTCATCAGACCAGATAACCTTGTTTCTCGTGGTTTGAGTCTTTAGGTGTCTTTTGGCAAACTCCAAGCAGGCTGTCATGTGCCTTTTACTGAGGAGTGGCTTCCGTCTAGCCACTCTCCATAAAGGCCTGATTGGTGGAGTGTTGCAGAGATGGTTGTCCTTCTGGAAGCTTCTCCCATCTCCACAGAGGAACTCTGGAGCTCTGTCAGAGTCGGGTTCTTGGTCACCTCACTGACCAAGGCTTCTTATTGCTCAGTTTGTCCAGGTGGCCAGCTCTAGGAAGAGTCTTGGTGGTTCCAAACTAAGGTCACTGCATTCTTGGGGACCATCAATGCTGCAGAAATGTTTTGGTACCCTTCCCCATATCTGTGCCTCGACACAATCCTGTCTCAGAGCTCTACGGACAATTTCTTAGATCTATGGCTTGGTTTTTGCTCTGATATGCACTGTTAACTGTGGGACCTTATATAGTTAGGTGTGTGCTTTCCAAATTATGTCCAATCAATTGAATTTACCACAGGTGGACTCCAATCAAGTTGAGGAAACATCTCAAGGATAATCAATGGAAACAGGATGCACCTGAACTCAATTTCGAGTCTCATAGCAAAGGGTCTGAATGCTTATGTAATAAAGGGAAAGGGAAAGGGAAATACCTAGTCAGTTGTACAACTGAATGCCTTCAACTGAAATGTGTCTTCCGCATTTATACATGCTGTTCTCTTGTTTGTTCTTGTCAACAACCACTATCACTATTCAATACCATCAGTCAACTTCCTGTCTGCTGTGTGTGTGTGTGTGCCTGTCTTGAGTGTGGCAATGAGGTGTGAATTGTATCCCTGTCTCCTACTGGTCATTTCCATCCTATTACCGGGATGCTGGGACAGTTGCACCTATATCTAAACCAGCACCTCTATCGGTAACCACGACATGGTGGCGCTCTCTTTCAGTCCTTATTTAACGCTTTCGACACCTTTTAGAGTCCATGCCCTGAAGATTTGAGGATGTTCTGACGACAAAAGGAGGGGGGTGGGCAACTCAATATTAGGAAGGTCTTCCTAATGTTTGAAATACATCAAAACTATGTATATCAAAACTAATTTCACACATAATAGGGTTAGCCTAAAAACATGATTAAATTGACAAAATTCTGATGAGTGAGTGCCAAAAAAGTGACGTTGACAAGTTCTCCTACAGAGTCACAAGCAGGTCATAATGTATCAGAAAAAGCAGATTCTGCAGTTTCCAAATCACATAACCTTGCCAAACAACTCTTAAAGCTCTATTTCAAAATATAACAATTGACAGAATTACTGCTATTACATGTGCTCTCGCAACACTCAAAACAGAGTAATATATTTAGACTTAAAATATTCCATTCCGTTCTTTTGAAATGCGTTTTCTTAAATTCATGAATGCATGCCCTAAGACCTGACCATAACAAAATAATAATGAATGATCTGAGTTGTGGTGTTTTTTAATGGATTTTAACACTTGAATTGTGTTGTTTTAGTTATCTTTCTTTTGTACATATAGCCTAGTGTTACATAAACTAATTAAAATGCTGTTGTGTTCCTTGAAATACATTTTCTTTCATATTTTAATGTTGCCTAAGACCTTCATAAATACAACCAAATGATTATTGTTCCGATAGCATATATGAAATGTATTTATTTGTCACGCCCTGACCTCAGAGAGACTTTTTATGTCTCTATTTGGTTTGGTCAGGGTGTGATTTGGGGTGGGCATTCTATGTTTTGTTTTCTATGATTTTGTGTTTCTATGTTTTGGCCGGGTATGGTTCTCAATCAGGGACAGCTATCTATCCTTGTCTCTGATTGGGAACCATACTTAGGTAGCCCTTTTTCCCTCCTTTCGTTGTGGGTAGTTAACTTTGTTTGTGGCACTATAGCCCCTAAGCTTCACGGTCGTTTCTGTATTGTCTATTGTTTTTGTTGGCGTCATTCCAAAGTAATAGTAATGTACGCTCACCACGCTGCACCATGGTCCGCTTCTTCCAGCATCGGCCGTGACATTATTAGACCTGTTGACTTTCAAAAAACACGTCATTGGCAATATCAAGGCACGAGGCGAGACCCAAATGCAGACACAGGAGGCAGATGGTTGGAGTCTTACAATGTTTATTAATCCAAAGGGGTAAGCAAGAGAATGGTCGTGGTGACCATGTGACTATGCATATATGATAAAACAGAGAGTAGCAGCAGCGTAAAAGAGGGGTTGGGGGAGGGCACACAATGCAAATAGTCCGGGTAACCATTTGGTTACCTGTTCAGGAGTCTTCTGGCTTGGGGGTAAAAACTGTTGAGAAGCCTTTTTGTCCAAGACTTGGCACTCCGGTACTGCTTGCCATGCGGTAGTAGAGAGAACAGTCTATGACTGGGGTGGCTGGGGTCTTTGACAATTTTTAGGGCCTTCTTCTGACACCGCCTGGTGTAGAAGTCCTGGATGGCAGGCAGCTTTGCCCCAGTGATGTACTGGGCCGTATGCACAACCCTCTGAAGTGCCTTGCGGTCGGAGGCCGAGCAATTGCCGTACCAGGCGGTGATGCAACCGGTCAGGATGCTCTCGATGTTGCAGCTGTAGAAACTTTTGAGGATCTCAGGACCCATGCCAAATATTTTTAGTTTCCTGAGGGGGAATAGGCTTTGTCGTGCTCTCTTCACGACTGTCTTGGTGTGTTTGGACCATTCTAGTTTGTTGCTGATGGGGACACCAAGGAACTTGAAGCTCGGGGCGGCCCGTCAGGAAGTCCAGGATCCAGTTGCAGAGGGAGGTGTTTAGTCCCAGGTTCCTTAGCTTAGTGATGAGCTTTGAGGGAACTATGGTGTTGAACGCTGAGCTGTAGTCAATGAAAAGCATTCTCACATAGGTGTTCCTTTTGTCCAGGTGGGAAAGGGCAGTGTGGAGTGCAATAGAGATTGCATCATCTGTGGATCTGTTTGGGCGGTATGCAAATTGGAGTGGGTCTAGGGTTTCTGGGATAATGGTGTTGATGTGAGCCATTACCAGCCTTTCAAAGCACTTCATGGCTACGGGCGTGAGTGCTACGGGTCTGTAGTCATTTAGGCAGGTTGCCTTTGTGTTCTTGGGCACAGGGACTATGGTGGTCTGCTTGAAACATGTTGGTATTACAGACTCAATCAGGGACATGTTGAAAATGTCAGTGAAGACACCTGCCAGTTGGTCAGCACATGCCCGGAGCACACGTCCTGGTAATCCATCTGGCCCCGCAGCCTTGTGTATGTTGACCTGTTTAAAGGTCTTACTCACGTCGGCTACGGAGAGCGTGATCACACAGTCGTCCGGAACAGCTGATGCTCTCATGCATGCCTCAGTGTTGCTTGCCTCGACGTGAGCATAGAAGTGATTTAGCTCGTCTGGTAGGCTCGTGTCACTGGGCAGCTCGCGGCTGTGCTTCCCTTTGTAGTCTGTAATACATTTACATTTACATTTACATTTAAGTCATTTAGCAGACGCTCTTATCCAGAGCGACTTGTAATAGTTTGCAAGCCCTGCCACATCCGACGAGCGTCGGAGCCGGTGTAGTATGATTCAATCTTATCCCTGTGTTGACGCTTTGCCTGTTTGATGGTTCATTGCAGGGCATAACGGGATTTTTTGTAAGCTTCCGAGTCCCGCACCTTGAAAGTGGCAGCTCTACCCTTTAGCTCAGTGTGAATGTTGCCTGTAATCCATTGCTTCTGGTTGGGGTATGTACATACAGTCACTGTTGGGACGACGTCCTCGATGCAGTTATTGATAAAGCCAGTGACTGATGTGGTGTATTCCTCAATGTCATCGGAAGAATCCCGGAACATGTTCCAGTCTGTGATAGCAAAACAGTCCTGTAGTTTGTCAGATAAAGCATCTGCTTCATCTGACAACTTTTTTATTGCTGATTATCCATGTCGTCATTCAGCCACGATTCCGTGAAACATAGGGTATTACAGTTTTTGATGTCCCGTTGGTAGGATATTCGTGATCGTACCTCGTCTAATTTATTGTCCAATGATTGCACGTTGGCGAGTAATATTGACGGTAACGGCAGCTTTCCTACTCACTTCTGCGGGTCCAGACGAGGCATCTGGCTCTTCGTCCTCTGTACCTGCGTCGCTTCCTCTTGCGAATAACTGGGATGTCGGCCCTGCCGGGTGTTTGGAGAATATCATGTGAGTTTTGCTTGTTGTTGAAGAAATCTTTGTCTAATCCGAGGTGAGTGATCGCTGTCCTGATATCCAGAAGCTCTTTTCTGCCGTAAGATACAGTTGCAGAAACATTATGTACAAAATAAGTTACAAATAACGCAAAAAAAAACACATAATAGCACATTTGGTTGGGCACCCGTAAAACTGCAGCCATTTCTTCCAGCGCCATTTTAAGGCGCAGTAAAGCCAAATTCAATGTTCCAACAAATACTTTAAAAAATATTTTTGGGGGATACCTTAAGGGGGTCTACATTTTTAAACAATTCCATATGTTAGCTTAAGTTAGCTTAGTAGAACCTGCCCCCCCCCCCCCCCCCCCCGCTCAATGCAATCAGCGATTTATATAGAGAGGGACTGGAGACCCTTCGTGGCAAAATCACTGATATCAAATAACTTGGCAAATGCACAGTCTCTTGAATTTTTTTTACAGTGAGCTTTGTTTGGCCATTTTACTTGTTTTTGCTTGCCACGTTGGCTAGTGAGTCTTAGCTAGCTAGTTAATGGTGAGAAACCTACACAGTGTAACCTAGCCTGATAAGCAGATGTTTTGTTTTTTGGGGGTAAATAATAAAGCACAATTCATTATATAGGCCTAAATGAAATTGATTTTAAGTACAGCACTATATTTTATGTAAGGTGTCATCAATGTATTATTATTATAATATTTATTGTCAATATATATCCCTTTAGTTTTCCCACACCCTCCCTACTGCTTGCTATGAATTCTATCTGGATGGTGTATGTATGTTTAGGCCAGGGCCTGACTAGGTGTCGGTATTCATTATGGATGCCGGTACAGTTTATACACTGCTCAAAAAAATAAAGGGAACACTAAAATAACACATCCTAGATCTGAATGAATGAAATATTCTTATTAAATACTTTTTTCTTTACATAGTTGAATGTGCTGACAACAAAATCACACAAAAATGATCAATGGAAATCAAATTTATCAACCCATGGAGGTCTGGATTTGGAGTCACACTCAAAATTAAAGTGGAAAACCACACTACAGGCTGATCCAACTTTGATGTAATGTCCTTAAATCAAGTCAAAATGAGGCTCAGTAGTGTGTGTGGCCTCCACGTGCCTGTATGACCTCCCTACAACGCCTGGGCATGCTCCTGATGAGGTGGCGGATGGTCTCCTGAGGGATCTCCTCCCAGACCTGGACTAAAGCATCCGCCAACTCCTGGACAGTCTGTGGTGCAACATGGCGTTGGTGGATGGAGCGAGACATGTCCCAGATGTGCTCAATTCGATTCAGGTCTGGGGAACGGGCGGGCCAGTCCATAGCATCAATGCCTTCCTCTTGCAGGAACTGCTGACACACTCCAGCCACATGAGGTCTAGCATTGTCTTGCATTAGGAGGAACCCAGGGCCAACCGCACCAGCATATGGTCTCACAAGGGGTCTGAGGATCTCATCTCGGTACCTAATGGCAGTCAGGCTACCTCTGGCGAGCCCATGTAGGGCTGTGCGGCCCCCCAAAGAAATGCCACCCCACACCATGACTGACCTACCGCCAAACTGGTCATGCTGGAGGATGTTGCAGGCAGCAGAACGTTCTCCACGGCGTCTCCAGACTGTCACGTCTGTCACATGTGCTCAGTGTGAACCTGCTTTCATCTGTGAAGAGCACAGGGCGCCAGTGGCAAATTTGCCAATCTTGGTGTTCTCTGGCAAATGCCAAACTTCCTGCACGGTGTTGGGCTGTAAGCACAACCCCCACCTGTGGACGTCGGGCCTTCATACCACCCTCATGGAGTCTGTTTCTGACCGTTTGAGCAGACACATACACATTTGTGGCCTGCTGGAGGTCATTTTGCAGGGCTCTGGCAGTGCTCCTCCTTGCACAAAGGCGGAGGTAGCGGTCCTGCTGCTGGGTTGTTGCCCTCCTACGGCCTCCTCCACGTCTCCTGATGTACTGGCCTGTCTCCTGGTAGCGCCTCCATGCTCTGGACACTACGCTGACAGACACAGCAAACCTTCTTGCCACAGCTCGCATTGATGTGCCATCCTGGATGAGCTGCACTACCTGAGCCACTTGTGTGCGTTGTAGACTCCGTCTCATGCTACCACTAGAGTGAAAGCACCGCCAGCATTCAAAAGTGACCAAAACATCAGCCAGGAAGCATAGGAACTGAGAAGTGGTCTGTGGTCACCACCTGCAGAACCACTCCTTTATTGGGGGTGTCTTGCTAATTGCCTATAATTTCCATCTGTTGTCTATTCCATTTGCACAACAGCATGTGAAATTTATTGTCAATCAGTGTTGCTTCCTAAGTGGCCAGTTTGATTTCACAGAAGTGTGATTGACTTGGAGTTACATTGTGTTGTTTAAGTGTTCCCTTTATTTTTTTGAGCAGTGTATTTAGGTGCAGGAACTCCTCAATACTTTTTACCTAATATTCTATAGGACATGCAGGAACCCAAGCAGAAGAAAAGTTGAGGTGCCGGTTCTCAGTTACGGTGAGCTCCTGCCCAAGTCAAGTACTGTGTTAAAGGAAAATACAAATGATGTCCTATTTGGAACACTGACAAGTACGTTGCTCAATCTGATTGGGGGGGCCTGGCTCCCCAGTGGTCTGGCCTGAGCCCACCCGTGGCTACGCCCCTGTGGTTGGGTCATCCATTTGTAAACTAGTCATTTTGTAAGACTACATGTAGTATGGGTGAGCAAGGACGTAATACAGGTGAGTAATACTACAGACTCAGAGTCAGTGTTTAATAGTCACATGTGCAGGGTTGCAGGTGTGATTGGAAGAGTAAGTGAAATAAAATAATGAGTTAATGGTCATAAAAAATATAAAGATGAGTTGACGAGTTGTCAGGGTGAGATAAGGATAATGAACGCTGAGTTGTTGGCTAGTAGCCTAATCTACTGATGAGTAGTAGGCCATAGAGTAGCTGTTGCCTAATCCGAGTGTGTGAGAGAGAAGAGAGACAGGTGTAAATCTGGATTTTAGAAAACCGTAAGCCTATAGGCATTCAAATATTGCTGAAGCAAGTCGTCTGACTCGAGAAACTATAGGACTGGACTGGCTGGAATTTTCTGGACTAACTGGACTGGACTAGACGGGACGGAACAGCAGGCGGGACAGTTGTGTGTGTGTGTTTACGAGACACACACACACACACACACACACACACACACACACACACACACACACACACACACACACACACACACACACACACACACACACACACACACACACACACACACACACACTTGGGAGCAAATTAAATACGAACAGCAATTACCCATCATAACAAACACACAGTGGTTGGAACAGAAGCAGCAGCATGGTATCATTTTAATAGATCTAAATCCATGTATTAAAGCACATACATGTCAATTTATGCTTCTCTGAATCATTATTTCTTAGTCAAGTCACTACAGAGGCCTATTGTAATTGTAATGTCTGGGCTGGCTCTGGGAGATCATGTAGAGAAAGCATCTGCTCGATTTGTGCCTCAAGCTATGGGATTGAGAAGTGCTGATTCCATCATCTCCTTCTAATATTCGTGTCAATGGAAAAGGACTGAAGGGCCAGCTAGAGTGATATCCTGAATGGTCAGCTAGAGGGAAACATGGATAAGTCACTGTGAGTAATGTGCAGCCAGGCAGACAGACCGGAAAGTGTTCCCCATTGTGTGTGTGTGTGTGTGTGTGTGTGTGTGTGTGTGTGTGTGTGTGTGTGTGTGTGTGTGTGTGTGTGTGTGTGTGTGTGTGTGTGTGTGTGTGTGTGTGTGTGTGTGTGTGTGTGTGTATGCGTGTGATGTAGGAGACTATCGGCTTTTTTAGACCTGTCACACTGGACTAGCCACACTGAGCCTGAGGCTAACTTTCAGTTAACGTTTCATACACACACACACACACACCGTAAACACCAGTGTACACCGTTTAAGATGAGGGAGGACAATTATTTTTTTTCATGAGCATGTCCATATTTCTATTACAGCATATTGGATGACTGTCATTCATATTCCATTCACCCAGTTCAATGTAACATCAATAGGTTTAGGCTACTACATGATACTCTAATTTTCCCTGTACCCATCATGAGGTTGCCACAACCTAGCCTATGAATTAAGGTTTACAACAAAGGTGCACACAGGTCGAGAGAAAGATTTGAGGTGACAGACATTTACACATTCAATACCACCTTGCACACTCTTACCTGTATCTAGCTGATCTAGGGTGTAATCATTAGTCCAACAGTTGCAAACAAAAGTTTCTATTGGACAAATTCAGGTATGTTTATCCCCGTTTCGTTCCGTTTGAGAAATGTTTTTCAACAGAAGAATCAGTGGAATGAATACACCCCTAATAACACGTAAACACAGTTCACTTTCATAGCAGCCAAGTTGTATTCCTTCTCGCATCTACTCGCTCTCCTCCTCTCACCTTTACCCTTCGCTTGTGTAGTTCAATGCACAACACATCAGCTCTATGTGACAAGGCTAAATAAACTTTTCAAGCCAAACCATATCATACCTCTACACACAGCCTACATCATTCTCACCAAATTAGCTAAAGTAACATCATAATCAACGTGGCTAATAGAACTAACGCGTTAGTAAACAATCATGCAGTACATTGTACAGTCAGTAAGCAGTTTAGCAGCTATGCCCCGGTGGTAATATAAATTGGTTAAACCAAAAATGTACCTTGACTTGGAAGAGTTCCAATGTTGTGTTGGATAGTCATAGCGAGCTATCTAACATAGCATCCCTTTGTTTGAGCCAGGTGTTTGAGTAGGCTAAACTAGCTAGCTGCATTTGCTAGCTTCTTCTTCATTCCTTCATTGAATACATAAATGGTTATACATCTCCTCCAGCTTCTGAGGGTTGAGCCCCTAAGGACTGGAGGCCCTGGCCTTGCTGGGGGAAATATCTAAAAAAAACAATAGCTTTTTAAATGTTTCACTATTTTTATGAAGGATGGTCCTCCCCTTCCTCCTCTGAGGAGCCTCCACTGGTATACACACATGTTCCATACATGCTCTGGAGAGATGGATTATATCCAATGTTACTACAGTTAACCTCAGGTTAAAGCACTACCGTTGTTGGATAACATCAAGATCAGACAACAGTAACCTTGGGACCTATCTTGGGATATATATCATACCATTGGAATTGATTTGTATTTGAATAGTCGGAATACTTTTGAATAAAGCAAGTTACGTATGGCTTGTTTGTTCTAAAAAAGGTTTTGTATTCAAACTTTTAGATAGAAAATGAAACATAGACTTATGAAATGTATAATGCCAAAAATTATTTGCATGAATTTACATTTAACAATATGACTTTTCTACTTTCGGGCTTCCTTGTGCTCTAAAAGCTGTTTCCATCCATTGTTTGACCTTTTTGTATTTTGTATTTTGGTTGAACTGTCACATTGTTGCCATTCTGCTGGCTAAGCATTATCTCACACTCTAACACTCACTCATAGCTAGCAGGCAATTGTAGTCAGATAAGTGGGTCATGAGTTAATAACTGTTCCAAGTCAGTCCCCCTGCATTAGGCTGAGCTTCCAACCAAACACACACAAAGACTTGTCAGCTTTTTTATTGTGGGGTGCTTGATTGGTACCAGCACACTGGCTTCAAGACAGCATGCATTTGTTAAATTAATTTCTACAATAACACTGGACATACATTGACTATGCAGGGTGAAGATGTATTTTTTTCCCTTAACAATAAATCATACATTAAAATTAAACATGTGACATGTGTAGACACAAAACAGAAAAAGAAACATTTCCAATTCACATTGTACCATAAAGTTGTTGGTTGTTTTGCCATGCAAAGTGTTCACATAACCTGTCTCTGCTCTGATACTTTCTCTGATAATGCACTCAGAAATGCACTCACTGAACTTATCAGTAAGTCGCTTTGGATGAAACCGTTGGCTAAATAGCATATATCTGATATACAGTACCAGTCAAAAGGGGTTTTCTTTATTTTTACTATTTTCTACATTGTAGAATAATAGTGAAGACATCAAAACTATGAAATAACACATATGGAATCACGTAGTAACCAAAAGTGTTAAACAAATCAAAATATATTTTGAGTCCGTATAGGGGTGGCAGCGATGAGACAAGACTGTAACTACCAATTGGATACCATGAAATTGGGGTAAAAAATAAAAAAATAAAAACGTCTTTCCTTCTTAATGCGTTTGAGTCAATCAGTCAGTCCCATACGGACTCGGGAGAGGTGAAAGCCAAGAGTCGAAACACAACCCAGCCAAGCCGCACTGCTTCTTGACACAATGCCCACTTAACCCAGAAGCCAGCCGCACCAATGTGTCAGAGGAAACACCGTACACCTGGCGACCGTGTCAGCGTCTAATATGTAATATGTAACTAATATGTAACACTGTAAACACATTAGTTAATTATAAAAGCTAACATTTTGATAAGAATACCTGTCATTGAAATTACACTGAACAAAAATATAAACGCAGAAGTGTTTGGTCCCACGTTTCATGAGCTGAAATGAAATCTCAGAGAAAAGTTATATGCACACAAAAATCTGACAGGTGTAGCATATCAAGAAGCTGATTAAACAGCATGATCATTACACAGGTGAACCTTGTGCTGTGGACAATAAAAGACACCTTTAAAATGTGCAGTTTTGTCACATAACACCATGCCACAGATGACTCCAGTTTTGAGGGAGAGTGCAATTGGCATGCTGAGTGCAGGAATGTCCACCAGCTCGGTTGCCAGAGAATGTAATGTTAATTTCTCTTTGGCAGTACATCCAACCAGCCTCATAACAGCAGACCACGTGTATGGCGTCGTGTGGGTGAGCGGTTTGCTGATGTCAACGTTGTGAATAGAGTGCCCCATGGTGGCGGTGGGGTTATGGTATGGGCAGGCATAACACAATTGCATTTTATCGATGATGATTTGAATGCACAGAGATACAGTAACGAGATCCTGAGGCCCATTGTTGTGCCATTCATCGACCGCCATCACCTCATGTTTCAGCATGATAATGCACGGCTCCATGTCGCAAGGATCTGTACATAATTCCTAGAAGCTGAAAATGTCACAGTTCTTCGATGGCCTGCATACTCACCAGACATGTCACCCATTGAGCACGTTTGGGATGCTCTGGATTGACATGTACGACAGCGTGTTCCAGTTCCCACCAATCTCCAGCCACTTCGCACAGCCATTGAAGAGGATTGGGAAAACATTCCACATGCCACAATCAACAGGAGTATTTTACGCTGCTAATACAGGTGTAATAAAGGCCTATTTATTTATTTTGTACTTTTTTTTTTTAAATCAGGGCAACCCTACTTCCAGCAGCTATGCACGACATGGTTTCTTAATGTAAAATGAGAGTCCCGGTGATCTGCTATAGGAAGATACAAGTGTTTTACCAGTAATATGGGTCAGGGGCCTCATTTATAAACATTGCATTTGCACAAAATATGCCCCAAAACATGCATGCGCCAGCTTTCACGCAAAAATGGGCATTTATAAAAACGGAACTTGACTTGAGAATGTGCTTAACCTCCCGCAAACTTCAGTTTAGACCATACGTAGGCCTACGCACAGTTTCTAGTGGTTAAAGAATTGCATTGAAAGAAGCCAAAAGTAGTAGACCATTGTGCAAATGGGGAATATATGATGACACTCTTATTCGTCACAAAAAAAACAGGTAGCTTAATATAATAACAAGATTCAATCATGTGCCGTTAGTCAGAGGCTCGAAAATCGGTTTATTTGATCTTTGCATTCTAAAATAATTTGAAATAGGCATCTAATTTCCTATTGTTTACTTAATTTCCATGATCATTGCATAATACATTCCTCAACTTTTCTGACTTTGATGGTTTCCAACACTGGACAACTGAGGAGTGGAAAAATATTGCCATGAACATGACTGCGAGTTCAGTTTACTAGAGTGGTTTGCGTAGTCCCCAGACTTCAACCCAATGGAGCATCTTTAGAAGGTACCGCCATCCAATCTACAGCAACTGTGTGATGCACACACCTTGTAGAATGCCGAGAATAATTTTCGTGCAGGGGAAAAAGTACATGCAAAACAGTATTGAATTCAAAAGATCTGTTTACAGGTGATGGTTTTTCAGGCGGAGTTAAAATGCTCGTTCACACGCACACAGTTTTAGGATAGGTCTGATTTATAACGGGAAAGATGCGTATATATTGCGTACGTCAAGTTAATGTATCAATATTTTTGTGCGTGCGCAGTCTTTTCAGAAATGGCGCAGGCAGATATTTAATGTAAAATGTATGCAGCGGTTATAGATGAGGTCCCAGATCTTCTGAACTGGTTGGGTTAGATGCAAGCCGTTTTCGCCGTAGTAATGGCGCAACCTTTACACTAATGAATCTGCACTCGGCAACAATTATTATCTGGGAGATTTTTTTCAGAGATGTCCAGTACTCCCAAAATAAAACAAATTTTTGCATTGCAAAATATTAGCACTATAGAGCCCTGATTATGATACTGATAATCTATTTGATAATGACACTGAGTCCCATACTCACAATTGGCACCCTATGGGCCCTTGTCAAACGCAGTGCACTATACAGTATAAGGTATTGGGTGACATTTGGGACACAGACAATGTCTCTGGCTGTCTTTTGACCAATCAGATAAGCTCGGAAAAATAGCTGATGTGAAAAGATCTGATGTGATTGGTTAAAAGACTAGTGGAAACAATTTTAGAATTGGGCTGCCTGTGTAAACTCAGCCTTTGTGTCGCAGATTCTCCTCAATGATAACATCTCTCCTTTTTCTCCAGATCCTAGCCATCATCTCCATCCTGTTTATCGGGCTGTCCACCATCGCCCTGTCCCTCAACACCCTGCCTGAGCTGCAGGACACAGACGAATTTGGACATGCCTCAGACAACCCCCAGCTGGCCCACGTAGAGGCCGTCTGCATCGCCTGGTTTACTATGGAGTACCTCCTCCGCTTCCTCTCATCGCCCACCAAATGGAAGTTCATCAAAGGTGAACACTTTCGTTCTTAATATGCATTCATGATGTGCTACTTTTAGTGTCCGTGTCCATTGTAATGTACAGTATTTATTGGTGTTGTATGTTTTGTGCAAGTAAATGTCCCCTTATAAGGATGAATAAACTACTGTCTTATCTTATCTTTAAGGTCCCCTGAACGTGATCGACCTGCTGGCCATCCTTCCTTACTACGTCACAATCTTCCTGACAGAGTCCAACAAGAGTGTTCTACAGTTCCAGAACGTCCGGAGGGTGGTTCAGATCTTCCGGATCATGCGTATCCTTAGGATTCTGAAGTTGGCGCGTCATTCCACAGGGCTGCAGTCTCTAGGATTTACCCTGAAGAGGAGTTACAATGAGCTGGGTCTACTCATCCTCTTCCTGGCCATGGGCATCATGATCTTCTCCAGCCTCGTCTTCTTCGCAGAGAAGGACGAGGATGACACGAAATTCAAAAGCATCCCAGCCTCCTTCTGGTGGGCTACCATTACTATGACCACGGTGGGTTATGGGGACATTTACCCTAAGACTCTGCTGGGTAAGATTGTGGGTGGTCTCTGTTGCATCGCAGGGGTGCTGGTGATAGCCTTGCCCATTCCCATCATCGTCAACAACTTCTCTGAGTTCTACAAGGAGCAGAAGCGCCAGGAGAAAGCTGTGAAGCGGCGGGAGGCACTGGAGAGGGCGAAACGCAATGGGAGCATCGTCTCCATGAACATGAAGGAGGCGTTCGCCCGCAGTGCCGAGCTGATGGACGTGGTGGTGGAGAAGAGCGAGAGGCCGCTAACGCAAGACAACCACCTGTCCCCCAGCCACTGGAAGTGGACACCTAAGCGAGCCACCACCGCCTCCGAGACCAGCTCGGCCCACTCCTTCAACCCTGTGGAGTCGCAGACCGGTTCCCCCAGCAAGGCCAGGGCCTCCAGTCCTCAGGGGCTCAACCCTCAGAAGCTGGAGGAGATGTATAACCAAATGGCCAAGACCCAGTCACAGCCCAACCTCAACGCCAAAGACAAGCGCTCCAGGGCTGGCAGGCAGAGGGATAGGGATGAGATGGAGCTGGGGACCATCCCTGGGGGTCCAGGGGAACCTATGCTAGGGGGTCGAGAGGTGGTGGGGGATATGAAGAGCCTGTCTAGTATTGACAGCTACATCAGCTGTGCTGCAGACTTCCAAGAGAATCCACGTGGTGTCTACGCCCATAGTCCAGCCTACGGCCTGGCCCTCCTGGCCCAGGAGACCAGCCGCTTCTCCCACATCAACCCAGTCACGGCCCTCTCTGGGCGGGTCAGCACCAATCCTGGCCTCCAGACCACCATGGAGCATGAGCCCTTGCTGGATCCACTCTCTGCTGTGAAGCCTGCAGGTTCTGGCAACACTCGTCACTTTAACAACCCTCTAAAGGGTGGTGGCCTTTCCTACAAGGTGAACTACCGGAGCAGTGGAGGGGAGTCAGTGCCAGGACCAGGCCCAGGCCCTTCCCCCAGCAGCGGTGGTCCTCTCTCAGACAGTTCCGTCCTGTCTGACCGCTCCCTGCTCAGCCCAGAGGCGTCCATCTACACCACGGCCAGCAGCAGGACACCGAACAAGTCCCCTGACAGCTCCACCCTGACCACAGCCCTGACCTCCACACCGGCCGTCTTCACTTTCCACGACTCCTCCATCAGTAAGTACATTGACGCCGACACAGACGAAGACGAGCACCTGCGGGACATGTCGGAGGCCACCAGCCCCTCGGAGCGCCTGCTGGCCGGCTCCAGTCCCCCCAAACACAGCAGGAACATCAACAGCGGCTACAACCAGAGAGGCATCAACCACCTGGCACCAAGCACCACCCAGCGGATGCTGGGGCAGAACTGCCTATTCCCTGGCCTGGATGAGGGGACGCGGGGGAGCGGGGGCCACACGGAGAACCATGTGGTTCCAGAGCTGCCCCGCAGGTCCAAAGGGGACAGAGGAAGGTCTAGTGCCATGGACAAGAGTCTCTGAGCTACAGAGATAGGGCAGAGCAGAGGACAGCACGGACAGCGTTAAGGGAGCTGGAGCAAGGAAGACTTATGTCAGGGACATCCAGAGAAACACAGACAGGGTACTGTGTGGAAGGCAGAGAAAGTGATAGAGAAAGAGAAAGTAAGAGAGTGAAGGAAAGAGACCCACTGTGCAGAATCCCTTTACAAACTGACAGAAAGGGCCAGGAAGGGAGAGAGATTCAGGGCAGCGTTTGGGCTGTGGTGTGGTGTTCAATACTATGGGAAAAGACTTGCAGGACAGATAAAGAACACTTTCCCTCTTCTCCCTCCCTTCCTGTTAGCCACAGTACACAAGCTACCACAGAACTGGGCAGAAAACTCCCACAAACCCAACTGAGCAGGGGCCCCACAGGGAGACGTGGGAGCAGGTCAAAGCAGCGCATGCTGGGAAGGGACATGGTCTGTTGGTTGGTTGAGGCTGTGGTGGTCCATTTCAGTGGCTATGGGGTAAGAGGCAGGATGAGGGGTGAGGTGGGAAACAGCAAGACAGTCATCCCCTATATTCTCCCACAGGTCTATATATATCAGCTGACCACTGTCCCATTCCGCCCCAGCCCAGCTCACACTGTAGAAAACTACACTCTTAGAAAAAAGTTTTCCAAAAGGGTTCTTTGGCTGTCCCCATAAGAGAACCATTTTTGGCTCCAGGTAAAAACCTTTTCTGTTCCAAGTAGAAACGTTTTGGGTTCCATGTAGAACCAACTGTGGAAAGGGTTCTACATGGAACCCAATATGGTTATATTTTGAAACAGAAGGGTTCTACCTGGAACCAACCTTTTAGGTTCTAGATAGCACCTTTTTTTCTAAGAGTGTAGGGAGGAGTTACGGTAGACGCCAATAAGCTACTTACTAGTGCCCCCCTAGACCCAAACCTGGCCTTAGTCATATGTGAGTATGTGTTTAAGCCTGTGTGCGCGTGTGTGTGTGTTTGAGTGAGTTGGCGTGTACGTGTTTAAAAGATATCCACACTTTTAGATTGTCTTACCTGATTTATTTTTATATAGATAAAGGAGGTTACCTATAGGAATTTGTGATTTGCTAGTCTGTTGTGTCATGACCATAACTGTTTGAGTAATTCTGTATGACATATTTCTAGACAAGTTACAGTTGCTGGAGGTTTACAATCCAGACTCATCTTAGGGAAAACCACAGTCTGTCAAAAAGAGTCTTGTTCTTCTTGGTACCGTTTCTTTATCACATAGTAAGAGTAGAGGACCACATTTTGATCTGACATTTCTGTCTGTGAATGTCTTGATTGTGTGTTGTTTTATTTTTATCGTATTGGGTTTGAGTCAGAGGGGTATGGTTGAAAGAAACCTAATCTTTTTGGTATTAAAGTCAGGAATCATAAATATCCCTGAAGATTTTTTGCATCAAACACACATTTAGGAGAGCTCTCCTCCAAGACATGCATGTACCAAACAGCCTGCCTCTTCCTCCCAGTCATACCACCAAGACACAAGGGGCTCGATTCAATCCATATCGGGGAAATTCAGCGTAACTGCGTTATTGAAATTGAAAAGCAATGTTTCCGCGTTAGCAGGAAATGCATTCATGGTAAACACTGCAAGTGTCAGCTCAATAGGAAATTACATTTACATTTCAAGTGCGCTTTCATTAACGCTTCAGCAATACAGATTAAATAGAGCCCAGAGTTCAAAAGAATCTCTTCAGCTGAAGTGCTGAGATGTGTAAAAGAAAAATTACCTGTTTATTTTTATGGTACTTTATAAAGAATGTGGTGAACGGATTTATGAACCTATATTTCCAAATCCAAGCAAACATTTATGATATATGTTCATTTTTAAAGTGAAACATTGATAATGCTGCCATAACATGCATCATCATAATTTTCCTTTCAACAACATAGAGCCAAAGAGTGGTCCATTTAGAACTGTAGTTGGAATGAGCGAGAGAAAGATCCCCCATACAGTACTCCTTAGGTTGCAGTATAAGTCTGAACAGATTATTAATTCAAAAGAGGGAAGAGTGTTACTTCTCACTTATCCAGGAAACCTAGTTACAGGTTTTGATTGAATAGCATGTCTAGTCTTTTTGAGTGCATCTGCATTCATCCACACACAGACATACAGACATATTGAAAGGACAGCCCATACACAGGTATACAATATCTACAAGATAGCTCCAGGCCTGCCCAGTTTCCATAGTAACAAGCTCCATCCTGGCAAGGCTGATGCCAGAGCTGCATAGCTCTGCTAATTGGGGTGGGAATGTCTAATTGTATCAAAATGCATGCATTCTTTACGTTTACACAGTTTGCACACTCAAACATACAGTAGTTGTTACACAGGAATGCACGTAGACAAATAAACATCCTGTAACCACCCATTCCCCCCCTGCATAGTTTTGAATAAATGTATGATAATGCATTCTGAAGAATAGACATCACAGTGCATAGATATCACTGAAGATGCTTATAAATAAAAAGACAGACCCACAACACTGTCCACATACATGTCCATGTGTTTGTCCTTGGCTCTCTTCCTCTTCCTCTTTCTGAGAAAAGTCAGCGTGAAAAGGTGAGAATGTCGCATCTCCAGAGACGCATTTTTCGCACCCATTCCTGTCTGAGCTGGATCCGAGCGAGGGGAGCTCTGTGAAAGGAATAGTAATGACTGCAGAAAGGGCAGAACCACTGAAACACTGTGTGTGTGCATGTTATTGTCATGTTTAAAGGGACTGATGCTCAGCCAAAGGCTTCCACTTTGTTAGCTAGGTTTCTATCCAATTGGCGACAGATTTTCATAAGAATATTCTAAAATCCACATAACAACAATATGCGCATTTTCCCACCAGAGATGTGTTTCCATCAAATTGACTTGTTGCGGATAAAAGCATGTGCGTGATGATTTAGGCCTAGTGAACACACAATTATTTTGCAGTTAAATTCCCATGTACCGAATAAACAAAATCTATGTTTAATGGGTTTCCATCGCATTTTCAACTCTACTGATGGCTTTGTCACAACAAATGTAGCGTTAAATAGCAAATGTGCCCACTATGGTTTTGGCATATGCGCCAATAGGCTAATTACCTACATGATGATGAGTATATTATGGACAAGAGCGAGATAATTTTTATTTGTCAAACGGCAGCCAAGCATCGATCATCATGTCAACAGAATGAGACCCTTGAAATGTATTGGAAAGAAGGAAGCTCATCACCGTGCACTTTCACAACCCTGTGAAGTTCATGATTTATTTCATCCGTAGCCTAATAAACTGCATGCTTTCCCAAGTCATAACCGGAGGACCACACAACATATCGCATGACACAATTTACTTCGATCTTGTGGTTATTATTAATATTTGAGGATAAAGTGTTTCCACCACCAATTCTTGCATAATTCATTTTACCAGCACAAAAAGATCCCACCTTGTCTGGCATATTCTGTTTTGTCGACATTTGGAAAGTTTACCGACAAATTTTCTGTTTCCATCAGGCCTGTCATGACCCTTTTTTAAATTCGACATGTACTTTAAATTTATCTGGAAACTTGGTTAATGTTAACATCCCACTGGGCACCACCTTGTTGAATCAACGTTGAACCAACGTGGAATAGACGTTGTACTGACGTCGGTGCCAGTGGGATATGATTTGAAACTGTAGCGTGGACATACAATGTCACTGTTTTAATGTTCATTATGTTCACAATGCACTTCAAATCCATCTGGTTAAATTGGCTGTCATCTGTATAGCGTTGGCTTCTTGTGCACTGTCTAATACTGAGTTGTGTTACTGTCCCATATGTCACATAACCAGGCATCATGTTATGCTCGCACTGTAAGAATACATAGTGGGAGTCGGGGACAGTTTTATCACGTAAAATATCTCTTTAAAAGAAAGATGACAATCAATTCGTCATGAATAGACACGATATACATTGTAGCATTGCTATGAGATGAGCCTGTGGCGAGTCATCGGTTGGAAAGACTAACTGGAAAACACACCATGGACACTTACAGAAAGGAAGTAGCCACCGATAGCCTTTACATATTTGTTTTGGTAGAACGATTCTGGACAATGTTCTGACAAGGTGAAATGTGTTTACTGCTATACTGTGACCACTGACCAGTGTGTTTAAAAAAAGTTCATGTAAATTTGCTGCTAGTCTTTGTATTTTTTTTTTCTTCTTAAAGGGCACTTTATACATCAGTCTCTCTCCGTCTCTGAGTGAGTCACCCAACATCCAAACGTCCTGTAGCGTACAAGAGCTTTAACTTTTACTGTAGTCCTGAACAAAAGGGTTTCTGATGTCAAAGGATTTGTAAGCGTTATGTTTTAATGAGAAAGCACAATCAAGTGACTTCTTTTATTGATCTTTTTTTGATAAGATATGAATAACATACAATTTAGGAATTAGACAAATGCCATTGAAATTGATGTTGGGATTTCAGGGTTAGGGTCCATTTGAAATGCTTGGTAAATTGGAATTCAATTCAATAATTGGATTTGGAAATTGAATAGATTTGAAAGAGATCCCAACGAGTCATTCCCAACCAGTCATTGTAACATACAGAAATTCCAGGGAACTGAAGGGGAAAAAAAGATTTGACAGACTTTCAGACTACCCCCACCTCTTCTTCTACTGTTGTTTTTGTAGGTCTCCAGGCTACTGTTTGTTTTGTAATATTTTTACCTGTTGACTTTCTAATGCTGTAAGTTGTTGCTGTATAAATGTTCTGTTGTTCGATCGATGCATGTCGTAACTTTGGAGCCGTGACTGGGTGTGAAACATGCACAACGCCAGTTTAACTGTCCTGTAAAAAGTGTCTCAATGTCCCAAGATCTTTCTATTTCTTTTAAAAAAGGCAACATTCCCCTTGGATGACTGAAAATTCAATAAAAGTCTAATTAATGACTGGGTTGAGTTTTGGTTATTGACATGTGTTACAGGCATTATTGAAGGCTTTCGCTAATACAAAGAAAAACTGCACTGACAGTTACATACACTTAGGAAATAATCTACAATAGTATTTTTTCAGAAGAAAGAGTCTGTCCAACCAGAGAACAAAATGACCCGAATCAGCCACATAAACACGATTAAATTGTTGGCAGAGGTTTCATATCAATTGTTAGGTTAGACACTGGTATGGTCGGGTCCATACGGATGCACACAGCACTGTCGATGTTGCTTTTTGATTATGCCTGATCCATGTGCTGTCCGGTCTGTCTGTATGGCCATGAAGAAGTTGTAGACTCAGGTCTGTAGACTAGCCAGTAACACAGGGTTATATGAAGAGGAAGCTGTGGACGGTGGGACAGGAGCAGGAGTCTAGTCTCCCGACACGCCTCCACACGCCACGACACCTGGGGTTACCCACCGCCTGCCACTGCAGAGACTGCCTGCCACTGAAAGAGGGGGAAGGGAGAAAGAAAGACTGTCGTTTACTAATCTAGTCTAGACTAAGACTGCCACCTAGTGGCTGAAATCTGACTCTTCAAACAAGAAAAGCAACATTGGGTTAGAATGTAAACACGATTTAAACGGAATGTCCTAATATCTTTACCACATATGTATAGCCTCAAGCTCTCTTCTCTTCTCTCCCCTCCCCTCCACTCCTTTGCTCATGGGCCCTGCATGTCTTACCTCTCCTCCTCGTCCTTATCTCCATCTCCAGAGCAGTGTGTCTGCCCGGCAGCGAGGGCTGGAGGCTGGCACTCCACACAAACTTGGTGGCCCTCCCTCAGGTACTGCATCCAGCGGGTGTGTGGCCCCACACTACGCTGGCACCCAGGGGTCAGGGAGGTCAGCTGGAACTGCACACAGTACCTGGATAAGTATACACATTACAGACACGCATACAGACATACAGTGGCAAGAAAACGTATGTGAACCCTTTGGAATTACCTGGATTTCTACATAAATTGGTCATCAAATTTGATCTGATCTTCATCTTCATACAACAATAGACAAGAACATGGTGTGCTTAAACTAATAACATACAAATTATTGTATTTTGCTTGTCTATATTGAATACATAATTTAAACATTCAGTGTAGGTTGGAAAAAGTATGCGAACCCCAAGGCTAATGACTTCTCCAAAAGCTAATTGGAGTCAGGGGTCAGCTAACCTGGAGTCCAATCAATGAGACGAGATTGGAGATGTTGGTTAGAGCTGCCTTGCCCTATAAAAAAAACTCACAAAATGTGAGTTTGCTATTCACAAGAAGCATTGCCTGAACAAAAGAGATCTCAGAAGACCTAAGATTAAGAATTGTTGACTTGCATAAAGCTGGAAAGGGTTAAAAAAGTATCTCTAAAAGCCTTGATGTTCATTAGTCCACGGTAAGACAAATGGTCTATAAATGGAAAGTTCAGCACTGTTGCTACTCTCCCTAGGAGTGGCCGTCCAACAAAGATGACTGCAAGAGCACAGCGCAGAATGCTCAATAAGGTTAAGAAGAATCCTAGAGTGTCAGCTAAAGACTTACAGAAATCTCTGGAACATGCTAATATCTCTGTTGACGAGTCTACGATACGTAAAACACTAAACAATAATGGTGTTCAGGGGAAGACACCACGGAAGAAGCCACTGCTGTCCAAAAAATACATTGCTGCCCGTCTGAAGTTTGCAAAAGTGCACCTGGATGTTCCACAGCGCTACTGGCAAAATATTCTGTGGACAGATGGAACTACAGTTGAGTTGTTTGGAAGGAACACACAACACCCCGTGTGGCCAAAACAATGGCACAGCACACCAACATCAAAACCTCATCCCAACTGTAAAGTATGTTGGAGGGAGCATCATGGTTTGGGGCTGCTTTGCTGCCTCAGGTCCTGGACAGCTTTCTATCATCGACGGAAATATGAATTCCCAAGTTTATCAAGACATTTTGCAGGAGAATGTTAGGCTATCTGTCCGCTAATTGAAGCTCAACGGAAGTTGGGTGATGCAACAGGACAACGACCCAAAACACAGAAGTAAATCAACAACAGAATGGCTTCAACAGAAGAAAATACGCCTTAAGGAGTGGCCCAGTCAGAGTCCTGACCTCAACCCGATTGAGATGCTGTGGCATGACCTCAAGAGAGCAGTTCACACCAGACATGCCAATAATATTGCTAAACTTAAACAGTTTTGTAAAGAGGAATGGTCCAAAATTCCTCCTGACCGTTGTACAGGTCTGATCCGCAGCTACAGAAAACGTTTGGTTGCTGCCAAAGGAGGATCAACCAGTTATTAAATCCAAGGGTTCACATACTTTTCCCACCCTGCACTGTGAATGTTTACACAGTGTGTTCAATAAAGACATGAAAACATATAATTGTTTGTGTTTTATTAGTTTAAGCAAACTGTCTATTGCTGTTTGTTGTCTATTGTTTGTTGACTATTGTTGTGACCTAGATGAAGATCATATCAAATTTTGACCAATTTATGCAAAAATCCAGGTTTTTCCAAAGGGTTCACATACTTTTTCTTGCCACTGTACACCCACACACAAAGTACAGTGGAGGCTGCTGAGGGGAGGACAGCTCATAATAATGGCTGGAACGGAGCAAATGGAATGGCATCAAACCATGCGTTTGCTGTATTTGATACCATTCCACTCCAGTCATTACCATGAGCCCGTTCTCCCCAATTTAAGGTGCCACCAACCTCCTGTGCAGTACACACACATTCATATACACACAGGGGTCAGAAAATATGACAGGAATACTATGGAAGGAGACAAACACATAGACCGGATCTCTCACCCTTCGGCATCATCGTTATCAGGGATGTCCCTCTTCTTCCTGGCATTGCCATAGCCACCGGTAGTGATGAGAGCCGGGACTGCAAAGACAATATCCATAAGAACAAAACCACGACAACAATAGCACAGGTTTAGCTCCCACACACACATTTTTTTATTTAACCAGGTAGGCCCATTGAGGTCAGAAGACCTATTTTGCAAGGGAGACCTGGGAATGTGACCTTTACTTGAAGACAGAGGGATATCCGACAGAGACAAGAGGCCATTAAACACATATGGGTTAAGGTCCTTACCAGAGCATTTAGATATATAGCCTAAGGCAATATACACTGAGTGTACAAAACGTTAAGAACACCTCTTTCCATGACAGACTGACCAGGTGAAAGCTATGAGCCCTTACTGATGTCACCTGTTAAATCAGTGTAGATGAAGGGGATGAGACAAGTTAAAGAAGGATTTTTAAGCCTTGAGATAATTGAGACATGGATTGTGTATGTGTGCCATTCAGAGGGTGAACGGGCAAGACAAAAGATTTCAGTGCCTTTGAACGGAGTATGGTAATTGATGACCGGTGCACCAGTTTGTGTGTCAAGAACTGCAACGCTGCTGGGTTAAGCTCAACTGTTTCCCGTGTGTATTAAGAATGGTCCACCACCCAAAGGACATCCGGGAAACTTGACACAACTGTGTGAAGCATCCCTGTGGAATGCTTGACACCTTGTAGTCCATGCCCAACGAATTGAGGCTATTCTATGGGCTAAGGGGTTGCAACTCAATACAAGGAAGGTGTTCTAAATGTTTGGTACACTCAGTATATGGCTGTGGTGCTTACCTAGTGATTTACCGCACTGTCGGTGGTGTTCCCTGTACTCTGCACAGCCGGCGTGCTCCTCCACGTGTGGACAGGGTTTCCCCCCATTTCGGGGCTCCTGCAGGACTTCCCTGCTCCTTATCCGAACTGTGGCCCTGCAGGGCTCACCACAGCCAGACCACGCAGTCCACTCACTCAGCACACAGGACACCGCTAGGAGGGAGGGGGAGGACAGGCAAGGCCAGCTCCAGGCATAAGCAACATACATTCTTTTTTTGGAACTCTCAACTTACTGTTGAGTTAGAATAGTAGAATACACAAGGTGTAGTTTTGAAATTTGGTTGTGCATCATCACTTTTGCTTTTGTTATGTCAGTCAATGAAAGTCACTCAATTATCATTCACACAAAAAATGTAGATTGGTAAGTTAGTCTAGTCAGCGTGCCCAGGGGTCAGCTGCAGGTAGCCTAGTGGTTAAGAGCATTGGGCCAGTAACCGAAAAGGTCACTGGTTTGAAACCCCGTGCTGCCTAGGTGAAAAATCTGACGTGCCCTTGAGCAAGGTACTTAACCCTAATTGCTTCTGTAAGTCACTCTG
Organism: Salvelinus alpinus; assembly: GCF_045679555.1. Lineage (NCBI taxonomy): Eukaryota > Metazoa > Chordata > Actinopteri > Salmoniformes > Salmonidae > Salvelinus > Salvelinus alpinus. The sequence goes on from NC_092087.1 coordinate 44,870,058, forward strand.
GCTATTAGCTTCTGTTAAATGACTAAAATGTAATGGCTCTGACCTCTAGGGGGCCCCCATTGATTTTGTTAGTCAATCTCACTCAGATATAATTTTAACATGGCATAAGTCGTGACAAAACGTGTAGAATTTTCTACTAACTCTCACATAGGGACCCCAAAAGGCTAGAGCGGGCCCTGAGGACAGGACAGCATGAGAACATGGCAGGGGTAAATGAAAGCAAGTACAAGCACAACTCTATGGTAGAGTGCCCTCTACTGTATGCATTTGCCACTGAAAAAGCATTTTGCATTTTTAGACAGCTAAATAAAAAGTAAATTGGTATAGAATTATAAGCAAGGTATATACTCTATGAATTAAAAACAAATCATACGGCTCACATGACAATTAATCATCACACTTTCAGGAGAATCTCAATTACTTTTACACCAAACTGGGGCAAAATGACCATATCCAGTGTTGTCAAACACAGGTCTTATGCTAGTGTGTTGTAGAAATTGACACACTTTGGGTAACATATTATACACTACATGACCGAAGGTTTCTGGACACCTGCTCGTCGAACATCTCATCACAAAATCATGGGCATTAATATGGAGTTGGTCCCCCCCCTTTTCTGCTATAACAGCCTTCAATCTTCTGGAAAGGCTTTCCACCAGATGTTGGAACATTGCTGAGGGGACTTGCTTCCATTCAACCATGAGCATTAGTGAGATCGGGCTCTGATGTAGGGCGATAAGGCCTGGCTTGCAGTCGGCTTTCCAATTCATTCCAAAATGTCTCTATGGACCTCACTTTATGCACGGGTCACTGCCATACAGAAACAGGAAAGTGCCTTCCCCCAGAGCCGGGCGGGCCTATACGCTCAGTACGCAAGTTGCGTAGGGCCCCGCAAATTACGCAAGGGCCCCGCCTCCCCCTCGTGTCAAAGCGGGTGTCAATGTTTACACTCGATGAGAGGATGAAGCGGAACTATCCTTCTGGTCACGAAAAGAGAAGGAAAAAAAACACCACGAGAGTGAATTGTGGGAACAGCGATCATGTAAACTTGTTTCCTCTCCAAGTTTGATGTCAGAGCAAATAACAGTAACGTTAAGTTGATGTGCCAGTGCATCTCGCTCTAGTCTATCTGTCTTGCTAACCTTGCTGAGCAGTGCATCTCTTGGTCTGTCTGTGTCTTGCTTGCCTGCCACTTCCGGGGCTGTGTCCTGTGACTTTGTGCCTGACAAAAGTGAGAGTGAAATACTAACTATTTAATACGTTTGATAAACGCCAACGGGCAACAATAAACAGCAGCTCGGAAAAGATAACCGCGTCGGGCGTGAACATGTGTTCATATGCGCGTGCACGAAATGAAACTCGCGCTTTCCAGCAGCAACCTCTGTCTGGACCAGTCCAGACAATATATGGGCGATGGCACTCCTCATAGGCGCACATCATTTTAAAACAAGACAATGATTATCTAGTCTCTCAGTCAAGGTTTAGTTACAACTTTGGACTAATGCAAGATGGAAAGCAATGGATTGACATTGACTATAGATTTATATATTAGATTTATATATTGAATTTAAAATGTTGATTAGCTGGGCATACTGGGCAATATGGATGCACATCTCTAAGTAAACAATAACCATCAAGTATTCAGGCAAGCCATAGTATAAATAGTATTTTATATTTTAAAATGTATAAAATCAAATCTGGGGGAGCCAGTTTGAATGGGCCTGATGCAGCTGATAAAATGTATAATAGTATTGTTATCTATAATCTACAGGTGCTTAAGTTTGTTAGTAGAGGAGATGTTGGATCATCAGCCAGTACAAACACAGACTCAGTTGATCCACATCCAGCCAGTACTAACACAGACCCAGTACAGCTGGCTTCAGCCAGTACTAACACAGACCCAGTACAGCTGGCTTCAGCCAGTACTAACACAGACCCAGTACAGCTGGCTTCAGCCAGTACTAACACAGACCCAGTACAGCTGGCTTCAGCCAGTACTAACACAGACCCAGTACAGCTGGCTTCAGCAAGTACTAACACAGACCCAGTACAGCTGGCTTCAGCTAGTACTAACACAGACCCAGTACAGCTGGCTTCAGCAAGTACTAACACAGACCCAGTACAGCTGGCTTCAGCCAGTACTAACACAGACCCAGTACAGCTGGCTTCAGCAAGTACCAACACAGACCCAGTACAGCTGGCTTCAGCAAGTACCAACACAGACCCAGTACAGCTGGCTTCAGCAAGTACCAACACAGACCCAGTACAGCTGGCTTCAGCAAGTACCAACACAGACCCAGTACAGCTGGCTTCAGCAAGTACCAACACAGACCCAGTACAGCTGGCTTCAGCAAGTACCAACACAGACCCAGTACAGCTGGCTTCAGCAAGTACTAACACAGACCCAGTACAGCTGGCTTCAGCAAGTACTAACACAGACCCAGTACAGCTGGCTTCAGCAAGTACTAACACAGACCCAGTACAGCTGGCTTCAGCAAGTACCAACACAGACCCAGTACAGCTGGCTTCAGCAAGTACCAACACAGACCCAGTACAGCTGGCTTCAGCAAGTACCAACACAGACCCAGTACAGCTGGCTTCAGCCAGTACCAACACAGACCCAGTACAGCTGGCTTCAGCCAGTACCAACACAGACCCAGTACAGCTGGCTTCAGCAAGTACCAACACAGACCCAGTACAGCTGGCTTCAGCAAGTACCAACACAGACCCAGTACAGCTGGCTTCAGCAAGTACCAACACAGACCCAGTACAGCTGGCTTCAGCAAGTACCAACACAGACCCAGTACAGCTGGCTTCAGCCAGTACCAACACAGACCCAGTACAGCTGGCTTCAGCAAGTACCAACACAGACCCAGTACAGCTGGCTTCAGCAAGTACCAACACAGACCCAGTACAGCTGGCTTCAGCCAGTACCAACACAGACCCAGTACAGCTGGCTTCAGCCAGTACTAACACAGACCCAGTACAGCTGGCTTCAGCCAGTACTAACACAGACCCAGTACAGCTGGCTTCAGAAAGTACTAACACAGACCCAGTACAGCTGGCTTCAGAAAGTACTAACACAGACCCAGTACAGCTGGCTTCAGCCAGTACTAACACAGACCCAGTACAGCTGGCTTCAGCCAGTACTAACACAGACCCAATACAGCTGGCTTCAGCAAGTACTAACACAGACCCAGTACTGGCAGTTTCAGCAAGTACTAACACAGACCCAGTACAGCTGGCTTCAGCAAGTACTAACACAGACCCAGTACAGCTGGCTTCAGCAAGTACCAACACAGACCCAGTACAGCTGGCTTCAGCAAGTACCAACACAGACCGAGTACAGCTGGCTTCAGCAAGTACTAACACAGACCCAGTACAGCCGTCTTCAGCAAGTACTAACACAGACCCAGTACAGCTGGCTTCAGCCAGTACAAGGACAGACTCAGTTGATCCACATCCAGCCTCAGCAAATACTAACACAGACCCAGTACTGGCAGTTTCAGCAAGTACTAACACAGACCCAGTACAGCTGGCTTCAGAAAGTACTAACACAGACCCAGTACTGGCAGTTTCAGCAAGTACTAACACAGACCCAGTACAGCTGGCTTCAGCAAGTACTAACACAGACCCAGTACAGCTGGCTTCAGCAAGTACCAACACAGACCCAGTACAGCTGGCTTCAGCAAGTACCAACACAGACCCAGTACAGCTGGCTTCAGCAAGTACCAACACAGACCCAGTACAGCTGGCTTCAGCAAGAACCAACACAGACCCAGTACAGCTGGCTTCAGCAAGTACCAACACAGACCGAGTACAGCTGGCTTCAGCGAGTACTAACACAGACCCAGTACAGCCGTCTTCAGCAAGTACTAACACAGACCCAGTACAGCTGGCTTCAGCCAGTACAAGGACAGACTCAGTTGATCCACATCCAGCCTCAGCAAATACTAACACAGACCCAGTACTGGCAGTCTCAGCAAGTACTAACACAGACCCAGTACAGCTGGCTTCAGCCAGTACTAACACAGACCCAGTACAGCTGGCCTCAGCAAATACTAACACAGACCCAGTACAGCTGGCTTCAGCCAGTACTAACACAGACCCAGTACAGCTGGCCTAGGCAAATACTAACACAGACCCAGTACTGGCAGCTTCAGCCAGTACTAACACAGACACAGTACAGCTGGCTTCAGCCAGTACTAACACAGACCCAGTACAGCTGGCTTCAGCCAGTACTAACACAGACCCAGTACAGCTGGCTTCAGCCAGTACTAACACAGACCCAGTACAGCTGGCTTCAGCCAGTACTAACACAGACCCAGTACAGCTGGCTTCAGCAAGTACTAACACAGACCCAGTACAGCTGGCTTCAACAAGTACTAACACAGACCCAGTACAGCCATCTTCAGCAAGTACTAACACAGACCCAGTACAGCCATCTTCAGCAAGTACTAACACTGACCCAGTACAGCCATCTTCAGCAAGTACTAGCACAGACCCAGGGGAAGTACAGGCAGCCTCAGCCAGTACCAGCACAACCAGAGGTGTACAGCCAGCATCAGATACAAGCAGCTCAGACCCTAATAGAACAGTTGCTGCTCCACCAAATGACCCAGCAGATTGGCCCCCAGGCTTAACAGATTTGATGAGGACTGAGTTAGTGCGCAGAGGTCCATTCAAACCAGGACTGGATTTTTCAAACCTTAAAGACAAGTCAAGAGGAGGTTTCCATTCAGGCTTATTACAGAGACGGCTGTCAAATGGGGAAAAGATTACCAGGAGCTGGCTTTCATACTCAATCAAAAACAACGCTGTGTATTGTTTTTGCTGTAAGCTCTGTCGTGGCAGAATCAGATTTAGCTAAGTAACATAGATAAGATGTTATTTTCATCATATGCTTGTGAGATACTTGTCATTAGAATGGGGCCCTCTGGACTATAGGATTGACAGTGCATTTTCCCTTCTGAGCTAGGGATAAGTAACTTGGGGCCAGAGAGGGGAGAGGTCAGGCTTGTCTTCATAAGTCAATGTATCTGTAACTATTCTTAAATCATGTGACGGGATGGCGTTATTAAATGGGGAACCAGTTAGTTATCTCATACAATGTCTGTACGCCAGTCACTCCCTACTTTTCTCATATGGGGAAGGAGTTTGGCAGTGTTTGGAACCATTTTATTTCCCCTCTGAGGTTGCCCTTATCTTGATCTAGTATATGACCTAAGAGGCTCACTGTCTTTTCTGAGCTTATCCAGGAGGGGGAGTATCTCAAATGACAATTGATATATGCCATTGGATGAGGTAATGGTTGGTAGACAGTGAAGTACCAAGCATGAGATTGAAACCTTGTCTTGGGAGATCAAACTGAACGATGATTTATAGCTGATGCTGTCTAGAGATAGGATACTCCTCTTTCAGGTAAAGGATTCTTTGTAAGTTGAGAGGGGTGTATCTTGGCTATAAATTAAACTAAGAATTGTTTTGTAAGGACTCTCAGAGAATTAATTTATAGACACTGAATTGATCTGAGAGTCAAAAAAGGGCTTTGGTGAAGCTTGTATATATATTAAAGATGGAATATATAATTTAACTGTGACTTGTGTGTGGTTGGCTCTCTCTCTTTATTGAGTAATACAGGAAATTACCACGACAGCTCTTTTCTACAAACGACTACAAAATAATAAAGGAAGGCGTGAATGACTGATCAAATATCAACGCCATTCTGAAACACCATGAGGGTAGTCCTGAACACACAAACAATATGTTTAAGTGGAGAGAACTTGATCTGCGCCTAAGTCGGGGACAGACTCTTGACCAGATACAAATGACAATTTTGGAGGCTGAAAGAATCAGATGTCCTTACACGTTTAATAAGTATCACCCAGAAACCTGGGATTCAGACGACAAACTCTTCCAACCAGATAATGGAAACTTCCTAAAAGGAGGTTGAATTACTGGCAAAATTTGACCCTGTTATGGAAAATCATCTCAGCAAATTTAAAGATGGAGACACACATGCTCATTACCTTGAGAAGCGCACATAGAATGAGCTGACACAGATTGTGAGCGACAAGATTCTGGAAGAAACAGTAACTCAAGTAAGAGACTCAAAGTACGTCTCCTTTATCTTGGACTGTACACCTGACAGTCACCAGGAGCAAATGTCAGTTATTCTGAGAAGTGTGGCTTTAAAGGGAAAGCCAGAGATCAAGGAGCACTTCCTCGGCTTGGTGAATGTTGAGTTTAACACAGGCTTGAATCTGTCCACTGTCATCTTAGATAAGCCGAACGAGCTGAAGATCCCATTTGAAGATTGCAGAGGGCAGAGGGCAAGCTCATGATAATGGGGCCAACATGAAGGGCAAGGAGTACAAGCCAGACTGCTAAAAAAAAAATCCCAGAGCCGTGTTCGTCCCATGTGGAGCACATACTCTAAACCTTGTCATTGCAGATGCTGCCAAATCTTCAAAAGATGCAGTTTTTTTGGGGGGGGGGGGGCATGTGCAAACTCTCTTCACCTTTTCAGCTGGCACACAAAGATGGAGTGTTTTGAAGAAACACGTGAACATAACTGTGAAGTCATGGAGTGACACGAGATGGGAGAGTAGGCTCCAAAGTGTTCATACAATCAGGTATCAGGCTTCAGAGGCATTACTGGAAGCCAGACAGTGGAGGCACAAGCACTTGCAGAGGAAGTTGGGTCCTACCGCTTCTTGATTTGCTGTGTCGTATGGTGAGATACTGACAATGACAAACAAGGTGAACAAGCTCCTCCAATCCGCCTCAATGCAGTTGGATATCGCAGTGAATTTAATCTCAAATGCAAAGGCCTCCCTCACTACATACTGGCAAACTGTATTCTGAGGCCCAGAAAACAGCCAAACGCATTTGTGAAGAAATTCATGTGGAGGCTGTTCTGAAAGAGAAGAGACTGAGAAACAGCAAGAGGCATTTCAGCTATGAGGCTTCTGATGAACCAGTGACTGAGGCACTGAAAAACCTTGAAGTCAACTACTTCAACATTGTGGTCGACTCTGCTGTGACATCCATGGATGAGAGATTTGAAACACTCAACCAGGTGAAAACCAAATATGGAGTGCTGCTGGCCTTCAGCACTACCTCAGATGTCCATTGAATCTTTAAAGGCTCACTGCATGGAAGTTGAAAACACTAACCTTCAGAGATGACTGTGACATCAGTGGAATGGATCTGGCACACGAGATTCAGAATGTACCTCATCTGCCATCAGATAAGATGACTGCCTTTGAGCTGCTTTCCTTTCTCTGTGAGAAAAAACCTGGAGGAACTCTATCCTAACCTTTGGATAACCCTAAGAATTGCAGTCACCCTACCAGTAACAGTAGCATCGTCAGAGAGGAGCTTTTCAAAATGAAAGCTCCTCAAAGCTACCTGAGGTCTTCCATGTCACAGGAATGTTTGAGTGGTCTGGCCATCATGAGCATAAATCATGACGTGGGGAAACATGTCCTATGATGACATCATTGATGATTTTGCCTCAAGGTGCAGAAGAGGAATATTTTGATGGTAAGATTTTAATTCAAACATTCAAATGTTTACACACTTAGTAACATTTAAGATTGTATGGCAGAAGTGCATTTGTGTAAATGACTGGTGCCCATGCTGAAAATGCCCAGGCTGTAGAGGGAACCAAAGTTAAATCACACAGCTGTATAGGTTTTATTTTACTATTTTGAGACATATCGCTGCAGCCATAGCCTATAGGGTTATGTTTACATTGTATAGACAAAGCTAATTGTATAATATTGTGGGGACTGGACTAATTACCAGGCAGCAGAGCCAAAGCTCAGTAATATATTTGATTATTTTCTACATTTTATATTTTCTACAATTTCTTATTTATGTTAATATTCACTTATCTTAAGATTCTATAGAAAATATTATATTCAATAAATATTGCTTGTTTTTACACCTCCTTCTGTTCTGTATAGGTCTACTTATTCTTAGACCGACAGATGGAGCAAACTGTTTTAAAGGAGGGAGCACTGGTAGTGGGAGCACTGGTGTGACTGTGAGACAATGGTTTACATGGCTCACGGGTCAGGTAAGAGGGCCCCCTTAACAGAATTTTGCTTAGGGCCCCGGGAGATCAGGACCGGCTCTGCCTTCCCCAAACTGTTGCCACAAAGTTGGAAGCACTGATTCATCTAGAATGTCATTGTATGCTGTAGGATTAATATTTCCCTTCACTGGAACTAAGGGGCCTAGACGGAACCAAGAAAAATAGCCCCAGACCATTATTCCTCCTTCACCAAACTTGACAGTTGGCACTATGCATTGGGGCAGGTAGTGTTCTCCTGGCATCCGCCAAATCCAGATTCGTCTTTCGGACTGCCAGATGGTGAAGCATGATTCATTTGATGGGTGTCCACATACTTTTGTATAGTGTATGGGAAACTTACCTGGGCAGGCGAATTCATAATCATGACAGCAGTCCAGAGTAGAGGTACAAGCCTGGTCGCAATAGCAGGTGCCATACGAACGGTCAGCTCTCCATCCCTTACTGACGCACGACCGGTCGTGCCCAGTGCAGCAAAAACCCGTGTCCTGACACCCTGCCTCGTTCGGGACGACCAGCAAAACTAGCAGCACGACACAGGAGTAGAGCCAGCGGCCGGTAACAGTATAACTGAACTGATGCATGACCATTGGCCTAGACTAGTATTTCTGTGGGACTTAGCGCCGCGGCTGACACCTGTAAAATCACAGAGCTGTGTTCACACGCCGAAGTTGATACTAGGGGACTTTCGATGTCGTTTATCTAAGTATTTCGATTTTTTTTGAAAAGATAGGCTATCATTCTGAAAAGTTTTTGACACAGAGTTTGTTCAGCAACTATCCCCATAATGGGATTCCAAGTGCTATCGGGCAATATACTGCAATGGCTTTTGTCAAGCGCATATCTCTCTCTTTCGCTCTCTTAAAGGGACAGTTCGTTTCTCTGACCACAGCGCTCCCTACAAGGAAGCTCATTTGCCTCAAAACTAAATTAAAGAAAATAGTACAGCTGTGAAGCATAGGCTTCTTGTTCAAATTTTTCATAATTTGCATATATCCTATTCTGCGGGGCTCTTAATTTAAAATAACATGGTCATTAAGCAGGCTACTGTTTACTATATGGTGATTTTATAATTGCATGATATGTGGATGTGCGTTTAACAATGTTAATGAATGATCACGGTAGGGATGTATGTGCATGCCTGTGAGAATATTTACTTCAACCCATAAGGTTTTATTATGATAAGTAGCCTACAGTGACAGTATGTGGCCTCATGTCCATTTTCCCTGGATTAATTAGTGGGAGGCATGAGTAACTTGTTTGCTTTGCACAGCCCATTCTTTCTACCCCTGTTAGCTTAAGCTGCCAGCTTTCCTGGCCTCTTGTGCCTCAACATGTGAAAATAATGGATTGATCAAATTCCTAAGGCCAGGACCATTCATGCAGAACAATAACAACACTGTGGACAGTGCAGCAGCATGGGTCTTCCGCTCAAATACATATTTCCCAGCTACTCAGTACTGAGTGTGTGCTTGAGGACGTGTGGGCGTGGCGGGGCAGTTTCCCAGGCATTGACCTGAATGCAGGCACAGACACACACACAGACACACAAACACACACAGACACAAACACACAAAAACACACACACACACACACATATACACACACACACACACACAGAGAGAGAGAGCTAGAGTGCGGCCCCATAGAGGGGCCCTGTCCTGGTGTAGTCTGGGAGTTCTATAGAACCTCTGCATTTACCGCTCTAATAAACACAGATCAGCTCTAACTGTCATAGACAATCCAAAGGCACAATTCATAGTCCAATCAAATGTTACTTGGGTAGTTCCCCCATTTCAGATAAGCATGGCACATAGTAAACTCATCCAATGGTCCGTTTCTACATGGCACCTGTTAAAGGACTTGTATTCTGGATACTTGCACATGTTAAATAAACCACAAGTAAGCCAAGTAAGTTATTTGGATTAACATTTGGATCATGTTTACAATCTGAAAGCGGCTTAGAGTATGTTTTTCTTGTACAGCAGTGAACAAAATGCTGTAACAGATACCTGATGCAGTAAAGGACACTAAATAGGGCCTATTGACTTCTCTCTGAGTGGCAGAAATATGCGTAGCTGCAATTACTCCACCTCCATCGCTCTCAAACTACTTCTGTTCTTGTCTCCACGTTTCTGTATCAAGCATCTTATCAGATCTCTCTCGTTAACCATTAACACCTGGAGGTGAATCAGACGCCAACACCCATCCAGCCGAAACCACCACCACACAATCTAGGATCAATTTAGCCTTTTATATCATAATGAATAAGAGGGGGGAGCTGATCCTAGATCTGCATTCCTTCTCCGAGACACTTTACAAATATGGGCCCAATTTTATAATGTAAGTTTATCAGCGGTTTTTATGAGAGATTTCTATTTAAGGGCACCTCTTGCCTCATTTAACGACTGACAAGTATGTTGACTAGCTTTTTAGGTAATATACTACATTATCTCATGTTTACATAGTCCAGCTTCTTAAAAGCATTTTGCATTATAAGGTATTATCATAGTCCTTATACTGACTCACAATATAAAAACATATCAACTACAAAACCTAAATCAAGATTACAGCATTGAGGAAAACAGGGTTTGATTTGATTATTCCCACAGGTAGCAATATGTGATGATTTAAACCCTGACTCAGGCTTTAGGGCCTATCCTGCTATCCCACTGGCCTGAGGAGGACTTGGCTGGTTGGCACACCATCAGGCAGCACTACGTGCCAACAAGGCAGCCTGAGCCTTGGATTCAAATCACCTGATTTACAAGCCAAGATTTAGACCTACGGCAAATGGAGGCTTTGATAAGTTATTTGCACCGTTTTCAAGTCTATCCCAACAGATGCCAGGCCACACCAGCCAATCTGTAGTGTCATATAAAGTTGACCTGGTTCCAGTACTGTAAGTGAAGGCCCGTGTCTGTTAATTATTATTTATCTGACTGGGCCAGCCAGTTGTCGTTCAAGGTGTTTACTTCAGACATGATCCTTCGCTTTTGTTCAACCACACCCTGATGAATAGTCTGGCTGACACCAGCTCTTACTCTTCGCTGTGTAGTCGTGTGGGTCGCGTCCGCCAGGCTAGTTCCCCTCCCATAACCTTCTGCAAAGTAATTACCTGAAATAGCCTTTAGTCTTTACATTCAGATTGCCCAACCCTGATTCACGTGCTTGCGTTTGTGTCTTGTATTTCCATTTGTTCAGTCAGTCTATACGTGTCTGTAACCTTAACTTCATGTTAGATGCTTAGGAGATTTAAGGTTAAACAAGGGAGGTAGCGTTCACCTAAACATTGCAGGAACTTTATAGAAACATATGTAAGCAGACAGGATGTAAGCATCTATAATAAGGTCTACAGTTCATGTATGCATAATCTTCTTATGACATTTACATTTCATACATTCTGGCTAGTGACTACAGTACTCAACACTAATACCGCAGTACTCAACACTAATACTGCAGTACTCAACACTAATACTGCAGTACTCAACACTGTGAGAAGAGAAATAGTTGAGAATAATATTTATCCATAACCTTGAACGAGTCCAGTAAGCCTGCCATTTGCTGTCATATCTTGCAAGTGTGTGTGACGAAGGGTCAAATGGGGTTGAAAGTGTATGTGCATGTTGATACTGTAAGCATCATAAAACTATTGGACATAATGGCAGATATCTATTTTGATTATTTCTTATTGACAAAATCATAGTGTTGGTACCGTCATTAAAAAAAAAAAAAATTGCTCTTAACTGCCTGGTAAAATAAATGTGTTTCTTATTTGCACATAAGAAAATTGGGCTGAGAATTCCTCAGCCCAATTTTCTAAAGTAATAATTAATATGCAGTACATGGTGTCCCTCTCAACAAACATATTTTTTATAGGGGGCTCAAGGAGGTATTTAAGCAATAAGGCCCGAGGGGGTATGGTATATGGCCAATATACCACAGCAAAGGGCTGTTCATAAGCACGACGCAACGCGGAGTGTCTGAATACAGCCTCTTGCCGGTGTATATTGGCCATATACCACAAACCCCTGAGGTGCCTTATTGCTATTATAAACTGGTTACCAATGTAATTAGAGAAGTAAAAATAACTTTTGTCTAACCCATGGTGTACTGTCTGATTTACCACGGCTGTCAGCCAATCAGCATTCAGGGCTCGAACCACCCAATTTATAATTCCTTTTAACCTAATCCTGAAGGAGTTTTTAAATAAAGTGAGAAGGCAGGCCGGAGCCACAGAGTAGAGCAGAGGGAAGGTAACATGCACCAGCTTGGCTGTCTGCACCTTTAGCGTTCTCAGTTAGAACACTCCGTAGACTCTCAGACACACTTTTATTTTCTACCTTTTATTTAATGAGACAGTTCAGAACAAAGTCCTTGCATCTGAGCACAACAGACCTTAGCTAGCTGCTTTCATACTTGAACATAACACACACTCGGTACAGTCAGGACATCAAACCCCCAGGACCACCAGAGAAGATCATCTTTCTGATGGACCTCCAGATGATGCTCCTGGATGTGATCTCCTTCCTTCCTTCCAGCCGCTCACCAAGCCCATCGACGGCTGAGCTTGTCCTCATCACAGGGTCAGGGGGCGCCTTGGGACGTCTCTTCGCCCTGGAGTTCACCAAACACGGGGCAGAGGTGGTGCTATGGGACGTCAACGCTAACAACAACGAGGAGACTTCCAGGTTAGTGAGGGACGCGGGGGGCAAGGCGTAGCCCTACAGGGTGGACGTGACCAACCGGGTGGAGGTGTACCGCACGGCGGACGAGGTGTGGACGGACCTGGGCCGTAATGTCACCATGCTAGTGAACAACGCCGGGGTGGTTGCCGGGGAACGGCTGATGGACTGTCCGGATGAGCTGGTGGAGAGGACCATGAAGGTCAGCTGTCACGCCCTCTTCTGGGTAAGACTGCTGCTGCTACTGTTGTTACTCTGTGGGCCAGATAACACTTTATAGAACGGGGACAGGGGACTCTTATCAGCTGGTGGAGGGAGAGGGTGGCATGCGGCTATCATCCAACTGTAATCTCAGAACCCAGAACCAAATCTAGTGTGTGCTGGCCAGCTACTCAGTTTGACATACTGTATATGTTAACAGTCTGTCACAAGAGACTAATCACACTGTGATACACTGTAGGGATGATGACAGTTAAATTCTGTCCATATAGTACCATATAGTTCTGTAATCAGTCAGGCTTTAGGATGTGGGCTTGAGGTTTCCATGATTTATTGTCATTGATGATAATCAGATGGATTATTATAATCTATAAATATACAGGCTCCCATCACCAGCAAATAGCATCATTTTGCACAAGTTTGATATGCAATGTGAAGTAATATGAATACTAATAGGTTTTATGTACAAATGTTTCTCAGAGCAGGATCCTACAGGCTGCGTTCACACAGGCAGGCCAATTCTGATATTTTTCCACTAATTGGTCTTTTGACCAATCAGATATTTCAGATATTTTGCCCATAATTGGGAAAAATATCAGAATTGGCCTGCCTGTGTAAATGCAGCCATAGTGTTACAAGGGCTATATGGGTAACATGAAGAAGACAAACCTACTGGTATGTGAAAACAGACTATCAGACTATAACTCGTAAAATATGAAGGGTTTAGGTTTACTCTTAAATCTTTGCATTGCGAAAGAGAAATTCCAAGCCGTTTTATCCCTGTGTGCGTCAGTTTTATCCCTCCCTATACCTCAGCTATAGTCGGACGTATACAGTGCAGTTTATTGTTCTTAATGCGTCACATGACACGTGTGAAATGTACAACTTTAATAAGTTCTTATCCTCTTAGCTGAGCGACAACATCCCATACAGTGACCCTATTAAAGTGACACACACACACAGCCAATTAAAGGGCTAGGGGATTCCCTCCCTGATCCTCTTACAGTGGGGAACAGTAAGCCTGCTTCACATTAAGCAACTTTTTTAAGAAGCTTAGTGAGGCAGAACTCCCATCAGGACTGCAGTACAATAATACTGCCTCATTTTGCTCATTCAAAATGTTCATGGACTATTTTGATATTAATCTCATTATTGCGACTCCTGATAGTCAGTAATTGTGTTCATCGAATAGCAGTCTCTTTGTGTGTGTGTGTGTTTGTGCATCTGGTTGTGTATGTTCGTGCCTGCGTGTGTGTCTGTCTCTCTGTGTGTCCGTGCGTGCCTGTGTGTGCCTGCCTGTCTGTCCGTGTTTGTCCATGCGTGCACGTGTGTACATGTCTGTGCGTGCGTGTGGACCTGCCTATCTGTGTGTGTCTCACAGATGACAAAGGCCTTCATTCCCCAGATGAAAGAGCAGAACCATGGACACGTCGCCAGCGTCCCGGGTCTCTTCAGCACTGCCTGTGTGGAGGTGAACCAGGGAGGACACACCACCTAAGAGTGAATATTACTGATGTCTATGACTGTCTTGTTGCTGTTTATTACCGTAAATATTATTTAACTTCTTACGGCTGAGATCCCGTTAACGGGATCGATATGACAACAGCCAGTGAAAGTGCAGGGCGCCAAATTCAAAACAACAGAAATATCATAATTAAAACTCCTCAGACATACAAGTATTTTACACCATTTTAAAGATAAACTTGTTGTTAATCCAACCACAGTGTCCGATTTCAAAAAGACTTTACGACGAAAGCACACCAAACGATTATGTTAGGTTTGCACCTAGTCACAGAAAAACCCTGCCATTTTTCCAGCCAAAGAGAGAAGTCACAAAAAGCAGAAATAGAGATAAAATTAATCACTAACCTTTGATGATCTTCATCAGATGACACTCATAGGACTTCATGTTACACAATACATGTATGTTTTGTTCGGTAAAGTTCATATTTATATCCAAAAATCTTAGTTTACATTGGCGCATTATGTTCAGTAATGTTTTACCTCCAAAACATCCGGTGATTTTGCAGAGAGCCACATCAATTTACAGAAATACTCATAATAAACATTGATAAAAGATACAAGTATTAAACATGGAACTTTATCTAAACTTCTCCTTAATGCAACCGCTGTGTCAGATTTCAAAAAAACTTTACGGAAAAAGCACGCCATGCTATAATCTGAGTACAGCCCTCAGAGCCGAAATAAGCCATAAAGATATCCACCATGTTTTGGAGTCAACAGAAGTCAGAAATAGCATTATAAATATTCACTTACCTTTGATGGTCTTCATCAGAATGCACTCCCAGGAATCCCAGTTCCACAATAAATGTTTGTTTTGTTCGATATAGTCCACCATTTATGTCCAAATACCTTCATTTTGTTCGCACGTTCAGTCCAGTAATCCAAATTCATGACGCACAGGTCAGACGAAAAGTCAAACAATTCCATTACAGTTCGTAGAAACATGTTAAACGATGTATAGAATCAATCTTTAGGATGTTTTTAACAATGTTTCAACCGGATAATTCCTTTGTCTTCAGAAATGCAATGGAAAGCAGGTCGCTCTCACGTGAGCGCGCATGTTCAGCTCATGCCAGACACCTGACTCAAAGAGCTCTCCTTCCCTCATTCCTCACAGTAGAAGCATCAAACAAGGTTCTAAAGACTGTTGACATCTAGTGGAAGCCTTAGGAAGTGCAATATGACCAATATCCCACTGTATATTGGATAGGCAAACCTACAAACCTCAGATTTCCCACTTACTGGTTGGATTTTTTCTCAGGTTTTTGCCTGCCATATGAGTTCTGTTATACTCACAGACATCATTCAAACAGTTTTAGAAACTTCAGAGTGTTTTCTATCCACATCTACTAATAATATGCATATCTTAGCCTCTGTGCCTGAGTACATTTACATTTACATTTAAGTCATTTAGCAGACGCTCTTATCCAGAGCGACTTACAAATTGGTGCATTCACCTTATGATATCCAGTGGAACAACCACTTTACAATAGTGCATCTAACTCTTTTAAGGGGGGGGGGGTTAGAAGGATTACTTTATCCTATCCTAGGTATTCCTTAAAGAGGTGGGGTTTCAGGTGTCTCCGGAAGGTGGTGATTGACTCCGCTGACCTGGCGTCGTGAGGGAGTTTGTTCCACCATTGGGGTGCCAGAGCAGCGAACAGTTTTGACTGGGCTGAGCGGGAACTGTACTTCCTCAGAGGTAGGGAGGCGAGCAGGCCAGAGGTGGATGAACGCAGTGCCCTTGTTTGGGTGTAGGGCCTGATCAGAGCCTGAAGGTACGGAGGTGCCGTTCCCCTCACAGCTCCGTAGGCAAGCACCATGGTCTTGTAGCGGATGCGAGCTTCAACTGGAAGCCAGTGGAGAGAGCGGAGGAGCGGGGTGACGTGAGAGAACTTGGGAAAGTTGAACACCAGACGGGCTGCGGCGTTCTGGATGAGTTGTAGGGGTTTAATGGCACAGGCAGGGAGCCCAGCCAACAGCGAGTTGCAGTAATCCAGACGGGAGATGACAAGTGCCTGGATTAGGACCTGCGCCGCTTCCTGCGTGAGGCAGGGTCGTACTCTGCGAATGTTGTAGAGCATGAACCTACAGGAACGGGTCACCGCCTTGATGTTAGTTGAGAACGACAGGGTGTTGTCCAGGATCACGCCAAGGTTCTTAGCACTCTGGGAGGAGGACACAATGGAGTTGTCAACCGTGATGGCGAGATCATGGAACGGGCAGTCCTTCCCCGGGAGGAAGAGCAGCTCCGTCTTGCCGAGGTTCAGCTTGAGGTGGTGATCCGTCATCCACACTGATATGTCTGCCAGACATGCAGAGATGCGATTCACCACCTGGTTATCAGAGGGGGGAAAGGAGAAGATTAATTGTGTGTCGTCTGCATAGCAATGATAGGAGAGACCATGTGAGGATATGACAGAGCCAAGTGACTTGGTGTATAGCGAGAATAGGAGAGGGCCTAGAACAGAGCCCTGGGGGACACCAGTGGTGAGAGCACGTGGTGCGGAGACAGATTCTCGCCACGCCACCTGGTAGGAGCGACCTGTCAGGTAGGACGCAATCCAAGCGTGTGCCGCGCCGGAGATGCCCAGCTTGGAGAGGGTGGAGAGGAGGATCTGATGGTTCACAGTATCAAAGGCAGCCGATAGGTCTAGAAGGATGAGAGCAGAGGAGAGAGAGTTAGCTTTAGCAGTGCGGAGCGCCTCCGTGACACAGAGAAGAGCAGTCTCAGTTGAATGACTAGTCTTGAAACCTGACTGATTTGGATCAAGAAGGTCATTCTGAGAGAGATAGCAGGAGAGCTGGCCAAGGACGGCACGTTCAAGAGTTTTGGAGAGAAAAGAAAGAAGGGATACTGGTCTGTAGTTGTTGACATCGGAGGGATCGAGTGTAGGTTTTTTCAGAAGGGGTGCAACTCTCGCTCTCTTGAAGACGGAAGGGACGTAGCCAGCGGTCAAGGATGAGTTGATGAGCGAGGTGAGGTAAGGGAGAAGGTCTCCGGAAATGGTCTGGAGAAGAGAGGAGGGGATAGGGTCAAGCGGGCAGGTTGTTGGGTGGCCGGCCGTCACAAGACGCGAGATTTCATCTGGAGAGAGAGGGGAGAAAGAGGTTCATAGTAGCAGGCAGTTTACTCTGGGCACCTTTTCATCCGAGCTACTCAATACTGCCACCCAGCCATAAGAAGTTAACCAAGAATGGTATTACTACAGTTAGTACTGTGTAGAGACATACTGTAGGTAAAAGGGTAGCCTATGGTAAAGTATCTTAGCCTCTGTAACGTAGCCTACTGTATGTACAGTATGTGTTACTGTGATGTTCTAAATGTGTTCTGGACCCATATTCACAAAGCATCTCAGAGTACGAGTCCCTGATATACAACCTTTTAGATCATACTGAGTAAGATTACATGGACAGGATGGACCTGATCCTAGATCAGCACTCTTACTCTGAGACTTAATGAATATGGGCCCTAACGTCTCAGTGGTGTTTCTGTTTGTACCATGATTTTTGCGCCAGTAAGTTTGCGGCAGTGGGCTTCCACGAGTCCCTGGCCCACGAGTTGCTGACTGAGGAATTTGATGGAGTCAAGACCACTCTTGTGTGTCCCTATATTGTCGACACGGGCATGTTTGACGGGTGCAAGATCCGGTGAGAGAAACTATGGGCTGGAGAAAGGGCAGCACTAAAGAGGGACTAAGGGCAACTTTGTTCTGGGTTAATCAGACTGACATTGCAGGTGTAAGCCTACTTCATACAATAGTACAGTGGTTCATCATTTGACACTGAACATAGGCTTACTACAGTATGTTTCAGAATGTTGTAGTTGTACTTCTAACAATGTGATGCTGTAAAACTCTATGCTCTCTGCTGCATCCCTCAGGGATGAGGTAGCACTGTTCCTGGCACCGCTGGAGCCGGAGTACTGTGTGGAGCAGGCCACGAACGCCATCCTGATCGACCAGTCCCTGGACTGCATCCAACTTCACATCAAACGTAGTGCTTGTACAGGACACCCTGGCATGATACTGACAGGTTTTACCTTTGACCTGTGTAACTGCACACTTCCTCTTCCTGCA
Organism: Salvelinus alpinus; assembly: GCF_045679555.1. NCBI lineage: Eukaryota > Metazoa > Chordata > Actinopteri > Salmoniformes > Salmonidae > Salvelinus > Salvelinus alpinus. The sequence continues at coordinate 44,888,666 of NC_092087.1, forward strand.
GACTGTTGCCGTGGGAGCCCAACGTGGTGACCTATCGGTCCATGGGGTCAGACAAATGCATGTACCCCTTCATAAAGAGCAAGAAGTACAACCTGACCTACCCTGATTGCAGCTAACTAACTCTCCCTGTCAATTCAGTCTCTACAAACGAAATCTAAGGGCCAGTTTCACAGACACATATTAAGTCTAGTCCTGGACAAAAATTCTCCATTGAGCATGTTTTTTTATTCCAGGAAGAAGCTTAAACTGTGTCCGGGGAACAAACCTTGAGTGGATATAGACAAATATTTAATGGGATAAAAATTATGTAATGAGGAAATAAAATGGCCACACTTTCTTCTCCCAAACTATTCTACCAACCCTAACTGTATGACTGTGACTATGGCCCAACAGAAGGTCAGTCTGCTTTTGTAACACACTCAGTTATTCCCAGGTGGTTTACGGGCATCGCCAACCAATCACCCATTCCCCTCGACTGGTTTAAAAGCAGGCTGGCACCATCGGTCCTGTTCAGCTCGCTTTAAGCAACCCTAGCTGTGCTGGAGAGGACAATGTGAAAAGAAAATATCTGAGCCAGCACAGTATGTCTCAAGTCTGCACAATAGTGTGAAAAGGTTACATGTGTGACACCTGTGATTGGTGGTCCTCTGATTGCATGTGATGGAATGGAAGTAATGGTCATTGGCCAGCAATGAAGTCTTGCAGGACAGGGTGGTTGTACCATGTGTTTGACAGGTCAATAATAATGTGTCAGCCGTTTGTTTGGCTTACCCACCATCCTGCTGCCACAGAACTGATTACGTTGAGTAAAAACACTGAGTGACTGGGTTTGTTTTTCCGTCACTGATATCACAGCCCTATAGGGCTAGACATGCTTTGCCAGAAACATACACGTCTGTCGAGAGAGTACAAAAATCCTCATACCATTTTCTCTTGGAACAAGAGATGAACAAAAAAAATAAAAACTGATGGTTTTGTTTTGTGCGTTACAGCACACAAGTTTTACTTACATTCCATGGGGAGCAGAGAGGTGGTTTGACACCGAGGGAGGGGGAGAGACGAAAGGGGGGGGGGGAGCAACACAGACTTATACTGCCCCGCCATCTTTCAGTGGGGATAGACAACATCACACGCACAAACGCTACAATTAGTCTCAAAACCTTCCCAGTCCTACATGGTAATGTAAATAAACACTGTTCACTTGTGGTGGTTGTTATAAAGCACTCTAGGAAAATCAACAGTGGTTTGCTAGCTGCATCCTATCCTTCTATGGGGTAACATACTTCACAAGTAAACACTATTGTAACAACTACAGTAGACCTGGGTTCAAAAGCCATTTGAAATCATTTCAAATACTTTAGCTGCGATTGATTGAGCTTGCCTGGCACAATGGAACCAATGGAATAGTGGCAAAACTGCAAACCAGTCCATCTGGCACGCCAGTCAGACTAAAGTAAACGCTGAAAATATTTCAAAAAAAACGTTTGAAGCCATGTTTGTGAACAACCCGCCAAGAATTCCAGGCCCTGGGTTAAAGAACAATAAAATATTTAAAAATGAGAGAAAGAAAGTTGTTAACAGAAAAGGAAAAAAAAGAGAGAAAACACTTCTACTCAAAAACAAAGCTTTTCACAGTTAACATTATCCCATTCCATCTCAACAGAGCGGACTGCCATTATATCGGATACGATGCAGCTACACTTTTCTATTAAGCAGCAAAAAAAAAAAAAACGTGTACAATTAAACAACATTAAGGAGGAGGAAATGAAACTAAAACAATTTCTTCTATTAATCTTGTTTAACTGTGAACATTTCATAACATTTAATATAACATGAACACTAGTGATGCTTTAGAGCCTACAGTTGCCCTGAGCTTCCTGTAGAATTCTAAAACAGCCTATCACAACACAGTGTCAGAGTTTTCTTTTAGTGCTTCTTGCAAACAACCAATGGTGTGTGTCTGTCTACACAGTGCCATCCAGAGTCTGTTGTCCCAAGGTGCTTGAGTTAGCCTGTTTGATGAGGAGAGAGTCGCTGCCGCCCATGTCCTGTTTGCCACACCTACAGAAGCAACACAAGCCAGATCAGCATTACCAAGTCATACAGACCAAATTCTCCAGTTGGAGGGAAACAAGGATTTCTGATAAACTTTTAAAGTTTCCAGTTTTGCAACCCTATGAAAGAAATGTATTATTCAACCGTAAGTGTTCTCGTACTGGTCCACATCTGACCCATTCAGATGCGTGGTCTTACCCAGAGGTTGGTCCGCTCCCTGTCCTGTCATTGGTCTGCTGCTGGTGCTGCTGCTGGTCCAGCTCTGACAGTAACTTCAGGATACTCAAGGCCGCCTGTGGATGGGGTTGGAACATTTGATATAGCCTATATCATAATTTCCCTAGTGCTTGTGCCAGTATGTGTCTGATTTAAAGCATCCGGGTCGTGTTCAGAGGGTACAAGTGAAAAAGAGAAGTATATTCTGAACATGTCCAATATATGAAAATGTTTAGCTATGGTGTGCCCTAATGGACAAGATTCTGGTCTAACCATCAGAGCACCTTCAGTGTGGTTGAATATGTGTGTCTCACCATGTCGTGACAGGACTCCACGTCCTTGCCAATGCCATGGCTGATAAGAGGCGGCTGGGAGGAGCAGTTGATCAGCGATACAAATTCATTCTTGTTGTTTTTGGGAAAGTCTTTGTAATCCACCTGCAAAGAAAAAACAAATGGTTTTTAATACTAACACTCCAAAATACAAGAATAAAAATGTGTGTGTCTGTGTGTGTTTGTCCGCACATGCTTGCGCGCCTCTGCGTCTGTTTACCTGTAGACCTTGTACGTTGGCTAGGTAGCTGAGCTGTTCGGAGGGTCTGGTCATGGGTCCGTGAGGTACTAGATGAGCCATACTGTTCTGACTCTTCAGGATGGTATCGGCGGTCAGGGAGGTACCAGTGTACAGCAGCTCGTTGGCGATCATGGCCGTCAGGGTGACCTTAATATTAATAACATTATAAAGGTGCAATATGCAGAGATCTCTCCACCATTTCCTGCTTGCTAAAATTCTAATAGTATGCCTACTACTTTCAAAACAAGCAAGTGTAGAGAATCATTGTACCATCATAACTGCTGTGAAATATCTTTTAAATAACCAAAAACATTGTATTTTCAGCTGTTTGAAGCCAAAAGTAAGACACAAAAACTAAACTTAACAGGAAGTATAGAAAAAGGGAACATAGAACATATCTATTGCTTCTTACACTTGTTGTCAATAAGAATGACAGATCTATAACTAATTTATATGTGAATTTGGTCAGGTCGCCCAAAAAGTTACAGCTTTAACAATAATAATGTTTATTTGCATACTGCTTATCTTTATACAAAGACATTTACATAAAACAGAACATCAAAGGACTAAAAATAAATATACAAAGGAAACCGAGCAAAAATATCATCCCCAAGGATAACGTCAAGAACTAAAACGCACACTAGACACTGACACACACACCTTGGCAGGGTTGGTCCGGGGGCCGTAGCCCTTGTTCTGGTGCCCCAGGCTGGGGCTGGCCCCTATAGCCTGGGCCACCTCTGCCACCATGGGCAGGATGCCTGCTGGGAGCTGCTGGTGGCTGAGGTAGGGCTGGCGGTAGTTCTCTGCCTTGGAGCCTGAGAGATAGGGGGCGCCAGAGAGACAGACACATGTAAAACACTGGGAAGGAGAACGGAACACCCGTGTAAAAGCTCCCTGATTTAAAAAAAATCCTAAATCTGTCATCCCGCACAACACCAAGCCCGCTGGAGGAAGATTGTGAATGACCTATGCTCCATAAAGAGACAAAAGGGTTTAAGTCAAGTCAAATCTCTTAATATAAAATCCAAAAGCAAAGTCTACTACATAACTCCGAGTACATATCAAAGCATGTGTAGTTCCAACCCAGCCCCTGAACAACTCACCCAGCGACTGGCTCTCTTCTACAGAGCCCGGCTCAAAGAAGGTCACTTTCCTCCCATCTCCATTTTTCTTCTGCGGGACCTTGGATTACATGATCAACAGAAAAAGCACACGTTGGCGTTGGCTGCTCAACGGTCATTCAAGTCAACACAAACTACCTCTGCTGTGTACTGCTGGCTAGATGAGCACATGAGTAGGTTCTAACTAAACCAGTTGCCTGGCTGGTATGCCTCCGGTGGCTCTTGGACATACTGTACCTTTTCGTCCGTTTTGAGCGCAGGTTTGTGGGGCTGAGGTGGAGGCACTTTGAAACCTAGAAGCTCAAGCATCTTCTCTGCTGCATTCCTCTTCGCTACCTTCTTACTGGGGCCCATGCCCTCCGCACAATGGCCACACACAGTCACCTGATGACCACAAAACAGGTCAGAATGAAAAAAAAAAGTGGCCCCCAAACCAACCATAGACACTTACAGAGATCTGTGGGAACTAGCCTAGATAGACATACGCAATATGGCGCTAAATTGCCCTCTGATAGGATGGGTGTCATGTTTGCCATATTTGTTCACACCTGTCCAATCCCCTCAGACCTCCACAAGTGCCCTAGGCCTAGAGAATAGGCACTGTGAGGTTGATTTGGTCAAGAGCAGGCTAGGCTATTTGAGCCTCCTGTTTTTACCTGCATGACGAACTCCCTTCGTCTGGGCAGCCCCCTCTCCGTCATCATGCTGTACTCTGGCTCCTTCTCTTTCTTAGCCTGCTGGATCTGAGCCAGTCTGCTGATGGGGTTCATGCCCTGCCCATACTCTGGACTGGTCTGCAGCTGGAGGGGGGGGGGGGGGCACGGGGTGGTGGAAGAGAAGGCAGGAGAAAAAGAGAGCGCGAGAAAGAGCGATATTGCGCATTACACACAAGAACAAAGATTCCTTAGAAACAATTTTCCAACTCTACAAAAGCTTTCTTCATCACCCCTCCTTTCCCTCCTGTTGCCCTTCCCTTTAAAAAGGAATATCTTAGAAGCACTTGTTATTTTCTTATGATGTACAGTACCCTTTACTCACTGTTAGCTAGCAAATTTCCCATCTGGGATAACAAAGATGCTTTACTGCTCTCTACGCTCCCTGACCTCATCCCCCTGGTCCTTTCACCTTAATGATGGACTTGGTTTTCTTCTTAATGCGTGCTGGCTGAATCTTCTCCACGCTGGGGGACAGCTGGGGCAGTCTCCTCAGTTCCTCCAGCACGGCTGTAGCTGCCAGCTTCTTAGCGATCTTCTTACTCTTGCCCTCGCCCTCACCACAGAACTCGCCCACCGCCACACACACCATGAAGCTCTTCATGTGAGGCGGACCTGCCTCCTTCAGAACCTGTGGGTCGGAGGAGGAACGAGGTTAGAGAAAGACAAAAAAAAATTGAAATAGGCGTATCAATGGAAAGGTAGGTCATTGAGAGGACAAATGATTTGTTCAAACTGGACTTGATCAATCTAAATGACTGTTAGGCTATAGTCCTCCATTGGCTTAACTACCTCAAAGTTGACAGGCATGTTCCTCTTCAGTGCGATCTCAAACACCTGGCTGATTTCTGATTTATTGAAGTTCTCTGTGTCTTCTCCATTCGTCTGAAATCAACAAAGTTGTGTCAAAACATTCTGTCTGACAGTTGTGTATGTTACAGCTGAGTTGCTTTGTGTGGCAGTATTGAGTCACATATGTGCCCTTCCTTCACGTTGTGAAGCAGACAGGTGTAGTGATCCATGTAGCAGGTGTTGCCTTGTGGGTA